>NC_059112.1:57800383-58443091 GCF_020740685.1 Jaculus jaculus
CTTCTCAATGAAATCTACAAAATTGTTATTAAGAGTTTATAAGTCTGTTGTAAGATTTATTCCAAGATATATAATACCTAGCCCACGCTGGCTCACCTGGAATTCACTTTGTAGTCTTAGGAGGCTGGTCTTGAACTCCCAACGATCCTCGGTATCAAAGGCATGTGTCACTATGCCTAGCTGTTTCTTTTTTTAGACAGTCTCCTAGTATAGTCCAGGATGGTGTCAAATTCATGATATTTCTAGCTCAGTTTTCCAGTTTTCTCAGTTTATAAATAAAGGCTGTGTCACCATGCCAGCTATAATTTTCTTTTGCATATATTCCTCAAAGATGTTGAGATTTGAGAGATAGAGAGATAGCTTAGCAGTTAAAGGTGGTTGTTGCAATGACTGATGGCCCAGGTTTAATTCCCCAGTACCCATGGAAAGCCAGATGCACAGTGTCTTCCCCTGACCTTGCTTAGGCCATTCCACCTGCGTAATCTGTATATATCATCTCCTTACCTTCACCCCTTTCCTCCCTCCATTATAGCCCTTTCAAATTTATTTTTAATAATTTAGTAAGAACTGTATAATAAAAATATTTCATTTAGGGCTGAAGGGATGGCTTAGCGGTTAAGGTGTTTGCATGCAAAGCCAAAGGACGTAGGTTTGATTCCCCAAGGCCCACGTTAGCCAGATGCACAAGGTGGCACATGAATCTAAAGTTCTTCTGCGGTGGCTGGAGGCCCTGGTTGCGCCCATCTCTCTCTCTCTCTGTCAACTAAATAAAAATAAAATATTTAAAAAATATTTCATCTAGAGGTTTTTTTGTTTTGTTTTTAAGCTTTTTTGCAGTAGGGTGTCACTCTAGGCCAGGCTTACTTTGAATTCAGTCTCGGTGGCCTCAAACTCAAGGCAGTCCTCATATCTCTGCCTCCTGAGTGCTGGGCAAAAAAAAAAAAAAAAAAAAAAAAAAAGGCAGATATGGGGCTGGAGAGATGGCTTAGTGTTTAAGGCGCTTGCCTATAAAGCCTAAGGACCCATGTTTGGCTGTCCAGGTCCCACATAAACCAGATGCACAAAGTGATGCAAGTACCCAGGTTGCACATGTGCACAAGGTGGCACATGAGTCTGGAGTTAGATTACAGTGGCTGGAGGCCCTAGCATGCCAATTCTCTCTTTCTCATAAGGAAAAAAAAAAAGGCCAGATACAGTGGTACATGCTTGTAATACCAGCAGTGGGAAGATATAGACCAGAATCTTTGGGGTTCAGTGGCCATCCAATGGCAAGTTCCATGCCAGCAAGTAAGAGACCCTGCCTTTAAAAAGGTGAACGACACCTAATTTAGGCTAGTGGACAGTTTAATTATTATTGCTTCTTTTTTAGATTTTTCACTTTTTTCTCCCTTGAGGTAGGGTCTTTCCATAGACCAGGGCGAACTAAAATTCACTATGTAGTCTCAGGGTGGCCTCGAACTCATGGCGATCCTTCCTACCTCTGCCCCCTGAGTGCTGGGACTAAAGGCATGCATTACCACACCCAGCTTCACTTCAGTATCTACTCTGTAGTCTAGGCCAAATTTAAACGTATGTTTACAGGTGGAAGCCTTCACACCTGACTCTTTGACAGACTTCTCAGTTAGGTCAGAAATTCAGGCTTGAGTTGCAGTTCTGTTCATCAGTTTTCTCTTTCAATAGACGTTTTATGATTCCCTAATACTCTTTGTCCTAGTCCTTATCTCCCATGCCAGCCAAACACTGTGATGTCTCTGGGCTCTAGTCTGGAAACAGGTACATAATAGATTATTTGAGACTCCTTTGGAATTCCTTTGTGATTCCATTAAGGATTGAGGGAAGGCTTAGTATTGTCTGACAAAAGCTTTCTAGTCCTAGGAACTGTGGTGTATGATCATATTTCTTTGGTGGCATTGGGTCCAAGTCTGGCCCTGTGTTTGTCACAGCCCAGTTCTGATTCATAGGAGCCTGAGGAGGCCCAGTTCCCATACCTTGGTTGCTGGGAGAACTGGAGATGTCATGTTACTTCTAGTATATCTACTCCTATTCAGTCCTGTCCAAAGGTGATGGTATCACTGTTTGCACTACAAGGTCATCTGTTCCCATCCAGATTCAGGTTTTACCCCAAGGACCAAACTATTGTCAGAGCCTCCCTTTCTGAGCCCTCCTTTTCTAGACCTCATGTGGATAGCACCTTCTTCTAGCCTTACACATAAGCCTTACAGCTTATGCCCCTCCCTGCCAGTGGTTGGATTGATTGTCTGTTCCCTTATTTTCAGTTACCCTTGAAACCACCTGAGGGGAAGGGAGTACTTTGAGCAGTCTTCTATATATTCTCTTTAAAAGTACAGACATTGGGCTGGAGAGATGGCTTAGTGGTTAAGCGCTTGCCTGTGAAGCCTAAGAACCCCGGTTCGAGGCTCGGTTCCCTAGGTCCCACGTTAGCCAGATGCACAAGGGGGCGCACGCGTCTGGAGTTCGTTTGCAGAGGCTGGAAGCCCTGGCGCGCCCATTCTCTCTCTCCCTCTATCTGTCTTTCTCTCTATGTCTGTCACTCTCAAATAAATAAATAATGAACAAAAAAAAAATTTAAAAGTACAGACATTTATGCTTCACATATTTATGTGGCCATGGTATTTGTCAGCATTCTGTTATCAGAATCTAAATAGATCTTGAAGGAATTTTAACATGTGAGAGATTACGCACATGGTATTGAAAGCCTGAAAGAGATTCAGGCTCCATCTCTAGGAGTAACTTCTGATCTGTTCCCTGGCAGTGGAGTGGGCTTGGGACTCACCAGAAGATTCTGTAGAAGTTCACATACATCTATATTAGGAGTAGGATATCCATTTTATCAGTGAAGTAAAATTGATTCTCTTTTTTTTTTTCTTTTTTTTCAGTTTGTTGAAGGTGAGTAGTTTCTTTTTCTTGGTTTGGATACAACTGGTGTGGGTAAGCATTGTAGGCTCTGCCAGACTACTCTGAGGGTGGTGTGTGGGGGGGAGCGCAAGATCTCTAAGCCAAATGATTCCTGTGCTCAGACATGCACATTCAGTTCCCTTGGCCTTGCTGGAAAAAACTAAGCCTGTAGTACCAGGTGAGCTATCCAGGTTTTGGAGATGGCTGGAGGCTTTCTCCTGAGAAGATAAGCAGTCTCTGGAGCTGGGAGGGGCATTCCAGAGGTGGAGCTGGTAGGGTTGCAATTTCTCTTCTGGGGTCTTAGGGAGGAAGGGCCTTCAGAGGAGCAACGTGGGGTGGTGAGGATGGCCAGAGTGGAGAGCTTTCACCCTGAAAATGTGACTTTTACTTAGAAAGGAGAAGGCCAAGGAGGAATGCAAGGCGGCTGCGCCAAGACCATGCTGACAGCTGTGTGGTGAGCAGCGATGATGAGGAATTATCTAGGGACAGAGATGTTTATGTGACTACCAATACTTCCCGGAGCACCAGGGATGAGGGAGCTACAGGACTCAGGTACTTTTGTGCCCCAGCTCTGCCATTGCTGTAGGAAATATTGCAGTTCTTCTCTTGTGTGAGCCTTGTTCTAAAAGAGTTTATCTTAGCTTCTGTCCAGCAGCTAGGCATAGTTGCAACTGTATCCAGGGCTATTTCTACATATATCAGGGTGTGCCAATCACTGATGGGGTGATTATGAGCAGGTCTTGTTCTTGTCACCAACAAAAAATGCTGGGGGAGGAGGGAAGGAAGTGTTGGATAACTCAGTTGTCTGCACATTGTTTTTTTCTATACTTTGTTCTCTCCTCTGCTTTTCATGACTATCTACCACGTCACTTGAGGTAGTTGACTTTTCTGAAAGTGTCCTAGAAGTATTTTTTTAAATGCTTGAAAGTGATAACTAGGTACCTATACTAAGTGAAGAAGCTGGAAGAGGCTCTGGTAAGAGTTCATAGGCTGTGTATATGAAGGGTATAATCATGTTTGAATTTACCAAGAAACTGATGCAAAGCACTGTGATTTTAGGCCTTCGGGTACTGTCAGTTGTCCAATATGCATGGATGGATACTCTGAGGTAAGTAAACCTAGTTGTGTCTTCCCTCTTGGTTCTAACCTATTTCACTGAAAAATACATGAAGCAGGATCTTCATATTAGCTGGGATTTGATACTGGCCTGTAGTCTGGCCTGGCACCACGTTTATTGCAAGTCTGCATGTCAAGGGAGAATGTGCCAATTTGTCTTCGGCCCTGCACATTTCAACTTTAGTCTGTGTAATTGGCTTCTGGTGCATATATGCAGCTTTTATGTCTCTCTTACTGGTCCTAACCAGAAGCTGCTTGTTTGCTGAAGTTGCCTATGGCCCTTTTGTACTGCTGTAGCTTATAGACTTCTTTTTGCTACCTCTTCTATAGAGGCCACACTTGTTCCCCTGAGATTGGTTGAGTAGATCACTCCTGCTTTTCCTGAATGCAGCCCAGTGCCTTCTCACTACTGATGGGTGGGGGTTAGGGTCCTTGGAGATAAGTGAAACCTGAAGGATGTTCCTTTTAATGTCTTCTAGATTGTGCAGAATGGGCGTCTCATTGTTTCTACAGAATGTGGCCACGTCTTCTGTAGCCAGTGCCTCCGTGATTCCCTTAAGAATGCTAACACTTGTCCAACTTGTAGGAAAAAGATCAACCATAAGCGGTACCACCCCATTTATATATGAAGTGTTCAGAGCTGCTCAGGAGAGACCATGGACAGACAGTTGGGCTGGCCTCACCTCGTGGTATCTGCCTCTAATTTCCTGAGCTCAAAAAGACTGTTTCAGAACCAACATCTGATGTTTCTAAACCCTTTTGATTCTTTTGTTATCACCAGTTTGATGTTAAGGAGCTGGACCCAGGCATCCTCTCCAGGCCAGCTCTGCATCTCTGTTCCTCTGGGTGGTCTTATCTCCAAGTAAGAGAAAAAGAGTCAGACACCATGGAGTTGAGCATCATATCATGGCTCCAGCCTCTTTGTGGAGCCTACATGTTTGCCAAGAAGTTTCCCTGTTGGGAAAGTTTGCCCCAACTCTTCTGGGTGGAAGACCAACTCTTCTGCCTACCATACAGTCACCTGTCCAGACACGGTCCACCCAGCTCAAGTGTCCCAGTGCAGGAGCTGCCCCTGGAAAGCCCAGCCAATGTACATTATTTTTCCCTCAAGAGTCAGAGGTGGCCTATGATCCTACCTGCACCTTACCATTGATGTGCAGTGTTTTCTGCAAATCAAGAGAACCTCTGCAGGGCAACCCTTATGTCCTAAAAATGACAAAGTGCAATAAACCCCATTTTTTCAACAATCTAGGAGATGTAGCACTGCTAGTGTCCTCAAAACCCAGTGTCACCTGTGGAGCAGTGCCTGTCCCACCCCATCTCTGTTCACTTTGTTCTCAGGAACCCTACCCATACTCCAAAGTTCTTTGCCTGGTACAGGACCTTTAAGGCCAATAGCAAACCAGACACATGTCCTCTTTCTCCTCATAAGATTGTCTTGTGTTTCCCTCCAGCCCTCAGTTCCCACTGCCTAATGTCTGCCCAAGCATAGAAACTGGGAGGTGGTGGCAGTAATAGTGGCCTTATCAGCTGCTCACTTCCATGCTTTTGCCCAAGTTACTGTTGCCCTGTTTCAGAGATGTTGGCCCACCTGACCTGGCACTGCCCTGACTTTCTCACACCCTTCCTTCCAGTAGATACTTACTTCCAAAGCTGCTCTTCTGGTGAGTTGGGCTTAGATCATCTGGGCTTTTGACTGCTTCCCAGGTTTTGGTTGGCAAAGCATGGTGCCTCTTCTCCCCATGGGGTCATATAACAACCTCTGCTCCACTCTATAGGTGTGGCTTTGGTGCCCTCCGAGGCAGTGAGGTGATCCAAATTGCTCCGGAGGACATCAGGCATGGGGTGGGTCATAGAGGATAGGCTTTGAGTGTCAGCCTCTCTTCACCTCCACACTACTTCCTCAGAGGGCTCCAAACTAACAGCCTTTTTGTGTGAAACATCTTCAAGGTGGGAAAGGGGCCATTTAGGGCTTTGCTAGCAATAACTGACCTTCAGTTTGTCCTTCTGAAGGAGCAGGGACTCAGCACAGAATTCACTTTAAATGGGGCTGAAGGAGTGTCCCTCCTCTATGTGAAAAGAAAAGTTTTATTTGTTCTGACTTTTTAATTGTGTTTGACTTACTTCGACTTAGTTTGAGAGTAATAATTTTCTACATGGACTCAAATTGGGTAGGAGCATTAACTCATCATTGTGATGTGTGGCATCTACTCTTTCCTGGGATGTTTCGGCCATTGAGTTCCCTCTGGGCCTCATGGACACACTCTTACTACTTTCTAATGATAGCCAGACTTCAAGGAGCCAGGGCTACCATGCAGCCAGTTCACCAGTAATATGGTGATGCCCATTAACAAAATTTATGTTTTCTCCATAGACAGTTTATGAGGTCATAAGATTTGTATTACTACATCCTAAGTTAAATTGGGAAATGATGTGTTTAGTCTTACTAATCATAAACTTCAAAACAGGAAAAGGTTGGTATGAACAAAGTCCCTTTCCTTTCCTCAGTGTACATAGTTTCTCTTTGTTACATTTAAGCTATGCCCATGGACATCAGTCTGTTTTGGACTCCTAGTGTTAAACATGGAAATAAAACCATTGATTTGAACCAGATGTTTGTTTCATGCATTAATTTGCTCTTTGGAATTAGAATCTACCTTTTACCAAAGTGGGTGAATTCTTGTGTGTTTTGCCATCGGTGTGTGTGAAAGCTGCCCATCCAGAAGGTGGTATATCAGAGACCGTATTAGACAATCACATTGTAGGCCCTGGAATTCCTGAGAGGAGTCTAATGGGAGAGGTGTGGTTGGCTATCCACACAAAAGTTTCTGGGGTATTGTACCCCACATTGACTAAACTGGGAATCACATATTGGTCCATACTGCCCTGACCACTGGAAACAGACTTTGTCCTGTGGGTGGTTGTCAGAACCCCAAAGTGCAGATTGTCAATTGCAGGTAGCCATAGGAGACCAATGCCAGGAAAACTAACAGAATAAGCACGGCTTGAAGACTAGAGAAGTGTAACTCCTGCTCTGCCCTTCTTAAAGCTCTGCCATCCACTTACTACTTTTCTTGGCTGTACACTTGGCTACATTGCTTCCCTCCCTGAGCATGTTTACTGTAGGAGACAGCCCCTTGGGCCAGTCGAAAAATCAGTAGAACTGACAAACAGGATTGCAGGGACCCAGGAGAACCTGTAGGACAATTAACCTGTTCAGAGGGTTCTCCTGAGAAAAGAATGTTGAGCTCCATGCTCCCATTGCCTAGGCCCTGTTTTTCAGGGAAAGGATTCAAATATAAGCCCCAAGCCTGCTACATACCCTATACACCTTCTCATACTTGTTTTGCTAAAGTTTGGTGCTGCATTTACCCCTAGTCCTGAAGCTGGGAGCCAGATGAGGGATGTTTGTTAGGAGTAAAGCTAAAGGAAAAAAGGAAGGGCCCAATGACAAGACAGGAACTGCACCCACAGGCTGGCTCCAACTGAGTGAGCTTGCCAAGTACAGGAGGGATTCCCCAAGACAGGCTTCAGAAAATGCTGTTTCTAGATTACTTATTTATGAAACAGTCATGTAATACCTCTTACCTGAATTTTTGTTGAAGTAGAGAAGTAATTTATTTTTTATTTTTACTTATTAGAGAAAGAGAATGGGCACACCAGGACTTCTAGCCACTTCAGACAAACTCCAGATGTATGCGCATCTGGTTTATGTGGGTACTGAACCTGGTCCTTAAGGATTCACAGGCAGGTACCTTAACCTCTAAGCCATCTCTCCAGCCCCTTATGGATTATTTTGTGTCCAACATCTTTTGTCAAAAAACTTACTCTAAGCCAGATACCGTGATGCATGCCTTTAATCACAGCACTTGGAGGCAGGGGTAGTAGGATTATTGTGAATTTGAGGCCAGCCTGAGACTACAGAGTGAATTCCAGGTCAGCCTGGGCTTGAGTGACACCCTACCTCAGGGGTGTTGGGGTAGGAAACTTTCTCTAGTTAACCCAACTTCTTTTGAATTTTCTACATTCATGTCCATATTATTTGTGATTAAATGTTCTTCCTATTTACTCAAGGGTGGCATTTTTTTCTTCCCTAAATATTTTTATTTATTTACTAGAGAGAGAGTTTGGGTGTACCTAGGTCTCCTGCCACTCCAAATGAACGCAATACATGGTGCCACTTTGTGCATCTGGCTTTATGTAGGTACTGGGGAATCGAACCACGGCCATTAGGTTCACAAGTCAAGTGCATTTAATCGCTAAGTCAACTCTCCAATCCATGACTTGGCTTTATTATTATTATTATTATTATTATTATTATTATTATTATTATTATTATTTGAGAGAGAGGCAGATAGAGAGAATGGGTGTTCCAGGGCCTCTAGCATGCACCACTGTGTGCATTTGGCTTTTCCTTTGGCTTTTCAGGCAAGCAGCTTAACCACTAAGCCATCTCTCCAGCCCTCATTTCTTTCAAGTATTTTTATTTGTATCTGTTTATTTGGAAGAGAGAGAAATGGCACACCAGGGTTTCTAGCCACTGCAAAGGAACTCCAGATGCACATGCCACCTTGTGCATTTGGCTTGTGTGGGTACTGGAAAATCGAACCTGGGGCCTTTGGCTTTGTAGGAAAGTGCCTTAACTGCTGAGCCATCTCTGCAGCCTCATTTTGCCTTTTTCTGAGTACCATCTTTTTCCTCGCATCTGATTAATGGGCATAAGGGTTGTTAGCATTTGAATTTTTTCTTTTTTCAAGGTAGGGTCTCGCTCTAGACCAGGCTGTTGTGGAATTCATTATGGACTCTCAGGGTGGCCCTGAACTCATGGCAGTCCTCCTATCTCTGCCTCCGAAGTGCTAGAATTAAAGGTATACCCCATCACAACTGGCTTGTGTAGTTAAAAAAAATTTTTTTTACATGTGTGGTGGGAGGGCAGGGTGACAAGGCCTTTAGACACTACAAATGAATACCAGAAATGTGCCACTTTTTTGTTTTTTTTTTCAAGGTGAAGAGTATTATGCTAGCTCAGGCTGACCTGGAATTTACTTTGTAGTGTCAGGCTGGCTTTGATCTCACAGTGATCCTCCTTCCTCAGCCTTCCAAGTGCTGGTATTAAAGGTGTGTACCACCATGCCCAGCTTTTTTAAAAAAAAATTTTATTTATTTGCAAGCAGATAGACAATGGGCACTCCAGAGCCTGCAGCCGCTGCAAACGAACTCCAGACACATGTACCCCTTGTGCATCTGACTTACATGGGTCCTGGGCAATCAAACCTGGCTAATTCGGCTTCACAGGCAAATGCCTTAACCGCTAAGCCATCTCTCCAGGCCCCTCCCCTTTTCAGCCTTTTTTCCCCTAATAACTTTTTAAAAAAGAAGCTAGTCATGGCTATAATCTCAGGCTCAGGAGGCTGAGGCAAGAGGATCTCAATTAAAGCCAGCTGGGATTACATAGATCCCATCTCAGAAAGAGAAAAATACTATAGAGATGCATGAATTGGAGACAGCCACAATGGCCATAAACACATGGATAATGAAAATGGGGTTCATAGGCACAATGGAATTCTGTTCAGCAGTACAGAAAAATGAAATTTGCAGGAAATTGTATGGCTCTGGAATCTCTTTAAATGAAGTGACTCAGACTAAAACCCCCTGTTTTCTCTAATATGCTGGACATATTATCAAAAGTGAATATAGGGCTGGAGACATGGCTTGCCTGCAAAGCCAAAGGACCCAGGCTCTATTCCCCAGGATCCATGTAAGCCACATGCACAAGGAGGCACATGCGTCTGGAGTTTTTTTGCAGCGGCCAAAGTCCCTGGCTCACCCATTCTTTCTCTCAAATAAATAAGAACATTTTTTTTTTAAAAAGTGAATATGGGCTGGAGAGATGGCTTAGCGGTTAAGTGCTTGCCTGTGAAGCCTAAGGACCCTGGTTTGAGGCTCAATTCCCCAGGACCCATGTTAGCCAGATGTACAAGGGGGTGCATGCGTCTGGAATTCATCTGCAGTGGCTGGAAGCCCTGGCGCATCCATTCTCTCTCTCTGCCTCTTGTTTGTTGCTCTCAAATAAATAAAAATAAACCAAAAAAAAATTAAAAAAAATGAATATAAAGAGATGAGCTGAAAGAGCAAGAAGGGAAGAGCAGAAGGATACATGTGATGTAGCAGGAAGGGAATCAAAAGAAACATATTTGAAATGCCAAAATGCACAAAACTTAAGTCTATGTGAACTAAAGTATGTAAAAAGTATTTTTAAAATTTATTTATATGAGAGAATGGCATGCCAGGGCCTGTCAGCACTGCAAAAGAGCTCCAGATGCATGTGCCACCTAGTGCATCTGGCTTACCTGGGTATTGGGTAATCAAACCAGGGTCCTCAGGCTTTGCAGGCAAATTGCAAATTGTTGTCCATTATGACAGTTTTAAGTCTGAATTTCTTGATCACTCAAAACGTCACAAACCTGAATAGAGAGACTAATAGATTTAAAGTACAGGATCCCAAAGATCTGGTGTGGGAGAGACATTAAATTTTTATGTTAAGGTGGTACAATGATACACATTTGTACTCCTACTAGCTGGGGACCAAGCATTCAGAACACAAGTTTATGGGGACATCTAATTCAAACCACCACACATAGAAACTATACATAGCAGAATTTACTGAACTACATGCATCAGTTCTGGGCAAGCATGAAGAACTGTCTGATTCTGGGATTTGCTCCCCCACCCTACCCTATATAATGTATCTGACATTGTAGTTTTTTCAGAGAATTTCTATATTGTGTCTGGTGGTAGACTCTCAGTTGCTATGATTTTGCTTTGAGGATAAGTTACCTCAGCATACATGTCAACCTGTTTTTTCTTTTAGAAACTAGAAATTAGAAGCTAGAAACTAGAAAAACAGAGTTCCAGGTAATATTACACTATAATATAATTCCCATTGGCTATAAGTTGTGAGATAATTAACTTACTAATTATGGGATACTTTCCTGACAACCTTGTTTTTGTGAGTTCTTAAAAACATTTTAAAAAATCTATTTATTTGACAGAGAAAGGTGGAGAGAAAGAGAATGGGCATGCTAGGGCCTCCAGCCACTGAAAACGAACTTCAGATGCATGTGCCCCCTTGTGCTTCTGGCTAATGTGGGTCCCAGGAAATTGAACCTGGGTCCTTTGGCTTTGCAGGCAAGTGCCTTAATTGCTAAGCCATGCCCCCAGCCCTGTTTTTGTGAGTTTTGATTGAATGCTAGACATTGTGATGAAAAATTGTCCATGTGGGGGCTCATATCTAAAAACCCAACACAGGGAGGATTACTTTGTTCAACACAAGCCTTGGCTAGACTGAGACCAAGGAAAGAAGAAGGGAAGTAGAAAGGTGAAAGAAAGAAAGTAAAATTGTAGGTACTAGAATATATCTCAGTTGCTAGAGGCTAGGTTTGAGCTCCTGATCTTCTGCTTCTGCCTCTCAGTTGCTGGGATTACAGGTATTAGTCAACACAACCCACTTAGTTTTCCTTATCAAAGTGTCTTGGTACTATTGTGTGTTCGTATATTGGGTGTTTACTGCACATGAAATTAATACAGTTGCAGCTTTATGAAAATATTCAATGTGTTGCTTTTCCCCCCAAATGAGTCTGAGAGCCATCTAGTATCATGAAGGTGCTTGGTAGTGGCCCCCTCCATGCACTGCCTGCACCTCCCTGTGACTATCCATATTCCTGTTAGAGTAAGTTTTTTTCTGTAGTGCTTGGGATGGAACCCAAGGCTTCATTCATACTAGGCAAGAACACCATGGCCTTAAATATGCCAGGCAAAGGCTTCACCACTTTGCCATGCTTCAACCCTAAGTAGGCTTCTGTGAATTCTTAGAACATAGATCTTCTAGCCCTTGTGTCATGCATTCTCTTTTGGACTAATTTTGGGGTGTTTCAACTTGACTGGGCCACAGGGTGCCAGGCATTATTGTGGGTATGTCTCAGGATGTGATTAGTATTTGAACTGGTCTACTAATTAAAGTATTTTGCCCTCTCCAAAATGGTTGTCTCCAATCTGTTGAAACAAAAGAATTTGGGGTTGAAGTATTGGTCCTTGCCTGGCATATTTCAGGCCATGGTATTAGATCCTTTCTTACAGTGCAGAGAACAAAAATCCTGAGACTGTGGAACTCCTACAGTATAACTGCTTTGTAATGAGGATGTCAGAAATAAGCACCAGCTTTTCCTGGGTTGCAAGCTTGCTCACTGAAGATTTGGGACTTGTCAAGCTTTTTCCATTCAATTCTGCTTTAGCTTTATGAATACTGAGATTACAAGTTCTTGCTACTGTACCTGGCTTTAGGGGCTGGTGCATTTGAGTTTCTATAACAAAGAACCACAAACTGGATTGCTAGCAACAGGAGCTACTCAGTTCTGAAGGCTGGGAGGCCAAGATCCAGGCACAGCTTCATTATGTGGTGAGTGCTCACTTTCTGGTTCATAGCTCCTCTGGCCTCTTAGAAAGGCAGTAAGTAAGCTCTATATATTTTAAAAGAAAGTTTGGGTTTTTCAAGATAGGGTCTTGCATCTAGTCCAGGCTGACCTGGAATTCACTATGTAGTCTTAGGCTGGCCTTGAACTCACAGTGATCCTACCACCCCTGCTTCCCCAGTCTGGTATTAAAGGTGTATGCCACCATACCCAGCAAGGGAGTTAACTTGACCTGATCTCCATTCTTGACTCCCTGCCATCTTTCTGTATACTAGCCAAGAATATTCTCAGAAGTATACATCACACTATATATTCCCTGCCTAACGTGCTCTGACTCTCCCAGCTGTTTGAAATAAAACCTAACCCTTTATGAAAGCTTATAGCTTCTGCCATTTTCATATATATGCTCCCGCCAAAATCATGCCTGACCTGGGATCTTGTCCCTGTCTCTTGGGGTGCCTTTGACCAAGAAGATCCTTAGCATCTATGAACTCATTCATAAGGTAGGGCTAATGATACCTATCTTGAGAGGTGTGTGAGCTAAGAGATATGGCAGCAGAATGGCTGGTTTAGAACTGGATAAATGATCATGTCATTCACTCAATAAATACTGGACTGCTGTGTACCTAGCCCCTTGCTTGGTAGGAGTTAGGACTTAGGTATAGGAAATAGGCATTCCTATGTCCTCCCCTACCTCCTAAGAATGTTCTTTGTGGATACTGGTGTGACATGTATGAATTCCAACCTCATGCCAATGTGTAAGCAGGGAAAAAAAGGTTGGTGGGAGAAGCTGGGCATGGTGGCTCACATCTATAATCCCAGCCCTGGGGAGGCAGAGGTAGGAGGATCGACTTGAGTTCAAGGCTTCCCTGAGATTACATAATGAATTCCAGGTCAGCCTGGGCTAGTGAGACCCTACCTCAAGAAACAAAACAACAAAAAGCAAAAACAAAAACAAAAACAAAAACAACAACAAAAAACCAAAAAAACAAAAAACCAGGTTGGTGGAAGGGGTTGTAGCTGGCTACAGATGCAAATTACAAACAAAAATACTGAATATATTTGGAGCCATCTATTTCAAAAAAACCGAACAAACCAGGTTGGTGGAAGGGGGTTGTAGCTGGCTACAGATGCAAACTACACACAAAAAACCTGAATATATTGGGGGCCATCTATTCAAACCACCACAGGGGTCATCCCAAGACACTGAAACCGGTGAGGAGTTCTGAAAGAGTCAGGCCCACTCCCCACTGAAACATCTCTTCAATGGCAGTGTCATCCAAAACCTGGTAGATGGGCTGGAGAGATTCTCCAGGTCTCACGAACGCCAAATGCATATGGTGGTGCAAACATCTGGAATTTGTTTGCAGTGGCTAGAGGCCGGGCACACCCATTCTCTCTCTCTTCCTCCCTCCCTTTCTGTCTCAAATAAAAATTTAAAAAACAAAACAAAAACCAGATAAGTGTGAGGACATTCTGCTAGCCAGGTGTTGTAGGAGGTAATGAGAAATAACCAGGCACAGAGCAGCGTTTAGAGCACTACATACACATCACAGTGCTAAACATCTGGGCCGTGTAAGCACACATGGAATTTAAAAAGGAGCACAAGCCTGGTGTGTTTGTGTGTCTGCAGTGCGGGGCCCAGGTATGGTTCCTCTTGGCCTGGGCAGAGCTGTAACTGGGGCTTGGTGATCCACAGGGCACCCAGGAGGAGGTTCTAGGCAGTGGTCAAGAGCTCTGGCCTGGGCTGATGTCCCGCGGCTGGGCAGTCGCTGACCATGTGGGTGAATGTGAGGTGATGAGAAGCCTCTGGAGGCCGGAAAGAAGATTTGAGGGAGGCACCCCTTTAGGTATGGGCCCCTCAACAGATGTGACAAGTTGGGAGGCGGGCATCCGCAGACTGCAGGCCTTGTCATCGCGGATCGCGCCTAGGAGGATGCCAGCACTCGCGGCGGATATCTTTACACTAGTCCGGCCTAGGTGGAGGGGAAGCACTCGAATCCGGGCTGGGCCAAGGTCAGCGGGCCACTCAGGGCAGGGTGAGAGCACAGGATTGCAGGAGCACGCAGTGGCCGCTCGGGGCGACTGTCAAGAGCCGGAACTGCGCGACCTCGCGAGCTCCACTGGCCACCAGCTCCGCCCACGCGCTGACTACAGCTCCCACAAGACCGAGGGGAGCAAGCGGCGAGACGTCCCTCCAGAGCACCGCCTCCCGCAGGTTCTGTGTCTCGCAGTGCACTACGGGAGTAGTGGTCTCGCCCTGGCCCCCTGTGCGGTGATGTTGAGCATCTGGAACTACATCTCCCGGCGTGCATCGCTCGCCAGCGTCGGCGTCGGCGGGCGGGGGGCAAGGCGAGGGGCGGTGGCGCCCGGGAGGGCGGAGTGCGGCGGGGGAGGCCGCCCGCGCCCCTCCCCCCCGCCGCCGCTTCCCCCTCCCCCGACGTAAACTGGGATCCCTTTCCCCTTGTGTCCGCCATATTGGACTCTAACTCTGGTCAGCGGCGGCGCCGGGCCCGGAGGACTCGCGTCGCTCCCGCTAGCAGCCGCCCGCATCTGCCGCCCGCCCCGCCCTCCGCGCTAAGGAGGCGACCCTGTGCCGCGCCCCCCGCCCGGCCGGTCGCAGCGTCCGCCGCCTCCGCCCTCCCACTGCCGCCGCCGCTCGCGGCCCCGCGTCCGCCCTCTCGCTCGCCCGCCCGCGCCCCTTCCCCTCCCGCCATGAGCCCGGCCGACGCTAAACGCGGGGCCAAGCGCCGGAAGAACAAGCGAGGCGGCGGCGGAGGCTCAGGTGGCGGCCACGGCGGCTCGGGTGGCGGCAAGGCCGGCTCAGCGGCGGCGCTGCGTGGCCCCCAGGCCCCGGGCTCCGGCGGCGCGGCCGGCCTGCTGGGCGGTACGGCGGCTGCCCACGGGCCCCTGGGCGCGGGTGCGGGCGGAGCTGCCGGAGGCTACTTTGAGGTAAACGGCTGCGGGCGGGGGGTCGGGCGGGTGGTGCGGCACCGGCGGATAACGGGCCGCGCTGACAGCTTCTCCGGGGTGCGGAGGGCGGCGGCGAGTGCGGCCCGGAGCTGCGGCCGGGCCGGGGTCGCCGTCTCTGGAGTTGGTTCTTGGGGAGGCCCCGCGCCGTTTCCATAGCGCCTTCTGCCACGGTGCTCGCGGGACGGAGTGCTGGGTAGGGCTTCTCGTGGTTCCTAAGACTTTGGGGGTCTTCCACGCTCCCCACAGCCTGGGGGTTACTGCAGAGGGAGCCTGAAAAGTGCCCCTGAGAAGTTTTTGTGTGCCTCTGTAGGGTGGCCCTCTGGAAGCTGCCTGACATGCCCCAGGATGGCAGTGTTGGTCCCTTGTCTCCTGCTCCTTAGGTTTTTAGGGGTGTTTGTACTGTCCTGGTCTGGGGGTTAACTGTTTTCAGTTTTATTTATCCAAGCATGCAGGTAATGTACTGCTACCGCTTTTCTTCTAGTATGTGGGATGCCATTGGCATGGTCATTTCCAGAGATTGGCTTGCTTTCTGAAAGATTATGTATTTGGGTCTCATGTCGTGTTAGTTTTTGTAACGTTGTTAAAACAAGTTACCTTCTTTTGAGACATTTGTAATTAAATCAAAAAGCTTTAGTATTTGGGTGTCAAGCCATGAGACAGGAATTGTTTTATGGGAAATACTAAATATTTTGTTGGAACAGTATGTAATGAGAGCAGAGGAGTGATCATTGCTTATAGCATGGCTTTTAATGCATATGTTATTGTAGGAAGATACAGGAATGTATGTGTGCAAAGTTTCCGTTTAAACTACTCGGATGTTTTCCAGTTTCAGTGTTTGTTTGCTTTGCTTCTTACTTTGCTTCTTATTGTTACATTGGTTTAGGATTCTGAGTTGTATTTCTGGGCTACAGTCTCTGGTTTGCCCTTTTGACCACCCTGGACAGCGAAATTGGCTGTACCTCTGAGATGAAGCTGATGCGTTTGAATCATTGGGCTTTTTAGGACAGTTTTTTTTTTGCCTCTGAGAGGGAAAAGTGGGAGGTCTGCCTGTGCAAACCCTTACAGAAGTGTTAATAGTGTTTGCTGTAGCTAGAGGTAAGATACACCTGTTTCTGTCCATTTAGTAAAGACCAGTTGGTAACACAGAATCCTTAGTTTTCATACCATTCCAGGTTTCATACCATTCAAGTTTACATTTCAATATTTAGCTAAATAGCCATTTGGTAGGTTCTGATTGTGAATTCTAATTACACTAACTAAACTCAGATAACCTTAAGCATGGTAGTATTTTTGGCATGACTATTACTATCTTAAAACTGTTCTGCATCAAGGAGTTGGGCCATAACTCACAATAAGAAAAGAAATAAAGGCATACACAAAAGCTTTACAAAATAATATTCCAATACTTTCTGTTCTTTTCTTTGTTCATTTTTATTTATTTATTTATTTATTTATTTATTTATTTATTTGAGAGTGACAGAGAGAGAGAGAGAGAGAGACAGACAGACAGAGAGAGAATGGGCGCGCCAGGGCTTCCAACCACTGCAAATGAACTCCAGACGTGTGTGCCCCCTTGTGCATCTGGCTAACGTGGGTCCTGGGGAATCCAGCCTCGAACTGGGGTCCTTAGGCTTCACAGGCAAGTGCTTAACTGCTAAGCCGTCTCTCCAGCCTCTTCCTATTCTTTTCTACTCAGTTTCATCAATCAATTACTTGTAGTTTACAGATTTCAGTGTATACTATTGAACTTTGACCTGCACCTTGAAAAATACTCCCTACTGCATTTTATTTTACTTATTTACTTAAAAATTTTTTTTTGTTCATTTTTATTTATTTATTTGAGAGTGACAGACAGAGAGAGAAAGAGGCAGATAGAGACAGAGAGAGAATGGGCATGCCAGGGCCTCCAGCCACTGCAAACAAGCTCCAGATGCCTGTGCCCCTTGTGCATCTGGCTAACGTGGGTTCTGGGGAATTGAGCCTCGAATGGGGTCCTTAGGCTTCACAGGCAAGTGCTTAACCGCTAAGCCATCTCTCCAGTCCCTCTACTGTATTTTAAGTTTTAAATTTAAATTCCTTTAGTGTGTGTGTCCAGGTGTACTATGGGGGATTGTGTGTGCGTGTGTGTGTGTGTGTGTGTGTGTGTGTGTCTGAAGAATCTGGAGTTCATCTGCAGTGGCTGAAGTGCCTGGTGTGCCCATTCTCTATTTCTGCTTCTATCTGTCTCTACCTCTCTCTCTCTTTCCCCCTCCCTCTCTCAAATAAATAAAGTAAAATGCTTTTAAAAATACAGGAATGGGGAGATCACTCAGTGGTTAAGGATGATTGCTTGCAAAGCCTAATGGCCTGGGTTCGATTCCCCAGTACCCAAATAAAGCCAGATGTACAAAGTGACAAGTGTCTGGAGTGCATCTGAGGCAGCAAAAGGCCCTAGCATGCCCATTCTGTGTGTGTGTGTGTCTGCCTCTTTCTGTCTGTTGGTCTCTCTCTTCAAATAAATAAACATTTTTTTAAATTCTCCATAAAGCAAACAAAAGATCTGGGGGGTGGGGGAGGAGGGCTGTAGAGATGGTTCAGTGGGTCAGAGATCTTGCACACAAGCATAAGGGCCTGAGTTTGGTCCCCAGCATCCATATAAAAAGCAGGGCATGGCCTCGCACACCTGAAAACCAAACACCAGAGGTGGGGGGACCAAAAAGGGGGGTTGTTGGGGCCCCTAGGTCAGCTGGTTTCACGGAAAAACAGCAAACTCAAGGTTCATGAAAGACCTGCCTCTGGGAAATAAAGCAGAAGAGTGAGAGAGCAGTACACCTGAGTCTGCTCTGCCCTGTGCATGCATAAACATGGGATGTACCCATCTGGGCAACAAAGAAAACTTAAAACTAAAAAGATAATTTAAAAGTTTAGCCAGGTGTGGTGGTGCACATCTTTAATCCTAGCACTCAGAGGCCTAGGTAGGATGGCTGTGAGGTTTGAGGTCAGCCTAGAGGTACAGAGTGAGTTCCAGGTCATCCTGGGCAAGAGTGAGACCCCAACCTTGAAAAAAACCAAACAAAAAATTATTTGCAAGTGTTGTTTTTTTTTAAATTTTTTTTGTTTATTTTTTACTTATTTGAGAGCGACAGAGAGAGAGAGAGAGAAAGAGGCAGATAGAGAGAGAATGGGCGTGCCAGGGCCTCCAGCCACTGCAAACCGAACTCCAGATGCGTGCGCCCCCTTGTGCATCTGGCTAACATGGGTCCTGGAGAATCGAGCCTCAAACCCGAGTCCTCAGGCTTCACAGGCATGCGTTTAACCGCTAAGCCATCTCTCCAGCCCAAGTGTTGTTTTAGCCCACAGATGGTAAATACTTTGGGTCTTCTGTGGCACAGATCAGGCACTCAATGTCAGCAGGTATCAGCAGGTTTGTCATAGTCCTGTGTTTCTCAGAGGCTCACTCAGTTCTTACGTGTTACTTTACATCCCATAGCTTACCAAGCCAGAAGGTGTCTTAAGTGGAAGGACTGTCCTGATCCTCAAGAGGGTGTCCCACCTCCACTCCTCAAGGTGCTTCCTGAGTCACTGGGCATTTGTGTATATGGGTAGTTCACAAAGAAACAACAAGAAGAAAAACAGCATAGTTTTTGGTCCAGAACTAAACTGTGATGGACAGAGCTTGGGGAGCACAGATTTAATGACTCTATATCTTGGGCTACCTGGCAGACCTGTGCTCCTCACAGGATACCCTGTGAGGCTGGGAGATGTCTCAGTGGATAAAGTGCTACCCATACAAATGTGAGGACCTGATTTCAGATCCCTAGCCTACCTCCCAAGTACTTGGGAGGCAGAGGTGGCACCTCATCCTCAGCAGCTCTGGATTCAAATGATAGACCCTCCCTCAGTAAATAAGGTGGAGAGTAATCATGGAAAACATCTAATGTCAAACCTCTGGCCTCTACAAGTACACACACACCTGCATACCCACCATACACATACACACACACAATGAATAAATGCAGAGGAAACACATAAGCAGAGGCACATTGTGTGTGATTGTGGGCTGGGGTGGGCTGGGCTTTGTTAGTGGTTCTGCTGCAGGATACAATGATCAAGTTCTTTCCACTTTGGAACTAGAAAAACTGTCCATGTGATTAAAAGTACTGGACTTACATCTTGGGGCAAGCTTTTCTAACAGTCTTGCTCCACCTAGACAGTGAACGGTTGGTAGGTGAAGCATACTGTGAATAAATCTAATTATTTTGCCCTCCCTTCCTCCTTTCCTTCCTCTTTTCCTTCCTTCCTTCCTTTCTTTTTCTTCTGCCCTCCCTCCCTTTTTTTTTTGTTAGTAATTCTTTATGATTTTATTTTTATTTATTTATTAGGGACCGAGAGAGAGAGAGGCTGAGAATGGGCACACCAGGGCCTCCATCTACTACAAACGAACTCCAGATGCATGTGCCACCATGTGCATTTGGCTTTCTTGGGAACTGGAGAATCAAAACTGGGTCCTTGGGCTTTGCAGGCATGTGCCTTAACCACTAAGCCATCTCCAGCTCCCTTCCTTTTGTTTGTTGTTTCAAGATAGGGTCTCATTCTAGCCCAGGCTGGCCTTAAACTCATGGCAGTCCTCCTACCTCTGTCTCCTGAGTGCTGGGGTTGAAAGCATGACTACCACGCCCAGCCCTTAGTTTGCATTTCTTTTTTAAAGTATAAATTTCAGGGCTGGAGAAATGGCTTAGTAGTTAAGGCACTTGCCTGCAAAGCCAAAGGACCCAGGTTTGATTACACAGGACCCACAAAAGCCAGATGCACATGAGGGTTGCATGCATCTGGAGTTTGTTTACAGAGGCTGGAGGCCCTGGCACACCCATTCTCTCACTTACTCTCTCCCTTCCCCATCTTTCTCTCCTGCCTGTTTCCCTCCCTCTCTTGCAAATAAATAAAGAAAATTAAAAAAAATTAAAACATAAATTTCAGGCTGGAGAAATGGCTTAGTGGTTAAGGTACTTGCCTGCAAAGCCAAGGGACCCAGGTTTGATTTCCCCAGGACCCGCACAAGGTGATGCATGTGTCTGAAGTTCATTTACAGTGGTTGGAGGCCCTGGTGTGCCCATTCTCTTTATCTGCCCCCCTCAAATAAATAAAAATACCTAAAACCCCTAAAATTTAATAGTGTTTATAATATATTAAATGGTGTTGTTACATAGCCTGTTTATGTGTGCATGTGCAAGGAGAAGCTGGTAGGGTTCCCATAAATATCTACTTTGGTGGTAGACATGCTGAGCTTTATTTCTTCTCTTGAATGCCTCAAACTTTAAAAACTTTCTATATGGGCATTGCTTATGGACAGACAGGTGAATGATACTTTTACAGCCTAGAATTACTAACTTTTTTCCTGTTTTCAAGTAAAGCTAATACACTTTTCCTACCTTTTGATATTTAAATATTTTGACACTATGTATAAAGCAATAATAATTTATACCACCAGAATTCTATTTTTTGGATCTTGGTATTAGGTCATACACATATTATTTACAAAAATCAGACTTCTATAGAAATCAGCATCTGTCACTAACTGTTGGACTATCAGATTTCATGTGACATATACTCATAAAGAGCAGGAATGGGGACTTAGGGCTATTTATAACAGAATGCCATTTGGGGTAGGGGCCAAGGTAAGTTTTCAAACTGATATTAAAATTTTAAATTCAGAGAAAATGGCATGGGGAGATGGCTTAGTGGCCATCCAGATTTCAGATCTCTAGTACTCACATAAAGCCCGACATAAGAGTGACACACATTTCTGTAATCTTAACTTGCCTACAGCAGTTGGGGCAGAGTCAAGATAATCTAAAAGCTTGCAATCCATTTAGTCTGCCTTTCTAATTGCAAAACAGAAACCCTGGGCTGGGAAGATGGTTCAGTGGTTAGGCACTTGCCTGGGAAGCCCAACAACCCAAGTTCATTTCCCCAGTACTCAAATAAAACCAGATGCTCAAAGTGGCACATGCGCCTGGAGTTTATTTGCATCTCTCTCTCTCTCTCTCTCTGCCAGGTGTGCTGTGGTGGTACACACTTTTTTATTTATTTATTTATTTATTTATTTATTTATTTATTTATTTGAGAGCGACAGACACAGAGAGAAAGGCAGATAGAGGGAGAGAGAGAGAATGGGCGCGCCAGGGCTTCCAGCCTCTGCAAACGAACTCCAGACGCGTGCGCCCCCTTGTGCATCTGGCTAACGTGGGACCTGGGGAACCGAGCCTCGAACCGGGGTCCTTAGGCTTCACAGGCGAGCGCTTAACCGCTAAGCCATCTCTCCAGCCCGTGGTACACACTTTTAATCCCAGCAATAGGGAAGCAGAGATAGTAGGATTGCTGTGAGTTTGAGGCCAGCCCGAGACAACATAGTGAATTCCAGGTCAGCCTGGGCTAGAGTGAGACCCTGTCTCAAAAAAATCAACCAACTAACCAACCAACCAACCAACCAACCAACCAACCAACCAACCAAAAAAAAAACCCCAGCAACTCTGTCTCAAGGTAGAAGGAAGGAGAGGACCAACATTTGGATATTGTCCTCTGACTTCTACATGTGTGCTATGGCATGTTTGTGCATGCGTGCGCGCGCACGCACACGCACACACACACACACACACACACACGCACACACTTGCATGAATACATGCATGCAAAGTTGGAACCAAAATGGTCATGGTGATGGGCTTTTGTAGAGTAGATCCTTTTTATCCCTAAATGCTAGGAAAAGTCTGGTTAGTGATGTGTCCACCCTATGGTGTGTCCCTGTGGAGTGAAGTAGGTTGAAATCCCTGGTGTGCAGGTGGATCTTTTGAGGTAGATCAATGTGTGCTCCATTTTTTTTTTTTTTCATGTGTTGAGGAAATGGGTATCATGAGGAGATGAATTCTTGTTTAAACTCTGTAGTTTGCATTGGCTCTCGTGACTGGAAGAAGTAAGCTGAATAAAGATCCAGAAGTCAAGTGCGTTAGGATTAATGGTTTAACTTAGAACTGCTTAAACTACTACTGTCTAGGCTTTAGAAGCAGTGTGGCCTTAGTCCTTGAGCCTCTCTGGTCACATGTTTAGGGTATCTTGATGGAGAGAATGTCCCTAAGGCCCCTCACTACTCTGTGTCCCTTCCTAGTCATTCATATCACTGTTCAATTAATTGTTTTATTCCATGGATTATACTTATTTTTGACTTTCACATGAAAGACTTTTTTATGTGAGAATACTTTGGCTTAGCTTTTTCTCTGAGATGAGGCCAGGGTGATTTATATTTGGTCCCTTCTTTTCCTGGCTCATAGGTTTTCCACTGTACCTGTTCTGCAGTGTGTCTGATCTAAATGGATGGACATTTGGGATGTTTTAAGGCTGACATGAAGGAATTACTGCTCATATTTCTGTTCTTTTGTTGTGGGCATGGGCACACAAGTAGATTCAGCCAACCAGTGACACTGTTGTATGCTTAGTTTTAGAAGTTAACATATAGCAAAATCCCTTTCTTCTCTCCCTCTCCCCCTCTCTCACTTACCTCCTTGGTTTTTCGAGGTAGGGTCTCGCTTTAACCCAGGCTGACCTGGAATTCACTATGGAGTCTCAGGTGGCCTTGAACTCATGGCAATCCCCTTACCCCTGCCTCCTGAGTGCTGGGAAAGGCGTGTGCCACCACGTCCGGCTCACTCCTTGCTTCTTTATTTCTTTGTTGTTGCCCAGATTGGTCTCAAACTTCTGAGCTCAAGTGAGCTCACTTTACCTTCCCAAGTAGTTGGGACTACAGGCATGTGCCATTGTACTCAGCTATTTTTTTAAATTATTTGAGTCAGAGAGGGAGAGAGAGAAAAAGAAAAAGAGAGGGAGAATGGGTGTGCCAGGGCCCCTAGCCACTGCAAATGAATTCCAGATGCATGCACCACCATATGCATGTGGCTTATTTGGGATCTAGAAAATCAAACCTGTCAAGTGCCTTAACCATTAAGCCATCTCTCTCAGCTTTTTTAAACATTTACTGTTATTTAGAAAAAAAAAAAAATGCTGGGCGTGGTGGCACGTGCCTTTAATCCCAGCACTTGGGAGGCAGAGGTAGAAGGATTGCTGTGAGTTCGAGTCCACCCTGAGACTCCATAGTGAATTCCAGGTCAGCCTGGGCTAGAGTGAGACCCTACCTCGAAAACCAAAAAAAAAAAACACATATTTTTATTTATTTGTAGAGAGAGAGTGAGAATCAGAGAAAATGGAGAATCGGCATACCAGGGCTTCTTGCCACTGCAGATGAACTCCAGACACTTGTGCCACTTTGTGTATTTGGATCTATGTGGGCACTGGGGAATTGAACTGGAGCATGGCCCACTTTGTGCATCTGGCTTTATGAAGGTACTGGGGAATTGAACTGGGGTTGGCAGGCTTTGCAAGCAAATGTCTTTAACTACTGAGCCATCGCTCCAGCCCTGGGAAAAAAATTTTTTTATGGTCCTGAGGATTGAACTTGGGATCTCTTACATGCTACATGTCCTGCCCCTGAGCTATACATCCAGCCTTGTTACTTGAATTTTAACACATTTATAGTCTAATGTAATTACTGTGTCAGTCAAGTTCATGACAGTCATGACAGAACAGTCCATGACTCCTCATGTGGTGTAGCCACCGGTTGTACGTGCTCTGGTAAATAAATCCGTCACCCATATTCATGCAGGCAACCCTAATCAAACTCAGTGGGTCACATACACTCAAGGAAAACAGAAGTCATCAAAGGAGAAAAGGAACTAGGTTGGGAAGAAGGTGTTATGTGGGAGGGTGATGGGAAAGGAGAATAAGAGAAAGCAATAGGAGGGGATTATAATCAAAATATATCCATGGGGGCTGGAGAGACAGCACAGTGTGGTTAAGGGTTCTTGCCTTAAAAGCCTAACAATGGTGGTTCAGTTCCCCAGTATCCACATACAGCCAGATGCACAAAGTGGCACATGGTTCATTTGCAGCAGCTGAAGGCCCTGGTTCAAATGAATACATGATATATATATATATATATATATATATATATATGTAAGCAGGTGTGGTGGCACATGCCTTAAATCCTAGTCCTTGGGAGGCAGAGGTAGGAAGATCACTGGAAGTTTGAGGCCACCCTGAGACTACATAGTGAATGCCAGCCAGGTCAGCCTCGGCTAGAGCAAGACCCTACCTTGAAAAACCAAAAAAATGAAGTAAAATAAATGTATAAAACTTGTCAGAAATAAAAATTAAGTCTTCCTCATGCTATCTGTCTCATACTTTCTATTACTACTAAATTTTTTTTCCAAGGTAGGGTCTCACTCAGGCATCATGCCCAGCTCTTTTCTTTTCTTTTCTTTTCTTTTCTTTTCTCTTTTCTTTTCTTTTCTTTTCTTTTCTTTTCTTTTCTTTTCTTTTCTTTTCCTTTTCTTTTCCTTTTCTTTTCCTTTTCTTTTCCTCTCCCTCTCCCTCTCCCTCTCCCTCTCCCTCTCCCTCTCCCTCTCCCTCTCCCTCTCCCTCTCCCTCTCCCTCTCCCTCTCCCTCTCCCTCTCCCTCTCCCTCTCCCTCTCCCTCTCCCTCTCCCTCTCCCTCTCCCTCTCCCTCTCCCTCTCCCTCTCCCTCTCCCTCTCCCTCTCCCTCTCCCTCTCCCTCTCCCTCTCCCTCTCCCTCTCCCTCTCCCTCTCCCTCTCCCTCTCCCTCTCCCTCTCCCTCTCCCTCTCCCTCTCCCTCTCCCTCTCCCTCTCCCTCTCCCTCTCCCTCTCCCTCTCCCTCTCCCTCTCCCTCTCCCTCTCCCTCTCCCTCTCCCTCTCCCTCTCCCTCTCCCTCTCCCTCTCCCTCTCCCTCTCCCTCTCCCTCTCCCTCTCCCTCTCCCTCTCCCTCTCCCTCTCCCTCTCCCTCTCCCTCTCCCTCTCCCTCTCCCTCTCCCTCTCCCTCTCCCTCTCCCTCTCTTTCTTCTTTCTTCTTTCTTCTTTCTTTTTTTTTGGTAGTTTTTTTTGAGGTAGGGTTTCATTCTAGCTCAGGCTGACCTGCAGTTCACTATGTAGTCTCAGAGTGGCCTCAAACTCAGGGCGATCTTCTTACCTCTGCTTCCTGAGTGCTGAGATTAAAGTTGTGCACCACCCTCTCTGGCCTTAGTGCTAAATTCTTGGCCACCATTATTCTGTTACTTATATAATTTTTATTTATTTATTTTTTATTTGAGAGAGAGAATGGGCTCACCAGGGCCTCTGGCCACTGCAAACAAACTCCAGACTCATGTACCACCGTACCACCTTGTATATCTGGCTTATGTGGGTACTTGTATTTGTGCATTAGTGAGACAGGGTCTCTTGCCACATCAGTTAATGGGCATCTAGGCTGATTCCATTTCCTAATTACTGTGAATAGAGCAGCAGTAAACATCAGTGAGCAAGAATCTCTACAGAAAGAGTAGGATCCTTAGGGTATATGCTCAGGAGTGGTAGAGCTGGGTCATACAGCAGAGAACTGACTATTTTTTTTCCCTTAACTTTTTGTTTTTTGATTTTCAAGATAAGATTAGCCCAGACTGACTTGGAATTCACTATGTAGTCTCACAGTGGCCTCCAACTCACAGCAATCCTCCTACCTCGGCTTCCTGAGTGCTGGGATTAAAGGTGTGCTACCATGCCCAGCTTAATTTTTTAATTGACAACTCCCATAATTATAGCAATAAACCATGATAATTCTCTTCACCCCTCCACTTTTCCCCTTCACAGATCCACTCTCTGTCATATCCCCTCCCTCTCTCAATTAGTTTCTTTTTATTTTGATGTTATCATCTTTTCCTCCTATTATGAGGGTCCTGTGTAGGTATTACCAGGCATTGTGAGGTCATGGATACCCACGCTATTTTGTGTCTGGAAGAGTGCATTGTAAGCAGTCCTACCCTTCCTTTGTCTCTTACATTCTTTCTTTTACCTCTTCCATAATGGACCCTGAGCCTTGGAAGGTGTGATAGAGATGTTTCACTGCTGAGTACTCTGTCACTTCTCAGCACTATGTTGCCTTTTGAGTCATCCCAGAGGTCACCACCATCTGAAAAGATAAGCTTCTCTAACCCAAAAGTGATAGTAGCATTAATATATGAGTATGAACATTAAGAGAAATGCTTACTGGACAGTTTGGTGAGAATAATGTTTGCATTTAGCCAGACAGCAGCAGGCATTATATCCCTAGGGCTCATGACTACCCCTGTTGTAGGTTTTCAGTATCAGGCATGTATTCTCTCCCATGGAGTGGGTCTCCAGTTCAATTAGTGAGTGGTTGGTTCCACCATAACTGACATGCCACTACTGCACCCATTGGCTCATTTGGCCTGACTGGCCAAATTTCAGGCTTGCAGTGTCCACTGTTGTTTATTTCCATGTTTATTTCCACTGATGACTTCTCTTTCTCATTGACTTTTTTTTTGGATTGTTGACTTAATTTTTTTATTTGTAAGCAGAGAGAGGAGAGAGAGAGGGAATATGAATGAATGAGAGAATATGACTATGAATATGAGAGAACAAGAGGGAGAGAGGGAAATGTACATACCAGGCCCTCTTCTTGCTACAAACAAACTCCAGATGCATGTGTTCCCTTGTGCATCTGGCTTTATGTGGGTACTAGGGAATTGAACCCAGGCTGTCAGTCTTCACAAGCATTTAACTACTGAGCTCTAGCTCCTCCTCTTTTCTTTTTGTGTGTGTGGTGTGGTATGTGCACATATGTAGGTGCTGTGTGCAGAGGCCAGAGGAAAACTTTGGGTCCCTTCTTATCAATTGGGAGAGGGTCTCTCCCTCAACTAGAGGCTGTCAGTGAGCTCCATTTGTTTTCCAATTTCTGTTCGTTAATCCGTGTGGTTGTGGGTTCTGGTAGTCTCCAGTCTAAGACGTGCTTATGCTTGCACAGCAAGTACTCTTACCTGTTGAGCCATCTTTCCAGCCCAAGTTAGTTTCTTTTCCCCTTTCCTTCCTCTCCCTCTCCCTCCCCTCTATGTTGTATTAGCTTTGTATGTGTTTTGGTTTCTCAAATTTTTTATTTTCTAAAGTTTTTCAAACCATTTATTTCTTCTTTTCAGGGCTGGGATTGAACTAAGTGACTCTTGCATGTGACACACTCAGTCACTCATTAAGCGACATTCCCAGCCTCAAGTATTCTCAACTTCTCCCCCTCCCCCAAGCAGGATATCACTCCATTCTAGGCTGGCCTCAAACTCCCTCATGAGTGCTGGGATCACAGACTTGTGCCACCATCTTATTTCATTAAAGTTTTTTTTTCCTATTTCATGTGCTATGTGTATGTGTGTATGATGTCCATGTGTTTGAGCACACACGTGCCCTGGTACATCTGTGGAAGTCAGAGGAAAACCTTTGGGTGTTTCTCCTTTCCTTCCATTTTCTTTTTCTTTTTGAAGTTGTTGTTGTTGTTATTATTATCAACATATTTCATATGGATATATCATGTGTTGGTACCCTCTTTTCCTTCATCCCTGCCTCCATTCTGCTGGGTACCCTCCTCAGTGGGGTTGCAGGAATTCTTTATGGGGTTGTGTGTTACGCATTGTAGGAGCAGCAGATAGTTATTTTTTTGGGTGGGGGGGGGGAATGCTTCTAAGCATGATGTCTCAACCTGTGGCTCTTATAATCTTTCTGCTCTCTCTTCTGAAAAATTACCTGACTCTACTTTAGTCTTCTTTCTTTTTCCTTTTTAAAATATTTTATTTCTTTTGAGAGGGGGAGTCACAGAGAGAGAGGAAGAGGCATATGATTGACAGGTAGGTAGGTAGGTAGGTAGGTAGATAGATAGATAGATAGAGTGTGCCAGGGCCTCCAGCCACTGCCAATGAACTTCGTACACATGCGTCACCTTGTGCATATGGTTTACATGGGTGCTGGAGAATTGAACCTGGATCCTTAGGCTTCACAGGTAAGCACCTTAACTGCTAAGCTCTCTCTCCAGCCCTTCTTTCACTTTCTTTCAAGGTCTGTCTTGTTGCTCCTGCTTGTGAGCTTCTCATTGTACTTTTGCCTCCCATTACCATAGGTATGCTGGGATTACAGATATGTTTGTCCCAGATGTCTAGCTTTACATGGGCACTAAGGAAGACAACGAGGGTTGGCAGGCTTGTAAGCAAGCACGCTGCCATCTCCCCAGTGCTCGCTCGCTCTCTTCTCTCTCTCTCTCTCTCTCTCTCTTTTGACTATTTTAAGTGGTATATTAAAAAGGTTTTAAGTGTTCAGGGTTGGAGAGATGTGGCTCAATGGTTAAGGTGCTTGCTTGCAAAGTCTGATGGTTTGTTTCCACAGTACCACATAAAGCCAGATGCAGAAAGTGGCTTATGCATCTGGAGTTCATTTACAGTGGCAAGAGTCCCATTCTCTCTTTTTGTCTTTGTCTCTTTCTGCTTGCAAGTAAATAGTTTTTTTTTTTTCTTAAAGACTTTTAAGTTTTCAGTTATTTGCTATGGGACATTATAGATTGGTACAGTACAGTGTAGAGTGGCAGTTTCACCCTTGGATCTTGTGGTCACCTGCAACAAAACACACTGCCACTGGCCAGCATGTTAGTCATGCAGAACATTACTGGTTGAGGAAAACAATTTCCAGAGTTCAAAGTGTGGTTTCTGCTGAGTGCCTGTCATTTTGACGTGATAAGGTTGTTGAAATGGGAAATCAGAAGTTAAGTAATATAATCTCAGTTGGGGGTCGTCTGTAATTTATTATTTTTCTTGAGGTAGGGTCTCTCTCTCTAGCCCAGACTGACCTGGAATTCACAGTGTAGTCTCAGGCTGGCCTTCAACTCACAGCCCTCCTCCTACCTTTGACTTCTGAGTGCTGGAATTAAAGGCTTGCACCACCACACCTAGCCACTTATTTATTTTTTTTTAATTTTTAAGAATATTTTATTTATTTATTTATGAGAGAGAAAGAGACAGATGGAGAGAAAGTAGCCTCTAGCTACTGCATACGAACTCCAGACACACGTGCCCCCTTGTTCATCTGGCTTATGTGGGTCCTGGGGAATTGAACCTAGGTCTTCAGGCTTTGCAGGCAAATTCTATAACCACTAAGCCATTTCCCCAGTCCCTATTTTTTTCTTTTGAGGCAAGCCCAACAAACTGTCCCGCCCTTTTTTTGTGAGAAGGAGAGGGGGGAGGGGAGAGGGAGAGAACTGGAACACCAGGGCATCCACTCACTGTAATTGAACTCCAGGTTCATGTGTCACCTTGTGTGTCTGGCTTATGTGGGACCTGGAGAGTTGAACATGGGTCCTCAGGCTTTGCAGGCAAGCCCCTTAACTGCTAAGCTATCTCTCCAGCCCCCACCCCTTTTAAATTCACCAGTTTTGGTAGAAGTTTCCAGTCTTAATCTGAGATTGCTAGTGAGTTCCGGGTCAGCCAGGGCTAGAGTGAGACCCTGCCTTAAAAAAAAAAAGAAAAGAACCCCCCTTCCTTTTCTCCCTATTTTTAAGTTCATTGACTTTTTAAAAATTAAATTTAAATCCAGTACTGGAATAGAACCTAGGATCTCACTAGACACATGTAGCTGTGTCCTTAGTCTCCCCCTCTCCTTAATTTCTTCTATAGGCTTAAACATTTTTTTTTGTTTTTAATTTTTATTTATTTATTTGAAAGTGACAGACAGAGAGAGAACGAGGCAGATAGAGAGAGATAGAGAGAGAGAGAGAAAGAATGGGTGCACCAGGGCCTCCAGCCACTGCAAACGAACTCCAGATGTATGTGCCCTCTTTTGCATCTGGCTAACGTGGGTCCTGGGGAGTCGAGCCTAGAACCGAGGTCCTCAGTCTTCACAGGCAAGCACTTAACTGCTAAGCCATCTCTCCAGCCCTCTTCTATAGGCTTTTCAAGATGGTCTCTTGTAGCCCAATATTTGCTTAAAACTTTTTCCCTGAGCCGGGTGTGGTGGTACATACCTTTAATCCCAGCATCAGGAGACAGAGGTAGGATGAGCACCAACAGTTCAAGGTCACCCTGAGACTGTAGAGAATGAATTCCAGGTCAGCCTGGGCTAGAGTGAGAACCTACCTTAAAACCAAACCAAAACAACAACAACAAAAAACCCTTTTCCCTGGGGAGATGCAAATACATGGGTCCAGATAAGAAACAGGCAACAGACCAAAAGCATTGTTGCCTTAAAATCAGGTTTGGTGAACCAATGAGTTTACTGGGATTACTTACTGGAGTATGGAGACCCCAAAGCAGGCATCCCAGTATGGACAGCGACTCCCAACCCCCCTTGGCTGCTTAGAAGCTTGCTGAGCTGGGTGTGGTTGGCACATGCTTTTAATCCCAGCAGAGCAGAGAGGCAGAGGTAGGATCACCATGAGTGCCAGGTCAGCCTGAGCTATAATGAGACCCTACCTTGGGGGGGGGGGAAGAGAGAGAGAAGAAGCTTGTTGATCCTTGATCTTTCATCCTCTATATTACTCTTATCTTGTCCTGAAGCCAGGAGACCACAGATCTGAGACCTCATGCATCATTTCATACACATGGCACAGGGCGCGCCTGTGGGACTCTGATGATGATTGGGGGGGGGGTGCTTCTGCTGACTTTAACCATGTCCTTTCTATGGGGGTATATTAACAAGCCCAGTCTTGAGAGTAGATTGTGAGTGGTCCCAGCTGCATTTAATAAAAGTGGCAAGTTATTTACTGCTTTTAATTCAGAGAAATTTGCTATACAACACCCTGGTGGGCTCAAACTCACTATGTAGCTGAGGATAACTTTGAGCTCTTGGTCCTCTCCTGTCTGTCTACCTTACAAGTGAATTAGTGTACCACTAACCATACCCAGCTTTTTTTTTTTTTTTTGGTGTGTGTGTGTGTGTGTGTGTGTGTGTGTGTGTGTGGAATCTTTTGGAGCAAGGCTTTCACTATGTAGCCATGTGTCCCTGGCTTGCCTGGAACCATGCTGGTCTCAAACTTATGGTGGTTCTGTTGCTTCAACTTTCCCAGTGCTGGTGTTACAGGTGTATACCATCATACTTAGCCCTGTTTTTTTTTTTTTTTTTTAATATTTGGTCTGGAGAGAGGGCTTAGTGGTTAAAGCACTTGTTTGTGAAGCCTCGGAACCCAGATTTGATTCCCCAGTACCCACGTAAGCTAGATACAGAAGGTGGCACATGGATCTGGAGTTTGTTTGCAGTGGTTGGAGGCCCTGGTGTGCCCATTCTCTCTCTCAAATAAAATACTTAAAAAAAAATTGTGGGCGGAGAGATGGCTTAGCAGTTAAGGCTCTTGCCTGCAAAGCCAAAGGACCTTGGTTTGATTCCTCAATACCCCATAAGTGAGATGCACAAGGTGGCACATGCGTCTGGGTTTGTTGATATATATATGTATGTGTGTGTGTGTGTGTACATATATATAATTATATATATAATTATGTATGTGTGTATATATATAGTTAATAAATGTGTGTGTGTGTGTGTATGTATGTATGTGTGTGTGTGTATATATATAAAGTTTTCATGAAAGAGACACAGAATTGGTGCACCAGGACCTCTAGCCATACCATTCGAACTCCAGATGTGTGCCCCATCTTGTGCACAGGTGCAACTTTGCACACTTGTGTCACCTTGTGTGTCTGGCTTAGGTGGGCTCTGGAGAGTCGAGCATGAGTCCTTAGGCTTCAGTGGCAAGTGCTGCCTTAACTGCTAAGCCATCTCAGCCAACTCTCCAGCCCTGGGTTCATTATTTTTTTTCAAGGTAGAGTCTCACTCTAGCTCAGGCTGACCTGGAACACTGAGTTCAAAACCAGCCTGCAGATGAACTCCAGAAGCATTATCACTTTGTGCATCTGGCTTTTTGTGGGTACTGGGGAATTGAACTTAGGTCATTAGGCTTTATGGGCAAGCGCCATAAATGCTGAGGCATCTCTCCAGCCACATACAATATAATTTTTCTCTCTTGAAATACTTGGAAGATGTTCCATTTTGCAGACATTCTCCATAGCTTGCTACTAAATTTTTAGTCTGACGCTGTTAGAGGTTACAGAAGGAGTTGGCCTGCCAGATGAGGACATCTCTCACCATTGTTGAGAGTAGTACAGAGGAGTGAATTAAAGCCCTTGGCTAAAGCTGGTTACGTTGTATGAAAAAATTCCATACATGCATTCTTTTTTTGTTTTGTCTTTTGTTTTTCGTGGTAGGGTTTCACTCTAGTCCAGGCTGACCTGGAACTCATTTTATAGTTTCAGGCTGGCTTTGAACTTACAGTGATCCTCCTACCTCAGCTTCCCAAGTGCTGAGATTAAAGTCATATGCTGCCATGTCTGACTGCTTCCTCTTTTTTTTTTTTTTTATTGACAACTTCCATAATTGTAAACAATATCCCATGGTAATTCCCTCCCTCCCCCCTTTCCCCTTTGAAACTCCACTCTCCATCATATCCCTTCCCCCTCTTAATCAGTCTCTTATTTTTATTTAAAGGATAAAAAATATCAATTATTAACTGACCTAAATTGTAGCTACTGTCAATATTACCCCTTAATTGGAGAGGGCTTGGAGAAGATGGCTTGTTGGTTAAAAGGACTTGCTTGCAAAGTCTGCCCACCTGGCTTCAGTCCCCCAGCTAGACCCAAAAGGTGACACAACTGTATGGCATTCCATTTGCAGTGGTAGGAGTGTACCCATTAACAGAAATGCATGCATGCATGCACAAATGAATAAATTAAAAGTAATGGCAGGGGTTGGATTTGTCACACTGCTTATCATAACTGGATTCTGCTCCACAAACTGTTCTTTCCATGTTTACATTAACAGATGTTTACACTTGTACTCTGTTGGAATGCTGGCCTTGGCGGATTCCAGACTCAGGACTATAGAAGTGCAGGGGCTGACAGCAGAACACTTGATTTTTTTTTTTTTTTTTTCTACAGAGACATTATTTGTGTTGAGTTTGAAATATTCTACTTGTACTCATCAGTGTTTCTTCTGCCTCTGTTCCTGGTAGCATTGTCATTTACTAGTCTTTGCTTGAGATAGAAAAAACAGCACTGTTCTTTCAGGTCTCTTTTCTTTATCTGCCTCCAGCCTCCTGTACTTTCTTTTCCTCCAAGCCAGGCTCTAGAACACAACTGTCACCTCTGCTGGCTTTGAGATCTACATGCAAGTCCTGTCTTCAGCTCCCTTGGTCCTTCTATACTCTACTCCTCCCTTTTGCTCTGGGCTGTTGCTTTCTTTTCCTTCTGGTTTGAAATAAGGCATTTATCCTGTTTTCAAGGTTAATTATGTACTGTAGGGCTTCCGAACTTGATTTTAGCGAGTCTGTTAACTCATGGAAACTTAGTGCAAAATTTTTGTGTGGGCATATTATCTTGAGGCCTCTTTAAACTGCTTTGTCCTTTGCCTCTTGCATTTTGAGCCTTTCCTCTTCTGTAACATTCACATTTTGAGTTGTCCATCTTCCTTTCCCCTCCTTTTTTTTTTTTTTCCTTTTACAGGTAGGGTCTCCCTTTAGCACAGGCTGGCCTGAAATTCACTATGTAGTATTAGGCTGGCCTTGAACTGTGGTAATCCTACCTCTGCCTCCAGAGTGCTGTGATTAAAGTCATGCACCACCATGCCTGGCTTATTTTTATTTTTTAATAGGATTTTGAAGTAAAGTTCATTTATAATTTGTGTGTATGTGATACATTGTAGATGTGTGTGTACATGTTGTGGAGGCCAGAGGACAGCCTCAGGTTTCACCTCCAGAAATGCTGCCCACCTTTTTTTGTTGTATTGAGAATTTTAGTACATGAAAGTACTACAATTTTATCATATTCCCTTCTTTTTACCCTCTTCATTATCCTTTCCCCTACCTCTATCTATTCCATGAGCACCCATCTTTGTCCAAGTAGTCCTTCTGTTTTGATGTCTCATTCTTTTTGTCCGTATCCATCCTCTATGTCAAAATATCATTGGACTAAGGGTTGTCTTGAAGGGATAATGATAATCACTGTGTGAGGTCATGAGTGCACCAGTCAGTTCATATCCTGAGGACAGTGCCCAATTGCCACGCTCTTCTTCAGTTTTCCCTGAGCCTTGGAGGGTGTGATAGAAATATCTTGTTTAGTGTTGAGCCTTCAGCAGTTTCTTATTTTCAGCTTTGATGAGATTTGGGTCTCCTCAGTGTCTCTGCTATCTCTGTTAACAAGCTTCTCTGGCAGGCAGTTGAGAGCAGCACTAATATTCTTCCCTCCACCTCCTCTCGATGGAAGAGGTATATGTGATCAAGATGACTCATCTAGTGCTAAGCATTGGGCTTTCTCTTCTCACCTTGAAGAGACTAGGATTGTCCAATATTCATCTTCTGCCTGTCACTCCATAACACAGTGGAGGGTGGGGTGGAAAGGATTCATACCCTTCCGAAATCTGATTTAGCATTGTAATCCACTTTTAATTCTTCAGTTTGGGTCTCACTGTAGCCCAGGCTGACTAGGAACTCACTCTGTAGCTCCAGGCTGGCCTTGAACTCATAGCAATCCTCCCATCTCTGTCTCCAGAGTGCTGGGATTAAAGGCATGTGCCACCATGCCCAGCCTACCTTTTATTTTGAGATAGTATCTCTCCTTTGCCTGGAGTTTGCTAATTAGACTACACTGGTTAGCCAGCAAGCCCCAGGGATCTTCTTGTCACCTGAAATTACAGGAGAACACTACCACAGCTGGGTTTTTCTTTTAATTTTATTTTATGAGTGTTATATGTATGATGGGTTTGTTTAAGGGTATGCACGTGCTATGTTGGCATGTGTGTAGAGATAAGGAGACAATCTTGGGGTTTTAGATTTCTCCTTTATCTTCTTTTGAGACAGAGTCTCTCTTGTTTTACCTGGCCAATGAGATTCCAGATTCTTGGCTCTGCCTCCTATTGCTGTAGATGCATTGGGATTATATTAATGTATACCACTTTGTGTCTGGCTTTATGTGGGTGTTGGGGAATTGAATTGGAGTTGGCAGGATTGCAAGCAAGTACCTTTAACTGGTGACTCCTGGCTTTTAAAAAAAATGGTTAAAAATTATTTACTTATTTGAGAGAGATTATGGGCATGCCAGGGCCTCTAGCCACTGCAAACAAACTACAGATGTATGTGCCACCTTGTGCATCTGGCTTACGAGGGTACTGGGGAATTGAACTTGGGTCTTTAGGCTTCTCAGGCAGGTGCCTTAACCACTAAACCATCTTTTCAGCCCTTTTTTTTTTTTTTAATTATTTTTGTTTATTTGAGAAAGAGAGCTACAAAAGGAGGGAGGGAGACAGAGAGGAAGAGAGAGAGAGAGAGAATGGCACTCCAGGGCTTCCAGCTGCTGTAAACGAACTCCAGACACATGTGCCCCCTGGTGCATCTGGCTTACGTGGGTCATGGGGAATTGAACCTGGGTCCTTTGGCTTTGTAGGCATAAGTATTAACTACTAAGCCATCCCTCCAGCCCTTGTTGTTTTAATGTAGGTTCCAGGACTCACACTCAGGTTCTTATTCTTGTGAGGTAAGTGCTCTAACTGACTGAGTCTTCTCCTCAGCCCTGTAGTTGCTTTTCCATCCTGTACTCTGTTGAGATTGTCCTATTTGGTCTTGGCTTTATATGCCTTTCCAGGCCTTTCTTTGCTTTGTCTGCATGTGCCATATGATTTTGGTTCTTCTGACTGTGGCTTCTCTTACCTTCTTGGCTTTGGTGAACTCTTTTACTCCCATACACACAATGGTCTCCTCAGTGCAGTTTGTTCTGTGACTTGTGCTAACCATCTCCTCAGTGCAGTTGGTTCTGACTTTTTTTTTTTTTTGAGATAGGGTCTCACTCTAGCCCAGACTAACCTGGATTGCATTATGTAGTTTTAGGCTGGCCTCAAACTCACGGCAGTCCTCGAGTGCTAGGATTAAAGGCATATATCACCATGCCGGGCTGTGTTCTGTGACTTTTATGTGGAATTTTACTGCCAGTAGAGGTTTCTGACAATGGCTAGAAACTCAAATGGGAGGTCACAAAGTCTTTAACATTGTGAGTATTCGTGTATCAGAAAGGCCACTGGAAGCATTTTTTTTGTCTTGCTCAACTCATTTATGTTGAGATTGAACTCTTTTTTTTCTATCATGTACCACAGTCCTCAAGGGGAATATTTTGCCTCAGAATCTGGTTACTGTATTTGTGTCTTGAGCACTGTTTCAGTATCAGATAAGAAGGTTGTGCCAATCCTAGCTAGCTCGTACCCTTGCTTCTTCCTGCCTGCTAGCCACTGTGGCGAGATGTGATGCCAAGTTCTCCCGTACCATGCTTTCTCCACCATTATGAAACTTCCCTCTTGGAACCATAATCCAGTAATAAACTCTTTTCTCCCATTACAAAAAAAAGAAGGTTGAACTTGATTATCTTTCTTTTTAAAAATTTTTTTTTGTTGTTTATTTTTATTTATTTATTTGAGAGCAACAGACAGAGAGAGAAAGACAGAGAGGGAGAGGAGAGTGGGCACACCAGGGCTTCCAGCCACTGCAAACAAACTCCAGACGTGTGTGCCCCCTTGTGCATCTGGCAAATGTGGGTCCTGGGGATCGAGCCTTGAACTGGGGTCCTTAGGCTTCACAGGCAAGTGCTTAATTGTTAAGCCATCTCTCCAGCCCTTGATTATCTTTCTTGTGTGTGGTGGCCTTGGCCTTGGACTGCCACTCTCCATCATATCCCCTCCCCCTCTCAATCAGTCTTTTAGTTTGAAGTTCTCATCTTTTCCTCCTATTATGATGGTCTTGTGTAGGTAATGTTAGGCACTGTGAGGTCATGGATATCCAGGCAATTTTGTGACTGGAGGAGCACATTGTAAGGAGTTCTACCCTTCCTTTGGCTCTTACCTTCATACTGCCACCTCGTCCACAATGGACCCTGTGCCTTAGAAGGTGTGATAGAGATAATATAGTGCTGAGTATTCCTCTGTCAATTCATCTCAGCACCATGAGGCCTTCTGAGTCATCCTAAGGTCACTGCCATCTGAAAAGAGAAAGTTCTGTAATGGAAAAGTGAGAGTAGCATTAATATATGGGTATGAATATTAAGAGAAGTGCTTACTGGGCAGTTTGATGAACATAGTTCGTTTATCCAGACAGCAGCAGAAGTTACACCCCTAGGGCTCGTAGGTTTTCAGTATCAGGGATGTATTCTCTCCCATGGAGCAGGGCACCAGTCAAATTAGAGGGCAGTTAATTTCCCCCTTAACAGATGTGCCACTATTGCACCCGTTGGCTCCTTTGGTGTGGTTGGTCAAATATAAGGCTTGCAGTGTCCACTGTGGAATATCTTCACTGGTGATTTTTCTCTTTCTTATTGAACTGCATGCGATGTGGCTTTTTCTAGCTTTCTGTCAGCTGGTCTACATGGAGGAGGTTTTCAGTTCACTTCCAACAGGATTTCTCAGTGACCTTGCAGCCCAAATATGTGGAGTCTTCAGCAGTAGGGTCTTACCATCTGTTCCTGGTGGGCAACCAAGGGTCTCAGCAATGGCCTGTAATGTTTTGGGAGCATCAGAGACCTCCCTGGCAAATAACTCACTGGAAGGTATACCATCCCTGGCACTGAAAATTTTCTAATACCAATCCATGACACCTGAGTGTTCCATTGTCCAAAAAAGTAGGTTAAAATATGAGTTATTTATATTTAGATTTATACTTAGATTTATATTTATACTTAGATTTTTGATTAGCCTTCCCTCCATCTTTCCTTTACACAATTTCTTCCCCAGACTTCACTTAGGGCTTTTCATCCCCCATTAATCTGTTCTTGTACTTAAATAAATATACAATACCATCCTCTTAATCCCCCTCCCCCCACATACTTTCCTTCCCTTCATATCTCCTTTATAGCTTACTGGTCTCTGCTACTGAGTTTTTTTCCTACTCACACAGAAGTCCAATCATTTGTTGCTAGGATCCATATATGAGAGAGAAAAAATGACGTTTGGCTTTCTGGACTGAGTTATCTCACTTAGTAGAATCCTTTCCAGATACATCCATTTTCCTGCAAATTTTATAACTTCTTTTTTCTTTACCACTGAGTAGAACCCCATTGTGTAAATATGCAATATCTTCATTATTCACTCATCAGTTGAGGGACATCTAAGTCTGGTTCCATTACCTAGCAATAGTCAATAGAGCGTCAATAAGCATGGTTGAGCAAGTATCTCTAAGGTAGTGAGAGGAGTCCTTAGGATATATGCCTTGGAGTGCTATAGCAGGGTCATATGGTACATCTGTTTTTAGCTGTCTTAGAAACCTCCACACTGATTTCCACAATGGCTGGGCCAGATTGCATTCTCACCAACAGTGTAAAAGGGTTCCTCCTTTTCCACATCCTCGCCAGCATTTATGGTCACTTGTTTTCATGATGGTAGACAATCTGACAGGAGTGAGATGGAATCTCAAAGTAGTTTTAATCTGCATTTCCAAGGGATGTAGAACTTTATTTTAGATGTTTATATGCCATCTGTATTTCTTCTTTTGAGAAGTCTATTTAGTTCCACATCCCATTTTTTTAATTGGGTTGTTTGATTTCTTATTATTTAATTTTTTGAGTTCTTTGTATATCCTGGATATTAATCCTCTATCATATGTATAGCTAGCAAAGATTTTCTCCCATTCTGTAGGTTGCCTCTTTGCTCTATTCACAGGGTCCTTTGCTGTACAAAAGCTTTGTAGTTTCATGAGGTCCCAACGGTTAATCTGTGGTTTTATTGCCTGAGCAGTTGGGGTTATATTCAGAAAGTTTTTGCCAAGACCAGTATGTTGAAGGGTTTCCCCTACTTTTTCCTCTAGGAGTTTCAGAGTTTCAGGTCTGATATTAAGGTCTTTGATCCATTTGGACTTAATTCTTGTGCATGGAGAGAGATAATGATCTATTTTCATCCTTCTACATATACATATCCAATTTTCCCAGCACTATTTGCTGAAGAGGCTGTCTTTTCTCCAATAAGTATTTTTGGCATTTTGGTCAAATATCAGGTGGCTTCAGATACCTGGGCTTACATCTGGGTCCTCTATTCTGTTCCACTGATCTACATATCTGCTTTTGTGCCAGTACCATGCTGTTTTTGTTAGTATGGCTGTGTAATATAGGTTAAAATCTGGATTATTTTTTTCTGTTTCCATGAAGAATGCCATTGGAATTTTGATGGGGATTGCATTAAATGTGTAGATTGCTTTTGGTAAGATTGCTATTTTTGGGCTGGAGAGATGGCTTAGCGGTTAAGCGCTTGCCTGTGAAGCCTAAGGACCCTGGTTCGAGGCTCGGTTCCCCAGGTCCCACGTTAGCCAGATGCGCAAGGGGGTGCACGCGTCTGGAGTTCGTTTGCAGAGGCTGGAAGCCCTGTCGCGCCCATTCTCTCTCTCCCTCTATCTGTCTTTCTCTCTGTGTCTGTCGCTCTCAAATAAATAAATTAAAAAAAAAAAAGATTGCTATTTTTATACTATTGATTCTTCCGATCCAAGAACAAGGGATGTTTCTCCATTTCCTAGTATCTTCTGCAATTTCTCTCTTGAGTGTTCTAAAGTTTTCATTATAGAGATCCTTTACTTCCTTAAGTTTATTCTGAGGTCTTCATTTTGTTTTGATGCAATTATGAATGGGAGTGCTTCTCTGATTTCATTCCTCTGTGTGTTTGTTGTTAGCATATAGGAAGGCTACTGTTTTCTGAGTGTTTATTTTGTGTCCTGCTACATGGCTATAGGTGTTTATCAGGTCAACAGTTGGCTGGTAGGGTCTTTATGTACAGAATCATGTCATCTGTAATGATGATAACTTGACCTCTTCCTTTCCAGTTTGTATCCTTATGTGTGTCTCTTGCCTTATTACTTTGGCTAAGACTTCCAGTACTATATTAAATAAAAGTGGGGACAGTGGACACCCTTAACTTGTTCCTGATTTTTGGTGGAAAAGCTTCAAGTATTTCTCCATTTAGTAATATGTTGGCTGTAGGCTTGTCATAAATAGCCTTTATTATGTTGAGATATGTTCTTTCTATTCCCAGTCTCTGTAGAACTTTCATCATGAAGGAATGTTGGATTTTTGTCAAATGCTTTTTCTTTATCTAATTTTTGTAATTTTGTAATTTTTGTCCTTCAGTCCATGTATATAATGTATTATATTTATCTATACTGCGGTTGTTGAATCAACCCTGCATCTCTGGGATAAAGTGTACTTGGTGGGGTGAATGATCTTTCTGATATATTTTTTTTCCAGCTTTTTTTTTAATTTTTAAAATTTTAATTAGCATTTTCCATGATTATAAAAAAAATAAAAATAAAAAAAAAATCCCATGGTAATTCCCTCCCTCCCCACCCCCCACAATTTCCCCTTTGAAATTCCATTCTCCATCATATTACCTCTCCATCACAATCATTGTACTTCCATATATACAATATCAGCAGTGAATCCATCTGGGCCTGGGGTTTACCTGCAACCTTGCGGCGAGCCCCTGTCCCACAGGAGAAGCACGACCAGCAAACAAGGATCCTTCTCGATCACACTTTATTGGAGAGCCTCTTGGTTAACAGAAAAGTTGATGGCGAGGGGCGAGGGGCGCAGGAGTGTAGCTGCTTTTATAGGGCAGAATACTATGGGACACCTGCTGATTGGCTGCCATAGGCTCACCCACCCACAGGAGCCACGGGATAGGCTCAGGACAAGGTGCATCAAGCGCATGCACAACCTCAAGGGAGGTTGCTGCCTAAATGAGGAAGTATTTACCTCAAGACTGGCGAGAATGGCGTCTGCATTGGCTCCCTACAGTTCCCCCTTTTTTATTAACTTATGGCATAGCTCAGAAAAATAGCCACCTTCCCGATCAGGTCCGCACCTCATGATGTGTTGACCGATCAAGGGAAGAAGTTCAACCTCCCCTGGTTCCCCCTTTTTTATTAACTTATGGCATAGCTCAGAAAAATAGCCACCTTCCCGATCAGGTCCGCACCTCATGATGTGTTGACCGATCAAGGGAAGAAGTTCAACCTCCCCTTCCTCAGTGCAATGGGACAGATCCCCTGAGAGTGCAAAGGCGGCAGTCAAACGAAAGCTACCAGATCCCTGCCCATCCTCGTGCAATGGGTACTCTGAGACCCTGAGGGTGCAAGGGCCAGGGGAGCTATTTGCCTTTTAAAGCTGACAACCAAATTTGGGGGGAGGAACCACTTTCCAAGGCAGCAAGCGCTTGAGAAATGACCACCTTGTCCCTCCTGGTCTGGGCTCGCAAGTGGCAAACCAACCAGAGGCAAAGTACGCATACTCCCAGGCAGCACACTAGGAACATTCCCACTCCTACCCCTTCCTTAAAATGACAGATAGCAGGAAGCATTGGTGCAATTACTAAAAGAGAAGTTACTAAGAACGAACAGAAACAGTGGATGAACACACACTAGCGCAGGGGCAAAGGAAGTATTTCTCCCACAGCCATGTCCAATGTCATTAACACCCCCAGATGTATTGAGGCGCTTCCAAGACGCCCCTTCATCTTGTGTCCCTTCCTCTTCCACTTGATTCATGGATTCCAGGCACAGGAGGAAGATTGTCCACAAGACCTTCATCATCTCCGCCCTGATGAACATCACTGTCTTCTGGACCCTCCTCCGTAGATCGCTTGACTGTCCTCACCAGCCTGGCTGGAACCCAATGAGGGGAATCCTGTTCCTGTGGAAAAACACAAACAGCTCCCCTGGATCTTATCACAACAAGATCCGGTCCTTTCCATTTATTATCTAAGACATCCTTCCACAACACCATCTCACTAGATGATTGAATCACATGTTGACTGTGCCTGTCAGCTGCAGATTTATTATTATTATCCAAGATTAAAAAATTAAGGGTAAAAAGGGCTAAAGACACTCTTTCCTTGGGAGTTGTATTTTCCGCTATACCCCCTTTTTGTTTAAATAAAAGAGCTTTTAGACTTTTATTGGCTCTTTCTACTATACCTTGACCTTGTGGGTTGTAAGGAAGGCCAGTGGTATGTGCAACCTGCATTTGGGCACAGAAGGCTCGAAAGCCACCAGATGAGTACGCTGGGCCATTATCAGTTTTTAGGCGGTGTGGCTTTCCCCAAGCAGCCCAGGCCTCTAGGCAGTGAGTTTTTACATGAGAGACCTTCTCACCTGCCAATGGTGAGGCAAAAATAATACCTGAGCACGTGTCCACTGAGACATGTAGGTATTTTAATCTTCCAAACTCTGGAAGATGTGTCACATCCATTTGCCAAAGGTCTCCAGGACGTAGGCCTCGAGGGTTAACGCCCACATGTGGGGAGGGTAAAAAGGTGACACAAGACTGACAAGATTTTACAATGTCTCGTGTTTCATTTTTGGAAATAGAAAATTTTTTTCTCAAGGTGTTTGCAGGAACATGATATAATCTATGGAATTCAGTAGCTGAAGCTTTTGTATCTTCCAGAGAAATCATGGCGAGCCTAGTGGCCCAGTCCACGAGGTCATTAGCCTGTGATAAGGGGCCAGGCAGAAGTTAAAAGAAGTAGAGAATGTCTGAAAGACCTCCAAAACAATTAGGCATTCAACAATTTGAGGGGAATCAGGTCTAAACATTTTTACTATAGGCTCCGAGCCCTGTACCAAGTAGGCCCCACGACCAGACTTTGAACCATCAGTAAAGATGGCAGGGGCTGATGTAATAGGCTCCTGAACAGTGATTTTAGGAAAGTAAACCAGATTATTTTCAACAAAGGACAAAATAGGGCTCTTTGGATAATGATTATCTATGACATTTGGGAAAGCACACATGAGAATGCTCCAATCATCCACAGTGCCAGACAAAACTTCTACCTGTTCCTTAGTATAGGGGATGATGAGTTTGTCAGGCAACTTTGCAAAGTGTATTAAACAATATTTAAGCCCCAAACAAGCCTGTCGGGCTACCAGCTGCGGAAAATATTGGAGAGTGTGGGCTCCCAAGGAGTTTTTTTCCCTTTTTTTTTTTTTTTTTCTCTTGAAGCCATAATAGAAGCCCCTCCTAGCGGAGGCCAGCCTCGACCAAGTTTTTGTTTTAATGAAGCGGCATGTGTCCCCAGGGGTGTTATGGGGTGGGGGTGCGGAAGGCTCTAGGGACTGTAAAGGACTACACCCTTGGCCTTTAGGCCCCTTTGTCTGTTCCCTTTTATAACAGGTGGTGGCCTCCTTTAGTCTTTCCTCTTCCCCTTTAAATAATTCTTCTTCTTCCTCCTCTGCAGAATCGGAGCTAGCCTCCTTATCTGTGTCAAGTACATTTGCATGTGTAAGCTCCACAATGGGAGGATAGAGCCTGTTAAAGGCTCCTTTTTCCCCCTCAGGGGGGGGGGCAATTATAGATTTTACCTGTTTCTCTGAGCTCATCTTGTAAACTTTTTTCTTTGTTTAATCCCTTCTTTTTTATTTTTTTTCTTTTTCTAGGCCTAGTTTTTGACTCCCCATTTGAATCTGACTCAGAAAGGCTATCCTGATGCCTTGTGAGAACTTCCCGTCCCCTTCTAATAAGTTCCTTGTGGTTTTCTTTACTTAAGCAAGAGTGAATCAGCCGCCAAAACGGCAGTGTACCCTTACCAATTCTGTCCTCTGAGTTGCCCATGTTGCGCTCACAGCAAACGACAAGGACAATGAACCACACAGGAATGAAAATAAGAAGGACCAGGTAGGGATCTAAGTGAAAAAACATTATGACTGGGGATGACTTACCGACGTCTTCCTCTCCGACGTCTTCCTCTCCGTGTGTCAAGTTCTGGATCCTCTTCGGCCCCTCGCCTGGTGACCACAAAACACCCAGCGTTCCCGGGTTTCAGCACCACTTTGCGGCGAGCCCCTGTCCCACAGGAGAAGCACGACCAGCAAACAAGGATCCTTCTCGATCACACTTTATTGGAGAGCCTCTTGGTTAACAGAAAAGTTGATGGCGAGGGGCGAGGGGCGCAGGAGTGTAGCTGCTTTTATAGGGCAGAATACTATGGGACACCTGCTGATTGGCTGCCATAGGCTCACCCACCCACAGGAGCCACGGGATAGGCTCAGGACAAGGTGCATCAAGCGCATGCACAACCTCAAGGGAGGTTGCTGCCTAAATGAGGAAGTATTTACCTCAAGACTGGTGAGAATGGCGTCTGCATTGGCTCCCTACACAACCTTTCTAATTTCTTAATATAGGCACTTAAGGCTATAAATTTACCTCTTAGAACTGCCTTCATTGTGTCCCAGAGATTTTGATATGTTGTGTTCTCATTATCATTTGACTCTATGAATTTTTTGATTTCCTTCTTGATTTCTTCATTGACCCATTCATCATTTAGTAGTGTATTGTTTAGTTTCCATGATTTTGTGTATGCTCCATAACCTTTTTGGCTACTGATTTGTAGTTTAATTCCATTGTGGTCAGATAGAATGCAAGGAATTATTTCCATTTTCCTGAATTTGTTAAGATTTGCTTTGTGTCCTAATATATGGTCTATTTTAGAGAATGTTCCATGTGCTGCTGAAAAGAATGTATATTCTGTAGCCTTTGGATGAAATGTCCTGTATGTATATGTTAGGTCCATTCCTTCTATGACCTCATTTAGTCCAGATGCCTCTCTGTTTATTTTTTCCCGGGATGACCTGTCAATTGATGAGAGTGGGGTGTTAAAAGTCACCCACCACCACTCTGTTTGGTGTTATCTGTGACCTTAGTTCTAATAGTGTTTGTTTGATGAATTTGGGAACCCCCATGTAAGGTGCATATATGTTGAGGATTGTAATATCCTCCTGTTGGAGTGTGCCCTTAATCAATATAAAGTGACCTTCCTTATCTTTCTTGACTAACGTTGGATTAAAGTTTACCTTGTCCGATATTAGGATAGTAACCCCACTTGTTTTCTAGGCCCATTTTCTTGAAACACCATCTTCCAACCTTTCACCCTAAGATAATGTCTATCCTTTGTAGAAAGGTGAGTTTCTTGGAGACAACAAATTGTAGGATTCTGCTTTTTAACCCAGTCTGCAAACCTATGTCTTTTCGTTGGGGCATTGAGGCCGTTGATATTAAGAGATGTTATTGAAAAGTGTGTATTTATATTTGCCATTTTTTTTGTGTGTGTGGTTCCGGTTCTACCTGTGCTCTCTTAACAAGTATTTGAGTATTGCTTGTTTTTTCTAGGTTCCTTATATGTGTGCTTTTCCTTTCCTTCAGCATGGAGGATTCTATCAAGTATTTTCTGTAGAGCTGGTTTTGTCTTCAAATACTCCTTTAACCTGCTTTTGTCATGCAATGTCCTTATTTCTCCGTCTATTTGAATGGATAACTTTGCAGGATAAAGTAACCTTGGTTGACAGTTGTTATCTTTCAGAATTTGGAATATATCACTCCAAGCCCTTCTGGCTTTTAAAGTTTGTGTTGAATAATCTGCTGTAATCCTGATGGGCTTACTTGATTTTTCTGTCTAACTGCTTTCAATATTTTTTCTTTGGTGTGTGTGTTTGGAAGTTTGATTATAATATGGCGAGGAGAGGTTCTCTCCAGGTTTTGTCTGGCTGGGGTTCTAAAGGCTTCCTGTATCTGTATTGGCACCTCTTTCCCAATTTGGGGGAAATTTCCTTCTATGATTTTGTTGAAGACACCTACTATGCCTTTGGAGTGGAATTCTTCTCCTTCTACTATGCCCTGAATTCTTATATTGGATCTTTTCATAGTGTCCCGAATATCTTGAAATTCCCACTCATACTTTTCTGTAAGTTTGTCTTTCTCTTTGTTGGCCTGTATTAGATCTGCCACCTGGTGTTCTAGCTTCTGTCCTTTCCTTCATCCATTCTACTGGTGAGATTTTCTACAGAGTTTTTTATTTCATTAACTGTGTTCTTCATTGCTAGTAATTCTGACTGGTTTTTCTTTATTATTTCTATTTCCTTATATATGTCTTGTATTGCCTTCTTTATTTCATGAAATTGGTGTCCTGCATCATCTTTGATTCCTTTGATTTCCTCTCTAAGTTCCTCTTTGACTCCTTTGATTTGTTCTCTGACTTCTTTGAACATATTTACAATCATTCTTTTGAAATCTTTCTCAGGCATTTCCTCTAACTCGTTCTCATTGGAGGTCATTTCTGGTGCATTAATACTTTTAGGTGGATTTATATCGTCTTGCTTTTTAGTGTTTCTTGTGTTATAATTTATATATTTTTGCATCTTGGATTAAGTTAATGCTTGGATTTTCTAGCTAGCTGGGTATTGTTAGGTGCATCACTTGATTTGATGTTATATATTTTCAGGGTAGGAGCTTAAAGTGTTAGATGTGGCTCTTAAGACTCTCAGAGTATCTGCAAAGGTACTCCTAGGGGTTGAGTTTCCCTGCTATGGGGGTATTCATGTAGGCTGAGTGGAATAAAATACAGGTAGATTCTAAAAGTTAACTAAACACTGTACCCATTCAGTCAAAAACAGCCCCAAGTATGTATGCCAGAGTAGTTATTATAACAACCAGATCCTCTATCAACATAGGGGTTAAGATTTCTGGTCTGTTAGGGATCCAAGTCAGCTGGTAACCAAGTGAGACCCTTCCCTGGTGCAAACCCAGGTACCTAGGATGCGTTTGGTCTCAGTCAAGTTGCTGCCTGGGTCGTCGGGCCGCTGTTCTGATTTCTGGAGCTGGGCACTGGCTTTTCCTGTGGGGCAAACCAAGCCTGGCAACTGTGGCCCTGCAGATCAGCACCCCTGCTGCTGGAATTGCTGCTGCGAAAGCTGCCTCTGCTGGGTCTGTCAGCAGCTGAAGCTGCTGCTGCTGGGTCGGCTGTTGTTGCCACTCCTGGGTCTGCTGATGCTGGGTCCGGTGTTACCGGTGCTGGAGCTCCTGATGTTGCTCCCGAACTCTGCTTCTGCTGTGTCCCGCTGTCGGCTCAAGTTGGCGTGGCCGGGTCTTGGACCACTGCTCTGTTCCCCGGAGCTGGTCTCAGGCGGTGGGGGAGAGGAGGGAGCCGCAGCTGCTCTAGATCTCTCGCTGTTCCAAGCGTTCTTCCTACCTGGTGGTCTGCTCCTCTGTTGCTCACTGCCACTCTCCCTTCACGTTTCCTGAGCTGCAGAGAGTGCCGGTGTGAGGGGAAGCTCCCGCACCTGGCTTTTCCTGCGGCTGGAGCCGAGTCTGTTGGCGGTTGGCGGAGCTGCCAGAGCTGCTTTTGCCGGCCTGTGCGGGCTCTGGATGCTCTGGATCTCTTCTACATCTCCGCTGTCGCTTCAATTTCCTATACACCTCACTTTTTAGTAAAAGTGTGTATTTTGCTGAGTTTTTTTGGTGTTTTTTCCCCCTGGCTGGTTTGGCTTGGTACCTATGCTGCCATCTTAACCGGAAGTCCTGATATATTGTATTCTATTTTTAAATTTTTATTAACATTTTCCATGATTATAAAATATATCCCATGGTAATTCCCTCCCTCCCCACCCCCACACTTTCCCATTTGAAATTCCATTCTCCATCATATTACTTCCCCATTACAATCATTGTAATTACATATATACAATATCAACCTATTATGTATCCTCCTCCCTTCCTTTCTCTTCCCTTCATGCCTCCTATGTAACTTACTGGCCTCTGCTACCAAGTATTTTCCTTCTCATGAGTAGCCCAATCATCTGTAACTAGTATCCACATATGAGAGAGAAAATGTGGCGCTTGGCTTTCTGGGCCTGGGTTACCTCACTTAGTATAATCCTTTCCAGGTCCATCCATTTTTTGCAAATTTCATAACATCATTTTTCTTTACCGCTGAGTAGAACTCCATTGTATAAATGTGCCACATCTTCATTATCCACTCATCAGTGAGGCACATCTAGGCTGGTTCCATTTCCCAGCTATTATAAATTGAGCAGCAATAAACATGGTTGAGCATGTACTTCTAAGGAAATGAGATGGGTCCTTAGGATATATGCCTAGGAGTGCTATAGCTGGGTCATATGGTAGATCAATGTTTAGCTGTTTTAGGAACCTCCACACTGTTTTCCACAATGGCTGGACCAGATTGCATTCCCACCAGCAGTGTAGAAGGGTTCCTCTTTTTCCACATCCCCGCCAACATTTATAATCATTTGTTTTCATGATGATAGCCAATCTGACAGGAGTGAGATGGAATCCCAATGTAGTTTTAATCTGCATTTCCCTGATGACTAGTGACATAGAACATTTTTTTAGATGCTTATATGCCATTCGTATTTCTTCCTTTGAGAATGCTCTATTTAGCTCCATAGCCCATTTTTTGATTGGCTTGTTTGATTCCTTATTATTTAACTTTTTGAGTTCTTTGTATATCCTAGATATTAATCCTCTATCAGATATACAGCTGGCGAAGATTTTTTCCCATTCTGTAGGTTGCCTCTTTGCTTTTTTCACTGTGTCCTTTGCAGTGCAAAATCTTTGTAATTTCAAGAGGTCCCAGTGATTAATCTGTGGTTTTATTGCCTGAGCAATTGGGGTTGTATTCAGAAAGTCTTTGCCAAGACCAATATGTTGAAGGGTCTCCCCTACTTTTTCCTCTAGTAGTTTCAGAGTTTCAGGTCTGATGTTAAAGTCTTTAATCCATTTGGACTTAATTCTTGTGCATGGCGAGAGAAAAGACTCTATTTTCATCCTTCTGCAGATATATATCCAGTTTTCCCAACACCATTTGCTGAAGAGGCTGTCTTTTCTCCAATGAGTATTTTTGGCATTTTTGTGGAATATCAGGTGGCTATAGCTACTTGGGCTTACATCTGGGTCCTCTATTCTGTTCCACTGATCTACATGTCTCTTTTTGTGCCAGTATCATGCTGTTTTGTTACTATGGCTCCTTAGTATAGGTTAACATCAGGTATGGTGATACCACTAGCCTTATTTTTGTTGCTCAGTATTATTTTAGATATTCTAGTTTTTTTGTGATTCCAAATGAATTTTTGGATTGTTTTTTCTATTTCCATGATGAAAGCCTTTGGAATTTTGATAGGGATTGCATTAAATGTGTAGATTGCTTTAGGTAAGATTGCCATTTTCACAATTTTGATTCTTCCAGTCCAGGAACAAGGGATGTTTCTCCAGTGTGTAGTGTTTTCTGCAATTTCTCACATGAGTGTTTTAAAGTTCTCATTGTAGAGATTCTTTACTTCCTTGGTTAGGTTTATTCCAAGGAACTTTATTTTCTTTGATGCAATTGTGAATGGGAGTGATTCTCTGATTTCATCCTCTATGTGTTTGTTGTTAGCATATATGAAGGCTACTGATTTCTGTGTATTTATTTTGTATCCTGCTACATTGCTGTAGGTTTTGATCAGCTCTAACAGTTTGCTAGTAGAGTCTTTAGGGTCCTTTATGTATAGAATCATGTCATCTGCAAATAATGATAACTTGATTTCTTCCTTTCCAATTTGTATCCCTTTTATGTGTGTCTCTTGCCTTATTGCTATGGCTAAGACTTCCAAAACTATATTAAATAAAAGTGGGCACAGTGGACACCCTTGTCTTGTTCCTGATTTTAGTGGAAAAGCTTCCAGTTTTTCCCCATTTAGTAATATGTTGGCTGTAGGCTTATCATAAATAGCCTTTATTATATTGAGATATGTTCCTTCTATTCCCAGTCTCTGTAGGAATTTTTTGTTTTTAATTTTTTTTTATATATTTATTTGAGAGCGACAGACAGAGAGAGAAAGACAGATAGAGGGAGAGGGAGGGAATGGGCGTGCCAGGGCTTCCAACCTCTGCAAACGAACTCCAGAGGCATGCGCCGACTTGTGCATCTGGCTAACGTGGGACCTGGGGAACTGATCCTCGATCCGGGGTCCTTAGGCTTCCCAGGCAAGCGCTTAACCACTAAGCCATCTCTCCAGCTTAGGACTTTTATCATGAAGGGATGGTGGATTTTGTCAAATGCTTTCTCTGCATCTAATGAGATGATCATGTGATTTTTGTCCTTCAACCCGTTTATGTAATATATTACATTTATAGATTTGCGTATGTTGAACCATCCCTGCATCTCTGGGATAAAGCCTACTTGGTCAGGGTGAATGATCTTTTTGATATACTCTTATATTCTGTTTGCCAATATTTTGTTGAGAATTTTTTCATGTATGTTCATGATGGAGATTGGTCTGTAATTTTCTTTTTTGTTCTATTTTTGCCTGGTTTTGCTATCAGCGTGATGCTGGCCTCATAGGAGGAGTTTGGTAGAATTCCTTCTTTTTATATTTCCTGGAGAAGCTTAAGAAGCAATGGTGTTAGCTCTTCCTTAAAGGTCTGGTAAAATTCAGTGAATCCATCTGGGCCTGGGCTTTTTTTAGTTGGGAGATTAATGATAACTTTTCGGATCTCCATGTTTGTTATAGATCTATTTAAGTGATTAATCTCATTTTGATTTAATTTAGATAGGTCATATAAATCAAGGAAATCATCCATTTCTTTCAGATTTTCATACTTTGTAGAGTATATGCTTTTATAGTATGTCCCTATGATTTCTTGAATTTCTCTGGAGTCTGTTGTGATGTTACCTTGTTCATCTCTGATTTTATTAATTTGTGTCTCTTCTCTCTTTCTTTTGGTCAGATTTGCTAAGGGTTTTTCAATCTTGTTTATCCTTTCAAAGAACCAACTCTTTGTTTCATTAATTCTTTGGATTGTTTTTTGTTTTTATTTCATTTTTGCTACCCTAATCTTTATTATTTCTTCCCATCTACTGGTTTTTGGTTTGCCTTGTTCTTCTTTTTCCAAGGCTTTAAGGTGAAGCATTAGGTCGTTTACTTGCGACCTTTCTAATTTCTTAATATAGGCACTTAAGGCTATAAATTTACCTCTTAGAACTGTCTTCATTATGTCCCAGAGATTTTGATATGTTGTGTTCTCATTATTGTTTGACTCTGTAAATTTTTTGATTTCCTTTTTGATTTCTTCATTGACCCATTCATCATTTAGTAGTGTATTGTTTAGTTTCCATGATTTTGTGTATGCTCTATAGCCTTTCTTGCTACTGATTTGTAGTTTAATTCCATTGTGGTCAGATAGAATGGAAGGAATTATTTCCATTTTCCTGAATTTGTTAAGATTTGCTTTGTGTCCTAATATATGGTCTATTTTAGAGAATGTTCCATGTGCTGCTGAAAAGAATGTATATTTTGTAGCCTTTGGATGAAATGTCCTGTATATATCTGTTAGGTCCATTCCTTCTATGACCTCATTTAGTCCAGATGCCTCTCTGTTTATTTTTTCCCGGGATGACCTGTCAATTGATGAGATTGGGGTGTTAAAGTCACCCACCACCACTGTATTTAATGTTATCTGTGACCTTTGTTCTAATAGTGTTTGTTTGACGAATTTGGAAGCCCCCATGTTAGGTGCATTTATGTTTAGGATTGTAATGTCCTCCTGTTGGAGTGTGCCCTTAATCAATATAAAGTGACCTTCTTTATCTTTCTTGACTAACGTTGGACTGAAATCTACCTTGCCAGATATTAAGATAGCATCCCCTGTTTGTTTTCTAGGCCCATTTGCTTGAAACACCATTTTCCAACCTTTCATCCCAAGATAGTGTCTATCCTTTGTAGAAGAGTAGTTTCTTGGAGGCAACAAATTTAAGGATCCTGGTTTTTAACCCAGTTTCCAAACCGATGTCTTTTTGTTGGGGCATTGAGGCTGTTGATATTAAGAGTTATTATTGAGAGGTGTGTTTATTTTTGCCATTTTTTTTTATTTGTAGTTTTTCCGGTTTTACCTTTGCTGTCTTGTATTAACTAGTGTTTGAATATGGGTTGTTTTTTCCAGGTTTCTTATCTGTGTGCTTTTCCTCCTCTTTACATGGAGGATCCTTTCAAGTATTTTCTGTAGAGCTGGTTTTGTCTTCAAATATTCTTTTAGCCTGCTTTTGTTGTAGAATGTCCTTATTTTTCTATGTGATTGGATAGTTTTGCAGGATAAAGTAACCTTGGTTGACAGTTGTTATCCTTCAGAACTTAGAATACATCATTCCAAGCCCTTTGGCTTTTAATGTTTGTGTTGAGTAATCTACTGTGATCCTGATGGGTTTGCCTTTTTGACTTGATTTTTCTCTCTAATTGCTTTCTATATATAATTGTTTGTATGTTTGGTAATTCAATTATAATATGGTGAGGAATGGTTCTTTCCAGGTTTTGTATGTTTGGCATTCAAATGGATTCCTGTATCTGCATTAGCATCTCTTTCCCAATTTGGGGGACGTTTTCTTCTTTGATTTTGTTGTAAAAGCCTATTGTGCCTTTGGAGTGAAATTCTCCTTCTAGTATATCCTGAATTCTTATGTTTGATCTTTTCAGTGTCCTGAATATCTTGAAATTCCTATTCATACCTTTCTATTAGTTTGTCTTTCTCTTTGTTGGACTGTATTAGATCTGCCACCTGGCCTTCTAGGTTAGATATTCCATCCTCTCTTTCATCCATTCTACGAGTGAGATTTTCTGCGGAGTGTTTTTTTTTTTTTTTTTTAATTGACTGTGTTCTTCATTTTTAGTAATTCTGACAGGGTTTTATTTCTGTTTTCTTAATTATGTCTTGTATTGACCTCCTTATTTCACTAAATTGGTTTCCTGTGTCTTCTTTCATTTCTTTGATTTCCTCTTTGATTTCTTTGAACATATTTACAATCATTCTTTTGAAATCTTTCTCAGGCATTTCCTCTAAATCAGTCTCACTGGAGGTCATTTCTGATGCTTTAATACTTTTTGGTAGATTTATATTGTCTTGATTTTTTGTGTTTCTTTTTTTATAATGTATAGATTTTTTCATCTTGGATTAATTTAATGCTTGGGTTTTCTAATTATCTGCTGCATTATTAGATATATCAATCAATCTGATGTTATGTATCTTCAGGGTAGGAGCATAAGGTGCTAGGTATGGCTTTTAAGACTCTCAGATTATCTACCAAGGTGATCCTAGGTGTTGGGTTTGCCTGCTATGAGAATATTCAAGTAGGCTGAGTGGAGCAAACTACAGGCAGATTCTAAAATTTAACTAAATAGTGTACACATTCAATGAAAAACAACACAGAGTATTTATGTAAGAGTAGGTATTATGACAACCAGATCCTTTATCAAAGTTATTGTCCCTGAGGATGTGTGTTGCCCCACACCCTTAATCCTGTCAACTAGGAGGCCAACATTTCTGGTCTGTTGAGGGTTCCAAGTCAGCTTGTGACCAAGTGAGACCCTTCCCTAATGAACAACAGAAGAGGAAACAAAGGCACTATAAATCAGGAGCAACAAATGACAAGCCCCAAATATAGCTTATTTAAGAATGGTAGATCCTACCATCCATAAAATTTAACATATAATTTATCCTGACATGGAAGGTGCAATTAGCACTTCCAATTCAAGCCTATATACCAGGCTTATTTGGTGGCTACTGACCTGGCCCACTGGTCCCTTTTGGTGCACTGTGGGCTCAGGTATGCTGGCTGGGTCGGTGTGTCACTGCTCTGATTGCCTGTGTTGGGTGCTGTGTAGGTGAGCTCCCTTCCCTATGTCTCTGGTACTTGCTGGTGCTTGCACCCGTGGTGGGGAGGGGAGGGTGTGGATGGTGGTTCTAGTTCTCCCATTGGTCCCTGTGATACTTTACCTCAGAAGCAGCTCCCCCGCTGGTCCCTGCAGTTCTTCTTTCATGTTTCTTGAGTTTGCAAGGACCTCCGGTGTGAGTGGAGAGTCTCCTCATCTGGCTTTTCTTTCGGCTCAGGCCGAGCCTTGCGGCTGTGGCCACGCTGACCTTGTTCTGCCACTATTGATGCTGCTTCTGCCTTCTTCTGTGGGCTCTAGACAGTCTGGATCTCTTCTACTTCTCTGCTATAGTTGATAATTTCATATATTCCTTACTTTTTAGTAGAAGATTGTGTTTTGCTGTTTTTTTTTTTGTTTTTTTGGCTTTTTTCTCCACTAGGCTGTTTTGGCATGGTTCCTATGCCACCATCTTACCATCTTAACCCTCACCTGGTTCTTTACTAGATAATCTTAAAGTCCTGTGGTAGCTTTATGACATTTCTCTGATATCACTCCCTCTGTCATAGTTTGGTAACACTTAACTTTTGCTTCCTATAGGGGTTTCTGAAGTGTGGTATCTGCTAAAGACATGCAGGCAACAGATAAAGTGATTCTGTGGGCTATAAGAACTAGTTAGTATTCTCCTTCCATCCCCCTTCCCTTTTGTTCCCATCACCTCACTCCCTGTTACTTATATTTCAAAAGAAGACATTAATTTTTACAAGCTGATACCCCACTTGATCTACATTTTAAGTCATCTAGAGTCTTCTGAATCTGGAGCTGTCATAAGGCAGGAGAAGGGGTGTGATCTTGTGCTTCCTGACATGTGTGCTTCAGTACATTCATAGGTTTTACTGTCTGATTTTTATTGAACTGGTCTTCACATAATAGAAACCCTGGGATGAAGATGGTACTAGTAATGAAAGAGCATGAAACAGAGTACATGCCCTATACTTCCTGCATAGGTTGCTCATTGGCTGTATATGAAATTGAGAAGATAATGGGAGCAGAACCAAGAAGCTGCTTTCAAAAATGATTTGAAATGTGGATTTATATATGCTTTTATTAATGACCAACTATGCCTGAAGCAGGTATTTTGCCTTGTGAGGGTTGGGAAGGACTGTAGATAGTCTTTACATTTGACAAAATACTTAGAAGTGAAACACCTGTGTCTAAAAGTCATACAATACTAAGTCTGGTGTTTTCAGAGTTGCATTAAAGTTAAGTTTTTTAGTTTGATTTTTTGTGTTGGTTTGGGTTCACATAAAGAAGCAGTTCTGGCTGGTATATATAGACAGGTGTTTAATATGAAGAATTGGGTCCCTGCAACAGTTTGGAAAGGTCTGGTAGACTTGTAAGAAAGGCTTCCACAACAAAAGTGTAGCACTCTGCTGTGGAGTTGGCAGAACTTTCCAGGACTGAATGACAAAATAGCTGCCTGCTATTAGGGAGAGCTTTTCCAGCAGGAGTGGAGTGGGCGTGATGCCAGAAGTAATACATAGAAAACCCTATGACAACAAGAGAAGTACATTACTTTGCTAGCAAAAATAAGGCTTTTTGACTATTCACTGAAATAATTACTGAATATTTGAAAACATAACTGGAATAAATCCTGGGAAGGAGTTTGCTCTGAGATGATGAAAGACAGTTTGTGACACAAACTAGCCTATACTTTTGCTTGATTTTGATCATGTGTGTGCCTTCAAGTATTTAGATTCTGAAGTAATTTCTTGGATAAATACGATTTTATGGAAAATACTAGTGGTAATGGAACAGGCACTTTGTAATTAAAAGAAAAATTCATGGTCTGGAGAGATGGCTTAGTGGTTAAGGCACTTGCTTACAAAGCCAAAGGACCAATGTTTGATTCTCCAGGTCCCATGTAAGCCAGATGCACAGTGATGCAAGCATGGAAAGTCACACATGTACACAAGGGGGCACATGTGTATGGAGTTTGATTGCAGTGGCTGGAGGCCCTGGCGTGCTCATTCTCTCTATCTCATTGATAAAAGGCCAGTCTGTTGGGATTGCCTCAAAAAACAAAACAAAACAAAACAAAACAAAAATTCCTGGCTGGAGAGATGGCTCAGCAGTTAAGGCACTTGCCTGCAAAGCCTAATGACCCGGTTTGATTCCCAGTACCCATGTAGGGGCGGATATACAAAGTGGCACATGTGTCTGGAGTTGGTTTGCAGTGGCTAAAGGCCCTGGTGTGCCCATTTTCTTTCCCTCTGCCCTCTTAAATTAAAAAAAAAATTCCTGAGTAGGTAGGATTGCATAAAGAGTAACCCTTGTGAAGTTCATTCACCACAGGATACCTAGGAGTAGGAAGGTCCTTGCATATTTGAAGGAGACCTGTAGAGAGTAGCAATCCTTGCATTATTTTGTACTAATGGAGAAGGGCATGAATACTTGGCAAGGCAGAGATTTGCTGATCATCTTGGCAAAGTGAAAAGCTATGCCCATTCTGAAGGTGAATTGAATAGTTTTACATAAAGATAAGTGGTCTAAATTTGCTGACCTTTTCTAAGTAGCTGTCAGTAGAAAGCTGCCTAGTAAATCCAGTATTTTTGAGAAAAATAAACACTTAATCTGCCCACTCATGGTGAAGGTGACATTTTAACAATGAGTAGAAAATTGCTTTTTGAGAAAAAACTTGCTGTAATGAGTGTTTTGAAATGGATGCTCGGAATTGTGTCCCTTTTATGTGTGTTTGCTAAGAATAATGTCAATAGTCAACATACTACACTCTTAAATTTAGAAATGAATTTTTAACCTGTTAAAAGCTTCATTTACAACAGTAGGGTTTTAAAACTTGTAATTAAAATATAAAAAAGTGATACCTATGCAAGAACAAGGAATTCTTGTGAAAAAAATTGTGTGGTGTTGTATTCTTATAATCCTAGCATTTGTAACACTAAAGCAGGAGGATTGCCATGAGTTGTAGACGAGCCTGGGCAACACCCTATCTTGAAAACCAAAAATAAATCACTAAAAACATTTAAAAGCTGCTTGTGTGTGTGTCTTCGTTGCCACATATGAGGTTAGCTCTAGCTCTTTCACCCATTGCAGCTCTGTGTCCTGCTCCATCTGTGCTGCTCTCTTAGATCCCTTGTCCATTTGTCCCACAGGTGGCTGTTTGTATCTGTCAGGGTTGTTGTAGACACTCTGTCTGCATGGAACAGGTTTCCCTGTGGCTGAGACTATAAATAAGGTCTGTACCAAGGGGACAGACGTGGAATTGGGAGGGGGCTCAGGGAAGGCCTCACCAGTGACAGCATTTGAACAAGGCCTGAGGGAGATGAAGGGTGTACCTACTTGCCTTCCATTCTCCATTCTTCCCTTTCTTTTTTTCCTCTCCCTTCCTCCTTTCTTCTTTCCTTCCTTTCCTCTTTCCTCCCTAGGGGAAGAAGCTTCCAGGGAAAGGAAGAAATCAGTGCAGAACTCATGCCCAAAGCACCCTCAGATGATCCATGTAGTTGGAGCAGAATGATGTCAGCGAAGTCTGAGAACAATTGGCAGGGGCACTTGTTAGACACTCTGACAACTGTGAAATTTGCTGTGTGAAGATGGGAAGGTGCTTGATTAGGACTGATGTGCTGTGCTGTCACTTCTTGAAGGACTTCAGGTACCTGGAGAATGGAACAGAACACCTATTAGAAGCATGATGTCAGATGGGCTAAGCATTTGATGGTTATGTGCTGCATCTTTGGGGTTTCTGCCCTGGGAGGTCCAATGAGTGTCTTCCCTGTAGTGTCTGTTTGCACCATTTCTTTTGGTGGAGATGGAGGAGGAAGGGCTTTGACTTCGCTGAGACTGATGCATTTGCTAATTTGTTTCTTTTATAGTGGGTATGCCACTGGTGCCTTTGTTTGTGAATGTTCAGTCTGCCAAAGCATGAGACATCCAAGAAGAGGTGTAGATTGGGCAGTTGTACCCAAAACATGTGAATCCCAAATCCACTGGAGTCATGTATACTGACAGTAATGGATGTGGTTAGTAGGAAAGGGTTGAATTTTTTTCCTATGACAAAAATCAACTTAAGGAAGGAAGAATTATGTTTTACAGTTCAAGGGGCATAGTCCATCAGGATTAGCAGGTTATGGTGGGAAGCAGAGAGGTGAATGCCAATGTTCAGTTCACTTTCTTTTTTTTTTTAATTTTCAAGGTAGGGTCTGGTCTCTCTCTAGCCCACGCTGACCTGGAATTCACTATGTAGTCTCAGAGTGGCCTCGAACTCATGGTGACCCTCCTCCCTCTGCCTCCTAAGTGATGAGGTTAAAGTTGTGTATCATCATGCCTGGATCACTTTCTTTCTTGTTTTAAATTTTTAAAAATTTATTTGGTGGGGAGAGGGAGGGAGGGAGGGTAGGAGAGAGAGAATGGGCATGCCAGGGCCTTCAGCCACTGTAAATGAACTCCAGACACATGTGCCATCTTGTGCATCTGGCTTACGTGGGTCCTGGGGAATTGAACCTAGGTCCTTAGGCTTCACAGGCAAGCACCTTAACCGCTAAGCCATCTCTCCAGCCCTCACTTTCTTTTTTATTCATTTTAGAACTGAGCCCATGAAGTAATGCCACCTGCATTTAGAGTGAATCTTCCATCTCAATTAGCCCAGTCTTGAAATTTCATTAGATATGCCAGTTTGTCTCCTAGGCAATTCTAGAGCCTGTCAACTTTTTAAAATGTGTGCACATATTTGTGTATGTGTACATTCAGGTGTGTGTGCAGGTGTGTGGAAGCTAGAACAATTGAATGATTTTCCTCTAATGCAGTCCACTTTTTTGAAGACATGGTCTCTCAGTGGCCTGGGGCTTGCCATGTAGGCTAAACTGGCTGGCCAGCAAGCCTCAGGGATCCACCTGTCCCACTTCCCTAGCATTGATATTGATATTACACATGTGTACCATGTCTGGCTCTTTTTTTTTTTTGGCTTTTTGAGGTATAGTTTCACGCTAGTCCAAGCTGACATGGAATCCATTATGTAGTATCAGGGTGGCCTCAAACTCAAAGTGATCCTCCTATCTTTGCCTCCCAAATGCTGGGATTAAAGGCATGCACCGCTGTGTGGCTTCTTTTGTTTTTGTTTTAACATGGTTTCTGTGTATTGAAATCAGGTCCTCATACTTGCAAAACAAGAACTTTGTCCACTGAATTATTTCTGATCCTGTCAAGTTGACAATATTAACAAGTCCTTCCCTTGTTAGATTACTCCCAAAACACACTACTTTTTTTGGTTTTTTATTTTTATTTATTTGAGAGTGACAGAGGCAGGGGGGTGGGGAGAGAGAGAGAGAGAGAGAATGGGTGTATCAGGGTCTCCAGCCATTGCAAATGAACTCCAGATGCATGTGCCACCTTGTGCATCTGGGTTATGTGGGTAGTGGGGAATTGAGCCTTGAACTTGGGTCCTTAGGCTTCACAGGCAAGCGCTTAACCATTAAGCCATCTCTCCAGCCCCCAAACATACTACTTTTAAGCCATAACCTTCCATCCTTTGTCCTTATAGGCTCATGGCCATTACATAATGCAATATACATTCAGTGCCAGGTGTAGTGGTGCATTCTTTTAATCACAGCACTTGGAAGGCTGAGGTAGGAAGATCACTGTGAGTTTGAGGCCAGCCTGGGCCTACATAGTAAATTCCAGGTCAGCCTGGGCTAGAGTGAGACCCTGCCTTGAGCTCCCCACCCCTAGAAAAAAAAATGCATACATTGCATAGTTCCAGCACTGTTCAAAAGTGTATGTGCAAAAATATCTTCTGAGATTTATGAAATCCAAAAACCCCTATAATATTAAAACAAAACACAAGTTTCATGGCACACAGTAAACTTTCCTACTCCAAAAGGGAGGAGAGAGGGGCATTGCAAGGAAAGAATAAACCAAAGCAATATTGAAATCCAGCAGGTCAAACACCAAATTCTATAACTGTATGTCAGGCATCTGGGGCTCATGACAGCCCTGCCTCACTACCACCCCCAAGCTCTGCTGCCTGAAGCACACATAGGCTCTCTCTTTGTCGGCTCCACTCTATGCTTGCAGCTTTCCTTGGTGTCATGATCATCCTGGAATCTTCAACATGCCGGGTTACCTTTCCTATAGTCCCAATAAATAGCAAGAAGTTTCTCATTAGTAATGCTGATTTATTGCAGTTACACTGCTTTCTTAGCAGTTTTGTCTGCAACTTTTTAATATATTATTATTATAATATTTTTAATCTGTAACTTTTAAACTCTATTGCAGTCCGGTTTGCCTTGCTGGTAGAAATCACCCAAACAAGAGCAGCTTCTGGGAAAAAGATTTATTTTGGCTTACAGGCTCGACGGGAAGCTCCACGATGGCAGGGGAAAACGATGGCATGAGCAGAGGGTGGACATCACCCCCTGGCCAACAGAAGGTGGACCTAAGCAACAGGAGGATGTGCCAAATACTGGCATGGGAAAACTGGCCATAAAGCCCATAAGCAGGCCCCCAACAATACCCTCCCTCCAGGAGGCATTAATTCCCAAATATCCATCAGCTGGGGAGCTAGCATTCCCAACACCTAAGTTTATGGGGAACACCAGAATCAAACCACCACATTCTGCCCCTGGCCCCCATAAACTGATATCCATACATGATGTAAAATACAATGCATTCAGTCTGACTTTAAAAGTCTCACAGTTTTTATCAATCCCAATGATGTTCAAAATCCCCATAGTCCAAGATCTTTTAACTGAGCCATAATACCAAAAAATAATCTCAAAAAACCCATAATGGCACAGAATAAATATTCACACTGAAATAGATGGCATTGGCCATAGCAAAGAAACATTCAACCAATACAAGATTTAAAACAACCAGGGCAAATATCAAACTCTGTAGCTTCAAGTCCAGCAACTCTAACCAGTGACAAATCTTCAAGTCCGATAATTCTAACCAGCAATAAGTCTCTGGCATTTCAATTCCACCCCTTCAGCTAGGCTATTCACAGTCCTAGAAAACTTCATTGGGGCCGGCAGCTCCTTGGCAGCCATCTCATGGTCCCGGCATCTCCACTGGGTCTCCACTGCAATCCATGGTTCATCCTCATGGCCCCATGGGGTCTGTATGCAGGCAACCAGCAAACCCGCTTCACACTGCCCATGGCCATTTCCAAAACACAAGACCGTGTTGCAAACTCAATGACCCTCTTTCCAGCATTTCTTATACTCCACAATACCAGGTAGGGTGCCAATTTGTTAATCCAGGGGGGAATAAAGCAGACTTTGAAGAATAGGACACTCCTTGAGCACTCAGGCCCTTTCAAAAGAGTCTACATTCTTCCTGTTGCCCCAGCGCAGGTCAGCTAGCCCAGTCTCAAAGATTGTAATCTTTCAGTTGCAGCTGAATGGGCAACAGTTAACCCAAAGAGTTTTCTTTCTGTGCCATATCCCTCTGCTTCACACCAGTTCATTTCTACGCAAAGCAACCCTGCACAACTTCTCAGGACATGGGCATAAGAGCAAGCTTCTCACACAAACTGCTAGCCCAGTCCAAGCAAAGCTCTTTCTCATCCTCATAAGCCAAACCTCACAATCCATAGTTCTTATTGCATTCAGGTCTTGCAGCTCAGACCAGAATAGTCCATCAAGCTGTACTGCAAGCACTGCAAGGCATCTCTTAGGCCAAGGTTTCAAATCCTTCCACATTCCTCTTGAAAATCAGCTCCAAAAGGCAGTCACAGTCCAGGTGTCCAGCAGCAACCCCACTCCTGGTACTTCTTTACTGTTGCAGTCCGGTTCGCCTTGCTGGTAGAAATCACCCAAACAAGCAGTTTCTGGGAAAAAGAGATTTATTATGGCTTACAGGCTCGAGGGGGAAGCTCCACGATGGCAGGGGAAAAGGATGGCATAAGCAGAGGGTAGACATCACCCCCTGGCCAACATAAGGTGGACCACAGCAACAGGAGGATGTGCCAAACACTGGCATGGGAAAACTGGCTATAAAGCCCATAAGCCGGCCCCCAACAATACACTCCCTCCAGGAGGCATTAATTCCCAAATATCCATCGGCTGGGGAGCTAGCATTCCCAACACCTAAGTTTATGGGGGACACCTGAATCAAACCACCACAAACTCCCTCCTTACCCTGCCGGAAGGCACATTTTCCATCCTTTTCTTTCTTTTTTTTTGATTTTCAAGGTAGGGTCTCTCTCTAGCCTAGGCTGACCTGGAATTCACTATGGAGTCTCAGGGTGGCCTCAAACTCACGGCGATCCTCCTACCTCTGCCTCCCGAGTGCTGGGATTAAAGACGTGCCCAGGTTCCATTTTCCATCTTTTAAAAAAATTATTAGGTGTGGCGGCACACGCCTTTAGTCCCAGAACTCACTCGGTAAGCAGAGGTAGGAGCATCACTGTGAGTTCGAGGCCACCCTGAGACTCCATAGTGAATTCCAGGCTTACCTGGGTGAGAGTGAGACCCTACCTCCAAAAAGAAAAAAAAAAAACAGCAAAAAAAAAAAAAAAAAGCATATATTTGGGCTGGAGAAATGGTTTAGCGGTTAAGTGCTTGCCTGTGAAGCCTAAGGACTCTGGTTCGAGGCTGGATTCCCCAGGACCCACGTTAGCCAGATGCACAAGGGGGCGCATGCGTCTGGAGTTCGTTTGCAGTGGCTGGAAGCCCTGGCGCACCCTTTCTCTCTCTCTTTCTCTCTCCCTCTTTCTCTGTCTGTCACTCTCAAATAAATAAATAATAAAAAAATTATTCATTTCACAAAGAAATGGGGGGAGAGAATGGGTGTGGCAGGGCCTCCAGCCCATGTGAACGAACTCCAGACCTCCAGATGCATGTGCCCCCTTGTGGATGTGGCTAATGTGAGTCCAGGGGAATTGAACTTCGGTCCTTTGGCTTTGCAAGCAAATGCCTTAACCGCTAAGCCATCCCTCCATCCCCATTTTTCATCTTTTTGTTCTGCTTGTTGCTATTTCTCACTGTAGACCTCAGTAAGAATAGCTAGCATTATATGTGACACATCCTAGGTGGTATCCTCTTTAGAAATTTCCTTCACCAATTTATTCTGTTACTTTGAATCCTGTCTCACTCAAGTTTTCAAGCTATGGGTCAAACGCAACCATAGTCTCTGTCAGAGTATAACACGAATACCTCTGGTCCAGTTCCCATTGTTGCTCCTTGAAACTTCATGAGCTGGGCCTCTACTATCTGCATTTCTTTTGGTATTCTAGACTTCCACCAGAATAGGCCATTAAGCACTATTTTTGGTATTCTAGTTCTTCTCCAGCCCACATTTCCAAATTCTTCCACATTGCTTTTGCAAGCCACTTCCAAAGGCTTGTTGTCAAGCAATGACCATACTTCTGGTACTCTTTTTTTTTTTTTTTTTTTTTTTTTGTTGTTGTTTTTGTTTTTTGAGGTAGGATCTCACTCTAGCCCAGGCTGACTTGGAATTCACTATGGAGTCTCAGGGTGGCCTTGAACTCATGGTAATCCTCCTACGTCTGCCTCCCAAGTGCTGGGATTAAAGGCATGCGCCACCACGCCTGGCTCTCTTCTGGCACTCATATCTGTATTACTGTTATCATTGCTTTGACAGTGTGCTTGACAAAAGCAACTTAAAGGAAGAATTTATTTTGACTTAAGAATTTGAGGGTGTTAGCCAGATGCACGAAGTGGTGTATGTATCTGTAGTTAATTTGCAGTACCAGAGGCTTTGGCATGCCCATACTTAATCTTTCTGCCTTCCTGCCTGCTTTCCTCTCTCTTTCTTGCTCTCTCTCTGTTTCTCAAATAAATAATAAAAAATATTTTAAAAATTTGAGTGTTGCTTAAACTTTTTCTCTGGGGAGATACAGATGTCCATTCCCCCAGATAGGGCACAGGTGACAGAGTAAAAAAATGATGAGCTTATTGAAGTTACTTACAGAGCACAAGTGAGGGGTTATTTATAGGAGTGTGGATGATTGAAAAGCTTTGTCACCAAAAATACCAGCCAAACATAGGCAAAGACTGGAGGAAGCTCTATCCCTTGAGCCCACTGCAGGATTTGAAGGTAGTGTTGGCAGCGGAGTCACTCCAGCAGTTAGTTGTTTACTGCTTCTATACCCATGAGGAGAGCCCCTTATGATGCTTGTAAGTTTCAGGAGCTTCCTGAGACTTCTGAGTTGTTTAAGTCATAGCCCTTAAGAGTTTGTTTATATTTCAATTTAGAAGACCCTAAGAAGTCTCCATCTAGGTTAGAATGTTTCCTGTGACAGGAACTTGCTACTTTATTATTTTATTTATTTATTTATTTGGAGCGACAGACACAGAGAGAAAGACAGATACAGGGAGAGAGAGAGAATGGGTGCGCCAGGGCTTCCAGCCTCTGCAAACAAACTCCAGACGTGTGCGCCCCCCCCCCCCCCCCCCGTGCATCTGGCTAACGTGGGACCTGGGGAACCGAGCCTCGAACCGGGGTCCTTAGGCCTCACAGGCAAGCGCTTAACCGCTAAGCCATCTCTCCAGCCCGGAACTTGCTACTTTAATTAGAGGGGATACAGTCTGTCATAATGGGGAAGGAATGTGAGGCAAGGTCACTTTAATGTGGAGTCAGGATACAGGTGAATACTTGAGCTCAGCTCACTTTTTTTCTTTAATAGTTCTATTTATTTGCAAGCAGAGAGAGATAGAAGACAGAATGGGCACACCAGGGCCACCAGCCACTGCAAAGGGTGTACTATGTGGGAACTGACCTCAGGTTTTTAGGCTGTGCAGGCAAACACCTTAATCTGCTAAGCCATCTCCCCAGCTCACTTACTTTTTATTCATTGTAAGACTGTAGCCCATGTTTAGGGTAGAACTTCTCACCTCAACTCATTCTAGAAACTCCCTCACAGATTTCTCCTAGGTCTTTCTAGATCCAGTCAAGTTGACAACTGTGGGAAACATTTTCCTTGTAGAGATGTAAATTCCTCAGATATTAAACCCAGATAGGGCACAGACAGACCAAAGTATGATTACACCAAAAGTTTAGTGAACCCCAATGAGTTTATTGGGGTTTGCTTATAGAGTGTAGGGTTGTTTACAGGAGTAATGGAGACTACAAAGCAGCCACACCATAGATAAGTTTCATTCCATCCTGGATGATGATTCCCTATAGTGGCTTTGACTCAGAGGCAGCTGCATCATCAAATCTCTGGAGCATACTGCATTATTTCCAGGAAGCTCAGAGTCTCCTCCCCAAGCAGTTGCTTTCCCTTTATTTAGCCTTAGGGTGGAGGCTTAGAACCTTTCTCCAGACTTGACTTCCTTAGAATCCAGAATGTTTCAATTTATAATTAACATTGGTTAAAGTCAGCTCTTTATCATTCCTGCAACCTTGAGGCGTGGTCTTGTGACCTTTGTTTCAGGTCTCCAGACTTCTCCTAAATCCTCAGAGCCTCCTTCCTTTTTTCTGGAAGGAATATTTCAATTAAGAGGAATCTGCTACATAACAGTAATATTTAACCGTAACCAGGAATATTGAAAAGAGGCCAGGAATGAGTCTTGAAATTTTCTAACAGTGACATTGGTAAGTGTGGTAGTTTGAATGTTGATAGTTTGAATGTATGGCCCCATAGACTCTGTCATTCTTTTGGGGGGTGTTGGTGGTGTTCAAGGTAGAGTATTACCGTAGCCAAGACTGACCTAGAATTCACTATGAAGAGCTGGAGAGTGGTTAAGGCACTTCCTTGCAATGCCTAATGGCCTGGGTTCGATTCCCCAGTACTCAAGTAAAGCCAGATGTACAAAGTGGTACATGTGTCTGGAGTTTGCACTGACTAGAGGCCCTGGCACACCCATTCATCGTCCCTCTACCTCCTCTTTCTCCTTGAAAATAAACAAAAAAAACAAAGATACTTTAGGAAAAAAAAATCACTATGTAGTTTTAGGCTGCCCTTGAACGCACGGTGATCCTCCTGCCTTAGCCTCTTGAGTGCTGGGATTAAAGGAATGTACCACCGTACCCAGGGACTCAGTCATTAAAAAAAATTATTTATTTGAGAGATAGGCAGATAGAGGGATAGAATGGGTGTGCCAAGGCTTGTAGCCACTGCAAATGAACTCCAGATGAATGCGCCACCTTGTGTATCTGGTTTACATGAGTCCCAGGGAATCGAACCTGTGTCCTTTGGCTTTGCAGGCAAGCGTCTTAACCACTAAGCCACCTCTTCAGCCTGACTCAGTCATTATTATTTTTACTATTTTTTTTTTTTTTGAGGTAGAGTCTTACTGTAGCCCAGGCTGACCTGTAATTCAGTCTGTATTCTCAGGGTGGCCTCCAACTCATTGCGATATTCCTATTTCTGCCTCCTTAGTGCTGTGATTAAAGGCATGCGCCACCACGCCCAGCTAGTCTTTTTTTTTTTTTTAAGCAAGCCTAACAGATTGGCTCTGTGTGTGTGTGTGTGTGTGTGTGTGTGTGTGTGTGTGTGTGTGTGTGTGAGAGAGAGAGAGAGAGAGAGAGAGAGAGAGAGAGAGAGAGAGAGAGGGAGAGAGGGAGAGAGGGAGAAGGAGGAGGAGGAGGAAGAGGAGGGGGAGGGGGAGAATTAGTGTGCCAGGGCCTTCAGCCACTGTAGTTGAACTCCAGATGTGTGTACCACTTAGTGTGCATGTGTGAACTTGCACACTTGTGTCACCTTGTGTGTCTGGCTTAAGGTGGGACCTGGAGAGTTGAACATGAGTCCTTAGGCATGGCAAGCAAATGCCTTAAGTGCTAAGCCATCTCTCTAGCCCTTAGTCATTTTTTTGATTAAATTTCCTACTTGACCCTCTAGCAGGCAGATCCTTGCTACAAGGGGGATGTTACTGGGAGTTGGGGGATGGATCTTGGAGTCCATCCCTATTAGGTATGTAGTGAGCAGTTGGAACTCTGGCTGTTCATGCTTGCTGCTGGTGGTGTGTGTTTGCTGCAGTTGTTTCTGCTTGGATTTATGGAAGTGAGCTAGCTTTTGCCATTGATGGAGTTTCCCCTGGGGTTTGTAACTTGAAATAAACCCCTTTCCTCTCATAACTGGTGTCTGGATGGATGTTTGTCCCATTAACAAGGAGCTTACTGCAATAGTAAGTTTGCATCCTATCACCATGTCTTATGTAGTGATTACATTAAAAAAGAAGAAAAAAAATGCCTTAAAAGAGTTGGAGAGATGGCTTAGCAGTTAAAGACACTTGCTTTCAAAGTCCACTGGCCTGGGTTAAGTTCTGTGGTACGCCATATAGAACCAGATGCACAAAGTGGTGCATGTGCCTGGAGTTTATTTGTAGTGGTAAGAGGTCCTAATGCAACTGTACTCTGTCTCCCAAATAAATCAAAATATATTTTTAAAGCTGCCTTAAATAAATTTGGAATGGGGCTTTAATATTACTTGCATTTCCTCACCCCAAAAGGAGATTGAACCTAGGGTCTAATGCATGCTAGACAGGCAGCACTTTGCCACTAATCAGTCCTTTTCCCACCTTCCTTTAAAAAATAATATTTATTTGCAAGGAGAGAGCGGGAGATAGAGAAAGGGCGCACTATGGTCTCCTGCCACTGCAAACAAATTCCAGACACAAGTGCCACCTGGGTGCTGAGGAATTCAACCTAGGCCATCGGGCTTTGCAAGCAAGAACTTTCAAATGCTGAGCTGTCTCTCCAGCCCTCTTTTTTTTTTTTTTGATACAGGGTTTCATGAAGTTGCCCAGATTGGCCTTGTTCACACTCTTGCCCAAGCAGGCTTTGAACTCAACATTCTTCCTGCCTTGTCTCCTAAAGAGTGGGGATTACAGGGATGGGGAGATGGCTCAACAGTTAAAGGTGCTTGCTTGTAACTATTCCCCAGCATTTATAGAAAGCTTTCAGGAGGCATAGGTAGGAGGATGGCTGTGAATTCAAGGCCAGCCCAGAACTGTAGAGTAAGATCCATGTCAGTCTGGGCTAGAGTGAGACCCTATCTCAAAAAACCTGTTAAAAAATTTTTGTGTGTATGTATGTGTGTGATGTTTGTATATGGATGTATCAGAGACAACCTCAGGGTGTTTCTTATTTCCTTCTACCAACCCCCTCCCCACACCTTGGAAATTGTTGAGTGATTATTTCCAGGTAGTGATGATGTCAAATTTCTCATTTATTTATGAGACTATGAGAGAATGAGAATGGGTATGCCAGGCCCTCTTATTGCTATAATTGAACTCCAGATGCATGTGAACCTTTATATATATCTGACTTATGTGTACTGGGGAATTGAATCTGGCCCATCAGGCTTTACAAGCAAGCACCTTTAACTGCTGAGCCATATCCCCAGTACCCTACCTTCCAGCACTTGGGAGGCTGAGGTAGAAGAATAATCATGAATTCAAAGCCAGCCTGGTCTATAGAGTAAGTTCCATGTCAGCCTGTGCTGGAGTGAGACCCTGCCACAAAAATAAATAAATAAATAAATTTGTGTGTGTGTGTGTGTGTTTGCGTGTATATGGGCATGCCTGGTCTCTTGCTACTGCAGACAAATGCTCAGGCCTGCAAGCTTTGCATACAAGTGCTTTAATTGCTGAGCCATCTCCCCAGCCGCTCTTTCCTTTTGCTGCTCCCGCTACTGCTTGTGAGCTTCCTGAGTCTCCTGGCTGTGCTTCCTATTGTGGTAGGATTACACATGTGTGCCCCACTGTGTGTTTGGCTTTACGTAGAGGCCGAGGAAAATCAAACATGGATTGGCAGATTTGAAAGCAAAGCACCTTTAACCATTGAGCCATCTCTTCAGCTCCATGCTTTGGTTGGCTAGGTTTTTGAGACTGTAGTCATATGTAGCCCCAAACTAGCTTTGACTCAAGCTCCTCCTTGCTTTGGCCTCATGTGCAAGGATTAGCCATGTGAGTGCTCTGTTTACATTGTAACACATAGTGGTAATAAGTAGCAGTATTTTTTCTCCACATCTACAGGCAATATGTCAACATTGCAAATAAGGTTTTAGGGAGGCTGTCGCACAGTGGTATGAACACCCAGCATCTGGTTAACGAGTGATAGTGCAGCCATTTTGATTAATGATCAGCAAGTTCTAGAGACTATATTTGAGTGCTTGATTTAAGAGTATCTTATGTGGCTCTCTGCCAGGCCTTTGAGTAGATTTTTTTTGTTTTTCAAAAGCCATTCATAAATGAAGAAGTAGTGTTTAGGGTATAAATACTTACTGAGGGGTAGTGAGTAGTGAGTATTCCGTCATGGCTGTGCTCATTTATTTTAAGAATGCCAAGCAGCCACGGCCTTCAGTGAGAGTTAAAAAAAAAGTGTTCTCAGAGCTTTTGAAGTATGTTTCTAAGAAGAGTTCTGACTATGGCCATACCAGCCTGAACGTGCCCAGTCTGATCTTGGAAGCTAAGCAGGGTCAGGTCAGAAAGGAGAAGAATATGAGTTCTATAGGAGTGATGTGACATCTCACAGCTGCACAGTTTATTAAGAGATAAGTTTGGGATTCAAATGAGGGCTTTTCACACAGTGAATGACTCTTCCTTCCCCCTCTCACTTCTCATGTTCAGATTATTTGTCACTCTTGGGCTCCAGTTGATGGTGACTGATACTGTGACACTGAAGAGCATTCTATCAGGCAGTCTCTGGTTATTTTTCCAATATATTCTTGAGGTTTGCAGGCATTGTATTTAGAAACATGTCAGTACAAATTAAAAAGTTGCTGATTAATTTTGTTGGAGACATGGTTCTAGGGTAATGTTTTGCTATTTTCTTCACTCTGTTTTATAACAAATTTGAATGATTCAGATGGCTGGAAAAATGATCAACATTAATGTTACTAATCTGGAAAGACATCTCAACATTGTAGAAGGAAACAGTTTAGAATTGAATTTTTTTTCCCCCTGAGGCAGGGTCTCTCTCTCTCTAGCCCAGGCTGACCTGGAACTCACTCTGTAGTCCCAAAGCTGCCCTTGAATTCACAACAATTCTCCTACCTCTCCTTTCTAAGAGTTGGGATTAAAGGCATGTGCCACTACTCCAGCTTTAGAATTGAATTTCTTTTTTTTTTTTTTTAGTTTTTTTCAAGGTAGGGTCTCACTGTAGCTCAGCCTGACCTGGAATTCACTATGTAGTCTCAGGGTGGCCTTGAACTCACAGCAACCCTCCTACCTCTGCCTCCTGAGTGCTGGGAGTAAAGGCATGCGCCACCATGCCCTGCTAGAATTGCATTTCTGCTACCTGTTTCACATTCTTTTCCTCTTTATTGCTGTATCCAGTCAGGCTATTGTTTTAACTCAAACATGTAGTTCTCAGTGATGCAGTCTGTAACATCAGCTCTTTAATTCTGAGGCATGAAGAGGTCTGATGGTCAGATTCAATATACCGTGTTCTGAACCTGCTGTGGCCTGGTATTGCTTTTCACCTCTTATAAATTGTCAGACCCCTAAACTGTGGGGCTAGGGAGGAGAATTTTCTTGAATTGGTCATTAAGTGTAACTGTGAGAGGTTCTATAGTCATTTAATTCCTTCCTAAATCTGTCCATGTGCCCACAGGAGAATAAGCACCTGTATTGGTTATTTGTGTAGAATATTTGTGGTGCTGTTCTTTGACACCCAAGGTCTCCTATCTGGTGCTGTAGGTCCTCAAAAGGCCATCCTACAACCATTTTCTTCTCAAATTCTTCATTATTTTCTTTGTTTTGAAGTAGGTCTCTCTCTGTCTAGCTAAAGCTGACCTGAAACTCACTCTTTAGCCCCAGGCTGGCCTCAAACTCCCAGTGATCCTGCTACAAGTGCTGGCATTAAAGTTGTGTACTACCATGCCAGTTCTGATTCCTTTTTTGTTTCTTAGGTTTTTTATTTGTTTGCTTTGTTCTTTTAAAATGGGCTCTCAAACTTGCCTCAAGCTATCCTTCCTACCACTTCAACTTCCTGAGTCACAGTCCTTCCTGGGACTACATGTACACACCACCATGCCCAGCCTTTCATCATTTCCTAGAGCCATTTTCTTCTGGGTGATGGGATGTGACTTCTAAGATTATGAGCCCATCACCTGACTCTTGTATAAAGCTCTTGTGTGCTTCAGTCTATTGTGTGTATCATAATAGTCATCATTTGGTCTGTAAGTTTTGATGTTTAGGAACAAGCAATGTGTGGTTTATTACAATCAAGAAAAGAAAGAAAAAGTCATTTCAAGCAAGGGAAGTATAATATACTGAAGAATGCTGTTTGTTTTTCTTTTGTTTAGTGGCCGTGTCTTGCTGTGCTATTCAGGCTGGCCTTAAACTTAACATCTTCCTTCCTCAGCCTCCAGAGTATCTGGGATTATAGATAAATAGCTATGTTACCATTATTATATTAAAGAATCATTAAACTATAATAAGTAAGTGTAAATAGTTAAGAGAATGCTAAGAGCTACTTTAGGCTGAGAAGAAGAACACATTTAAGCCAAATGTGGTAGTACTCACCCTTAATCCCCGGCTGCGTGAGTTTGCTACCCTGTGAGACTGTCTTTAAAACAAACACCAAAGCACACTTTTGGAAGGAGCCTTCTCCACAAAGCTAGAGTTCAGATCTATGGAGAAGATATGGTTAGAGCAAATAGTTTGGCTATGTTCGCTGGCCCATAGTCTCTAGATAAGCAGTCTGGGGTTCAGGTAAGCTGAGAGTAGTGGTTAGCAGCAACAGTCTAGGTGCTTTGGAGGTGTGAAACCTATATTCTTATGGGAGGGCCAGTTTGATGGTCAAGTGCTTGCATAGAACTGGCTTGGGCACAGCTGATAGTCCAGCATCCTCCCTCTGCAGGAACTGACCTCTGTACTTTGCATAGGCCAGGGCAGCTCCAAGATGCCTTGGAGGATGAAGGTTGGGTAAGAGTTTGGCTAGCTAGCCAGTGCCAAGGGACCCTGCTGAGTTGAAGCAGGCTGAGAAGACTAGAACAGTCACTGGGGATGAGGCTCCTTTTGCACTGCCACTTCTCAAGTCCAGAGCTAGAGAAAATAAATACATGTTATCAAATATTAGAGAAGCTGTACTGTGCAGACATCTGTTGAAACTACAGTCTTGGCTGATCAGTTGAGGCAAAATAAATGTTTTCTTCAAGAGCCTGATTCCGAGTCAGGCAGACCCTGGGGGAAGTGGGGTGGGGGGGCAGGCCTTTTCTTCCTACACTGTCCCTCTAGCTCCCTCTACTGATAAGGCTTAATAAACTTTTTTTTCAAGTCAATGACAATTATTTTTGGTACATGCTTCATAGAAAACAAGATGCAGTAATGGGCCAGAGTTGTGTGTGTGTGTGTGTGTGTGTGTGTGTGTGTGTGTGTGTGTGTGTCTGTCTGTCTAAAGAGAGGTGTACAAACCCGGAGACATGTCTCCGGGTTTGTATGCATCACTGTACTTACATGTAGTTCAGGGCTGTCCCCACATCAGACATAGCAGGTACACTTGTAGGAAGCCTCTTTGTAGACACAGCTCTGGGTGCACTTGGCACAGCCCACAGGGCATTAGTTTAACTTGTTACTAGTGACAAAGGAGAAATATAGACTCTTCCTCCTTTTTTACGTTAGCACAAAAGTTATGACAGTCAAAAACTACACTTTTTGAATTTTTTTTTTCTTTTTGGTTTTTCAAAGTAGGGTCTCACTCTAGCCCAGGCTGACCTGGAATTCACTATGGAGTCTCAGGGTGGCCTTGAACTCACGGTGATCCTCCTACCTCTGCCTCCCGAGGGCTGGGATTAAAGGCGTGCGCCATCACGCCCGGCGAATTTTTTTTTTTTTATTAGAGAGAGAGGGAGAGACTGAGAATGAGCACACCAGGGCCTCTTGCCATTGTATACAAACTCCAGATTATATGTGCCACTTTGTACACCTGGCTTTACATAGGTACTGGGGAATTGAACCTGTGCCATCAGGCTTTACAACCAACTGACTTTAACCACTGAATTATTTCTCCAGCTCCAAAACTATAGATAGGGGTTGTTTTTATTTTTTTCAAGGTAGGATCTTGCTGTAGCTCAGGCTGACCTGGAACTTGCTCTGTAGCCTCAGGCTGGCCAGGAACTCACTGTAATCATCTTACCTCAGCTCATACTTTGAATTTTCATTTTTTATAGGCCAGTGATAGAAGGGAGTACAGTCCTCTCTAGAGGTGGTGGGTGCCAAGCTGCAGCTCTCAACCAGCCCTGCCATCTTGAGAGGAAACAAATGACCCCCTGCAGTGCCCATGTTGCTAAGGTAGGATGGTCTGGGGAGATTAGGTATACATCCATGTTTGATTTAGGATATTTTCATCTTACTCAGTTTATTGGGATGTGTCTTTATTCTGAATCAGTTGTATTTAAAAGATCCAGTTCCTTTTACCAAAGGAAGCAGAATGTGAATGTTAACCTAAGAGGCAGTGTGTCAGTAGCCAGCACATACATACATTGACAGGAAGATGTGTCAGTTAGCATGATTGTCTCTTTCTTTTCTTCTTCTATTTATTTATTTATTTATTTATTTTGAGGTAGGGTCTCACTCTAGCCCAGGCTGATGTGGAATTTACTATGTAGTCTCAGGCTGGCCTTGCACTCACAGCGATCCTCCTACCTCTGCCTCCCAAGTACTGGAATTAAAGGTATGTGCCATCATCATGCCAGCAAGATTGTCTACTTGGGACATTCGAGCGTCCATAGCCAGATGCTATGATAAAATTTTGTCAGTAGGGGGCACTATACTACTTTAATAAGGATGGAGCTTTTGTTGATGGCTCTGGTGTGCCTTTCTCTGCTGGTATCATTTTCATCCCTTGGCAGCTTTCTGGCAAATTCTCAGTACTTCAGCTGGCCTCCCAGAGAGTTTAGTGCACCACAGAAGTCCACCAGTACCACAGAAGGTGGCTTTTTTTCTCCCAGCTTAATTAAAAAACATTTTTACTTTTTTTTATTTGCATTTTCCATGATTATAAAAAAAAAATCCCATGGTAATTCCTTCCCTCCCCACCCCCCACACTTTCCCCTTTGTAAAAAAACATTTTTTTTGGCATGTAGAGCTGTGTAGTATGTGTGGTATGGTGTTTGTGTGTTGGGGTACATATATGCCCAGAGACACATGATCTGTGCACACGTATGCAGAGGCCAGAGGAAAACATTGGGTATTCTCTTGTTCTTTCACAATATTTCCTGAGACAAAGTTACTCATTGAATCTGGAGCTGCCATTTTTGTTCAGATTGCTGACCAGAAAGCCCATAATTCTCTTATCTCTGCTTCCCTTAGGACTGGAGTTTTAGTTGTGTGGCCATGCCAAGAATTTTTTTAAATAGTATAATTTTAATGATAATTTTCCTTTATTTTATTTTTTTAATTTATTTGAGAGAGAGAGAGAGAGAGAAGCAGATAGAGATTAGGCACACCATGGCCTCTAGCCACTGCTAATGAACTCCAGATGCATGCACCATCTTGTACACCTGGCTTACGTGGGTACTGGGGGATCAAATCTGGGTTCTTGGACTTTGCAGGCAAGTTCCTTAACTGTTACACCATCTAACCGGCTGGATAATTTTTTTTCTTTGGTTTTTCGAGGTAGGGTCTCACTGTAGCCTAGGCTGACCTGGAATTCACTCTGTAGTCTCAGGATGGTCTCAAACTTATGGTGATCCTCCTACCTCTGCCTCCCGAGTGCTGGGATCAAAGGTGTGCGCCACCATGCCCGCCAGCCTGATGTTTTTATAAATGTACATAAGGTATTTTTATCATAATCCCCTCCCCTATGTACCCATTCTCCATAATACTGTCTTCTGTCTTCTTTACCAACTAATCCTAGTATAATGTCTTTTTTTTTGCCTTTCTCCATCGTCCACAGCATTTTGATAGACTCAATATTGACAGGCAACAATAGCTGCTGTGAGGTCACTAATGTAATTCATGTCCAAAAGACAGTGTTCCACAGCAGTCCTTCCCATCCTCTGGCTCTTAAATTCTTTCTGCTACCTCTCCCCCCATATTCCCTGAGCCTTGATCGATGGTGATAAACATGTCTCATTTGGTGCTGAGCACTTAACTGTCACTTCTTAACACTTCAGTCTTCCCAGCAGTTGCTGCTATATACAAAAAGAAGCTTCTCTGACCCAAAGTGAGAGCAGCACTAATCCATGGACAGAAACAAATATTTAGAGGACATCTTGATGAGCACAGCATATCCACTTAGCCAAACAACAGTAGTAGTTTCTCCATACGGCCTATGACCTTCCCAGCTATTGGATTTTGATTAGATTTTCAGTACCTGGCATGGATTCCCTCCTGTGGAGTGGGCCTCAAATCCAATCAGCAGTTGTTTACTCCATAATAGTCATGCCACTATTGTAGCAGTGGGCACATCTCACCTGTATAGTCAGTTACGTCGTTTCCAGGATATACTGCTGGGTAAGACTGTTGATTATTACTCTATCTACCCCAGCAGTCTGCATAACATTTTTCAGCACTGTGACCACTAGCCAGCAGGGAAGAGGTATCCAGCTCTGTTCCAGCTTGATTTCTCAGTGTCCTGCAATCAGTGCATGTGCTATCTTCAACAGTGGGATTTTACTGTCTACTTTTGGTATGGAACCAAGAACAATGGCCTTTATTGGTTTTTTGTTGTTGTTTGATTGGTTGGCTTTTTGATGTAGGGTCTCCCTCTTGCCCAGGCTGACCTGGAAGTCACTCTTTAGTCTCAGGCTGGCCTTGAACTCCCAGTGATCCTCCTACCTCTGCCTCCCTAGTGTTGGGATTAAAGGTGTGGGCCACCACACTCAACAGCCTTTACTGTTTTGAAGCGGCTCTTAGGTTTCCCTGACCAACAACTTCCTGGCACTGGGGTTTTCCTATAACAAGCTATGGCATCTGAGCACAGCATTCTCCACACTACAGGGTATGCATACCTAAAAAATTCTCTTTTTAAAATTATATTTTAATATGGAAGTGGGTTTCCGTATGTTTTATTCATATTATCTTTAGTTTTAGTTAACCATACCCTCACCATCTCCTCTCTCCTGACCCCCCTTAGAACTTTTCACCACCAGTGTTTTATCCCTTTACTTATATATCTACCTTTCCCCTCCTTCTCCCTTATGGCCCTTTTCTAGCTTTCTGGTTTTTTTTTTTTCTCTCTCTCTCTTTGCTTAACATGTTATTTATTTATTTAAGAGAGAGAAAGAGGCAGACTATATATGTATGTATGTATGTATGAGAGAGGGAGATAGATAGATAGATAGATAGATAGATAGATAGATAGATAGATAGATAGATAATGGGCACACCAGGGCCTCTAGCCACTACAAACTCCAGACAGATAATCTGCCTTGTGCATCTGGCTTATATGGGTACTGGGGAATCAAACCTGGGTCCTTTGGCTTTGCAGGCAAGCACCTTAACCACTAAGCTATCTCTCCAGCTCTTGCTTTCTGGTTTCTACTATTCAGTGTTACTCCAAAGCATGCATGCATCCTTCCTTCCTTCCCTTCCTTCCCTCCGTTGCTCCCTTCCTCCCTCCCTCCCTTCCTCCCTGTCTCCCACCCATCCTCTTCTTGGTTTTTCAAGGTAGGGTCTCACTGTAGCCCCAGGATGGCCTGGAATTCACTATGTGGTCCCATGCTGGCCTCAAACTCATGCCAATCTTCCTACCTCTGCCTTCCAAGAGCTGGAATTAAAGGCATGTGAACCACAATGCCAGGCTGGCATCTGTCTTTTTGAACCTAGGTTATTACCTCACTTAGTATATTTTCTAGATCCATTCATTTTGCTATGAATTTCACAATTTTAGTTTTCCTTAGGGTGAATATAATTTCATGCTGTTTATGTACCACATCTTCATTATCCATTCATCAGTTGGTGGGCATCTAGGCTGATTCCGTTTCCTAGTTACTGTGAATAGAGCCACAATGAATATGAATGAACAAGTGTTTCTGAAGTAAAGTGTAGAGTCCTTCCATTATATACCCAGTAGTGGTATACTTGATACTTACCTTTTATATGAGTGCTGGGGATTGAACTGGGCTTCTCTCAGGCCCTCATACTTGCATAGGAAGTGCTCTTACTCAGCCCCACTTTAAATTATTTTTTTGAGACAAGTTCTCTCTAACCCAGGCTGGTCTTGACCTGCAGGGCTCACTTATCCTCCTGTCCCTGCCTTCCAAGTGGCTAGGATTATAGGTGTGCAGAAAGGAGGTATCTTTCTGATAAATTTTGCTGGCTGTGGTAATTCAGGCCTGTAATTCTAGAACTAGGAAGGCCAAGGCATGATCAAGGCTACTTTACTAAGTTTCACTGTCACCCAAGGGCTTTTCCTGCTTGCTAGCTCTCCTGTGGCACTTAAGCAGATTTCCATCCTGGGGCTATAGATAGCTGCCTGTCTTCTGTGATGTCTGAGTCTTAGCTTTGATGAACTCCAGTTGCATGCCCTACTTGTGCCTTGTCTTATGTGGGCACTGGGGAATTGAACTCCAGTTGTCAGGCCCTATAAGCAAGGGCCTTTATCTTCTGAGCAATCTCTTTAGGCTCCAGATACTGGATCTTATCAAAACATTTTTTCTTGTCTATTTGATGATACATTTCTCTGTGATTATTCATTGTGATTATAAAGCTAAACTGTGTTAAACTGACCACTTGTTCCTGGGTCATGGTGCTGTCAATCCACTCTTACATGATGCTGGGTTTGGTTTGCCCATGAGTTCAGTTTGGCTTTTGCATCTGTGTTTATAGAATCTTTTTCCTCTCAGTGTCTTTGAATTTCAACATACATATTGTGGTTATGAGCATAAATTTTACTTTTTTTCTATTGTCTGGAAGTTTGACTGACATTTATATTCATCTCATTAAATTTCTGGTGGAAGCTGTCTAGGCTTAGAGTTGCATTTCATTGAGTTTAGTATTGCTGTGTGGCTGAAGAGATTGCTCAGTGGTTAAGACATTTGCCTGCAAAATTTAACGACCTGGGTTTGATTCTCCAGTACCTACCTAAAACCAGATGCACAAAGTGGAGCATGCATCTGGAGTTCATTTGCAGTGGCTGGAAGCCCTGGTGTGCTCATTCTCTCTTTCTATCTCTGTGTGCAAATAAATAAAATATTTCTTAAAAAGCATTACTTTGTGGTTTTTTTTTTTCATTTATAAGTAATACTGTGTGTGTGTGTGTGTGTGTGTGTGTGTGTGTGTGTGTGTGTGGGCATGCACATGTGGAGGTCATGACAACCTCCAGGTGTTTTTGATTCTTTCCTTCCACTGTGAGACAGGGCCACTCTGCTTGTTTGCCACTAAGAAGGCCAGACTAACTTTGGAATTCTGTTTACTCTCCCTTTGCCATAGACATGTTGAGATTACAGATGTGTAATCTCCAACAAAAAGCATCCAGCTTTTTATCCTGACTTCTTTTCTTTTGGTTTTTGGCTTTTAGTTTTTGGAGGTAAGGTCTCATGCCAGCCCAGACTGACCTGGAATTTACTCTGTAGTTTCAGGCTGGCCTCGGACTCATAGTGATCCTCCTACCTCTGCCTCCTGAGTGCTGGGATTAAAGGTATGCACTACCACACGTGCTTTATCCTGGCTTTTGTTTTGTTTTGTTTCTATATGCTCATAAACTTTAATGAAAATAATGTTGTGACAAAATTTATGATATTAAAATTCATATTTTCCACTTCTTTAATGGGAGACATCTTGGTGAAAATTTAGTAATCCTAACTCTTCTGGCTTCGCTTCAAAGTTATCCATAAAGGGACTTGGTTCCAATTTTATTTCATCATCAGTTCCAATTGCTATAAGTGATACTGATTTCTGAGATGCAGAACACTCCAAAGGAATGGTCGGAGATTCACAGTGAACATTCCTTGGTGTAAAGTATACCTCAGTCTGAAAGAGGACTGTATCCTTTGAGATAACCATTTTCCTGATACCACATTTATGAACAGGGTATATAAAATGGCGTAAATATCTTTGTATCCAAGTAACTGGGCAGCCCATTCCCAGAAACAGTTCATCAGCACGTATGTATAGATTGTTTCTGTTGTCAGTAGAAGGGCTAAACAGAGACCATCAATCAATCCAAAGAACAGCTTATTTTTACATTGAGGTCCTCAGCACAAAGCCAAATCAAGACAGCAAGAAGAATCAAGATTTCATCTTCACTGAGGCTGACTTCCAACTCAGCATTGTCCAAGATCCTGGCTTTTTAATTTTTTTTTGGTCTGGGTTTACATGGATGTAGGTGAGGATCAGAACTCCAGCTTGTGGAATAAGCTCCTTTAACCACTGAGCCATGTCCCAAGACTGCTTCTGTTCTGGTTAGGCTGTCTTTTCTAGGAATTTATTTTAGTTTTTTCATCAGACTTTTACCTAAAATGTAAACTGAAGATGTAAACAAAATCCTTACTGTTATTTTAAGTGACTATTTTATTTATAGAAGTATCTTTTTTTTTTTTTTCTTCTTCTTCTTTTGCTTTAAATTTACTGTGTAGTGGGAAATGACCATGAACTTCTGATCCTCTTGCCTCCACCTACCAAGTGCTGGGATTACAGGTCTGAAGCACCATGCTGGGGTTTGATGTGGTGTTGGACATCAAACCCAGGGCTTTGTGCAGGCTAGGAAACTACCAATTAAAGTTACATCCCAGACCTCTCAAATTTTTGACCCTTTAGTTTTTTTTTTATAATTTAATTTTTTTATTGACAACATAATTGTAAACAATATCCCATGGTAATTCCCTCTCTCCCTCCACTTTTCCCTTTGGTACTCTACTCTTCATCATATCCCCTCCCCCTCTCAATCAGTCTTTTATTTTGATGTCATGATCTTTTCCTTCTATTATGATTTGACCTGTAATTTTATACTTTTTTCCTATTTCCTTGGTGTGTCTTACCAATATTTGTCCTCTTCAAAAAAGCTGTTTTTGGGGCTGGAGAGATGGCATAGCGGTTAAGCGCTTGCCTGTGAAGCCTAAGGACCCTGGTTCAAGGCTCGGTTCCCAGGTCCCACGTTAGCCAGATGCACAAGGGGGCGCACGCGTCTGGAGTTCGTTTGCAGAGGCTGGAAGCCTTGGCGCGCCCATTCTCTCTCTCTTCCTCTATCTGTCTTCTCTCTGTGTCTGTTGCTCTCAAATAAATAAATAAAAAATTAAAAAAAAAAAGCTGTTTTTGGTTTTGTTGATTTTTCTCTAGTTTTTATTTTTCCACTTCATCAATGAAATGATTGCCTTTGTTGCCCCAGCCAGGGGAATTCATGCCCTGCTGATGCAGTTTTTCAGGCTCACACCTGCCTTTTGCATCTTCAGGAGATGACCTCAGCACAGTCTTCAAGGGCAGAGATCTGGTCTACCTTGGTGTGCACCGTTGATGTGATGCTTGCTACTTGAACTCCCCCTCCCCCTCCTTCCCTCCTTCCATTGCTGCTGCTGCTGCTTCTCTTTTAAGTACCCAGCTACCTAGGGCCTTCTGCATGTTAGATAAGCTCTTTATCCCTGAGCTACACCTTTAGCTCTTTTAACATTAATTAGTCAGGTGTGGTGGTGCACGCCTTCAATCCCAGCATTTGGGAGGCAGAGGTAGGAGGATTGCCGAGAATTTGAAGCCACCCTGAGACTACATAGTGAATTCCAAGTCAGTCTGGGCTAGAGTGAGATCTTACCTCGAAAAACCAAAAAGAAAAAACAAACAAACAAATAAATAAAGTAAGTAAATTAAGTCACTTGCTTTTTACTCGCCAGTTAAAGGGTTTTACAGTGTAGTCCAGGCTATACCTTGTAGCCTAGGTTAGCCTTGAATTTAGGGTCCTCCTATGTAATTCAATGTATTTCAAGTTCTCAGTAGCCCCATGTGGCCAGAAACTACCAAATTGGGCCTGCAGCTCTATTCTGGTATTAGTTTGGGCATGAACTTAAAGCTGTCCAAGATTTCCTTTTACTTTGCTCTTTTAGTGTTTCTGTATGGCAGTAATTACTACTACTACTCTCCTTTTTGAGTGTTGGTGTTATAAGTATATGCCATTGTGCCCAGCTTTTTATTTATTTTTTATTTTTATTTTTTTGTTCTTTTTTTGAGGTGGGGTTTCACTCTAGCCCGGGCTGACCTGGGATTCACTATGGAGTCTCAGGGTGGCCTTGAACTCACAGCAATCCTCCTACCTCTGCCTCCCAAGTGCTGAGCTTTTTATTTTATATTGAGGCAGTGTCCTTCTAAATCGCCTAAAGCCTGGGCTTGGCCTTGACTTCCTCCTCCCTCAGTCTCCCACATAGCAGGTGGGATAACAGGGATGTACCACCATGCACAACTCTTTGGACAGGCTTCTTAAACTCTGTACCTTAATTCCCCCTTCAAGGACATGGTGTTAATAATTTAGGGTCTCTGGTGATGTGGATTTGCCATCTGAATTTTTAAAAATTCCCCATTATCCTGTGCTACAGACAGTTGTCTAAAAGTTTGGAATGTTTTTAAAAATTATTTGTTAATATTTGCAAGCTGGGAGAGAAACAGAATGAGAGACAGAAAATGAATGGACATGCCAGGACCTCCTGCCACTGTGAATGAACTCTGGATGCCTGTGCTACCATGTGTATATGGCTTTACACACTACTGGGGATTTGAACCTGGGCCATCAGGCTTGCAAGCAAGCATCTTAACTGCTGAGTCATCTCTCTAGCCCAGGCTGACCTGAAATTCACTGTCTCAGGGTGGCCTCAAACTCACAGTGATCCCCCTACCTCTCTGCCTCCTTAGTACCGAGATTGAAGGCATGCACCACCACATCTGGCTTGGATTTTTTTTTTTTTTTCCCCGAGGTAGGGTCTCACTCTGGTCCAGGCTGACCTGGAATTAACTCTGACATCTCAGGGTGGCCTTGAACTCATGGCAATCCTTCTATCTCTGCCTCCTGAGTGCTGGGATTAAAGGCATGTGCCACCACGCCCAGCTCTGGAATGTTTTTTTTTAAATAAATTTTTATTTATTTTATTTTTGTGAGAGGGACACAGAGAAGGAGACAGAGGCAGAGAGAGAGAGAGACAGACAGACAGACAGACAGACACAGACAGACAGACAGACAGACAGAGAGAATGGGCATACCAGGGCCTTTTAGCCACTGTGGACAAACTCCAGACAATGTGCACACCTTGTGCACGTGTGACCTTGCATGCTTGCATCACTTTTGCATCTGGCTGCTGTACATGGGACCTGGAGATTTGAACAAGCATACTTAGGCTTCACAGGCAAGCGCCTTAACCGCTAAGCCATCTCTCCAGCCCTTGGAGTGGGATTTCTTTTTAAACTTTTGGTTTTTTGAGATAGGCACTATCTGTAGCTCAGGCTGACCTGGAATTCACTGTGTATTTTCAGGGTGCTCTCGAACTCTCAGCAGTCCTCCTACCTCTACTCCCGAGTGCCTGGCTCCCCTTGGAATGTTTTTAATAATAAAGATTTTTTATGCTTTACAGAAGTTTTAGTTTTCTGTGTTGTAAGACTTCTCCTTGGGCAGGAGAGATGGCTCAGCAGCCAAAAGGTGTTTGTTTGCAAAACCTGCCAGCACTGATTTGATTTCCCAGTACAGACATAAAGCCAGATGCACAAAGTGGTGCATGTGTTGAGCTCATTTGCAAAGGCAAGAGGCTCTGGCATACCCATTCTCCCTTCCCCCTGAAGTAAATAAAAAACAAACTTTAAATAAAACAGACTTCTTTATGAAAGGCTCTGAATTTATAACAAGTGAACATAGTACATAGAATTATTGTCAGCTTAGACAGCTTGTAATTTTTAAATGTTCTTTATCCTATTTGTAAATTACACCTGTCGCTTCCTTCCCTTCTACTGTCCAGTGTTGGCTAGTTGTCCTTCTTATTAGCCCTCATAAGAGATGAGAAAAGAGGACTTGTGACACTCCTTTCCAAGTCTGCCCAGAAAAGATATAAAGCAAGCTACATAGGTGGTTTAAATTTTTTTGAGTCCATATTTTAAAGTTATAGGCAGAAAACATTTATCACAGAAGTAGCCATATTATAAATAGTAACAATCAACTTTACTGGTATTTTTTTACTTAACTTTTAAGTAGCCACAGTATTAAGTACAACATGGGTTAAATATAAAACATTAAAAATTTATTACTAAGGGGGCCTGGAGAGATAGTTAGCGGTTAAGGGTGCTTGCCTGCAAAGCCAAAGGACCTCGGTTCGATTCCCCAGGATCCACGTAAGTCAGATATACAAGGTGGCACATACATCTGGAGTTTATTTGCAGTAGCTAGAAGCCCTGGCGCACCCTTTCTTTCTTCCTTTCTTCCCTCCCTTCCTTCCCTTCCTTCTCTCTTTCTCTCTCTCTCTCTCTCTCTTAGTCTCTTTTCCTCTCACAAATAAATAAAATAGTGAAAAAAATGATTAGTAAGATAGCTGGATGTGATGACACCTGTAATCTCAGCACTTGGGGGGCCGAGGCAGGAGGATTGTGAGTTAGGGAGCTAACCCTTGGGTAGTAGCCTGGATCATCACAGCAAGACCTTGTGTCAGAAAGAGTAGACAAAAATTATTAGTGAGGAGCTGGGTGTGGTGGCGCATGCTTTTAATCCCAGCATTTGGGAGGCAGAGGTAGGAAGATGGCCATGAGTTCAAGGCTACCCTGAGACTACATAGTGAATTCTAGGTCAACCTGCGCTAGAGTGAGACCCTACCTTGAAAAACCATATATATATATGTGTGTGTGTGTGTATATATATATGTATATATATGTTGTATGTATGTATGTATGTGTGTATGTGATGGACTGAGGAGATGGTCAGTGGATAAATCAGTTGCAGTATGAGCCCTTACACTGTGAGGAATGAGGACAAGATTTACCCCCACAGTTCCTAATAAATGCCAGATGTTGGGTAGGGGTGGCAATTGGTAATCCCAGCAAGGAGGCAGAGACAGGGAATCCCCAGAGCAAGCTGGCTAGCAGACTAGCTAAATGTACAGGCTTTGGCTTCAAATGAGAGACTACCTTACCTTAGTAGAATAAAGAGGAGAGCAGTCAAGGAAGACATCTGATATCAATTTCTGGTCTCCACAAGCACACACTTATGCATATACCACACATGAAAAACAATTATTGGGCTGGAGAGATGGCTTAGTGGTTAAGGCACTTGTCTGTGAAGCCTAAGGACCCAGGTTTTTCCAGAACCCACGTAAGCCAGATGTACAAGGTGGTGCATGTGTCTGGAGTTCATTTACAGTGACTAAGGCCCTGGTGTGCCAGTTCTCACTCTCTCATTAAACAGTTATGCCAGGCATGGTGGCACATGCCTTTAGTCACAGCACTCGGGAGGCAGAGGTAGGAGGATTGCTGTGAGTTCGAGGCCACCCTGAGAATAGAGTGAATTCCAGGTTAGCCTGGGCTAGAGTGAGACCCTATCTCGATAACTGTCCCCCCAAAAAAGTTATTAATGAGCTTGCTTGCTTTCCTGATTTCACACTAAGTCTTTGAAATCTGGTGTGCATTTTATATTTACAGCATATCCCAATTTAGTCTTAATGTATTTCAAGTTCTCAGTAGCCCCATGTGGCCAGAAACTACCAAATTGGGCCTGCAGCTCTATTCTGGTATTAGTTTGGGCATGAACTTAAAGCTGTCCAAGATTTCCTTTTACTTTGCTCTTTTAGTGTTTCTGTATGGCAGTAATTACTACTACTACTCTTATAGTTGAAGTTTTTTCTTAAAAAACAAGTCTATTTTATTAACAGTTTAATACCTGTTGCCTTAAAAAAAAATTATCCAAACCAATGAGAAAACTTATAGGAGGGGTTTTAAACAGGGAACTCTGAAACTAGTAACATAAGAACCTTTTAGTACACAAACCTTCAAAGATTTAGCACATAATGACAAATACTATGGGAGGCCTATGCTGTAATCCCATTGAGAGTCTTAATGCAAGTGACTTTCTTCTGTTTGTTTGTTTTGTTTTTCGAGGTAGGATCTCACTCTAGCCCAGACTGACCTGGAATTCACTATGTAGTCTCAGGATGGCCTTGAATTCATGGCGATCCTCCTGCCTGTGCTTCCCAAGGGCTGGGATTAAAGGCATGTGCCACCATGCCTGGCCTGAATTTTTTTTTTAAAAAAGCAATGGCATTCCTATCAACAGAAGACAACTTTGTCAGTCATTAGTAGGCCTCTGAAGAACCAGTATAACTGAATTTTGACATGACTATCTGGAAGCTGGTCTTTTTTTCTTTTTCATAGTCATACCTGGCTGTAATAATTGATTTCTACTGAGTATGACAGAGGATACTGAAATGGATTTTATTTTGTAGGTGGCAAATATAAAATGGTAAACTAAGTCCAGGCTAACAACAGGTTAAATTAAATTAAATTAAATGGCAGTAAGCAGAACCCATTGTTGAAAATGAGGATTAGATACATTCTTCTGCAGACATCAAGAGAGGATTGATGTGCTCAAAACCTTCAAATTCAGACTGATCAGTCTTCCTCACAATGTCATCATCATCTGGAGTGAGCTGGACTAAGAATCAAAGTTATCCAAACCAAATTCTCCAGAAATACTTGACTTAAGGGAGTCACCACCAGCTTTTGCTCCATCATATCCCAATCAATGTTTCGAAAAAATGGGTGCCCTTGAATGTCAGCAAATCCTGTTTGTGGATGACAACCCAATCGTTCTTTTGGGTCCTTGTTGAGAAAACTCTTCAGGACACTTGCTGCTTTTATGGACAGAGAACGTGGTATGTGAATTTGTTTTTCCAAAATAACTTGGAAGAGACAATCCTCTGTGTTCTGATCAGGGTTATCAGAGCTCCCAACAATATCAAATGGAGACCTTCCTGCCATCCTCTCAAACATCAGCACACTAAGAGCCCACCAGTCAACATTGAAGCCATGATCTTCTCTTAAAATTTCAGGAGCAATGTAATTAGGAGTACCAAAGAAAGTGTTGTGTCTCCAGGTTGCAATCCTTCCTTACACATGCTTAATGTGTCCTTCAGAGTCTAGTAGCACATTGTCCAGTTTTAAATCTCTATAAATTATCCCTAGTTCACAAAGGTAATTTAAAGCTAGACTGATTTCTGCAGAGTAAAACCTGGCATATTCCTCAGGAAACTTTCTTTGTCACTGCATATGAAACATTAGATCTCCTTCATTTACATATTCTAAGATTAACCTGCTTTCCATCTGAAAGCAGGAATGCAGCCCAACAAGGAAAGGATGATTGGAAGCCTGCTCAAAAACATGCTTCTCTGTCTGCACCCAGTCAATATCCTCACCATCATTGACAAGATCTTTTTTCATAACTTTCATTGAATAGATACGATTTTTTTTTTTTTTTTTTTTGGTTTTTCGAGGTAGGGTGTCACTCTGGTCCAGGCTGACCTGGAATTAACTCTGTAGTCTCAGGGTGGCCTTGAACTCATGGCGATCCTCCTACCTCTGCCTCCCGAGTGCTGGGATTAAAGGCGTGCGCCACCACGCCCGGCACGATTTTTTTTTTAATCGAACCAACAGTACTTTGGCATAACACTCTCTCCCTATGACCTGGAGCAAATCAAAATCCTGAAGACCTAAGCTGGATGAAGTCTTGCCACTTTCTGTGGTGTTCATGGCCTCCTTTTCCTCATCGAATTGGTCCAAACTCTCATGACTTGAAGGTTTATATGGAATCACTATTTGTGAATGGTCTGTGTGCATGGATAACTGATCCGTTGACATTTGGTTCCGCTGGCAAAGAATGTCTCCCACACTCAGTTGTGACAAGTTTGTGGCACTTCTTGTGAACCTCTTGGTTTGCAGTTGATACACTTATATCCCTGGTGCCCAAGTCCCCATGTTCTGTCTGTGCAGATGGCATAGTGAGCACATTGGTTGAAATGTTTGGCTTGAAAAGTGTGTCCATTTGGATAATAAGCTTTCTCCAGCAGTGTGGCCCTCAGTGGTAGATGGATTTATCTTCTCTTGGGCAAGGCATTCCAGGTCGTTCTGGTACACAAGGAAATACTTCTAAAGCTATACTGGTATGACCAAATTCAAATATCCAGAAAGACATACATAGATAATATGTCTCCCAGAATATAGAAAGCAGAATGTTACCTTTCCTTAGCATCATGAATCAGGAGTTCAAAATCCTTGTTCAGCTCATAAAGGCAGAAAACTTCTTTCAACTCCAACCGAGATGATACACGGATCACCTTCCTCATCTATCCATTTCTTGGTGAAAAGCTGTTTGTTGTCAAAAGAACAGGCTCGAACCTCACTGCAAAGGCCCTCAAAGGAGATGGAAGGCTCAAAGTGTGTTACCATAATCTTCCCCCACCCCCACAGTAGGTTTTCACTCAGACCTAGTGAGAATGGTCCCCGTTGCCGCCGCCCACGATTGTGTGGGACAAGGTGCTGCTCTCCCTCTGGGTAGGCATCTCTTCCTTCCCTCACTCCCCCGTCTTGGGTGGGAGAGCTACCGCAACTTCCTGCTTGCTACCTGACCTGTCCACCAAGCCCGTGTCGCTTCACCAGGCGGCAACAGCCGGAACCTTGCCTCCCTTTTCACTTGCCCGTCGCAGCCGCCGCTGGGTCCAGCATGCATCCCTGCCGCCACGGCCACGGCCCCTCCCACCACGCTTGCTCCCAAGGTCCGCATTCTGTGGCGGCGGCCCGCTGGGGTATAGTTTTAAGTTTTATGCTTAACCATATACATTTTATACTGAGTACTAAAAATGTTTATATTTTGTGCACATATTTAAAGGAAATATAACCTTTAATATTTTTCATTTTATTTGCAATTAGAGAGAGAGAGAGAAAGAGAGAGAATGAATTATGGGTTGCCAGGGCCTCTAGCTACTGCACATGAACTCCAGACACATGTGCCACTTTGTATGTCTGGCTTTATGTGGGTAATGGGGAATCGAACTCAGTTTGTTAGGGTTTGCCCGCGAGTACCTTAACCACTAAGTCATACCTCCAGTCTGAAATAAAACCTTTTAAAATAAAAACAATTCAGGCTGTGCAGCTAATACCTTCCATACTGGATGTAGGAATGTCTATGTCTGAATAAGGGTTGAGTTGAGCTTCCAACTATAGGCAGTATAGCTGGGGTTGGTTTGTAGCAGCAGTTACCTGCTCATGACATTTGTAGTTTACAGTAGTCTTGTTTTGAGAGTTCTGGTTAGTGCATTGTTAGCTGTAGCTAGCAGCTGGGGGAAGCCCTTTCTCCCTGTTCCTGTTGGGACATGGGATTTCATCACTAACCTGCCCATGCTTACTGAGAAATTCCTGGTGCTGACTTTGAGAGCACCTTCCCACCCACCTATCCTTTAGCTTCCAGCAGACTTTCTTTTTTTGCATGTGTATATGTGTATGGTGTGCATGGGGGGCACACATTTGTGTGTTTGTACATGTGTGAGCTACAGGTTGACATTGGGTGGTTTCCATGATCTCCATCTTCATCATCATCATTATTTTAGAGAGACACAGAGAGAGAAATTGGCATACCAGGGCCTCAGACACTGCAATCAAACGTCAGACACTTGCACCACCTAGTGGGCATGTGCAACCTTGCACTTGCCTCCCCTTTTGTGCATCTGGCTTATGTGGGATCTGGAGAGTCAAACATGGGTCCATAGGCTTCGCAGGCAAGTGCCCCAACTGCTAAGCCATCTCTCTAGCTGTTACTTTTTCTTGTAATTTTTTTTTTTTTAATGAGTGAAAGGGAGGGTAAGAGAGAAAGAATTGTTACACCAGGGCTAACAGCCATTTAAATCAACTCCAGATGTATGCACTACCTTGTGCACTTGTGTCACCTTGTGCATCTGGCTTATGTGGGACCTGGAGAGTTGAATCTGGGCCCTTAGGCTTCGCTGGCAAGTGCTTAACTGCTAAGCCACCTCTCAAGCACTCCACCTTCTTTACTAAGGCAGGATCTCTCACTTGAACCCAGAGTTTGCATATTTTGCTCGTTTAGCTAGCTAGCTTGCCTGAGAGATGTGTCTCTGCCTCTTAAGCCATGCCCACTCTACATGGGGATCCAAACTCTAATCCTCATGCTATGAGATAACTACTTCATCAACTGTTTCCCTTCCTAGCCCCTCCAGCAGGCCTTTCCAAAGAAAGACTGACTCTTTTTCAGATAAAGTAATGCATGCTCATTGATATGCTGATTTATAGAGGCCCCAGAATTAAGTATGCACTTCCTAATTGCACCCATCTCCCGTAAGACTTTAACAGTATAACATTCTGTGTTAATATTTTCCTTTCTTTTTGGGGTTTTTCAAGGTAGGGTCTCACTCTAGCCCAGGCTGACCTGGAATTCACTATGTAGTCTCAGGATTGCCTTGAACTCAGTGATCTTCCTACCTCTGTCTCCCGAGTGCTAGGATTAAAGGTATGCGCCACCCTGCCTGGCCTGTGTTAATATTTTCTTTGTAGCCTCTTCCACTGCACTGATGGAATTTTGGTCTCTTCCAGTCCCTTATTCTCCCTTCTTTGACTAGTTTATGGTGGTCTAGCTAACCCTCTCAGAGGCCTTGGGAGAAGTGTTAAGGGCTGCAGAAAAGGAGCATGGAGCTAGGTATGATGTGACGGTACTCAACATGGGTTACCTACCCTTCCAGTAAGTTCACTTGCCAGAATTTGTACCCTGACCTGTCTGACTCCAACGCCCACATTTTAGCCACGAGACTGCAGTTTAAACCCAGTCTTTCATTGGATTCAGTTGAGGCCCTTTGGCCTCAGTCAATGGAAGCTAAAAGCTGTGCTGGCTAAGCTAAAGGTGATTTTGCAATCGGCATGTGGCTGTCTGAGGTCTACAACTGAGAATGCAGCTGGTTGACAAACTGATTTACTCAGAAGTTTTTTTTTAAATTTTTTTTGAGGTAGGGTCTCATTCTAGCTCAAGCTGACCTGGATTAAAGGCATGCACCAGCACGCCTGGCTACACAGAAGTTTTGTGTATTTGTTTACTCTCTTGTCTGTCTTGCTGAAGTCAGCTCCCCCCCAACTTCTCAGTCCACATCACTACTCATTTATGTCATCAGGACTTGGAATAAAAGCCATCTTATTCTGTTCCTCCTCTTTTTTTTTTAAATTATTTATTTATTTTATTTTAGAGGTAGGGTCTCACTCTAGCCCAGGCTGACCTGGTATTCACTATGTAGTTTCAGGGTGGCCTTGAATTTACAGTGATCCCCCTACCTCTCCCTCCTGAGTGCTGGGATTAAAGGCGTGCACCACCATTCCCAGCATCTGCCCCTTGAAAGTTGCCAGGGAGAGAAGGAAATCTGTGAAATGGGGATCCTACTGTAAGTCTGATCTCCTATCTTTTTTTTTTTTTTTTTTTTTTTTGGTTTTTCGAGGTAAGGTCTCACTCTGGTCCAGGCTGACCTGGAATTAACTCTGTCATCTCAGGGTGGCCTAGAACTCATGGTGATCCTCCTACCTCTGCCTCCCGAGTGCTGGGATTAAAGGCGTGCGCCACCACGCCCGACTAGATCTCCTATCTTTAAAGGGAGAATGAGGAAGCAAGCTGGGAACTAAAAATGGAGGTCAACCTCATATTCCAAAGAAGTCTGCTGTTGCAGTGAGGTTCATGTTGCTGGTAGAAATTACCCAACCAAGAGCAGCTTGTGGGAAAAAGAGGTTTATTTTCACTTACAGGCTTGAGGGGAAGCTCCATGATGGCAGGGAAAAACGATGGCATGAACAGAGAGAGGGTGGACATCACCCCCTGGCCCACATAAGGTAGACAATAGGAACAGGAATGTATGCCAAACCCTGGCATGGAGAAACTGGCTATAACACCCATAAGCCTGCCCCCAACCATACACTTCCTCCAGGAGGTGTTAATTGCCAAATCTCCATCAGCTGGGAATCTAGCATTCACACCTAAGTTTATGGGGAACACCTGAATCAAACTACCACACCTGCTTATGGGATGGAATGGGGTTCAAGAAAACCAAAAAGAAAATGGCTAGGAGGCCAGTTGAAGAAAGAAGACTATGTAAAAGAAACAAGTTAGTACCTGGGCCTTTTGCTAGCTGCCCTGGTGGGAATGGAAGAAGTCTTGCTGGAGGGAGAGGCCTGAAGAGAGTAGAGTGTGGCCCTCCATGGCCATAGAGCACTTGAAGTGAATATGCTCCAATTTTAGCTGTGCTCCAAATGTGACACATATGATATTATTGTCATCTAATTGTGTCAGTAACATTTATGTGTATTCCTTTTGACATATTTCAGAATAGGAGGAACGAAGTGTTACTAGAACTTACCTGTGGGGTTGGGGGATGGGAATGCTTAATAGACTTTATTTTTAGATCATTTTAGGTTCATAGCAAAAGTGAGCAGAAAGTAAAGAGAACTCACATCTATCCTCCTCTGCATGCCATCCCCCATTGTCAGCCTCCTGTCCTAGAGGGGAATGATTGTACAATGGATGAAGCTCCCCTACACAATCTATACTTCAAGTGAGGGCCTACTCTGTGTTGGATATTCTTGGATGGATTTGGATGTGCATAATATGCATCCATTATTACAATGTCATTCAGCTAATGATGGTGCCACAATCACCCCTCCCTACCTTTTTCAGTCACTCAGCTTTTTATTATCTCTGTAGTTCTTCTTTTCCAGAATATTCTATGGTTGGAATCTTGCAGCTTGTAGTCTTTTCAGATTGCTTCATACACTTGATACATATTTAAAATTCATCTATTTCTTTTCAAGACTTGATAACTCATACTTTCATATATATATATATATATATATATATATATATATATATATATATATATAAATTTAGAGAGAAAAAAAGGCAGAGAGAGGGAGGGGGTGGAGAGAATGGGAACGCCAGGGCCTCTAGCCACTGTAAATGCACTCCAGAGGCATGTACCCCCTTGTGCATCTGGCTTACATGGGTCCTAGAGAGTCGAACTGAGATCCTTTGTCTCTGCAGGCAAATGCCTTAACTGCTAAGCCATCTCTCCAGCCCCAATAGCTTATCATTACTTTATAGCATTGAATAATATTTCACTGAGAAGACTGTTTAGCCATTTCAGGTCAGTCCTTTGTCTTTTTTGAGGCAGAGCTTCTTAGTTTGCTGTTCTTTGCTGGGCTTACCATGAACTTCTGAGAAATTCTCCTGCCTCTGCTTTCTATCTTGTCAGCATGCTAGGGTTACAGAACGACCATGCCAGGGTTACAGAAACCTACCATGGCTTCCAGCCTTTTAAAAGAAACATTATTTATTTATTTGCACAGAAAGAGAAAATGGGTGCATCAGGAAGACAGAAAATGGGAACACTAGGGCTTCTTGCCATTGCAAATAAACTCCAGACATATGTGCTACTTTGTGCATCTGACTTTAGTGGATTCTGGGGAATGAAACCTTGACCAGTAGGCTTTGTAAGCCAGTGCCTTTAACACTGAGCCAGGTGCTAGCCTAGCTTCCAGCTTTGTACTTGGCGTTGGGGTCTGCTGATCAAACTCAGGTACTCCAGTTTGAGCTGTGAGTACTTTACTCACCCATCTCCCTAGCCACCAAAATTCAGGGTTTGCTTAGTAATTTTCCCCCAAGTGCCTCTTACTGTCAGAAATGGCACATACTTTGGAAACAAACACTTTTAACCACTGGCTATCTCCCCATCGTCTGCACATGCTTTGGAGAAGCTGAGTTCAGCAAAGAACTGAGAAAGCTACAGTGTTGTAGTGTCTCAGTGATTTCTGGACTTCACATATGTAGTTGGTAAAATATGGTATATAGGGGGCTCGTGATGCTATACACCAATCAGCCCATGTTGTGGATCACAGAACTCACAGACTAAAATGTCAAGTTCATCATTGAGAACACAGACCTGGTGGTGGCCAAGTCCATTCAGAAGGTCTTCATCACCAAGGTGCCCATAATAGCCAACAGCTGGGTTCAGACTGATGCCAATTTTGCAGTCCTTAACCATGAGTCATTACTCACAGTCTTGGATTAATCCCCCTCACTAGTGATGATATTGTGGCCAAGCTGCAGTATTCCCGGGACTATACATGTGAGTTCTGCCCTGAATGCTCCATGGAGTTTATGCTTGATGCGCGGTGCAATGAAGACCAGACACATCATGTCACCTCTTGAGACCTTAATCTCCAACAGCCCCCGGGTCATTCTGGTGACATCACGGAACCGATATAATAACCCCAGTGACTAATGTGGAGCAGGACAACATCTTTACTGTCAAGCTGAGGGAGGTCCAGGAGCTGAGACTTTGAGCTTATGCCAAGAAGGGCTTTGTCAAGGGACATGCCAAATGGAACCCTACTGCAGGGTGGCTTTTGAATACAATCCAGACAATGCTCTTAGGGATGCAGTGTATCCCAAACCTGAGGAATGTCCAAAGAATGAATGAGTATGGTGAGCTGGATAAGGATGTGTTATAGGCTCCCGATGACCCTAGTGGCAAGCCAGAAAGGTTTTACTACAATGTGGAGTCATGTGGCTTGCTGCACCCCGAAACCACTGTCCTCTCAGCCCTGTCTGGATTGAAGAAGAAGCTAAGTGATTTACAGACTCAATTAAGCCATGAAACCCAGAGTGCCATACTCACTATAAATTAGTGGCCATATGCCCATTGCAGTGGACGTGAGGGTTTGAAGCAGTAGCTAGATTTAAGATCTCTGGAGCCCTGATTCAGGGCTCTGGACTACAGTTGCTCAAGCTACTTAGCAGGTTATCAGCACCATCAAGAAGGGGTATCAAATGAATTTCCAGGGGTGCTACAGATATTTAGGCAGGGTAGTTTGTCACTGGGCATTTAGTATCCCTGGCCCTGCTCCTCAGAACCCCAAACGTCCCATCTTGTTTCCTAGCACACCAGTAGGGGGCTGCACTGCTTCCCTGTTGAGAAGCACTGAGCTAGGCTTTAGTTCCCTGCACCTGTTGAACCCTTTTGTCCAGGGTATGGCTGTAGACACAAAAGGAGTTTTCACAGCTCTACCTTAGGTTTCTGTGTTAGTAGTACTGAGTGCTAGAACCTGCACTGCAGCAGCCTATAAATGCTTCTTCCCTCTTACAGTGCCAAGGCCAGGCTACTGGCTCTGCACATTTCAGTTGCCCTAATTTGATAATTAGCCCTTTGGGAATAGCATTAACTCTTGCTGTCTGCTCATCCCACAAGTAAGCTTGCTGTTTTATTCCGATTTGACCATTTAGGTAGGGGGGTGAGGAGGGGCAAAAAGGGCCCTCTCACATTTCCATTTCCTTGGGAAGGTTCAGGCCCCACCCCTTTGCCTCCAGGCAAGAACAACATCCAACCCAGCAGTCCTTATGCATGCAGCCTGGAGAAAAGCAGATGTAAGGACAGAAAGGAAAATTATTGATCAGCAGTGGTTATCTTTGTAAAAGTTTTTATTTTTGGCAATAAAGAGCACAATGTAACAAAAAAAAAAAAGATGGTATATAAAGTGAGGACAACTGTGGTAGGCAGCAGGCAGCACAGTTCTTATGGCGCTGCTTATTGCAATTACCCCAGTAAACATTAACTGGACACCTACAGGTGCTGTGTACATCATAGAGCTTTACCAGTGTTGAGTGATAATGATATGTGAAGTATTATTTTGTCATCTGATAAATAAGACTATAAAGTTGTATATAGCTGTGGGAGAATGTATAAGGAACATTCACAGGGAAAATGAAACTAAGTGGAGTTTGAAGGACTACCCATTATGTCTGATACAGGAGGGGAGATTGGTGTTCCAGGCTGTCAAATGGTAAGTACTAAAGCAAATAATAAGAAGGCCATAGTTGGTTGGGGCAGGTGTGTGGACCTGCCAGCTTTCAGTAGGTAATTATGCTCTCTATACACAGTAGCCAACTGAGGGCCTTGTATGGTATGCTTTGATAACTTGGAAATGGGTTTGAGGCAGTAGCTATACTGGTGACTTGCAGTGTGAGACAGCTCTATATTTGCAGAGCCCAAGTGGAAGGCACCAAGACCTGAGACTGGGTATAGCAGATGGACTGGGTAGGAGCTAGAAATTGTACCAATCCATGACACTGGGTCTATCCAAGGATGTATAATCTCATCAGTGCCACTCTTGCTTGGGAAGCTCTTACCTTTTACAGCAAGTCTCTTATCAAGACAGACCATGTTATGGTCCATTAAAAAGCCTCAGTATGGGCTGGAGAGTTGGCTTAGTGGCTAAGGCTCTTGCCAGCACAGCTAAAGGACCTAGGTTCAGTATTCCCTAGTACCCACATAAAGCCAGATGCACAAGGTGGTTCACGCGTCTGAAGTTTATTTACAGTGGCTAGAGACCCTAGCATACCCATTCTTTCTCTCTATCCCCTCTCAAATAAGTAAATAAATAAAATATTTTTAAAAGTCTCAGTAGCTAAGCCAGGTGTGGTGGACCATGTATTTAATCCCAGCACTCAGGAGGCAGAGAGGTAGGAGGATTGAGGCCACCCTGGGACTACAGAGCGAGTTCCACATCAGCTTGGCCTAGAGTGAAGACTCTACCTCGAAAAATGAACAAAGAAAGTCTGAGTAGCCAGCTATTCATGGTGGCTCATGCTTTTAATCTCAGCACTTGGGAAGCTGAGGTAGAAGGATTACCATATGTTCAAGACCAGCTTGAGATAACGAGAGACCCTGTCTAAAAAACAAAAAACAAAAAAACAAAACAAAACAACAACAGCAATAGTTTCAGTAGTCAGGTATGGTGGCTCACACCTGTAGTTCTTTTTGTTAAAATTTTTTAAAATTTATTTTTATTTGAGACAGAAGGAATGGGCATGCCAGGGCCTCTGGCCACTGCAAACAAACTCCAGATGGATGCACCACCTTGTACATCTGGCTTATGTGGGACCTGGAGAATTAAACCTGGGTCCTTAGGTTTTGCAGGCTAGCACCTTAACCACTAAGCCATCTCTCCAGCCATCACACCTGTACTTTTAACACTTGGGACGCTAAGGTAGGAGACCATTCTGGGCTACATAGTGAGTTTGAGTATAGCCTGAGACCTTTCCTCAACAATAGCAAGAACTTTCAATTAGAAGAATTAAAATTATATAAAAAAGTTGGAGAGATGGCTTAGCAGTTAAGGTGTGTTTGCCTGCAAAGACTGCCAACCCAAGTTTAGTTCTTCAGTACCCATGTAAAGCCAGGTGCACAAAGTGGCATGCATCTGGGGTTCCTTTGCCCTGGCTAGAGGCTATGGTATGCCCATTCTGTCTCTCTTTTCCCTATCTTTCTTTGCTTGCTAATAAATAAAAATATTTTATTTATTTATTTTTAATTTTTATTAACATTTTCCATAATTATAAAAAATATCCCACGGTAATTCCAAAAATATTTTTAAAAATAAAATTTGGGGCTGGAGATATGGCTTAGCAATTAAGGTGCTTTCCTGCAAAGCCAGAGGACCCAGGTTTAATTCCCCAGTACCCACGTAAGCCAGATGCACAAGGGGGGAGCGCATGCATCTGGAGTTTGTTTGCAGTGGCTAGAGGCCTTGGTGTGCCCATTCTGTCTCTATCTCCTCTCTTTCTCTCTCTCTCTGCTTGCAAATAAATAAATAAAATTTAAAAAATTGAAGAAAAAATAAAATTATGTAAAGAATCTTTTAAAAATTACTTATTTGTGAGCAGAGAGAGAAGTGGGGGAGGGAATGGGTATACCAATGGGTACGCCATTGCAAATGAACTCCATCCAGGTACATGCATCACTTTGTGCATCTGGCTTTATGTTGGTACTGGGCAGTTGAACCCAGGCTGTCATGCTTTGCAAGCAAGTGTCTTTAACTGCTGAGCCATCTCTCCAGACTTAAAGGATTTTTTTTTTCTTTCCTTATGGTAGTTGAATTTTATTGGAAATCAGTAACAGATATTTAGAAAACCACAGTTTTTAAAATGAGGGGTTGCTGGGCATGGTGTCACACACTCTTAATTCCAGCACTCTGGAGGCTGAGGTATGGGCATTGCCGAGAGTTGAGGCCAGCCTGAGACATGGTAAATTCCACGTCAGCCGGGGCTAGAGTAAGACTCTACCTCAAAAAAAAAAAAAAAAAAAAAAACAACAAAAAAAACCCCCCAAAAAACAAAAAACAAACCAGGGATAGTTGTCCAACTTTTTGATGTTGTAACAGGATATTATTATTTACCAAAATATGTGGCACATTCACAGCTATCCTGGGACCCATGTGGACTGTGGGTGGCAGGTTGGACATATCTGAAAATTTAACAAAAGAAACTTATACCAAGATTGAAGTACAGCCGAAGTAGTGCTTATAGGGAAATTTATAGTACTAATTGTACTATATAAGAGGGATCGCTTAATAACCAAATTTCTACCTTGACAAGAAAATACCTGTAGTCATTTATACTTAAAGCAACCCAGAAAATACCTGTCGTCATTTATACTTGAAGTAACCCAGTAAAAGAAAATAACATAAGATAAAGATAATAAAAACATAAATCTGGAGCTGGGTGTGGTGGCATGCGTACACACACATACACACACATCCATTGAGTCAAAAGCTAATTACTTTAAAGAATAATCAGATTGATAAAATGTACCACAGAAGACATAAGTATGGATGAACACATGAGGAGCTTTTTATCAGTCATTTGGAAGGAGCACAGTGGGATGGACACACTTTTGTTAACAATGGCTATTGTGAAGACAAGTGACCACATTGATGGTTCCATATAAAGTAAGTAGAACTCCGAGACACTGCTCTTTGGGAGAAGTTTGGCAGCTTCTTAAAAGTTAAACACATACACATCTAAGTTAGGCTCTGCTACCCTCCCATAAGCCTGGATGATCTACCCCGCCTGATCATGTTCACTTGCTTCTGAAGCTTCAGCCCCTTGACCTTGTTTTGGCCATGGGTGTGCTCAGTATGTGTGTGCTGCCTGTGACAGATCTGTGTATTGCTGTTTCTAGTTTTAAAAATTTTGTTTATTGACAAAAGTGTATGTATGGGCATTCCTTGGTCTCTTGTTGCTACAGATGAACACCAGATACTTGTGTCATGTTTTGTGTCCCATTTATATCGGTGGCTTGAGAATTGAACTGAGGCTAGCAGCCTTTGCAAGCAAGAGCCATCTTCCCAACCTCTGCTGTTCCTTCCTTCCACCTGTAGCATTAGAATCTCTGTACTTGTTCAAATCTGGATTCTAGTTGGGTGGGGTGGTAGTTACTTGGGAGACTAAGGTGGGAAGAACACCTGAACCTTGGATTCTGAAGCCAGCCTGAGCAAGTGGTTTGAATGTAAAATGTGCCCCAGATAGGCTCTTCTGTTTGAACACTTGGACATTATGTATTTAAAAAAATTATTTATTTGAGAGAGAATAAACATGGTTGTGCCAGGGCCTCTTGTCACTGCAAATGAACTCCAGGTACATGCTGCCCTTTGTGAATCTAGCTTTATGTGGGCACCAAGGAATCAAACCTGGGCCAGCATACCTTGCAAGCAAGTGCGTTTAGCTGCTGAACCATCTCCCCAGCCCCTTACATATTGTTTTTATCGTTGTCTTTGAAATTTGAAACAAAGGCAGAAAATTTTGTTTATTCACCACAGTGTCCAGTGTTTAATTGTGTGTTGGGCTCCCATTAAGTATGGGTTGAGCATTCATGCATCAAAATATCGAAGTGGATCCAAAACAGGACACCATTAGAGAAAATTCCCACACCTGATCTCATGTGATGGTAATGGTCACAGTATGATGCACTTAAAATGCTGTGTGGCACTGGCTTGTGCTTATATGATGTATATGTGCAACATAAGTGTTTCAAAGTTGTGAACCTTGTGCTCATCTATAAGATATCTCATGTATATGCAAATATTACAAACTATAAAAATCTGAAATCTGAAACATTTGTGGATCTGTGCTTTTGGATAAGGGACGGTATGCTTTACTGGGGAAGAGGTGAGTGTGTGGGTGCTAAATCATTGTTTCACAGCATTTCTGGCTCACACATTAGCATTTCTGGCTTGGACCCTGGTAACTGAGGAGCCCAGCATGCCTCCTATGGTACAGGGCAGCCTGTGAGCTCTGATGGTTGTTGCTGTTTTATTTGTGATTGGGAAGAGATGACTTTTTACAAGAGGTTAAGTCAGTGAGTTTTGAAATTCTCATAATGGAAACATCTGTTCACAGAAAGAAATGCAACTGTTATGGCCTCTGTGGTTTTGGAAGTCTAGAGGCCTTTCTCAGTTCTGACCCTTTGTGTTGCCAGATAGGTGTATATTCCAAAGGAAAGAGAATACAGGGTGATAATCTTGCCTGTTCCTCAGGGTTTGTTCACCCTATGGTTTTAAAAAAGCAGCCATTGAAATTGGGTAACTGGAAGGGAGTTGGGTAACTGGTAACTGAGGAGCCCAGCATGCCTCCTATGGTACAGGGCAGCCTGTGAGCTCTGATGGTTGTTGCTGTTTTATTTGTGATTGGGAAGAGATGACTTTTTACAAGAGGTTAAGTCAGTGAGTTTTGAAATTCTCATAATGGAAACATCTGTTCACAGAAAGAAATGCAACTGTTATGGCCTCTGTGGTTTTGGAAGTCTAGAGGCCTTTCTCAGTTCTGACCCTTTGTGTTGCCAGATAGGTGTATATTCCAAAGGAAAGAGAATACAGGGTGATAATCTTGCCTGTTCCTCAGGGCTTGTTCACCCTATGGTTTTAAAAAAGCAGCCATTGAAATTGGGTAACTGGAAGGGAGTTGGGTTTTGGGTTGCATGGCTGCCATCAGGTTCTCTATTTATCAGGAGTCTAAACCAGGGACAGCCTGCCTCAGAGATGCTCTCAAGCCCTTACATGCAGTTGCTTCTGGCATTGTAGTTTCTTGCCTGTTTGAGGGCACACAAATAGGTTGCTTTTTCCATGGTTTAAAAATTAGGGCTGACAGTTTCTTCTGGATGATTAAATAGAGAAGTCTAGGTGAAAGGCAAGTTGACAGTGTTCTACTTCCTACCAGATTTTTCATTATGGTGTTACTATTGTATTTCAGGTATCATGAGTTTCTAAAATACAAGGCTCACCTCTGTGCATTTCCTATTTTATGTTTCTCTACATAAATATACAACTTTATTTTAGAATTATATAATTTTTAATAATCTTGGCTTTCTGGCTCAGGTATTGAACATAGAATTTTTTTTTTCTGTTCCAGACTCCTTTTAGTTTTGGCATGAATCATAGGACACCACCCTACCCTGCTGGGGATTATTGTCTTCTATGCAGAAGTGAACGGAAAGACTCTTCATTCTTAGAGAGTGGAGTTAAGACTGCGAGCAAATTGGCCCTTTCCATGGCTCCTAAGGGCAACAGCGTGCTGCACCTGCCGCTGTGGGTGTGCCCAGACTGCCGGAGGACTGTGGAGAAAGAGGAGAAGCACAGCAGCCTTGACCAGCCGGTGAGTGGCTGCAGCTCCAGTGGGCTCCTCACTCCTTCCTTGTGGGTGGTGGGCTGACAGTGACAGGAAGGGACTTTTGTCTGCTGACAGGATGCTCCTCCTGCACAATCTTTTGGTCCATATTAACCCTCTGGCATGTCTGTCCTGGCATTTGCTGTCCATACTTTCACTCTAGGTATAGGGCATCTGTCTTCCTTGTCCAGTCAGCCAGCCATCTGACCACCTATCAAGTATTTTTGAGTCTGGGTTCAGTGTTTCTTTGGTGATACCATTTCTTAAAAGCTAGTAAGTCTTTCATGTGTTTAGTTATAGACAATTCCCTGGTCTGGTAAGTTGCCTGAAATTCTTTGTGGATATACTTCTCATGCCTGGCCTTCCTCCACTCCACTTTGTTTCTATGCAGCTGTTTAATAGAGACGTTGAAGCCATTCAGCTTTGACACTAGTTGAGGGTTTATTTATTTTGGTTTTTCAAGACAGGGTCTCACTCTAGCCCAGGCTGACCTGGAACTCACCATGTAGTCTCAGGGTGGCCTTGAACTCCTGGTGATCCTTCTACCTCTGCCTCCCAAGTGCTGGGATTAAAGGTGTGCATCACCAACGCCTGCCAAGTTTTAGTGAACCATTGTTGCCAAAAGGTTTTCACATGGTTTGGTTCTAGAAGTTTTTTGGAGTTGGTTGAGGTCTCGTATTCTAGGCTCTTCTCCTTCTTTTGATTTCTGTTGTAAGCAGCTGATTTTTGGGTTATTTCTTTACTTGATTCCTTGTTCCATGTGTCCAGTAACAGGGAGCAGTACTGCCCTTCTGTTTTCAAATTAGTTTCAGTGTCAGTTTGAGAAACACTTGGCTGCTATATGGATGACTTTCCACCTTTCAGGTCTAGCCTTCTTTGTTAGTCATTTAGCTAACTGCTTGGGCAGGGGCTCCTTGGAGGTAGCATCCAACTCCAGTGCCAGTCTTGGTGGCCGAGCTTCAATAACTTAGCCTCACATCTCAGTGTTTACCACACTAGAAGTCAGTTTCTACTCAGCCTTTTCCCACAAGTTCCTATTCCCCACTTTTACTCTTCATTACACTTGTTTCTAACATACTGTATATTTCACTCATTTTGTCTGTCTTCTTTGCTGGACACAGGGTTCATAAAGGCAGCTGTTTTTATCTATTTTATTTTTAACCAAGAACCATGCTTGGCGTAACATAATAGGTGTCAGAGACTTGAAATAATGTAATGAGTCAATGAATAAATGAACAGAATAAGAGTGCAATGCCTCTGTAATCCTCTCACTAGAGGTTCAAAGAACATAGTCATTCTGAAGTTTTCTTCATTGCAGATTGTTAAAATGCCCAGTTAGGGGTTGGGGTTTTAGCTCAGTGGATGAGTGCTTACCTAGCAAGTGCAAGGTCCTGGATTTGGTCCTCAGCATGGGGGAGGATGAGATGGATGGGACAACAGAACCACCCACTCAGTGAGCTGGACTTATAATCCTTAAGGTCTGCTCCCAGTGACACACCTCCTCCAGCAAGGTTCTACCTCCCAAATTGCCACCAGCTGGGGACCAGGTATTCATATCCCATGAATCTGTGGAGGGACATTTTATTTAATCCACCACATTCCACCCCTGGCCCCCATAGACTCATAACCATCTCATGATGCAAAATCATTCATTCCAATATTAAAAGCCCCCATAGTCTTTACCATTCCCAACATTGTTAAAAAGTCCAGTCTCATTTGATACTCAAAAGTATCTTACTGTGAGCCTATAAAGTCAAAACACAGTTAAATATGCCCAATACATAATAGCACAGAGTAAACATTCCCACTTCAAAAAGGAAGAATTGAACATAGTAAAGAAAGATTGGTGGCTGAAGAGTTGGCTCAGTGGTTAATATGCTTGCCTGCAAAGTCTAGCTAAGCACCCAGATTCAATTCCCCAGTACCCACATAAAGCCAAATGTACAAAGTGGTACATGCATCTGGAGTTGGGGCACCCATTTTTTCTCTCTCTTTCTCTTAAATAGGCAAGCACTTAACCGCTAAGCCATCTCTCCAGCCCCATAAAATATTTTTAAAAAAGAAATAAATAGGGCTGGAGAGATGGCGGTTAAGCGCTTGCCTGTGAAGCCTGAGGACCCCAGTTCGAGGCTTGATTCCTCAGGACCCACGTTAGCCAGATGCACAGGGGGGCGCACACGTCTGGAGTTCGTTTGCAGTGGCTGGAGGCCCTGGCACACCCATTCTCCCTCTCTGTCTCTCTCTCTGCCTCTTTCTCTCTGTCTGTCACTATCAAATAAATAAATAAAAATTAAAAAAAAATATTTTATGTATTTGTTAGAGAGAGAGAATGAACACACCAGTGCCTCTAGCCACTGCAAATGAACTCCAGCTGCATGTACCACCTGTGCATGTGGCTTTTACGTGGGTACTGGGGAATCAAACCCAGGTCCTTTGACTTTGCTGGCAATTGTCTTAACCACTAAGCCATCTCTCCAGCCCTGCTTGCTTGCTTGCCTGCCTGCCTCCTCCCCCCCCCTTCCTTCTTCCCTCCCTCCCTCCCTTCCTTCCTGTTTTTTTTTTTTTTTTTTTAAGGTAGGTTCTAACTCTAGCCCAGGCTGGCCTGGAATTCACTGTGTAGTCTCAGGCTGGCCTTGCACTCATGGCAATCCTCTCACCTTTGCCTCCCAAGTACTGGGATTAAAGACATCCAATACCAGTTCTGGACCTTTGGGTTGTTCCACATTTGTTTTAGTTTTGGGAAAAACAAACTACTGTGAATAATTTTGCATAAGTCTGTCTGTGGCCATCCTATGTACATACTGCTACACTGGTTTTGCATCTGTGCTTATAGAGATGCAATATAATGTCCTTCAGCACTTATGAAATGAGTTTTGTCCTTGGGGAGAGTTTGTGTAGAAGTAGCATTTCCATTTCTTCCTTAAGTATTGTTCTTGTTTTATGCTTCTCTCGTTCTATTTGGTTAATGCCAGACAGTGTATAGAGAGTAACTGTGTCCTTGGGAGGCCGAGCGAGCCCTTGTACCTCACTATCCCTAGAGGCATACACTGCATGCCTGTGCTTGTGTGGCCCCAGGGAGGGGGCTCACTAATTCCTACTTGCCATGGGTAGTTGACTGTGTCACTTTCTGACTTTCTGTGCCCAACCAGTGTGGGCCCCTCTCAGGTGGGCCTTTTTTATGGTGAATCTCTCAGATGGGTCTCTCTCAGGCTCTTCTGCCTTTAGCTAGTGTATTGGGCCTGGCCTCAGTGACTTCTTTTGGGAAAGAATTGAAACTTGTGCTTGCATTTTCAGGGTTTAGACACCCACACTTGCTACTTGTAATCAGTTCTTTTCTTCCCGCTTTTATGGTCTCTGCTTGCCTTCCTTTCTCTACCAGAGGTCAAAGAGAGAGTATGTCCCTTTTTCCTTACACTTTTTCTCTCATATGGTTCATCATCATTTCTACTTTTGGTGGTCCACCTTGGGATTTTATAGGTGGCTTGGCCTGCTTTGTTATTAGGGTAAGAGCTCTGAGAGCACTGTTCTCTCACAGTCTTCTGCCCTTTGAGAGGAAGTCATAGCCGATCTAGTAGATAGATCTAGAGTTGCTCCTTGCCTCACTGTTCTACATGCCTCATTTAAAATCTTTTAAAAATTTTGATTTTTATTCATTTATTACAGAGAGAGAGATTGGGCACTCCAGGGCTTCCTGCCACTGTAGATGAACTCCAGACACATGTACCACCATGGGCATTTGGCTTATATGGGTTTTGGGGAGTCGAATCTGGGTCCTTAGGCTTCGTAGGCAAGTGCCTTAACCGCCAAGCTACCTCTCCAACCTCCCAAATCTTTTTTTCTTTAATAAAGCAAGTGTATTTTTTAACATTTTGTTTTCTTTTAAATATTTTATTTATTTTTATTTTTTAAAATTTATTATAGTTAGAGTAGAGAATGGGCATGCTAGGGCCTTTGGCCGCTGCAAATAAACTCCAGACATATGTGCCACCTTGTGCATCTGGCTTATGTGGTCCTGGGGAACCAAACCTGGGTTCTTTGGCTTTGCAAACAGGTGCGCCTTAACCACTAAGCCACCTCTCCAGCTCTTTTTTTTTTTTTTCCCCCTCCGAGGTAGGGTCTCACTCTAGCCCAGGCTGACCTGGAATTGAACCTGGGTCCTTTGGCTTTGCAGGCAAGTGCTGTAACTGCTAAGCCAACTCTCTCATCTTTATTTTTTTCATGTATGTATGTATGTATTTACTATAGAGAGAGGGGGAGAGGAAGAGAGAGAGCAGACACACCAGGGCCTCTAGCAACTGTAAATGAACTCTAGACCACATGCGCCACCATGTACATCTGGGTTAAGTAGGTTCTGGGGAGTTGAATCTAGATCCTTAGGCTTTGCAGGCAAGTGCATTAACTACTAAACCATCTCTCCAGCCCACCAACCCTATTTCAGATCTTTGTGTGGCTCACCTACCTGACTGTGTATCCTTAGTTCTTTTTTTTTTTTAATTATTATTTTTTATTTGAGAGAGAGTGGCAGACAGAAAGAGAGAGAGAGAAAGTGTATGAATAAGAGTGTCAGGGCCACCAGTCACTGCATACGAACTCCAGGTGCATGCGCCGCCTGTCCTGGGGAATTGAACTGAGGTACTCTGGCTTTGCAGGCAAATGCCTTAACCACTAAGCTATTGCTCCAGCTCCCTTAATATTTTTTGGGGAGTTGTTTTGAAGTAGGGTCTCACTCTAGATCAGGCTGACCTGGAATTTACTATGTCGTCTCAGGGTGGCCTTGAACTCACAGCGGTCTTCCTACCTCTGTCTCCCAAGTGCTGGGATCAAAGGCATGTGTCACCATGCCTGGCTCTTTTTTTTTTTTTTTTTTTTTGAGAGCGAGAGAGAGTGCGAGCGAGTATGGGTGCATCAGGGCCTCCAGCTGCTGCAAACTCCAGATGCATGTGCTACCTTGTACATCTGGCTTAGGTGGGCCCTGGGAATTGAACTTCAGTCCTTAGGCTTTGCAGGCAAGTGCCATCCCAGCTCCCTTAGTTCTTTTTTCTTTTTTGTTTGTTTGTTTTTTTGGTTTTTCGAGGTAGGGTCTCACTCTGGTCCAGGCTGACCTGGAATTAACTCTGTAGTCTCAGGGTGGCCTTGAACTCTCGGCGATCCTCCTACCTCTGCCTCCCGAGTGCTGGGATTAAAGGCGTGCGCCACCACGCCCGGCTTCTTTTTTCTTTTTTGGATGTAGGGTCTCCCTGTAGCTCAGGCTGACCTGGAATTCACTGTGTAGTGTCAGGGTGGCCTAGAACTCAACAACGATCTTCCAACCTCTGCCTACTGAGTGCTGGGATTAAAGGTGTGTGTCACTATGCCTTGCTTCCTTAGTTCTTTAAAAAAAGGAAAAAAGGGCTGGAGAGATGGCTTAGCGGTTAAGCGCTTGCCTGTGAAGCCTAAGGACCCCAGTTCGAGGCTCAGTTCTCCAGGTCCCACGTTAGCCAGATGCACAAGGGGGCGCATGCATCTGGAGTTCGTTTGCAATGGCTGGAAGCCCTGGCGCGCCCATTCTCTCTCTCTTCCTCTATCTGTCTTTCTCTCTGTGTCTGTCACTCTCAAATAAATAAATAAATAAATATTTTTTTAAAAAAAGGAAAAAAATTAATTTACTTGAGAGAGAGGGAGAGAAAGTGGGCACACCAGGGCCTCCAGCCACTGCAAATGAACTCCAGACACATGTGCTACCTTGTGCATCTGGCTTATGTGGATACTGGAGAAGTGAACCTGAGTCTTCAGGATTTATTTGCAAGCTCCTTACCTGCTAAGACATCTCTCCAGCCCCACTTCGTTCTTTTATTATAGCCATATGTGTCTCCAGGTGTAACTTTGGGTTTAATTTTTTTTTTTTTTTAAGTAAAGAAGGTCTTTAAGTTAGTTTGGCTAAATTACATTCTATAGGGGTCTGTTTTTAATTCTTATCTGTAGATAATGATTTTTTAATTTCCTTTTTTAAGGTTTAGAGAGGTTTCATTTGATAAAGAGAAGGAAAGAGGAGAGGATAAAGAGATCCTGACCATGAGAAGGCAGGAGTGGTGGTGCATGCCTTTAATCCCAGCACTCCAGAGGTGGAGGCAGAGGTAGGAGGAGGAGGATTGCCTTGAGTTTGAAGCCACCCTGAGACTCCATAGTGAATTCCAGGTCAGCCTGGGCTAGAGTGAGACCCTCGAAAAACAAACAAACAAACAAACAAACAAACAAACAAAAAAAGAGTTTAAGAAGTCTTGTTTTATCTTTTTTCAAAAGGCAGCTGTTATTTTTACTTTTTGAGAGAGACAGAAGGAGGCAGAGAGAGAAAGAATGGGCGTGCCAGGGTCTTTAAGCCCTGTGAACTAACTCCAGACGCATGCGCCCCCTTGTGGATATGTGTGGCATTGCATGCTAGCATCACATGGGACCTGGAGGATGAGAACAAGAGTTCTTAGGCTTCACAGGCAAGCACCTTTTCTAAGCTATCTCCTTAGCCTGCAGCTTTTAAATTTTAATGTGTCATTTCTTTCATTCTGTTTCACTGGCCATTTATTTCATTTATGCTATATGTTTGCTTAGTTAATATTCTGCTACACATTAATAGCAAAAATTTTAGGGACAAGAGATAGAACCATGTAAAGTGAGTTTCCTTCATAGTTTGCCTCTTCATTCCCTTCACTTGTACAGGTCTCTACTACTGGCATGTTTCTTCTTCCAAAGTGTTCTAGTTTGTGTCATTCATTGAAAGGTGGTGATGGCAAAACACCACAGTGTCTCAAGTAACAGCTGTGAGGTGAGATTGTTACCCAGTGTCTTGTTCTTTAGTAAGAAATATTGGTGCCACAGCCGTATAGAGTGCACATAGGAGTTGGGGTGCCTTCTTTTTCTATGCTTTTTCTGAATGATGTCTGACAGGATGTCTGCAGGGAGCTACTGGGCCTTCATCCTACCATCCTCTGCTATTCCCATTAATACAGACTTTTCTTCTTGCTTCATGGTTACTCTTCTGCCTTTCTGTTTTGCAATTTACCCATCATTTTTCATTATTTTGCTTCAGTATTGCTAGAAACTCCTAATTATTGTAGGTTTTGAAATGTTAGTTTTAATGACTCAATTTTAAAAATAATCAAATTTTCATTACTTCTGTTTTACCCATGAATTATTTAGAAAGCTTCAATATAATTCTCTTCATTGCCTTTAATTATTTTGACTTCTTATAAATGTATGTATGTTTACATATATGTATTTTTTTTTATTTTGGAGACAGCCTTCCTGTGTAGCATTAAATGTGTAATGATCCTGCCTCAACCTCCCAAGTGTTTCAGTCTCTGAAGTGTTGGGATTACAGGTAGCCTGTGCCTACTTCTACATTTATTTATTACCTAATTTATTTATTTGCAAGCAGAGAGGGAGAGAGAAAGAATAAGCACAACAAGTCCTCTTTCTTTTGCAAACGAACTCTAGATGCATGTGCTACTTTTGCATCTGGAGTTGCATGAGTAGAGAGGAATCAAACATGGGCTGGCAGGTTTGTTTGCAAGCACCTTTAACAGCCCTCCCTTTATTTTTAAATTTTAATGTTTATTTATTTGTGCATGTGTCAGCCTGTGTCCAACTTACATGAGTGGCTTAGGAATTGAACCCAGGGTTTAGGCTTTGCAAGCAAGTGCCTTTAACTGCTGAGTCATAGCCCCAGCCCCATAAATTTTTCTTTCTTTTTTCCTCTTTGGTTTTTCTAGGTAGGGTCCTGCTCTAGTCCAGACTGGCCTTGAAGTCACAGCAATCCTCCTACCTCTGCCTCCCAAGTGCTGGAATTAAAGGTGTGCACCACCATGCCTGGCTTATTTTTTAACTAACATATTAAAAATACTCCATGCCTGTCCCTTGAAATAGATCAATAGATATATGGATTCGTTATGTAATTAAGTCAGGCTAAACATTTATATCTCTTCAAACATTTACCATTTTTTTTTTTCTAGTGAAAACTTTCTACATCCTTCTTCCAGCTTTCAAAATGTGCAGTTATTATCTCTAGCCATCCTCCTGGGCATTAGCAAACCATCACTGCTTGCTTCTTTCCAGCTGTAATGACTTAATGTGATGCTATTACAGATGGTCTGTGTGACAGGAATTCTTTATTTATAAGCTGAACTTCTTTCTAGTTGTAAGTTTTGGTAAATGTTCTATGTTAAGTTTTTATGAATGCTCATGTGTGCCTGAAAGTAGTATTTTCTGTGGGCTTGGATGGAGGGCTTTATATATCTGTCAACCAGCCCATCTTGAACTGTGTGTGTACTTCAGTCCATTTTTCTCTAGTCTTCACTTTTTTGTTTTTGTTTTTTGAGATAGGGTCTCACTTTGGCTCAGGCTGACTGGGTGGTCTTGAACTCATAGCTAACTGCCTAGCTCTGCCTCCTAAATGCTAGGATTAAAGGCATGCACCACCATGCCTGGCTCTCTAGTCTTCCTTTCTTTTGTATTAATCTACCAGTTTCTGGGATGGGTCATTCAAAATCTCTTTCTCAGCATATATCCTTGGCCTTTGTTCCTTATAAACATTTCCATTAATGTTCTACATGTTTCAAGGCTGTACTGGGTGACCCTTGTTAAAGTTACTAAGTCGTCAGCTTTTTTATTGTCCAGAGCTCTCTGTAGCAATACTTTTCTCTTGAAGGTCTGTCTTGTATGCTAATCTTTTGCATATATATTAAATTTTTATTTGCAAGAGAAAGAAAGAGTCAGAGAGAGAGAGACAGAGAGAGAGAGGGAGGGAGAATATGGATGCTCCAGGACCTCCAGCTGCTGCAAATGAACTCCAGATGCATGTGGCATCTTGTGCAGCTGGCTTATATAGGTCCTGTGCCTTTGGCTTTGCAGTCAAGTGCCTTACCTGCCAAACCATCTCTCCAGCACTGTGTGCTATTTAGCTTCTTGCAACACCCATCCACTGCATCCTTCCTTTTTTTTTTTTAAACCCCTCTTTGAGTAGTGTGTTTTAGGTGTTTATTTGTACGCTCAGTAGAAAGGTAGATTTAATTTGGTCCCAACTAAGTTTGGTGTTTTTTGTTTTTAGTTTTTGAGATAGGGTTTCACTCTCTAGTCCCATGCTGGCCTTGAACTCACAGTGATCCTTCTGTCTTTATTTCTGCCTCCCCAGTGCTGGGATTAAAGAAGTGTGCTACCGTGTCCAGCTAAATTTGCTTCTTAGTGGTGAAATTAACCCTATTATGTACTGTGATTTCTAATATACTTGACATTGTTTTGGTCATCAGACCAGTCAAAAATCAAGTGCTTGCCTTCACCCAGGTCCCTTGTAAGCCCTTCCCACCCATCTTGCATGAGCCTTAGGGCCTTCTTGCCAAGCTGTCTTTCATCTTTTTCTTCTGTTAGTTATAACCATTGACTATTGAAATCAAGACATTGTAGGTTGGTTTATTTTTAATATTTTTATTTGCAAGCAGAGAGAGAGAGAAGAGAGAAGGGGTATACCAGGGCCTCTTGGCACTGTAAACGAGCTCCAGACACTTGCTCCATTTTGTGCATCTGGCTTATTGTGGGTACTGGTAAATCAGACCAGGCAGCAGGCTTTGAAACCTAACACCTTTAACCACTGAGCCATCTCTTGAGCCCCCTCTTTGTAAAATGATGTTTTGAACTTTTTGTTTTGTTTTTTTTGAGGTAGGGTCTCACTGTAGCTCAGGCTGATCTGGAATTCACTCTAGTCTCAGGGTGACCTCAAACTCATGGCAATCCTCTTACCTCTTCCTCCCAAGTGCTGGTATTAAAGGTATATGCCACCACGCCCAGCTGCTTTATTTTTATTTTATTTTATTTTGGATTTTCAAGGTAGGTTCTTAACTCTGGAATTAACTGTGTTGTCTCAGGGTGGCCTTGAATTCACAGCAATCCTCCTACCTGTACCTCCCAAGTGCTGGGATTAAAGGCATAGGCCACTATGTCTGGCTTATGCCTGGCTGTTTTAAACTTTTATATCAATGTAGTCATACAGTATGCATCCACTGTAAATATGGTTCATAAATGCTGTAGTTTTTATGTTATTGCTGTGGACTATTCATCTTTTTGGATATATATTTTTAGCTTCCACATTTTACTGTCATAAACTATGCTATGGAGCACATAGTTGCACCTTCTTTTGTCTATAAATGGATGGAAGCCATTGCTGAAGCATAGAGGATTTGCAGAATTCGCAAATTGTCTATTAAGATCAACACTACATTTTTTTCTTCTTTTTCTCTCCTCCACTCCCTCACCCCCCGCCCCAGGTAGGGTTTCACTCTAGTCCAGGCTGACCTGGAACTCACTATGTGTATCCTCAGGGTGGCCTCGGACTTGTGGTGATCTTCCTACCTCTGCCTCCCAAGAGCTGGGATTAAAGGCATGTGCCACCATGCCCGGCTCTACATTTTCTTTTTTAAGAAATATTTTATTTATATATTTGCAAGGGGAGAGAGCAGGGGTGGGGGAGGAGAGGGAGAGAGAGAATAGGCATGCCAGGGCCTCCAGCCTTTGCAGATGAACTCCAGATGTATGCACCACTTGGTGCATCTGGCTTTATGTGGGTATTGGGGAATTGAACCTGTGTTGTAAGGCTTTGCAGGCAAGTGCTTTTACCACTGAGCCATCTCTCCAGCCCAACAATACATTTTCAAATGAAAACTATTTTCAGGGTTGGAGAGATAGCTTAGCAGTTAAGGCGCTTGTCCTGCAAAGCCTAAGGATCCAGGTTTAATTCCCCAGAACCTATGTTAAGTAAGCCAGATGCACATGGTGGTGCATGCGTCTGGAGTTTGTTTGCAGTGGTCAGAGACCCTGGCGTCTCTTTTTATTTCTCTCAAATAAATAAATAAAAATAAATAAATATTTTTGCTAAGCATGGTGGCCTACACCTTAAATCCGAGCACTCGGGAGGCAGAGGTATGAGGATCACCATAAGTTCCTGAAACTAAATAGTGAATTATAGGTCAGCCTGGGCTAGACTGAGACCCTAACTCAAAAAACAACAAAACCTGTTTTCATAAACACAACAATTTAGTGAATATAGAGACAGCGTTTTGTATTTTTGTGCAAATCCTTTTACTGTTCAGATAATAGAAAGCTGGTTCACCTATGTGCTGTCTTCAGTATTGTGTGATAGGTTGCTCTGATTAATATGAAAATAATTTTCATTTAGTTTCTGGAAAGATGGCTCAGCAGCTAAAGGTACCTGTTTGCAAAGCCTGATCACCTGGGTTTGATTTCCCAGTACCCATGTAAAGCCAGATGCACAAAGTGGTGCATGTGTCTGGAGCCCTAGGAGCTGCAGTGGCAGGAGGTCCTGGGAGTTTCAAGGTAGGGTCTTCCTGTAGTCCAGGCTGACCTGGAATTCACTATGTAGTGTCAGAGTAGCCTCAAACTCACAGTGATCCTACCTCTGCCTCTCAAGTGCTGGGATTAAAGGCGTGTGCCAACACACCTGGCTTAAATATGTATTTTTAATAAATGTTTTGTGTGATTTGTGTTTGTTTGTGTATATGAATGCAGGTGTAGAAGTACCATATCATGAATGTGTAGGTGAAAAGACAATCTTGAGTGTTCACCCTTGCCTTCTACCTTGCTTGAGACAGATTCTCCTACTATTCATAGCTGCATTCACCGTGCTAGCTGGCCTGTGAGCTTCTGAGGATCCTCCTGTCTCCAACTCACATCTTACTGTATGAGCACCGGTATTATACACATTCACACTACAGTGACTATAGCCTTACGCGGGTTCCGGGAATTTGAACTTGCACAGAAGGTGCTTTATATCTACGTAGTCCCTGAAAACAAATGCTTATAATTAAATTAAATTAAATGTTTTTTTCTCAATTTTTATTAACATTTAAATTAAATGTTTTTAACGCTTATGCTTCACCAGAACACAAGAAGTGATAGTTCCTTAATGGTTAGTTGCAGTGGAATTTGAAACTACTGTCAGTGGCTGTTCTCTCCACTGGTATATTAAGATCCATTGGTTTTCCATCCCTAGGAGTTGTCTAACTTTGGTCATTTGTAAAACATTGATTTGCCAAGCTAAGCAGATCTTCTTGATATGTTTCACAGGTATTTTTTCCCAGTGTGTAACTTATCCATTCATCACATAACAATTGTTTGTAGAAGCATACAAATTCTAATTTTTTTCTTTTTAAAAAAATATTATTTGTAAGCAGAGAGAGAGATAGGGAGACGAGAGACAGAGAGAGAATGGGCACACTAGGGCCTCTAGCCACTGCACATGAACTCCAGATGCATGTGTTGCTTGTGCATCTATCTGGCTTACGTGGGTCCTGGGGAATTGAACCTGGGTGGGTCTGTTGGCTTCGCAGGCAAAGGCCTTAACCGCTAAGCCATCTCTACTTGTTTTTCCTTTTGTTGAAACACATTCTCACTATATATACTCCAGGCTGGCCTCAAACTCACAATGCTTCTGCCTCAGCCTCCTGAAATGCTGGGATTGCAGACATGCACTGCCACACACAGCTACCAGTTTAAAAAATATATATATTGATTTGCAAGCAGAGTCAGGGTGGGCATCAGGGCCTCTTGCCACTCCACGACAAACTTCAGATGCATGCACTTTGTATATCTGCCTGAGGCTTTTAACCACTAAGCTATCTCTCCAGCCTGAAACTAAGGTTTTTTTTTTTTTTTTTTTTTTTTTTTGCAAGCAGAGCGAGAACAGGCACCTCAGAGCCTCTAGTCATTGCAGATGGACTCCAGATGCATGTGCCATTTTGCACATCTGGATTTTCATGGGCATTGGGGAATTGAACTGGGTCATTAGGCTTTGCAGGCAAGTGCCTTCACCCAATGAGCCATCTCTTTAGCCCCTAAGTTAATCTTTTTTTTTTTCTCCCCCATTTTTTTGAGGTAGGGTCTCGCTGTAGTCCAAGCTGACCTGGAATTCACTATGTAGTCTCAGGCTGGTCTCAAACTCACAGTGATCTTCCTACCTCTGTCTCCCAAGTGTTGGGATTAAAGGTGTACATTACCATAGGTTAGTTTTTATTTTATTTTTTTATTTTTGGTTTTTCAAGGTAGGGTCTTACTTTGGCCCAGGCTGACCTGGAATTCACTATGTGATCTCAGGGTGGCTTCAAACTCATGGCAATTCTTCTACCTCTGCCTCCCAAGTGCTGGGATTAAAGGTGTGCGCCACCATGGCTGGCTCAAGGTTAGTTTTTTTTTTTTTTTTTTTAAGGTATCAAGTGCTATAGGATAAATCTAAAACAATGGAAATCTTTAGTGAGAAAAGTCAAGATACTGTATCTAAGTCAATGGAGAAAAATATGGAAATGTGCATGCTGCTACAGAAGCACAGGACAGAGGAGACAGCTCATATCAGACATTGTGCTAAACACCTGGAATGCATTTTTGTCTCTTCATCCTTATGACTAAAGATTAGCTAAGCCATGTCTCTAGCCCCACTCCCCTTCCCTGTCTGTTCTTATGTCTCTTACTGGTCCTGGAGCTTGCCTCCTCCCTCTCCCACCCTGAACTCCTGTGATTCTTGAGTGTCTCCCCCTGTGGGATAGTGGTACAAATGTGCATGACCATGCCCAGTTGTTATGTAGATCCTGGGGTGTCTCAGGCCTCCTCTGGCCCTCATGCTTGCATAGGAAGTACTCTTAACCTTTGAGCCATCTCTACAGTCTGGGTTACCCATTTTATACATGCGTACTAGTTGTTCCACAGTTATATACCTCTGTGAAAAATCAGTTGATCTGCATATGGCTCTGTTTTTGGATCCAGAGGTCTATTTTACGTACATCCCTGTGACTTTGCCAGTTACCATACTGTCTTCATTCATAGTAAGTCATGATAGTCTGTAGTAGATATCCTTTGTTTTCTTTCTCCTTCCTCTTTCTGTGTAACTGTGTAACTCATTCGCACCTGGAACTCAGTGTGCCCAGGCTGCACTCAACTAGTGGCATTTCTTCTGCCTCTTAAGTGCTGGGATTACAGACACGAGCCACTACACCTTTCATTTGCATATTCTAGATCCTTTCTTTCGGTTTCTATACAAAAGCATGCCATTGTGTTGAATATGTAGATTGGTTTAAGGGGAGAATTGACATTTTAACAGTATTTTGTCTTCTAGTCCATGAAAATGTTGTAATTCATCATTTATAAAGGTTATTTCACTTTATTATTAGCATTGTTGTTTGTACATGTGTGTGTGTGTGTGTGTGTGTGTGTGTGTGTATGCACACACATACCAGGGGCCTTTGCCACTGAAAATGAGTGCCCATCTGGCTTTATGTAAGTGGCTGGGGATTGAATCTGGGCCAACAGATTTTACATGCAAGTGCCCTTAACCACTGAGCAATCTTCCCAGCTCCCTTAGCATTGTTTTGTAGACTTCATTGTACAGAGTTGCCATACATGGTAGACTACATGCTTTTCAAAGTAATTAATATTTTTCTTTATTTTAATTTTATTTCTAAGAAATTTCATTATTAGTATGTAGAAATGTAATTTTTTTTCTTTTGGTTTTTCGAGGTAGGGTCTCACTCTAGCTCAGGCTGACCTGGAATTCACTATGGAGTCTCAGGGTGGCCTCAAACTCATGGCATTCCTCCTACCTCTGCCTCCTGAGTGCTGAAATAAAGGCATGTGCCACCATACCTGGCTTAGAAATGTAATTTTTTATTAAACCTGTGCTTTAATTTATTATTTCTGGTGTTTTTCAAAATAAATTTACAGTTTTTCCATGTAGAGCATCATACTATCTAAAGATAATGTGTTTCTTACTTTCCATTGTATACATCTTATTTTTTCTTATCTACTCCATTATCTAGGACCTCCAGTATGAGGTTGAATGGGACTGGCAGAAGTAGACAGCGTTTTCTTATTGCTGAATTTAGACAAAAAAGCTTTACCTAGAGGATTTGTAGATTAGATTGAGGAAAGTTACTTGCAGTTTTAGTTGGCTGTGAATTATCATGACTAAATACTGGATCTTGTCAAGTTCTTTCTACATTTATTGAGCTAGTAAGTTTCTTTTTAGTTTGTTAAAAATTGAGTTAGGCTGGGCGTGGTGGTGCACTCCTTTAATCCCAGCACTCGGGAGGCAAAGGTAGGAGGAATGCCATGAGTTTGAGGCCACCCTGAGACTCCATAGTGAATTCCGGGCTAGAGTGAGACCCTACCTCGAAAAACCAAAAAAAAAAAAAAAAAAAAAAAAGGAAAAAAGAGTTAGGATAGTTTTTGAAATATTGGACAAACTTTGCATTCCTAGGATAAGATTACATATGTTACCCTTTGTATAAGTTGCTGCACTGATTTTACTAATGTTTCATTAGTAATTATGGTATCTGGGGCTGGAGAGATGGCTTATAGGTTAAGGCACTTGCCTGTGAAGCTTAATGACCCAAGTTCAATTCCCTTGTACTCATGTAAGCCAGATGCACAAGGTGGTGCATGCACCTGGAATTGGCTTGCAGTGGCTAGAGATCCTGGTGCGCCTGTTCTCTCTCTCCCAAATAAATAACAAATAATTAAAAAGAAAGAAAAGAAAAAGAAGGGCTGGAGTAATGACTCAGCAGTTAAGGCATCTGCCTACAAAGCCTAATGAAACCGTTTCAGTTCCCTACTATCTACATAAAGCCAAAAGCACAAAGTGGTTCATGCATTTGGAGTTGCTGGCAGTGGCTAGAGGCCCTTGCGCACCCATTCTCTCTCTCTCTCCCCTTGTCTCTCTACATGCAAATAAATATAAAAATTATTTTAAAATAATTATTTTATCTGGGGCTAGGAAGATGGCTCAGCAGATAAGGCACTTGATTGCAAAGTTTGCTGGCCTAGGTCTGATTCCTCAGTATCCACATAAAGCCAGATGCACTATATGGCACATTCATCTGAAGTTTGTTTGCAATGGCTAGAGGCCCTGGAACACTCATTTTCATCCTCCCTCCCTCTCCAAGAAATAAATAAAAATATTTAAGAATAAGAAAGCATTATTTGGGGGCTAGAGGGATGGCTTAGCAGTTAAGGTGCTTACCTGCAAAGCCAAAGGACCCAGGTTTAATTCCCCAGGACTCGCGTAAGCCAGATGCACAAGGTGGCACATGAGTTTGAAGTTTGTTTGTAGTGGCTGGAGGCCCTGGTGCACCCATTCTGTCCTCTCTGTCTCTGTCTCTTTCTCTCTGCCTCCCTCCCTCTCTCTTTTTCTCTGTCAAATAAATAAAAAATAAAATATTTTTACAAAAATCACTGTTTTATCTAATGTAGGTGCATGGTCTGGAGTTTGTAACAGCAAGAGGTCCTGATATCCCCATATTTTCTTCTTTAAATTAATTAATATTTTTTTAAAGAGCTATTGTGCCCGCATGGTAATCCACTTCTTTAATCTTAGCACTCTAGAGCTGCTGTGAGCTGGGAAAACCTTTCCTGTGATTTCCAAGGCTCTTGCAGTCCACAGGGCAGGGGTAGTTGTGAGCCTAGAGAAAAACTACCCTGAGGCCAGCTGGAGCAGATGCTCCCTATTTGTTTTGTTTTGAGGCAGGATCTCACTCGGTACACCAGACTGGCTTCTAATTTGTGATCCTCCTATTTTAGTTGACCATGGACTAAAATTATAGGTATATCATGTTGGGCCCTTAGATATAGAACCACCCTTGCTGGTTCCTGATGTGAAAGGATGCTATCATCTTCGTGTTTACTTTACTGCTGTGTATGTAACTAAGATTGGTACTTTATCACTGTAAAGCAGCAAAGGTGCCTTGGTGTAGTTTGTTTTCTATTTACTGTGTTTGAGGTTATTTGAGCTGCTTGATATATAGGATTAATTTTATCAAATGTGGAAAATCTACAACTTTTCACATGGCTCCCTTTGTTTCTGGGATGTTATGACCTGTATGTACGATTTTAATTTTGTCTTACAAATGTGTTGTTTCCTCAGTCTTTTTTTCTTTTTGTGCTTCTTCTTTTTTTTTTTTTTTTTTTTGCTTTGAAACAATGTCTCATGTAGCTCAGGTTGACCTCAGACTTGCTTTCTAGCTGAGGATGTCTTTGAACTTCTGATCCTCCTGCCTCCATTTCCCAAATGCTGGGATTACAGGCCTAGTTTTATTCAGATGTTGCTAGGCAAACACCTGACTGAGTTATATCCCTAGCTCCATTTTGGGTTATTTTTATTTCCTGTCTTCAAGGTTATTAATATTCTGTCCTAAAGTCCAGTACATTTTCATTAATCATATATTTTTTTTATTTTTGAAAGTTCCATTTTCATTACACACACATCATTTCTCTCATCATGTTTATAATTTTCTATTTTCTTGAACAAATGGGGTTTATAATTATTAATTGTATCATCTGTTACTTATGGGTCTGTTTCTGTTGGTTTTTTTCTTACTGGGTCATGATTTTATTGGTACTGGATATGGTCATTGTATTTTTCTTTTATAAATATTGCATTTATTAATTTGCAAGCAGAGAGAGATAGAAGAGAGACAGATAGAATAAATGTGCCAGTGCCTCTAGCTGTTGCAAATGAGCTCCGTACATGGATACTGGGAAATTGAATCCAGGCCATTAGGTTTATCAGGAGAGCACTGTAACTGCTGAGCTGTCTCTCAGCCCCTTTGCATTTTTTTTTCTTTTTAATATTTTTGTTTATTTATTTGAAAGTGACAGACAGAAAGAGGCAGATAGAGAGAGAGAATGGACGCGCCAGGGCCTCCAGCCACTGCAAACGAACTCCCGATGCATGCGCCCCCTTTTGCATCTGGCTAACGTGGGACCTGGGGAATCGAGCCTCGAACCAGGGTCCTTAGGCTTCACAGGCAAGTGCTTAACCACTGAGCCATCTCTCCAGCCCCTCATTTTTCTTTATTGTAGATTTGTTTTAATATTCAAAGTTACAAAGACACATATGCCCACACAGATTAGAGTTCCAGAGATTGTTATGTAACGATGTTCATACCAGCATTATTTTAAGCAGCCAAAAGGTAGAAGCAATTCAGCTGTCCAGTAATATATAAATTTAAGCAAAATGTGGTCTATACACTTAGTGTAATATTATTCAGCCTTAAAACCTAAAGTTCCAACACATGGTTCAACATAGATAAACCTTGAAAACACAATGCTCAAAGAAACAAGTCACATACAAAAGGACAAATACATGATTTCATTTATTTGAGGAATTTAGAATAGTCAGGTTCATAGAAACAGAAGGTAGAACAGTGGGTATTGAGGTAAAGGGATTGGGTGTTAGGAATTATTTAATGGAGACAGAGTTTTGGTTTGGGATAATATAGGAGATCTGAAGTAGTTATAATAGCTTCTGTGTGAGTTACTTTTCTCACTGTTAGAAAAAAACCTGGCAGAAGCAACGTGAGAAGTTTATGTTAGCTCACAGTTGAGATGGAAGTCTGTGGTACAGAAAGGATGATAGCTACAGTTACATGGTTCTTCACATCTTAGATCAGGAAGCAGAGAACTTGAACTGCAAGAAGGGCCTGGCTGTAATCCTCAGAGGCCCACCCCCAATGACCCATCATTACCAGCTATGCCTCCTGTTCCACAGCTTTTCAAAACAGTACCACTAATTGGAGACCAAGTGTTAAAACACATAGGCCGGTGGAGGAGATTTCATTTTCAGACTACAAACATTTCACCCCTTGCTTCCATAGGCTGATGGCTATCTAATGCTGCAACATGCCTTGAGTCCATACCCAACACTGTGCATAAGTTCCAAGTCAGAAGTTTCCTCTATTCCAGGCATTCTTTTTTAACTGAGCCCCTGTAAAATCAGCAAAACTTATGGGCTTGGGAGATGACACAGTGGTTAAAGGTGCTTTCTTTTTTTTTTTTTTTTTCTGACGGATGTACACTTTATTGGAAAATTTAAATACTCTTCAGACAGAACATAACATGTCCAATCAAGGGTCTTGTGGGGCCTACACAGAACTGTAGCTCTTAGGACTGGAAGAAAGAAAGGAACAGTACAGATGAGTGCTTTGTTTGACAAGAGGACCCTCACGATGCATGCTCTTCAGCCAGTTTGTCAGCTTTTGCCACAGCTTTTTCAATGGGTCCCACCATATAGAAGGCCTGTTCTGGGAGATGGTCATATTCACCAGCCAAAATCTGCTGGAATCCTTTAATGGTCTCCTTCAGGGGCACCAGCTTTCCCATGTGACCTGTGAAGACCTCAGCAACCTGGAATGGCTGGGACAAGAAGCGCTGTATTTTCCTTGCCCGGGACACAGTCAATTTATCTTCCTCAGAAAGTTCATCCATACCCAGGATGGCAATGATGTCCTGAAGGGATTTGTAGTCCTGCAGAATCTTTTGCACCCCTCTGGCAACATCGTAATGCTCACTGCCCACAATGTTGGGATCCATGATGCGAGAGGTGGAGTCCAGAGGATCCACAGCTGGATAAATGCCCAACTCCGCAATAGCACGGGATAGCACGGTAGTGGCATCCAGATGGGCAAAGGTGGTTGCTGGGGCAGGGTCAGTCAAGTCATCAGCAGGCACATAGATAGCCTGCACAGAAGTGATAGATCCCTTCTTGGTGGTGGTGATCCGTTCCTGCATGGTGCCCATGTCAGTGGCCAGGGTTGGCTGGTAACCCACAGCAGAAGGGATTCTACCCAATAAGGCAGACATCTCTGAGCCAGCCTGGGTGAAGTGGAAGATATTGTCGATAAACAGCAGTACATCTTGACCTTCTTGGTCTCTGAAGTATTCAGCAACAGTCAGTCCAGTCAGAGCTACCCGGGCGCGAGCACCAGGTGGTTCATTCATCTGACCATACACCAGCGCTACCTTAGATGTAGCATCTTTTAAGTTGATAACACCTGATTCAATCATTTCATGGTATAAGTCATTGCCCTCACGGGTCCTCTCACCGACACCAGCAAACACAGAATAACCACCGTGGGCTTTGGCAACATTGTTGATCAACTCCATGATCAGTACTGTCTTGCCGACTCCAGCACCACCAAAGAGCCCAATTTTGCCACCCTTGGCATACGGAGCTAGCAGATCCACAACCTTGATACCAGTGACCAGAATTTCCTGCTCAACACTCATCTCTATGAACTCAGGAGCCTCCGCATGAATAGCAGCAAATTGTTTGGTTTTGATAGGACCTCTCTCGTCAATAGGTTCCCCAATGACATTCATGATTCTGCCCAAGGTCTCAGGACCAACAGGGATTTTGATTGGTGCCCTGGAATCCAGTACTTTCTGGCCTCTAACCAAGCCTTCTGTACCATCCATAGCAATAGTTCTTACCGTGCTCTCACCCAAATGTTGGGCCACCTCCAAAACCAGCCTGGTCTCCCTGCCTTGCACTTCCAAGGCATTTAGGATCGGTGGCAATCCCTCGTCAAACTGGACGTCCACCACGGCGCCGATGACCGCCACAATGCGACCGGTGGCGACGCCTGCCTTCGCAGCCGGCGACGTTTGAGCCGCATAGTCTCTAGCAGGATGCACCGCTGCCGGGGCGGCTCGCAGTAAAAGCTGAGCCGGAGGTAGCGACGCCGAAGGGCTGAGTCCCCGCAAGGCCCCGGAGGCCGAGGCAGAGGCCACACGGCCCTCTTTATTTTTTTTAATAATTAATTTATTTATTTGGGAGAGAGGGCATGCGAAGGCCTCCAACCACTGCAAATGAACTCCAGATGCATGCATCACCTTGTGTATTTAGCTTATGTGGGTCTTGGGGACCCAAACCTGGGTCCTTTGGCTTTGCTAAGCCATCTCTCTAGCCCTAAAGGTGCTTTCTTGCAATGCCTGTTGGATTAGGTTCAGTGCCCCAGTATCCAGATGTTCAAAGTGGCACATGCATCTGGAGTTTGTTTGCAATGGCAAGAGGCCCTGGCACGCCCATACTCACTCTCTCTCCCACTTTGCCCCTCTCTCTGTCTCTCTCTAAAATAAATAAATTTTTTTTTAAAAAGTAGGCTGGGCATGGGGTGCACACCTTTAACCCCAGTACTTAGGAGGCAGAGGTAGGAGCATTGCCATGAGTTTGAGGCTTCTCTGAGACTACAGAGTGAATTCCAGGTCAGCCTGGGCTAGAGAGACCCTACCTCAAAAATCGAAAAGAAAAATGAAATGTAGCCTGGACCACAGCTGGAGCAGCCTATTTAGAAGCCTATAGAGCTGAACCTAAACCAGGGAAAACATTTCTGTGTCTGGTCTTGTTGGAACAGGCCATCCTGGAGCTCTATCTTAATAACATTCTCCTTTCAAATAAATGTTTTGGGGGCTTGGAGATGGTTCAGTGGTTAAAGACACTTTCTTGTAAAGCCTGATGGCCCAGGCTTGATTCCCCAGTACTTATGTATAGCCAGATGCACAAAGTGGTACATGTGTCTGGAGTTTGTTTGCAGTGGCAAGAGACTCTGATGTGCCCTTCCCTCCCTCCCTCCCTCCCTCCCTCCCTCCCTCCCTCCCTCCCTCCCTCCCTCCCTCCTTCTTTTCTTCTTCCCTCTGTCTGTGTGTGTGTGTCTATCAAATAAATAAAAGGGTTTTTGGTTTTTTTTTGCTTTTTGAGGTAGGGTTTCAGTCTAGTCCAGGCTGACTTGGAATTCACTATGTAGTCTCAGGGTGGCCTCAAATTCACTATGATTCTCCTACCTCTGCTTCCCAAGTGCTGGGATTAAAGGCGTGCACAACCACACCCGGCAATAAAAGTATTTTTTAAAAAAGAATGTTTTTGGACTGGAAAGATTGCTTAGTGGTTAAAGTGCTTGCCTGCAAAGCCTAAGGACCAAGGTTCAATTCTCCAGGTTCCTTGTAAGCCAGATGCACATGGTGGCGCATGCATATGGAGTTTATTTGCAGTGGCTAGAAGCCCTGGCATGCACATTCTCTCCCCTTTCCCTCTTTCTTTCTCTCCTTCTGTCTTAAGTAAAAATAAAAACTCTAAAAAAATGAATGTTTTAAAAATAAATTTTCTATTTTATTCCCTGGAACTTTTCATGGGTAGAATCTTGTCCTCAAGGGACTATTCCACTGTCCCAGGGCAGAGGTTTCTCTTCATTTGTGCTAATTTCTTTAACAATTACTACTTCATGGTCACAGCTGCTTTGTCTACAACTTGAAATCACTCCTAACTTTACAGCAGTCTTAATGCTGTGTGGTCTTCAAATTTCCTCTGACAGTCAAATTAGTCTGTTACTTTTGAATTTGGTCTCACTTAGATTTCACGACATGTACATAACATAGCTAGATTTTTTGCCAAGATGTATCATGTATGGCTCTTAACCTAATTCCCAGTAGTTCCTATCTGAAATGTCATATTCCAGGTCTTCACTGTCTGCATTTCTATATTTTGGTATGCCATGCCAGAATGGCCTACTAAGATCAGCTTATAGCTAACTGGATATAGCACATATGTAGTCTCATCATTTGGGAGCTGGAAACAGGAGGATCAGAAGTTCAAAGCTTTCCTTAATTACAAAGTGAATTCAAGGCCAGTCTGTATTGCATGACATATAGTTTTAACAAAACAAAATAAAAACAGCTGCTTATGGTATTCTAAAGCTTCTCTAGTTCACAGGTCTAAACTTTTCTATATTTTTCCTGTAAGCCAGTTTCCTGAACCACATGATCAGGTTTCTTGAAGTTACTACTCTACTTGTTGATACTAATTTTCTGTTAGTTACTTTTATCACTGTGGCAAAATACTTGATATAAACCATTTAAATGAGGAAGGACTTGTTTCAGGAGTTCTGTTTGTTTTTGTTTTTTGTTTCTAAGCATGGTCTCATTCTAGCCCAGGCTGGCCTCAAACCTGTGGCAATTCTCCTTCCTCAGCCTCTTGAGTGCTGGGATTAGAAGGCGTGCATTATCACTGTGCCCAGCTAGGAAGGATTTATTTTGACTCATAGTTTGAGAAGATACAGTTCATCCTGGGGTAGAAGGCATGGTGGCTGGAGTGGTTTATGGCTGTGGCAGCAGGAACATTGTTGTGGCTAATTGGTAATATTGTGGCAGCAATCAGGAAGCAGGAGAGTTCAGGTCAAACCAGGGCTAAGCTGTTACTGCCCATCCATTGTCTTTTCATTAAAGGAAAGCCTGTCTTCAGTTTTATATCCTGGAGCATTCAGTGGATGGAGTTTTCTTGCCTCTAGTACAAAGATTGTGTTTTCTCTTTAAAGACGTTAAATCTTTTTGTTTTTGGAAGTAGGTTTTATAAAAATATTTTATTTTTTATCTTTTCAAATTTTTATTAACATTTTCCATGATTATAATACCCTCCCATCCCAACACTTTCCCCTTTGAAATTCCATTCTCCATCATATTACCTCCCCATCTCCATCATTCTACTTACATATATACAATAAAAACCTACTAAGTACCCTCCTCCCTTCCTTTCTCTTCCCTTTATATCTCCTTTTTAACTTAACTGGCCTCTGCTCCTAAGTACTTTCCTGCTCACGCAGAAGCCAAATCATCTGTAGCTAGGACCCACATATGAGAGAGAACATGTGGCACTTGGCTTTCTGGGCCCGGGTTACCTCACTTAGTATAATCTTTTCCAGATCTATCTATATTTCTGCAAATTTCATAACTTCATTTTTCTTTACAGCTGAGTAGAACTCCATTGTACAAATGTGCCACATCTTCATTATCCACTCATCAGTTGAGGGACATTTAGGCTGGTTCCATTTCCCAGCTATTATAGATTGAGCAGCAATAAACATGGTTGAGCACGTACTTTTAAGGGAATGAGATGAGTCCTTAGGATATATGCCTAGGAGTACTATAGCTGGGTCATATAGTAGATCAATCTTTAGCTGTTTTAGGAAGCTCCACACTGATTTCCACAATGGCTGGACCAGATTGCATTCCCACCAGCAGTGAAGAAGGGTTCCTCTTTTTCCACACCCCTGCCAACATTTATGATCATTTGTTTTCATGATGGTAGCCAATCTGACAGGAGTGAGATGGAATCTCAATGTAGTTTTAATCTGCATTTCCCTGATGACTAGTGACGTAGAACATTTCTTTAGATGCTTATATGCCATTCGTATTTCTTCCTTTAAGAATGCTTTATTTAGCTCCATAGCCCATTTTTTGATTGGCTTGTTTGATTCCTTATTATTTAACTTTTTGAGTTCTTTGTATATCCTAGATATTAATCCTCTATCAGATGTATAGCTGGTGAAGATTTTTTCCCATTCTGTAGGTTGCCTTTTTGCTTTTTTCACTGTGTCCTTTGCAATGCAAAATCTCTGTAATTTCATGAGGTCCCAGTGATTAATCTGTGGTTTTATTGCCTGAGCAATTGGGGTTGTATTCAGAAAGTCTTTGCCAAGACCAATATGTTGAAGGGTTTCCCCTACTTTTTCCTCTAGCAGTTTCAGAGTTTCAGGTCTGATGTTAAGATCTTTAATCCATTTGGACTTAATTCTTGTGCATGGCAAGAGAGAAGAATCTATTTTCATCCTTCTACAGATATATATCCAGTTTTCCCAACACCATTTGCTGAAGAGGCTGTCTTTTCTCCAATGAGTATTTTGGGCATTTTTATGGAATATCAGGTGGCTATAGCTACTTGGGCTTACATCTGGGTCCTCTATTCTGTTCCACTGATCTACATGTCTGTTTTTGTGCCAGTACCATGCTGTTTTTGTTACTATGGCTCTGTAGTATAGGTTAAAATCAGGTATGGTGATACCACCAGCCTTATTTTTGTTGCTCAGTATTATTTTAGCTATTCAAGGTTTTTTGTGATTCCAAATGAATTTTTGGATTGTTTTTTCTCTTTTGATAGGGATTGCATTAAATATCTAGATTGCTTTTGGTAAGATTGCCATTTACACAATATGGATTCTTCCAATCCAGGAACAGGGGATGTTTTTCCATTTTCGAGTGTCTTCTGCAATTTCTCGATTGAGTGTTTTAAAGTTCTCATTGTAGAGATTCTTTACTTCCTTGGTTAGGTTTATTCCAAGGAACTTTATTTTCTTTGATGCAATTGTGAATGGGAGTGATTCTCTGATTTCATCCTCTATGTGTTTGTTGTTAGCATATATGAAGGCTACTGATTTCTGTGTGTTTAATTTGTATCCTGCTACATGGCTGTAGGTTTTGATCAGCTCTAACAGTTTGCTAGTAGAGTCTTTAGGGTCCTTTATGTATAGAATCATGTCATCTGCAAACAATGATAACTTGATCTCTTCCTTTCCAATTTGTATCCCTTTGATGTGTGTCTCTTGCCTTATTGCTATGGCTCAGACTTCCAGAACTATATTAAATAAAAGTGAGGACAGTGGACACCCTTGTCTTGTTCCTGATTTTAGTGGAAAAGCTTCCAGTTTTTCCCCATTTAGTAATATGTTGGCTGTAGGCTTGTCATAAATAGCTTTTATTATATTGAGATATGTTCCTTCTATTTCCAGTCTCTGTAGGACTTTTATCATGAAGGGATGTTGGATTTTGTCAAATGCTTTCTCTGCATCCAATGAGAGGATCATGTGATTTTTGTCCTTCAACCCATTTATATAATGTATTACATTTATAGATTTGCGTATATTGAACCATCCCTGCATCTCTGGGATAAAGCCTACCTGGTCAGGGTGAATGATCTTTTTGATATACTCTTGTTTTAATTTGAGGTGGAGGGTGGAGGTAGGCATGGTTCACATGAGAATAGTGAGCCCTATATATTGTAGGACCTGTTTGGAAACAGCCATGTACTTTTATCACATAGTCAAGCTCTGTAACTACCTGTTCCTGCCTCACCATGATGTCAGTCAGACCCTAGATTCTTTCCAGTTACATTGGGTGTTGGAACTTCTCATTTCATCAAGTCTGCCTAAAAACCTGACTATCTCATCCAATTCAAAGTTTCTCCCTCCCCCCAGCTGTAGGAAGTATTATCAGCAATTACTATGGGTAGGTTTGTCCTTTGTCTTGCCTCCAGAGTGAAGGGATTCTGGGAAGGAATTGAGGGACTTGGTTCTCTGCCAGGCTGTTTGTGGTTCTCTTTGTCTACAAGGCCTGGGTCCTAATAGGTTGTAAGAGGCTGTCATGGTGTGTTTGAGCTCTTGGAACAGGACCATAGGCTGGGTGATGGGAACCACCAGACATTTAACTTCTCATGATCTGGAAGCTAAATGTTGAAAGATGCATAATGGGTACTTTCTCACCCATTATGGGTACTTTCAGTACCCATTTTGGTTGGTTTCTGTCCTGATGATACAGCTCTTGCCTCCCAGATGGTGGTGAGAGCTTAGCTCCCTGTTCCTTGACTGCTTCAGGAGGTCTCAGACTCTTCTACTTTAGAGTGTACTATTGGTGTTTATATTCCAAGTCTTGGAATATGATAGCCTTTGGAAGTGTTTCCTGCTCTTTGCCCAGTAGTAGGATGGACTAGGGTACTATTGTAAGTAGTGTGTGCCTGAACTTGCCCATGCCCAGCAGGTGAGCACAGGCTCTGCTGCTTCTCTAAAGGCTCTCTCAGTGGTATCACACTTGATGTGGGTAAGAGAGTGGTTCTCCCTTGGAGGACATAAAGGAGTAAAGTATACTTTCTCCAATGTAGGCCAAATTCCGTTAAGAAATCTGTCCCATGCCTCTGTTCTGTTCTTCCTCAGGTTGTTGGGATGTTGTCCAAGCATGCTGCTCTTGTTGTGGGTCCTGATGGGCATACTTCAGTACCCTATGCCACCTTCAACATCTTTCTCTATGCTTGTCACTCAAGGGACCTGGGCCAGCTGGGAGGGAAACTGGATGGAAGAGAGGTGGAGGATGGGTCCCCTGCTTATTTTTGTTTCCTATTTTGGTGATTGTTAGTGAGATCTTTTCTGTATGTGAGACCTTGTCACCAAAACCAGAAAAACAAAAATTAAAGTTTGCTATACAATTTTGGTTAAGATATTTTTCTAGAAGGCATTTTTTTCTGAATAAAGAATTAATATCTTTTGTATTCTGTTTTTAAAACAGAGCCAAGATTTCCTTCTTCACTCACCACTGGGGAGCTCCCAGCCAGAGGCCAGTGGTGCTGGAAGGCTGGCCCTAGGCACACAGACACTTCCCTCATCAGGGCTGGGCACCACACCCTCAGACATTGCCTGCTCATGTGAGGCCTGCAGTGAACACAGGTATGTGCAGGGTGGGACAGGCTGCCCATGCTTGGCTACTAGGATGTCTAGGAACATGTTAGGCTGGGATAAAAAAATATTAAGGCCCTTTTGACAAATAATACATGTTTGAGACACTCTGTAAGAGTAGAATGTGGGAGAATGGCTCAGTGGTTGAAGGTTCTTGCTTACACAGCCTGTTAGCCCATTTTAATTCCCTAGCCACATACATAAAGCCAGATGCAAAAAGTGGCACACATCTGGCATTCAGTTGTGGTGGCAAGAGGTGCTGGTGTGCTGCACAGATGCATGCACGCGCATGCATACACACACACACACAGTAGGATGGGGCTCGTCCTGACAATTATGGTGAAAAAAACCCACTAATAATACCTATCATTGAGGGCAACACTGGGAAGTGAGTTCTCAGCATAAGGAATCACTACAAAGTAAAGCTTGATATAGTATCGGCCGATTAATCCTAGGTCTTAGGAGGCAGAGCCTAGGGAATCACAAGTCCAAGGCCAGCCTGGGCTACATAGTAAGATCCTGTATGAAAAATAAATACCTAGGGCTGGAAAGGTGGCTCAGTGGCTAAAAGCACTGGCTTGTACGCCTGTTGGCCTGAGTTCAATTTACCAACACCCAAATATACCTTGACACAATGTGGAGAGCCTGGCTATGGTCACAGTGCCTACTACAAATGAGAGGCTGAGCAGGAGAATACAGAAACTCTTGGGCCAGCTATATGGTGCATGCAGTGGCAAAATAACAAGAGACTCTTGTCTCAAAGAAGGTGGAAATAAAGGACAAACAGCCTGAGGTTGTCCTAAGACCTCCACACACTCATTGTGCCATGTAAGCACACACACACACACACACACACACACCACCACCACCACCACCACCACCACCACCACCACCACCACCACCACATAAAATTTGGGCCGGGTGTGGTGGCTCATACCTGTAATCTCTGTACTTGGGAGTCAGAGGTTTGAGTTGAAGGCCAGCCTGAGATTACATAGTGAATTCTAGGTTAGCCTGGGATAGAAAATAAAATAAAATTTAGGGGAGAGAGGGGAAAGAGACATGAGTTTAAAGTGTGCATGAGCAAATGGGCACCACAGTGGCTGGTTATGACAGCTGGTAGATGCTAAAGGAAAGAGTGGGCTGGCTGTTCACCTAGCCTGGGATAGGAACCAGTAGAGCAAGTTGGATGCTAAAGCATGGAAAGTAGGGGCTCTGTAAGGCCACTGTGCTTGATGGGTGCCTTGTGGGAAGTCTGCCTCTTGACTCTGCTGGTTCCTGTGTTGTATCACAGAGACATCTCAGCAGAGCCAGACCGCGAACCACAGCAGCTGCAGAACTACTGGTCAGAAGTGCGCTACATGGTCCGCTGCATATACCGCCAGGCAGGGACCCCGCTGGCTGACGACCAGGACCAGTCTCTGGTTCCCGACAAGGAGGGAGTCAAGGAGCTTGTGGATAGGTACAGGTTGCCCTTTCATATTACATCCCCATCCATATCCCTGCCCTGCCTGCTGCCTATGGAACCTCAGTGCTTTGATGGGATTTCCTGCAGGTCCAGAGTAAAGCTCAGCTGGGCTTGCTCAACCCTCAATGTAGTTCAGGGCTTTAGCAGACAGCTGACCAACATGATCCTTCTATGTAAAAGGTTGAGGTTCTCCTGATACTGATGAAAGATGAAATGTTTCTGTGGTTTCTTTGTATTAAGACTGACAACCTAGCTACCTTAGTTCATGCTATGCTACGGTGATGCTGGTTCCTTTATGTGTTTGTCAGCTCAGGGAGAAAGGCAGAGTGCTTCTGTTTATTGAGGTTCCAAGAGATCAGGCACCTGTCCCCTGGGTACACAGCTGGCCTACCTGAGCTGCTGCTTCTCCCAGGGTGGCTCCTGCCCTGCATCTGTTTTTCAGCAGGCATCTTGTGCCCAGTAGCTGATAAAAAGTGAAGTGGGCATCACTGCTATTCTTTCTTATGGTTTTACTGTACCATCTTTTATTGAGTTTTGAAATATTCCAAATGAAAACAAACTTGAGCTGGACATTTCATGGCTGATAACCTATTTTAGTTTCTTTTTTTCTTTTTCTTTTTTTTTCGAGGTAGGGTCTCACTGTAGCCCAGGCTGACCTGGAATTCACTATGGAGTCTCAGGGTGGCCTCGAACTCATGGCAATCCTCCTACTTCTGCCTCACGAGTGCTGGGATTAAAAGCGGGCACTCTGGCTCCATTTTAGTTTCTTTATTGTGTGCTGATTGCACAGCTTAAGCACCTTTGAATGCAAATTTTTCATGCAAAGATTGTATCCTACAAGCAGGAGCTTCTCATTTGATAATGAATTCAGTTTGTTTGACCTGTGAACTGTTAGACAGTTTGGGGCAGTAAGTACCTTTTTAGGAGATAGGCTTAGCTGGGCGTGGTGGCGCACGCCTTTAATCCCAGCACTTGGGAGGCAGAGGTAGGAGGATCACTTTGAGTTCGAGGCCACCCTGAGACTACATAGTGAATTCCAGGTCATCCTGGGCTAGAGTGAGACCCTACCTCAAAAAACCAAAAAAAAAAAAAAAAAAAAAAAAAGGAGATAGGATTGCTAATGAGTTTAGGACCTCTCAGATTCTGATGTTGCATCTTGGATATCCTAGAAGAGCATCCAACACAAGGTCAGTTCTTTAGACCTGTGTTTGTCCACCTGAACAAGTGGTGGATGTGAACTGACACAACATCTTCCACATCTTTCTGCTTCCTTTTCATATGAAATTTAAGAAACCTATTTGCAAAAGTGTCACATGCTTCTTTCCTTAAGTTTATAAAGTATGGAAATGTACAATGATAAACCAAAATCTCCTAATTAAACCAAAATGCTTCTAATTTCACCACATTGAGAAAACTAAGGACATGTCCATGGTTTTTGTGTGTTCATTTATTTTGTTGTCATTTGAATCTTCTTAATCAGGTGGAATGGATGCAATACATTTTGCTTACAATTGTTGCCAGGTGTGGTACACACCTGTAATCCCAGCATAGAGAGTCAAAGGCAGGAAGATTGTAAATTTGACATAAGCCTGGTCTTTATACACGTTCAAGCTACATACTGAGACTGTCTCAACAAACCAAGAGCTAGGATGGTAGTTCAGTTGTAGATTTTCCTAGCCTGTGAAAGGCACTGTATTTGATTTTCACCACTGAGAAATAAAGATATACACACATGTTTATTCATGTTACAAAACATATCTTTTTGAAATGTACCAACCACAGTGGGAATCTCATTAATTTATAGTTTTTAAATGAAATTTGATGCAAGAATTGGGGTTAGGGATTTATCTTAGTGGAAGAATGCTTAACTGATAAGCACAAGGCTCTTTCAGTACAAAAAAAAAAAAAAGCTTTATTCAAGGCTTTACATGTTCCATTGCACAATTGTAGTTAGTTCTTAACTTTTATAACCAGGGTGGTATGGTAATTTAAAAATGAAACAAGTGACAACTCATGTACTTCTCTTTTAGTTTAATGTGGTATCTGAAAGATTGAAGGATCTATTTTGTATAACTGAAGAATTATAGCTTAATAGAATCTATAACAGGTTTCTAACAGGTGCTAAGCGCAGCTGGTTCTCCATGGTGCCACATTCTAGTACATGTTCTGGTTATTGCATCAATGGGTCTAGGCTTCCATCTAGAGGCATCTCAGAAGTTTACAGTAAAACTAAGTGGCTACAGTAAAGCCAAATACTATAGAAGTGTATTATACTATACTATGTAGAGAACAACTCTTAAAAAATGGTTTTCCTCATTGGGCATGCATATAATCCCAGCATTGAAGAGAATAACACAGAAGAGTGAGAATTCCATCCAATATGGGACACACACACACACACACACACACACACACACACAGCCAATTAGGCCAGGTGTGGTAACACATGTCTTTAATCTCAGCACTTAGTAGGCAGAGGTAGGAGGATTGCCATGAGTTCAAAGCCAGTCTGGGACTACAGAGTAAGTTCCAGGTTAGCCTGGGATAGAGTAGACCCTACCTAAAAAAAAAAAAAAAAAAAAAAGAGAGAGACCACTCTTGTCTGAGGGGGAAAAAAAGATAAGAAAAAAGGATCATCTCCCAGTTTGGAAGGAAAATCATTAACAATGCTCATTACTGTTGTGGCTAGCAATGGGCATGCAGTTTTCTCTGTCTTTGGCTTATTAATTATATTTTATATATTCTTTTTGCTAATTTGTTGGGATTTTTATATTTTCAAGGTAAGATTTCACTCTAACTCAGACTGACCTTGAATTTGCTATGTAGTCTCAGGGTGGCCTCAAACTCATGGCAATCCTCCTACTTCTGCCTCCCAAGTGCTGGGATTAAAGGCATGCGCCACCACTCCTGGCTGTTGGGATAATTTAAAAAATAGGGTAAGCTGTGTCTAAAGCTTCCTGTAATAATGAGAATAATACAAACACATTTGTATCTATGTACTGAATTCCTAAGAGAAGCAAAGAGTTAGCTGTCCTAGTCCTGCAGCTAAGTATCACGTTGTCCCACATCAAAAGTGAGCACTTGGGGGCTGGAGAGATGGCTTAGCGGTTAAGCGCTTGCCTGTGAAGCCTAAGGACCCCGGTTCGAGGCTCAGTTCCCCAGGTCCCACGTTAGCCAGATGCACAAGGGGGCGCACGCGACTGGAGTTCGTTTGCAATGGCTGGAAGCCCTGGCGCGCCCATTCTCTCTCTCTCCCTCTATCTGTCTTACTCTCTATGTCTGTCGCTCTCAAATAAAATAAATAAATAATGAACAAAAAAAAAATTAAAAAAAAAAGTGAGCACTTGGGGTCAGCCCTGAGGAACAGTAGGGAGTGCTCGCCTGCTAGTTATAATGAGTTGCTATGCCTTGCCAAACTAGGTAGACTAAGGTCTTCTGTCCTAGACAAGGGGTGTGTTGCAGTCAGGTTTGTATTGCTGGTAGAAATCACCCAAACAAGAGCAGCTTGTGGGGGAAAAAGATGTTTATTTTGGTCTGCAGGCTCAAGGGGAAGCTCCATGATGGCAGGGGAAAATGATGGCATGAACAGAGGGTGGATATCACCCCCTGGCTCACATAAGATAGACAACAGGAACAGGAGAGTGTGCCAAACAACTGGCATGGGGAAGCTGGCTATAATACCCATAAGCTTGCCCCCAACAATACACTGCTTCTTGAAGGTGTTAATTCCCAAATCTCCATTAGCTGGGAACTTAGCATCCACAACACCTAATTTTATGGGGAACACCTGAATCAAATCACCACATTCTGCCCCTGGCCCCCATAAACTGATAACCATACGTGATATAAAATGCAATTCATTCAACTTTAAAAGTCCCCATAATTTTTTTTGTTATGATTACTAAGTTTAATTCAACTGTTATACCCAATTCTGCCTCATAAAAATAATAAAATGTTCCTATCAAAATTACATTGTGATGTGAAGATAGGTTTCTTGCTCTGATACAGCTATAGAAAAATGTTGGCACCAAATGCACTTGAAAGTTTTAAGGCTTAATAAGAATAAAGACTAGTAATTCCCCCGTGCAGCCTGGAGGATCGGAACAGGATGTGTTCACACACGGGCATCCTTGACTCACGTACCACCTTTCAAATGCAAGTGATGACCTCACACTCCTCCATTCAGCTGGGCATACCCTCCTCTGCTCCCTGAAGTAAGCGGACAACTTAAGCTCGGAGCCCATCTCAGAAGAAGAGATGGGAAGATGCCTAAATTGGTGGCTGTGGGCCCCACCTCCACCTAGCCATTTAGGCCAGTGGGTGGAGCTAGAACTCCTCTAACTGAGCTAACAGCAGGGCCAGCACGGGATGTCATATTTTTCCTTAACAATCCAATTGAATTCACAAATCATTTTTTTTTCCGATTTTTCAAGGTAGGGTCTCACTCTAGCCGAGGCTGACCTAGAATTCACTCTGTATTCACACAATCCTCCTATTTCTGGTTTAAAGGATTAAAGGTATACACCACCATGCCTGGCTCACAAATCATGTTCTCCTTAAGAAAATAGTTACGCAGGGCATGGTGGTGCACGCCTTTAATTCCAGCACTCGGAAGGCAGAGGTAGGAGGATTGCCATGAGTTCCAGGCTACCCTGAGACTACACAGTAAATTCCAGGCCAGCCTAAGCCAAAGTGAGACCCTACCTCGAAAAACAAAACAAAGTTACAAAAGTGGTTCATTTCTAACATTAAGACTATTTCCTCGTATCTTAAACAAGTTAGTGTCTAGGCTTAAGAAGCTACCCATCATTTATGACTTTTTAAATGACATTTTTAAATGGGGAAAATACCTTGAATTTCAAATGACATCCCCATAAATGACTCTGAAACACAGCCTACTTGAGTCCTTACACAGTCACATCGAGGTCATGTTTCTTGGCTGCAGTCTGCAAGGTAACCGAAAGGGCAAAACTCTTTGGTCGACAAAGCCACATGCAGACCCCTGGACAGATGACACTGAGGAAGTGAAGCTTGGCAGGTGACGCCTGCAGGCACTTAAGCAGCCAGGTCAAGCTAAGGATAACTGCGGAGTTGTCTCCAGACTTTAATAAAGAGGGTATTTCTGGCACCTGGTGTGAGCTTTCTAGGCACTCAGAGATTGGGCACAACATCCAGAACCTCTTCTAACATGCCCACCAAGGAGGAGCATGAATCTAAGGCTGGAGTGGAGTCCGGGCTGGGGAGGAGGACTGTAAAGGCCTAAGGAGCATTGCTTGTGAACATGGTCAAGAGGGTGAAACTTTTCCTCTTCATCTAATGTGCCTGTGTAAGGACATTTTTCTGGAAGGTGTTAGAAATGGAGTCCACAGGTATTTATGAACAGCAGATATTTCTAGCCTTTTGGATGTTAAAGAAACCAACTTAAAAATCCAAGGTTTGTCAGAAGATCTTCCCACCAACTACAGGAAAAGAACAAGAAAGAATGGGAACATGCCCGGTACCTGGGCATGTCTGAGCAGGTTTTAAGCCCCACTGAGGCCAGGGACCTCATGAACAGGAAGAAGCATGCATCAGCAGTTAACTGCACATCACAGGTTAGGAACACAGACCTAGACTTGAGACTAATGAGAGAAACAAAGGGAAGAATCCACAAGTGAGCCTGGCATGCCAAGAACAGAGTCAGCTCTTGAAGACAGGTGGCTACTTGAGACCTGGCCGTGGCTTTAGGTGCAGGAACCAAGAACGTAGAGAATCAATATATAAAAACCTCTCACAGGACAAGACTGAGGATAACTTTGGTTTCTGTTGACTGCTACCAATAAAAAGCAATCAAGATGTTTCAAGACTATAGAACACATTGGGGATAAAACAAGGAGACGTTGAGGTTCAGAGGTAATCTGAGAAATGGAAGCCATTTTGGGGATAGGCATTCCCAGAAGGGGGGTGTTTAATGCAGACTCCACCCTTCTTCTTGCTTCTACTTATGCCTCCCTCCTCCATTACAAAGTGACAGATAGAAGACCTTACCATCCCTCCTGCTACGTAGCACAATCTCCTCTGCCCTCCCCCACCTTAGTTTTGTTCCACACTGAGCAACTAATGAACAGAGTCCCATTTTATCCCCCCAGATGTGTATCCTGGCAGTCTGGAAGGTGCAGTCCTCTGCATTCCTTGTGATGGCAACAGGGCCTATGGGCAGCCAATCCCACCTGTGTGACAAACCATCTCCCACCCTTACTTATTTGGTTAAAGGAAACACTAACATTCAATACCCTATCTCTGAGTGTCCAGCCCGCTACAGTCAAAACAGGAGCTTCTCAATAAAAGGAGATGCTGGATTTGCCTCCAGGTGGATTCAAGACCTTGTTGTGGGAGCGAGGCTGTGGACCCAGCCTGGGCTCATGGCTGTCCACTGTGGGCGTGGGTTCAGGAGCTTTGGTATGGCCCACTTCTTGTGAGCTGCCCTTCTCACCCTGTTCTTCCCGGGGCAGAGAACTTGTAACAGCTTCGAGGTCACATCAGGAGTCTTCTCCTTCACACAGTAAAACATGATCCTTGGGCTTGTTTGGGTGTGCCAAAGGTGCAGTGGCAGTGACTGGGGACCCAAAAATGTCACTGGTCTTCCCACCAGGTGGGTTCAGACGTTGTCGAGTCTGCACAGGAGTTGATTCGTCGAAGATACCACTTCCTTTCCCTCCTGGGGGGTTTGTCCTCTTGGGTATGTTCTGAGGTTCTTCATTTGGTCCAAAAATATTAGACGCCATACTGTTGGGCTTGCTCGAAGGAACAGCTTCTTCTGGACTTCCAAAAAGATTACTTGATTCTCCACCGGGGGGCTTCATGGACCTGCAGCTCCCATGGCCAGCCTCACCATCCGCGCCCTGGAACATGTCGGCTACGGCCTCCGGCCTCCTCGGTCTTCGCACAGACCAGTCCCCATAATTTTTGTCAATTCCAGTGATGTTCATGTATCCCCATAGTCCAAGATCTTTTAACTGAGCCATAATACCAAAATGTCCTGCCCAAAACCATGGCACAGAATAAACACTCACACTGCAAAAATTGGCATTGGGCAGAGCAAAGAAATATTCAATCAATACAAGATTTAAATAGGGCAAACATCAAACTCTTTAGCTCCAAGTCCAATGACTCTAGCTAGTAACAAGTCTCCAAGTCTGATAATTCTAACCAGCAGCAAGTCTGTGGAGTTCCAATTTTGCCTCTCCAGCTAGGCTACTCACAGTCCTGGAAAACTTCATCAGGTCCAGCAGCTCTCATCAGCAGCTATCTCATGGTCCCGGCATCACCACGGATCACCCTCACAGCTCCATTGGGTCTCCATGCAGGCATTCAGCAAACCTGCTTCACACTGCTCATGGCTGTTTCCAAAAGACAAGACCTTGTTGCAATCTCAGTGACTCTGTTTCTTGCATTTCTTATACTCTACAATACCAGGTAGGGTGCCAGTTTGTTAATCCAGGGGGCAATAAAGCAGACTGTGAAGAACAGGACACTCCTTGAGCACTCAGTCCCCTTCAAAAGAGTCTACGTTCTTCCTATTGCCCAGTGCAGGTCAGGTGGCCCAATCTCAAAGGTTGTAATTTCTTAATTCCAGCTGAACGGGCAGCAGTTCACCCAAAGACTTTTTTTTTTCTCTGTGCCATAGCCCTCTGCTCACTTCAGTTCATTTCTTTTTTTCTTTTCTTTTTTTTTTTTTTTTCGAGGTAGGGTCTCACTCTGGTCCAGGCTGACCTGGAATTAACTCAGGGTGACCTTGAACTCATGGCAATCCTCCTACCTCTGCCTTCCGAGTGCTGGGATTAAAGGCGTGCGCCACCACGCCCGGCTCACTTCAGTTCATTTCTATGCATAGCAACCCTGTACAACTTCTCAGGACACAGCAATAACAGCATGCTTCTCACACAAACTGCTAGCCCAGTTCAAGCAAAGCTCTTTCTCACCCTCATAAGCCAAGCCTTACAGTCCATAGTTCTTACTGCATTCAGGTGTTGCAGCTCTGACCAGAATAGTCCATCAAGCTGTATTTATGGCACTGCAAGGCATCTCTTAGGCCAAAGTTCAAATCCTTCCACATTCCTCTTGAAAATCAGCTCCAAAAGGCCAAAGCCACAGTCAGGTATCTGGCAGCAAATAATACCACTCCTCAGTACCAACATTACTGTTGCAGTCAGGTTCGTATTACTGGTAGAAGTCACCCAACCAAGAGCAGCTAGTGGGAAAAAGGTTTTGTTTTGTTTTGGCTTACAGGCTCAAGGGGAAGCTCCATGATAGCAGAGGAAAATGATGGCATGAGTAGGGGGGGTCAATATCACCCCCTGGCCCACATAAGGTAGACAATAGGAGCAGGAGAGTGTGCCAAACACTGGCATGGGGAAGCTCCCTATAACACCCATAAGCCCGCCCCCAACAATACACTGTCTCCTGGAGGTGTTAATTCCCAAATTTCCATCAGTTGGGAACCTAGCATTTAGAACACCAAGTTTATGGGGGATACCTGAGTCAAACCACCACGTACTGTGAGGCAGAGCTGTTATGCATAGGTTGGCTGAATGAGTGCACATGCACAAACAGTGCTGCACAGAGGAAGCAGGCGGAAGATGTGTTTTTCTTTGTGTTACTTAACAAAACTGCCCAGATTTCTCATCTGTTAAGGGAGTAGTGCTGACTCCTACAGGTTGTCACGAGGAAGTTGTAAACTGGCTTCAGGAAAGATGCTTACTGATGTGATAACTACCCAGCCCTTGCCTGTATGAACAGGCCACAGCTGAGCAATGACTCTTCCTCTCTCTGTAGGCTCTGTGAGCGGGACCCCTACCAGCTCTACCAGCGGCTAGAGCAGCAAGCCCGGGAGTACGTGTTGGAGATGAAGGTCCGCCTGCTTCGCCAGCTGTCTGCTGCAGCAAAAGCAAAGGCACCATCTGGTCTGCAGGGCCCACCACAGGCACACCACTTTGTCTCCCTGCTCTTAGAAGAGTATGGTGCCCTGTGCCAGGCAGCACGCTCTATCAGCACCTTTCTTGGCACTCTGGTAAGACCATGTCCACTTCTAGACAAAAGCATGTGGTAGAAGATTTCTGTACACTGGGGGACTAACCACACTGTCAAATCCTCTGCCTAGTTACAGACTCCTCTTTCCACAAGGTCAGCAAGGGTCAGTGTTAAGATTGTTCTTGAGGGTTTTGCTGCCAGATAGCATTGAGTAGATTGATATCTAAGTGACAGTACTGTTGAAGAAGACCAGAACCTTGGGAAACAAGGTATGCGGACATGGAGACAAGGACCAACAAGTCTTTGTTGTCTTAGTTGTTAGTGTACCTGTTACTGTTGATCATTGGTACTGTTTGATGAAAGGCACCCATGAGGGCTGGAGAGAGCTCCCTGTGTGCTACCTAAGCCTGTTCTCCTTTGCGCATGTGAGTCGCAATCCAGCATGGGGAAGGGGCAGGCTTACTGGTGCTGTCTTGCCCCTTCTTTCAGGGTTCTGATAATGCCTGGGTGGATGGAGATATGACATGGAAATACAGTCACTCAATTTGGAAGCTGAGCAGGATCTGCACAAATAAACTGTGGAAGCTTCCTAGAGTAGTCTGTACAATTGCTCATCATTTCATTTGAGTTTTTTAAACATATTTTTTATTATTTGAAAGACAGAGACAGGGAGAATGAGTATGGGTACTTGGGGAATCAAACCCAGACTGTTGGCTTTGCATGAAAGCTCTTTTAGTGGTTAAGGCACTTGTAGGTAAGGACCCATGTTCTCCTCTCCAGATCCCATGTAGGTGGTGTAAGCGTCTCAGTTGCAGTGGCTGAGGCCCTGATGTGCCAGTTCTCTCCCTTTAACCACTGAGCCATCTCTCCAGCCCATTTCTTTTCATTTTTTAAAAAGATTTTATTTATTTATTACATTCAGAGAGAGGGTGGGAGAGAGAATGAGGATGGGCATGCCAGGGCTTTTAGCCACTGCAGACGAACTCCAGACACCTGTGCTACCATGTGCATCTGAATTATGTGGGACCTGGAGAATCAAACCTGGGTCCTTAGGCTTTGCAGGCATGCACCTTAACCACTAAGCCATCTCTCCAGCCCATTTTATTTGATTATTAAGTGATACTTTAGTGGGCTGGTTTTATTTATTTTTTTTTTTTGGTTGGAAAACTACATTTTGAAACAAAAATAATAAACACTGTTTCCCAAGATTTAAGGTAAAATGTTCTAATCAGTATTACTCTTGAGACTAGAAAAATTCAGGTAACACAACCTAGCAAGTCATCGCAAAAGCCTCAGACTTTCCCAAGCTCATTTCCTTCAGACCACTGCCATGCTGGGTAACCCAAGAAGTGGCATGGGAGGTGCTTGGATAAAAGTAGATCAAGTTTGGGGGGAGGGAGGGCATTACCATGGGATATTGTTTACAATTACGGAAGTTGTCAATAAAAAAAAAATGGAAAAGAGAAAAAAGTTGGTCAAGTGACCAGGACTGGATGCTAATGATCCTGAGCAGTGCTGGCTGTCCTGGGCACCCTCTTCCACATCTTGCACTGTTTGAGCCCTCCCCATTAAGAGTTCTCCCCTGATACTCTTCAGAGATGCAGTTCCTCTGTGGAACATTTGCACCTTTCCCTGTCTCCCAAGAAAATGTCAGTGCAGTTTGAGGTGACATCCCTCTTTCCTGAAATAGTTGTACAGGGACTCTGGTTGTAAAGAGAGTGCACTCTCCAGAAACTGCTGCTGATATCCATGCCCACCTCAGATAAAGTAGGATGGATTTTAAGAAGTTAACATAGTTTAATTAGAGGGGCTTGGGTCTAGCTCAATGGTACAGTGCTTGCCTAGCATATGCAAGGCCAATCCCCAATACCTTAACTGTTTTATCTATGTATGCAAGTCCACATGTATGCATCTGCTTATAAAGGACAGAAACAACCTCAGATGTCATTCCTCAGGCACTGACTGCCTATATTTTGAGACAAGGGTCTCTTACTGGCCTGTAACTTGCCTAGCAGGCTAGATTGGCTGGCCAGTGAGCCCCAGTGATCTGATCTGCCTGCCTGTCTCTGCTTCCCCAGTGCTGTGATTATATTTGGATACCACCATACCTGGCTTTTTTTTTTGTAAATATTTTTATTGATTTATTTGGGAGGGGCACACAATATGAATGGGTATGCTAGGGCCTCTTAACCACTGCAAGCAAACTCCAGACACATGCTCCACTTTGTGCTCCTGGCTTTACGTGAGTACGTGAACCTGGGCCAGCAAGTTTGCAGCCAGCACTTTTAACTGCTGAGCCATTTCCCCAGCACTCCCCATTCCCCATCCCCTGCCATTCTCTTTGGGATGGCATATCAGTTAAGGTGCTTGTCTGAGATGCCTAAGGACCTAGGTTTCAATTCTCCAGAACCCACATAAGCCAGATGCACATGGTGGCACATGTGTCTGGAGTTCATTTGCAGTGGCTAGAGGCTCTGGCATGCCCATATTCTCTTTCTCTTTGTCTTTCCATCTCTCTAATAAATAAATAAAAATTATATATATGTACATATACATACACATACATCTATATAAAACACAAAATATTAGCTGTACATGGCAGCTTACACTTTTAATCCCAGCATCCAGAAGACTGAGGTAGGAGGAATGTAGTGAGTTTGAGGCCAGCCTTTGCTAGAGTGATTTCCAAGTCAGCCTGAGTAAGACTCTGCCTTTAAAAAAAAAAAAAAATCAGTCCTGGAGAGACTGCTCAGGTTGTTTGCAAAATCTCATGGCCTCGATTTGACCCCCAAGTACTGACATAAAGCCAGATGCACAAAGTGGCACGTACATCTGGAGTTACTTTACAATGGCAAGTGGCCCTGGCATGTCAATTCTGTCTCTCTCTCTCTCTCTCTCTCTGCTTGCAAATAAATAATACAAATAAAACCATTTTAAGCTGGGCATGGTGGCACATGCCTTTAATCCCAGCACTTGGGAGGCAGAAGTAGGAGGATCATCATGAGTTCAAGGATACCCTGAGACCACATAGTGAATTCCAGGTCAGCTTGGACTAAAGCAAGACTCTACCTCAAAAAATCAAAAATCAAATAAATAAATAAAACCATTTTAAAAAGTCACACAAAACACAGAGTTCACAACAGAGAGCCAGCAGAAAGCAAGAGACAGAATCGCATATTAAAGATACATTTACAAAGAATATCAAATAATTCTTTGCTGTGTTTATAAAGAAATAAAGTACATTTGAATTTATGAATTAACAATTAAGATGCTAAAGAAGTATTTTCCAGGTTAGAAAAAAGAAAAAGGGGGGCTGGGGGAGGTTGGAGAGATGACTTAGCAATTAAGGTGCTTGCCTTGTGAAGCTGAAGGACCCAGGTTCCCCAGTACCCATGTAAGCTACATGCACAATGTGGTGCCTGCATCTGGAATTCATTTGCAGTGGCTAGAGGCCTTGGCACACCCATTCATTTTCTCTCTCTCTCTCTCTGTGAAATAAATAAATATATAAATAAGTAAATAAATGAAATATTTCTTAAAAAGAGCTGGGAAGCCAAGTGTGGTGGCACATGCCTTTAATCCCAGCAGTCAGGAAACAGAGGTAGGAAGATCACTGTGAGTGTGAGGCCACTCTGAGATTAAGTAATGAATTCCAGGCCAGTTTAGGTAAGAGTGAATCCCTATCTCATAAAACAAAACAAAACAATGAAACAAACAAAAAAGAACTGGGAAGCATAAAAATGTAGTTAAAAATATTTTGTTAGCCGGGCGTGGTGGCGCACGCCTTTAATCCCAGCACTCGGGAGGCAGAGGTAGGAGGATCGCCGAGAGTTCGAGGCCACCCTGAGACTACATAGTGAATTCCAGGTCAGCCTGAGCCAGAGTGAGACCCTACCTCGAAAAAAAAAAAAAAAAGAAAAAAAGAAAAAAAAATATTTTGTTTATTTACTTGAGGGAGACAGAGGAAGAGGCAGATAGAGAGAAAGTGAGAATGGGCATGCCAGGGCCTGTAGCCACTACAAACGAACTCCAGACACATGTGTCCCCTTGTGCATCTAGTTTACATGGGTCCTGGGGAATTGAACTGGGGTCCTTAGGCTTCACAGACAAATGCCTCAACCATTAAGCCATTTCCCTAGCCCCCAGAAAAATGTAATTTTTAAAAATTCAAACTTAAACTGGGTGTGGTAGCACATGCCTTTAATCCCAGCAATAGGAAGGCAGAGGTTCACTGTGAGTTCAAGGCCACCCTGAGACTATATAGTGAATTCCAGATCAGCCTGGGCTAGAGTAAGACCCACCCTTGGGTGGAGGGCACATTTGGAAGCAGAGGCAAGAAGATCATGAGTTGAAAGCCAGTCTGGGCTTTATGAAGTGTCTATCAAAAAATTACATTACTATTGGGCTAAAGAAATGGCTTAGCAGTTAAGGCACTTGCCTACGAAGCCTAAGAATCCATATTCAGATCTCCAGGTTTCATGTATCCAGATGCACAGTGATGCAAGCATGTAAATGTTGCACATACACCACAAGGGAACACACATGTCTGGACTTCTCAGTGGCTGAAGGCCCTGGTGTGCCCATTTTCTCTCTCCCCCCTTTCTCTCTCTCTCTCAAAATAAGTAATAAAAATACATTATTATTATTTTTAAACCAATTTGATTTTTAAAAAATATTTTATTTTTATTTATTATTTGACAGAGAAAGATGGGGGGTGGGAGAGAATGGGCACACCAGGGCCTCCATCCACTGCAAATGAACTCCAGATGTGTGTGTTCCCTTGTGCATCTGGCTAACGTGGGTCCTGGGGAATTGAACCAGGGTCCTTTGACTTTGCAGGCAAGTGCCTTAACCACTAAGCTATCCCTTTAGCCTGAAACCAATTTGATTTTTAAAGATATTTATTTATTTGAGAGCAAGAGAGAGAGAGAGAGTTGAGTATAGGCATACCAGAGCCTCCTGCTACTGTAAGTGGACTCCAGATACATGTGCCGCTTTGTGTATCTGGCTTTACATGGGTACTGAGGAATTGAACCCAGATGATCAGGCTTTGCAAGCAAGCACTTTAGCCACTGAGTCATCTCTCCAGACCCCAACCCATAGATTAAAAAAAAAAAATTGTTTTTATATATTTATTTGAGAGCTACAGAGAGAAAGAGGCAGAGAGAGAGAGAGAGAGAGAGAGAGAGAGAGAGAGAGAGAGAATGGGCATGCTAGGGCCACCAGCCACTGCAAACGAACTCCAGATGCATGCGTCCCCTTGTGCATCTGGCTAACATGGGTCCTGGGGAATTGAGCTTCGAACTGGGGTCCTTAGGCTTCACAGGCAAGCGCTTTACTGCTAAGCCACCTCTCTAGCCCCCAAGAATTATTTTTCAAAAAAGCTGGGGAAGCTGGACGTGGTGGGGCATGTCTTTAATCCCAGCACTTGGGAGGCAGAGGTAGGAGCATCAGCATGAGTTCAAGGCCACCCACCCTGAGACTACATAGTGAGTTCCAGATCAGCCTGGTCTAGTGTGAAATCCTACCTTGAAAAGCAAAGATAATGAATAAATAAAGGCTGGGGATATGGTTCAGGGGTAGATTGTTTAGATAGCATGCCCAAGGCTCTGAGTTCCATTCCAGGTACAGTAGAAAGAGGGAGAGAAACTTAATATGTAGATTAAACAGTATACAAGTTAAAGAAAAAGGCTTGGTGAATTGGAAAAAGAAAAAGAGTTCTAGAGTATATGTCTCAAAGAGACAAAGAAGTAGAGCCTATAAATGAGGTTGAGAGATAAGAAGTAGTGAAGAAGTCTTAACTGTCACTAGTAAAATTTCTAGAATAATTAAGACTAAGAATAATGGCTGAAAAAATCAGAATAGTCCAGTGGGAGAAGGCAGAGTAATGCCATGGCAGTGTGTTCCCAGTATGTGTTATCTGCAGTGACTGATGAGTTTGTTGAAGTTTCTTAGAAAAATGGAACCCCTTACCTTTGCTAGAGTATCAGTAATTGAGTATTTATTTATATCTATCAGAATAAGGTGTGTTTTATGGGATTTATTTTAATGTAACCCAGTCTGGGCTTGAATTCACTATGTAGTACAGGATGAACTTGAACCCCTACTCCTTCTGCTTCTACCTTTTGTGTGCTAGGATTTCAGGGATGCACCATGACTCCCAGTTTATCTAGCGCTAGGCATTGAACTTGGACTTCATGCATGCTAGGCAAATACTGTTAACACCTTGTTATATCCCCAGCCGCAGAATGAGAAATCTTTCAAGACAGGTAAGAAAAGTATTAATCTTGACTTCAAAAGATTTCTATGTACTAACAGAAGCTTTTTAAAATATGGTGATTCCATTACATTTTGAAAGCCTACTTTTAAGAAACAGCAAATATATTGTTTCTTTTCTTTCTTTGTCCCTTCATGTCTGTGCTAACCTGGCACCTTCCTCTGTGTGGGTTACTTGGGAGGCTGACTGATCTGGTGTGTTCTTAAACTGGCAGGGATCTATAATTCCTCAGAAGCAGGATGTTCTGGGCCTGTGCAAGTGTGGGTGTGGGGGAGTCCATCTGAAAAGTTTCACACCTTCATCAACTCACTAAATCTTTTGTTTATCCTTTTTAACCAGGAAAGTGAGCACTTGAAGAAATTTCAGGTGACATGGGAGCTGCACAATAAACACTTGTTTGAGAACCTGGTCTTTTCAGAGCCACTTCTGCAGAGCAGCTTGCCAGCACTGGTGTCACAGATCAGGTATTCTTTCCTGAGGTGCAGCAGCATGGTCTTTCCCTATTATCTGCTGTGTGTGCTTGAAAATCACCCCATATGGAAGTTGTTGTGGAACAATAACAGAGCCTATGGCAGAAAGCTTGAAGCCTGAGGAGAGCCACAGTTGAACTTTTTTCTTATTATTTTAATAATAAACCATTGTAAAAGCTACTGAGATTTAACACTGTAATTCCCCATAAATATAAGAAAGATATAGTAAACAAAAAGATTTACTTTGACAAAAGGGACTCAACTTAGGCAGGGTGTTAGTAGGATTCTTGCTATGCTCACAGGAGTGCAGGGAAAGTAGAGGAAAACACTCAGACCTGAGAGAACACTGGCTTCATAGGCTTAGCTACATGTTGGCTCTTTCTTACCTGTTGGGTTTGTCCTGATGTAGAGTTCCATGTTGCTGGTCTCACTTGGGAAGCTGGATTCTGTATCTTCACAAGACCCCAGTGTACATGCAGAATTCACTGGTGGAAATCTGCTGGGGATGCACTGTAATAAGTGAGGGAATACAGGCTGGGCATGTGTTTGCCCTGCAGCTGTCATATTAAGTCAGAAGGTAGGCTGACATTACTCAACAGTACTAAGTGGCCATGAGCTACCACAGTAACACAATTTGAAGCTTCTGCTATCCTTGTCTGTTTATTACATAGGAGCACCAACAGGAGTCACATTGATTTGGCCATACTAAAATAATAGAATGTGACCTTATTTCTAGAGAAAGAACAACCTGAGAAGCAGTCAGGTAAAAGAGAATCACAGCAGAGGAAGTCAGGCCAAGATATTGTGAGGAAATGGCATGGAACTTGTAGGCTTGATCTGACCCTTTCAGCATTCCCTCAGCCTCAGCTTGCTTCTGGGCCACTCTTTTCTGTGTGTACTCTTTAAAAGCACCCAGTACACTGTGGGAGGCATATGCAACAGGCTGCAACCCTATGAAAGAAAAGGAGTCAGTAGAGTATTTGAAGCTATGGACTGACACAACGAGCTTACCTTTGTCTAGGTTACAAGGTTCACATGCACCCAAAGCTGGATATCCTGTAGGGTCCCAGGTCTGCAGGTCTCAGGATATACACCCTGTGACTTCTTTCCCTGATGAGTAATAGTGGGTTTGGGTCTGTCATCCAACTACAGTTGGGTGACGGAAACCTGACAAGCATTATAAATTCCATTTCTCCTCTGTTTCCATGGTCTGTGTATTTTGTTTCTCATGGTCAACTCCAAAGATCAGCAGTGCCCTACCTAATATTGAATATTCATTCTGGGGTTCACTCAGTTTTACTTTCTAATCACAAAGGAAAATGAGAAAAAGGAGTTAGCTAGCACTGGGGAGAAGGCAAACAGTATATCCTCTGAGAAGTGAGTATTAATTCATACTAATAAAAGTTGTCTTCAAGCTGGGCATGGTGGTGCATGCCTTTAATCCCAGCCCTTGGGAGGCAGAGGTAGGAGGATTGCTGTGAGTTCGAGGCCACTGTGAGATTACATAGTGAATTCCAGGTCAGCCTGAGCTAGAGTGAGACCCTACTTTGAAAAAATAAGTCTTCATGTCTCACCATAGCTTCACTTGTTAGACCCAAGAATGGTTCAGACTTGAATTTCCAGTATGCAAATACACATTTAACATCTCATAAAAATTTTTACCATAAATTATATACAAACAACTGTGAAATACACAGTTGTAGTTTAAAACTGTCTCTAAGCCAGGTGTGGTGGTACATGCTAAAGGGATAGAGATAGGAAGATCACTGTGAGTTGGAGGCCAGCCTGAGACTATTCTAGGTCAGCCTGAGCTAGAGTGAGACCCTACCTTCGGGGTAGGGGCTTGTCTCTAGGCCTGTTCAACTTTTTATAAGATTATAAAGTAAAATACAGACATGAAAACTGCAAAGCATATGTACAGCTTAGTACATCATGAGAAGACAGCAACCTGTAGCCAATACGTAGGGTGACTACTTCAGAATCTGCCCAGAACTGTCAGTGAGCTCATGATATCTTGGCACCCAAACATGTATTTCCATAAAAACAAAACATATTTTATACCCATCGGTTGTCCTTTTGCATGGAAACTGATTTAGTTCTTTTTTTGTTAGTTTTCCAACACTGACAAACCATCTGCAATTTCAGTTTATAAGAAGGAAAGATTTATTTTGGCTCAGAGGATTCAGTACATCATGACAGCAGCACTTGGCAGAGGAAAGCTGTGGTAGCTGGGAAGCACAAAGAGGAAGGAGCCAGGGGCAAAATACACCCTCAAGGGCACAACTCAAATGATCTCCTCCCACTGCTTCCCAAAAGCCCATTCATTTCTGGATCCATTGATAGATTAACCCATTGATGGGGTCAGAGCCCCCATGATACAGGCACCTCAAACCCCTTACCTCTGAACACTATTACATTGGGAACTAAGCCTTCCACACAGGAGCTTTTGGGAGAAATTTCATGTTCAAACCGTAACAGTTTAAAAGTTTAAGAAAATTACTTTTTAGATGCTTTGTTGAGATAATATAAATACTGTACAGCTAATATACTTAAAATGTACATTTCAGTGGCTTTTGGCATATTACATTACTTTAAATTTCTTGGTAAAGTATTTGTACTATAAAGCTTGTCATTTCAGCTATGTTGTATGTGTATAGCATATGCATGTGCAGATGCATGCACCCCATTCAAATGGATACAGAGACCAGAGGAGAATATCACATGGCCTCAATCATTTTCCAACTTCATTCCTTTGAGACAGAGTCTCTCACTGAACTGGAGCTGCAGCTTTTCAGTCACAGTGGCTCCATCTCCATCAGTACATGGGGATTGAATTCAGCCAAGTGCTCTTATCCACTGAGTCATCTCCCTAGCCTCATTGTAATATTTTAAGTGTTTAGTTACATTCATGGTATTTACAACCATCACAGCTACATATTTTCAAAATTTAGTTATTTGCCCAAGCAGAAACTTTGTAACCACCAGACAATTCCTATTCTCTTTCCATAGTTTTTTTTTTTTTTTCTTTTTGAGATAGGGTCTCGCTCTAGCATAGGCTGACCTGGAATTCAGTCTGTATTCTCAAACTCACGGCAATCCTCCTACCTCTGCCTCTTGAGTGCTGGGATTAAAGGCATGTGCCACCACACCCAGCTCTTTCCCTAGTTTTTTTTTTTTTTCATTTTATAATACTCTTTTATTTGATTAAAGAATTTGCCTTCTTTGTGTACACTGGAATGTTATATTCCCTATGTATTTTACAGGGTTACAAAATGTCTGCTTTACATATTACCCCAAAATTAATTTCAGGAAAAAACATCTGTGTGAAATTAAACTTTAAAAAAAATCATATGGACAAACAACTCTCAAACACAACTGGATTTATAACATTTCTTATCTATTTAGCTACATAACAGACTTCTTGTCCCAGTCCCCTTCCTCAAAAAAACCTCATGTGAAAACCAAGCTAGAGATAAGGATTCTTCTCTGATGTAGTTAAGGGAAATGAAACGGCCAGAAATTTCTTTGGCAGGCCAACCCAGCCTGGCCATTTGTGTGTGACAGGGGTTTTCTGTGTGGCACTCTCTTGCCATGGAGGAGGGCCAGGGTTCAGAGTAGGAGTCCTGCTCTCCAGCCAGTTGGGAGCATGCCCGTTTCCCTAGTTTTTGAGTCTTTAATCTGTGGCTCTGCTCGCTGCCATCTCTCCATTTTCTCAGCAGCTTATCTTTTAAGAAAATAGACTGTCTTTCTTGTACAGGTGCTATGTATGCATGCTCACATGACCTGTAATATCACCAAAATCATAGGCAGGATCCCAGTTTGTTCCACTGTCCTTGCAAGGTCCAGTTGGTTTGTAACTGGGAACAAGGGTGTGCTTATTCATGGTAGGAGTGGAAGGAACATGCAGAACAAGGGGCCAGATATAGGGTCATTGAATTTTGCATGCAGTGAAAATTAGTGAAAGCAAGACTGATGGCAGTAGAGGTTGGGAGAAAACTTATTTCAAGACTGTGACAATATGCAGTAGTTCTTGAAGCCTAGCCTGAATGGACACCCAGATAGGTAGCTTTTAGCAGCTGAGAGATTTATTTGTGAATTCTTCATTTTTGTACAGTATTGACAAGTATGATCCACCCCAGGCTAGAGACTGGTAAAGGGAAAAGAGGCAGCCATTTTCACATGTGACAGTTTTAATTTAAAATGATTTTGTTGGGGCTGAAGAGATGGCTTAGTGGTTAAAGTACTTGCCTGCAAAGCCAAAGGACCTCGGTTTGATTCCCAAGGACCCACATAAGCCAGATGCACAAGGTGGCACATGCATCTGGAGTTAATATGCAGTGGATGGAGGCCCTGGCATACCCATTCTCTCTCTGTCTCTCTCAAATAAATAAAAATAAAATATTTAAAAATGATTTTGTTACCTTTACCTATCAAATTATTAGGTTATAAATAAGGTTATGAAAATTAAATCATGAACAGGTAGACACTTAAAAAAAAAACTCAGTATTAACACATTTAGAAAAAAAAAATATTTACTTGAGAGAGCCAGGGAATGGGTGCACCAGGGCCTGTCCCTCTGCAAACTAACTCCAGATACATGTGCTGCTTTGCACATCTGGGTTTGTTTTGGGTACTGGAGTATGGAACCCAAGCCATCACACTTCACAAGCAAGTATGTTTAACTGTTGCATCATCTCTCGAGGTAGGAGGATTGCTGTGAGTTTGAGGCCAGCCTGGCTACAGAGTGAGTTCCAGATCAACCTGAGTTACAGTGAAACCCTGCTTCAGAAAACTAAAAATAAACATGCTGCAGTCATATCTCTTTCCTTTCACATGAGCATACTTATATTTCATAACATGTGTACACATGTAATTTCAATGACTATCATTCATATTTCTCAAAAAGTATTATTTCTGTGGGTCAGTAGCATATGTTAATAATGAAAACAATGTACAGCTCTATATTTAGCAGCCTTGGATTTTTTAAAAAAAATTATTTATTTATTTAGGAGAGAGAGAGAGAGAGAGAGAGAGGCAGACAGAGAGAATGAATATGAGCACACCAGGGCTTCCTACCACTGCAAATGAACTCCAGACTCATGTGCTTCCTAGTGCATCTTCTTGGGAACTGGGAAATCAGACACAGGCTATCCTATTTTGCAAGCAAACACCTTTAACTGCTGAGCAGCCCCTCTCTAGTCCATTTTTTGTATTCTTGAGGCAGGGTTTCACTCTAGCCTAGGCTTACCTTGAACTTGCATTGAACCTCTTACCTCTGCCTCCCAAGTGCTGTGATTAAAGGAGTGCACCATCAGGCCTGGAAGGCTTGGCTTTTTTTTTTTTTTTTTTTTTTTTTTTTTGAGGTGGGGGTTCACTCTAGCCCAGGCTGACCTCAGGGTGGCTTTAACTCACAGCGATCCTCCTATCTCCACCTCCTGAGTGCTGGGATTAAAGGTGTGCAGCCTTGGTTGTTTTTTTTTTTTTCAAAAACATATTTTATTTATTTATTTGAGAAAGAGAGAGATACAGAAATAGGCAAGTAGAGAGAGAGAGAATATGAGTGTGCCAGAGAGAGCCTCCAGCCACTGCAAATGAACTCCAGATGCATGTGCCCCCTTGTGCTTCTGGCTTGTGTGGGTTCTGGGGAGTTGAACCTGGGTCCTTTGTCTTTGCAGGCAAGTGCCTTAACTGCTAACCCATCTCTGTAGCACCAGCCTTAGCTTTTTAAAGGCATTGTTATTCCTATTAATTTTTTTCATTAGGAGCTGTCATCTCTCAACATCATCTTCATGTGATTGTGTTTAGAGTGCCTTTGTATGTAACCTATTCAGCTTTTGCAGCAGTCTCATTGTGGTGTATAGTAGCATTCTTGTGTTTTTTTTTTTATTAATTAATTAATTTATTTATTTGAGAGTGACAGACACAGAGAGAAAGACAGATAGAAGAAGAGAGAGAATGGGCGCACCAGGGCTTCCAGCCTCTGCAAACGAACTCCAGACGCGTGCGCCCCCTTGTGCATCTGGCTAACGTGGGTCCTGGGGAACCGAGCCTCGAACCGGGTCCTTAGGCTTCACAGGCAAGCGCTTAACCGCTAAGCCATCTCTCCAGCCCACATTCTTGTGTTTTGTGTTAGGAATGTCAAAGGTAGATAGTAGCAGTAGGAACAAGGCTTTGTTATCTGGTTGTTCCTTTGTGACAGGATTTCTCCCTTCTAGGCTAGGAACCACCACCCATGACACCTGCAATGAGGACACATATAGCACCTTGCTGCAGAGGTACCAGCGCTCAGAAGAAGAGCTGCGCAAAGTTGCTGAGGAGTGGCTGGAGTGCCAGAAGAGGATCGACGCCTATGTGGATGAGCAGGTGAACGCTGCGCCAGAGGCACAGCCTGAGGTGCTAGGTCCCAGCAGTCTCTTGGCATGCCCAGGTAGAAACCATAGCACTGCAGACAGCCTGACCCAGCTATGCTTGTTTGGTGCAGCAGTTAGGTCCACCTCAACTGGGTCTTACCCACCATCATATCATATGTGCAGACTCTAATTCCTATGGACACCATTAGGAAGCCACTAGGCCTTATAATTCCAGGGGCCATTTTGTCAAACATGGTACTATTGAAGGCCCATTCTTTCTCCACCCAAAACTATCCACAAAGGGAAAACACACACACACACACACACACACACACACACACACACACACACACACACGTGACTTACAAAGGTGGAGGACAGCAGGAGAGGTAGATGTACCTGCTGGAAATGGACTTGAATGGAGGAGTGCTAGGCAGTCATATCACCCTCATACACTGGGCAGGTCTTTGGTAATGATATCCCATCCCGCTCACCCAGGCCCTCTGCCTTCTATAGCTCCTGGTAAAGCTAGGCAAGAAAGGCACTCAAGTGGCCCTATTTTAAAAGTCTCAGTGGTATGAGGACTAAGGGGGGAGAAATGACAGTTTGGTAATGTGCTTATAAGACTGTAGAAAGAACCATGGTTCTGGGCTAAGATGTGGATTTGTCACATGCCATTCCAAGATCATGCTTGCTATTTGGACACTGGCTGAATCTATTGTTAGTGTCCATGTCAGTACTGATGGTTGGGAATAGGGAAGGGACTAGGATGTGCTTACTGCCCTGCTTGAAGCATTTCACTGATAGTGTGATCTCACACCATACAATATGCAGCAGCTGTTTCAGTGAGACCATGGGTATGGTGACAGAAAGTCTTTTGTTCAGAACCTGGTAGAATTATTCCTTCAGACTGTTGAGTCTTGCCTTTGCTATCTTATGGAGTTTAAGCTTGCGTACTCTACTCTGATATTGCTGTTAAGCTTGTTATAGGACTGGTGACCCCAAAGGACTTGTAATTGTGCTGTGTGTCCTTGGTCTCTGCAGTGCTCTCTCTTCTGTCCTGGGGCATACAACCCTAAATGAAGTTTTTTTAAAAAATTATTTATTTATTTATAATTTTTTATTTATTTATTTGAGAGCGACAGACACAGAGAGAAAGACAGATAGAGGGAGAGAGAGAGAATGGGCGTGCCAGGGCTTCCAGCCTCTGCAAACGAACTCCAGATGCGTGCGCCCCCTTGTGCATCTGGCTAACGTGGGACCTGGGGAACCGAGCCTCGAACCGGGGTCCTTAGGCTTCACAGGCAAGCGCTTAACCGCTAAGCCATCTCTCCAGCCCCAATTTTTTATTTATTTATTTGAGAGTGACAGACACAGAGAGAAAGATAGAGGGAGAGAGAGAGAATGGGCGCGCCAGGGCTTCCAGCCTCTGCAAACGAACTCCAGACGCGTGCGCCCCCCTTGTGCATCTGGCTAACGTGGGACCTGGGGAACTGAGCCTCGAACTGGGGTCCTTAGGCTTTACAGGCAAGTGCTTAACCATCTCTCCAGCCCTAAATGAAGTTTTTGACTGTCATATAATCAAACTTATTCTTCAGCTGTGGCTTGTCACTGCATAGGACTCCTTGACTATATGGGAGCAGGACTATTGAACTATACAACTGATTAAAGTTTAGAGAACACTGGAGCTGATTAGGTAGCTGTAGCACTCTGTCTTTGGCTTGTAGAATATGGTGAGAATGGCAAGGCTGATAGGCACATATGGGTGGGGCCTCAGCTGTAGCAGTCCCTCTGGAGTGTCACAAAACAGATCATAAGCCTCCAGGTAGTCAGCTGCCAAATTGTGCAGAGGCAACCACAGGGAGGTTCCAAAAGCTGCTCTGGCTCTGTGCCCTGTGTGTGCATTAATCTTCTGTCAGTACCTGCTATGTGGCAGCATGCAGGAAGGAGCTGCAGACAAATGAGAGTTACCTTTTTCTCCCTGAGGATCTGCTTGAGGACCTTGGCAGTTGAATCCAGGTTCAGTTTTCTACCTTGCTAATAAGAATCACATGGATGATGTTCAACTTCACATAAATCTTTTTTTTTCCCCCTCATGTTGTTTTGAAAAAGTATGACTGCTGGCTGTGGGCTGTCTATGGAGTATATCCATGGCAAGTGAACATGAAGGTGTCCTGAGGGAGTATCAGGGAGAGCTCTGGTCTCCTGAGGTACAATCAGTAGTTCTCTGTGAAGGAACAAGGAAAAAGATATTTACTCAGTTCTATCACTATGACAAAATACCTGGAATAATCAGCTTTGTTTTTTCATTTGTTTATAATAAGGTCTTGTTTCATAGTCCATGCAATCCTCAGACTTATCATACTTTTGCATCTACCCCTTTAGTACTGGTATTATAAAGCCTGTGCCACCATGCTCAGTTAGACTGCCCAGTATTTATTAGGTTTGCAGGGATTACCTTCTGGGGAACACTCTGCCAGCCTATATGCAAATTAGCTCTGTGTATTGAACAGAGGCCTTACCGTCCTGGTATGTAACAGAAGAGGCCAACCTATTGCCAGCTCTGATGTCTGGAAGTTTCTCTGAATAGAATATCAACCTCTATCTCACCCTTCATTTAGGCATACTGATTTATCCCTAACTTCTCCCTCATGTTGTATCAACCTAAGCATATATAGTGGTGAATAACCTTTAGGTGATTATAGACAATTGAATAATTAAAATGATAATTTAAGTTAGAAAAGGGGGTATCTGGGCTTTGCTTAGCATTGTGATAAGCACTCATTGCTGCTCTTCCAAGGCCTCAGCCAGACAGTGTCTACATCCTATCCTCTTGATTACCCTTTGATAGATGTAGTAGATGAAAAATTCAACTGAAAAGCTGGGTATGGTGATGCATATCTTTAATCCCAGCACACAAAGGAGGCAGAGGTAGGAGGATTGCTGTGAGTTCAAGGCCAGCCTAGGACTACAGAGAGCCAGGTCAGCCTGGGCTGGAGTTGAGACTCTACATGAAAACAACAACAACAAAAACAGTCAGGTGTGGTGGCATGCACACCTTTAATCCCAGCACTCAGGAGGCAGAGTTAGAGGATAGTCATGAGTTTGAGGCCAGCCTGAGAATACAGAATGAATTTCAGGTCAGCTTGGGCTAGAGTGAGATCCTACTTCAAAAAAAAAAAAAAAGAAAAACACAACCTGAAATGGAAAATATCCCAGGACAGCTCTTAGAAAGGGGAAGTTCCTTCTTTGTTTAAAACTAAAGAATCCTTTGGATGTAATATTTCCTCATATATCTGTTGCCTGCAGTTAGATTCACTTAAAAATATAATAAACATTGCTATTGTGGCTGGTCTTGGTGGAAATGGTATATAAACATAGTAATATGCATATTTTCTCTCTGGAGAAAATTTTTTTTTCATTTACAAGATAAAGCTGGGGCCGGATGTGGTAGCCCATGCCTTTAATCCCAGCATTTGGGAGGCAGAGGTAGGCGGATCACCGTGAGTTCCAGGCTACCCTGAGACTTCATAGTGAATTCCAGGTCAGCCTGAGCTAGAGTGAGGCCCTACCTCAAAACAAACAAACAAACATACATAAGGATGTAGCCTTTTGGCTAAGATCAAGTGTAAAATCATCTCTCATATCTTCCTCCCACTTCACTAGAGTAGAGAATATGTATATTTTAATTGCCAGGCACCTCCAGGTTTCTGTCCAGAGTGCCTGAACCAGTTTATATCCCATCTTCTCACTATGCCCTTACTCCCATATGTTTTTGTTTGTTTGTTTTGCAGGAGGGGGAGGGTTATTTTGTTTTTTGAGGTAAGGGTCTCACTCTAGCTCAGGCTGACCTAGAATTCACACTGTAGTTTCATGGTGGCCTCTAACTCAAGGTGATCCTTTTACCTCTGCTTCTTGAGTGCTGGGATTATAAAAGTGTGAGCTACCACACCTGGCTGTTTTTTTTTTAAAAAAAAAACAAAACATTTATTTTTAAGCAGAGAGACATAGAGAGACAGAGAGAACGGGCGCAGCAGGGCCTCCAGCCACTGCAAACGGACTTCAGATGCACACACTATTTTGTGAATATGGCTTTGGGAAATCAAATTGCCTGTGAAGCATAAGGACCCAGGTTCAATTCCCCAGGACCCACATAAGCACATGGTGGCACATGCTTCTGGAGTTCATTTGCAGTAGCTAGAGGCCCTGGTATGCCTGTATCTCTGTTTTCTCTCTTCTCTTTTTATTCCCCCCTCAAATAAATAAATTAAAATATTAAAATATATTTCTAAGGTTGTAATAGTAATAGGTACTAAAATATATAGACATACATAAGAAAGAGGGAGATCAGGAGCTGGAGAGAGGGCTCTGCAGTTATGGTGCATACCTGCAAAGCCTAACTACCCAGATTCAATCCTTAGTACCCATATAAAGCCAGATACACAGTGTGGCAAACATGCATTTGGAGTTCACTTGTAATGGCCAGGAGGACCTGGCACACCCATTCTCTCTGTCTCTTCTATTTCTGTTTGCAAATAAGCAGATTAAATTTTTTTTAAAAAAGAGGAAGATTGGCTCCAAGGTGGATCCCTCCCATTCAATATAGTATGTGTCAGGTCTGAGAAGATCTGAGAGAGAGGCTCTGAGACCAACATGTGGATTAATTAAGAGTACTTTATTATCAGCTCTGAGCACAGCTGTGCTAAGTAGCTTAAAAGGGGTGGGGGAGGAACCTAGCTGGAAGGAAAGCAGCTACCAGCCAAGGGACAAATGGGGAAAGGAGGGAGGAAGAGTATGCTTAGGAGGAAGCAGAGAGAATGAGAAACCATGCTATATATAAAGACAGAAAAAAGAGATAAAATACATGGAGCCAGGTCAGCAAAGGGAGGTTGAAAAAAATAAAAAAAGGGTGGGGGAAGGCTGAAGATGCAAGCTGAAAAGGAGCCAGGGTCATGTAGGTCCCCATGAAGCAGAGGAGAGAGCAGAAAGTGGGGCTCTTTGAAGAAGACTTCAGTTTCAGGTCAGTTGGGAGGGGGGAAGGAGCTCTGAGACTGATAATGTCTGTCAGGGTTTTTGTTTGTTTGTTTGCTTGCTTGCTTGTTTGTTTGTTTTGTTTGTATTCTGTGAAGTTTATGCATTTCTTGCCAAGTTTATGCCATCATGCTCTCATTTTTGGGCCATTATGAGAAATGACTTTCTTGGGGGTTGATTTTTTTTTTTTTAATTTTTAAATATCTTTTAGCTTTAAAAAAAATTATTGAGAGAGAGACAGAAGAAACAGAGAGAATGGGTGTGCCAGGGCCTCCAGCTTTCGCAAACAAACTCCAGATGCATTTGTCACCTGTGCATCTGGCTTACGTGGGTCCTGGGGGAATTGAACCTGGGTACGTTGGCTTTGTAGGCAAGCACCTTAACCTAAGCCATCCCTCCAGCCAAGGAATTGGATTTTTTGATGCCCAGTCTCCCCAGAGTCCCTCATTAACTCCTTTTTTTTTTTTTTTTGAGGGGGGAGGGCTGGTTTTTCAAGGTAGGGTCTCACTGCAGCACAGGATGACCTGGAATTCACTTACGTAGTCTCAGGGTGGCTTCAAACTCATAGCTATCCTCCTACCTCTGCCTCCCGAGTTCTGGGATTAAAGGTGTGCATCATCACGCCTGGCTTCTCATTAACTCTTAATAGCTTCTGAGTTGATCATCTTAAATTTTCTTGGAGATCATTGTATCTCCTACAGAAGATATTTTTGTCTCATCCTTTCTTGCATATGCACTGTTTATGGCTTGAGTTAGGACCTTTACACCACTGTGAATAAAACACTGACAGCAGTACCTATATCCAAGTCTGGCTTCAGGAGAACTTTGGGTGTCTGACCATGAAGTGTGATGGGTTTTTGTGTTTGTTTGTTTGTTTATTTGTTGTTGTTGTTGTTTTGTTTTTAGATAAGGTCTCTCCATGTAACCCATGCTGTTCTCAAAGTCATGTTCCTCTTGCCTCAGCCTTATAAATGCATGCAGCCCCACTTTTGGCTAAAGAATCAGAAATGTGGGGCTGGGAAGATGACTCAGAGGTTCAAAGCACTTGCTTGCAAAGCCTGTCAGCCCAAGTTTCAATTCCATATTGCTCATGTAAAACTGGATATAGAGTGGTACATACATGCATCATTTACCCTAGTGTCCCTATGGCAATGAGAGGCTAAGCCTGTAGAATATGAAACAACTCTCAGCCTAGCTAGCTTGCTGTTCATTTGCAGTGTGGCACACAAGGGTAAGAGACCCTGTCTCCAAGTAGGTGGAGCACAGACATCTTGAAATTGCTCTCTGACATCTATATGTACACTGTGGAATGCTTATGCATACACACACAAATAAATACAAATTTTATAAAAGAATCAGTTGAAGCCAGGCATGGTTGTGCATGCCTTTAATCCCAGCACTCGGGAGGCAGAGGTAGGATTGCCATGAGTTTGCGGCCACCCTGAGACTACGTAGTTAATTCCATGTCAGCCTGGGCCAGAGTGAGACCCCATCTCAGGGGGAAAAAAAATCATTTGAGCTGGAGGGATGGCTTAGTCATTAAGGTGCTTGCCTGCAAAGCCTAAGGACACATGTTTGACTCTCCAGATCCCACATAAGCCAGATGCACAAGGTAATGCAAGTGTGCAAGGTTACACAAGAGCACAAGATGGTGTATGTACCTGGAGTTTAATTCCAGTGGCTAGAGGCCCTGGTGTGCCATTAAAAGGCCAGTCTGGGCTTGCCTCAAAAAATAAAAAGGCTAAATCACACATGGTGGTGCATGCCTTTAATCCAAGCACTTGGGAGGCAGAGGTAGGAGGATCGCTGTGAGTTTGAGGCCACCCTGAGACTACATAGTGAATTCCAGGTCAGCCTGGGCAAGAGTGGAGACCCTACCTCAAAATAAATAAATAAATTAAATAAATAAATAAATAATAAATAATAAAAATTGATAAAAAGGCTAAGGCACTTGCCTATCATGTTCAAGGTCATGGGTTTATTTTATTGCCCTTAGTACCAAAGAAAAAAGAGGTGCTATGGAGAGATGGCTCAGCAGTTAAGGTGCTTGCCTGCAAAACCTTAACAACCCTTGTTCACTTCCCTACTACCCATATAAAATGACACATGCATCTGAAGTTCATTTGCTGGAGGCATCACGAGTCCATTCTCTCTCTCTCTCCCCCCCCCCCTTGCAAATAAATAAGTAAAATATGAAAAAGACAAAGAGCAGTACTAGATGTCCTAATTTTGAGACATGGTGTTTGAGATGTAACTTGATTAGATCATGATATGTTATTATTAGATGTAACATGCTAGTATTTTAGGACTTAAATTTTTTTAACTTTCAAAAAGTGGGTTTTGTAAATTTATTTGAGAGAGAATGGCAGAGAAAGAGAGAATTGGCACACTAGGGCCTCAGCCACTTCAAACGAACTCCAGATGCATGTGCCACCTTATGCATCTGGCTTATGTGGGTACTGGAGAATCGAACCTAAGTCCTTAGGCTTCACAGGCAAGCATCTTAACCATTAAACCATCTCTCCAGACCCCAGGACTTAAATATTTATATTTATATTCTAAGATACAATTGAGTTGACTTTTAGTCTTTTAGGTTTTATCTATTGTGTATGAAGAATGAATTGAGAAAATTTTCAATTTTCAAAAACAGTGTAAATTTTCTGATACAAAAGGATGTAATAGAATCTACCATAAAGTTTGAGAGCTGATTCATATGCAAGCAGTATTGAGCCTTCTACCTTTCAGTTTATATTACATTGATTAGTGTGTTTCAGGTTTTCTTCTGCTTCTTGAGTTGCACTAATTCTATACTTAAAGTTTTTCTTTTCTTTTTGATAGAAATTATACCACTAGATGAAGCATCAGTCTCATGTGAAGGCGATAAGCATGCATGGGGCAGCTAAGTGCCAGTGTCCCCTGATAGGCTTGTAGCCTGTCACTCATATTAAGATAAAAGTGCAGGAGAGCAAACATGGGACAGCCAGTGCCATTATTCCCTGCTGGGTTTGTAGCCTGTCACTCATAGCTAGATAAAAGTGCAGGAAAGCCAGGCATGGTGGCACATGCCTTTAATCTCAGGACTTGGGAGGCAGAGGAAGGGGGATTGTTGTGAGTTTGAGGCCATCCTGAGATTCCATAGTGAATTCCAGGTCAGCCTAGGCTAGAGTGAGACCCTCCCTTGAAAAACAAGAACAAAAACAAAACAAAAAAAGTGCAGGAAAGCAAACGTGTGCCTCGCTTTGCACAGAAAATGTCCTGTCTTCCATAGTGATGAAACCTTGAGGGACTGTGTGAAAGTGCCTGTGATTATTTTTGATCAGTCAAGTAAGTTACTAAGATGAGATACCTGGTGATTTATCTGTAGTACTATACCTTTGTTTTGTTTACATAAGATTTTTCTTGTATGTTTCATTTCTTTCTTTTCTTTTCTTTTTTTCTTTTTTTAGACAGGGTCTCACTGTAGCCCAGACTGACCTGGGACTCACCGTGTGGCCCCAACTGCCCAGCTGACCTTAAACTCATGGGTGATCCCCAACCTCAGCCTTCCAAGTGCTGAGACTATAGACAATGAGCCACTGCACCTGGTTCTGTGCATATCATTTTGTCATTTAAAAATAATCTCCCCTCAAATGTTCTGTGTAGTCATTGCTAAGACATTTTTGTGTGTGTTTGTACCCCTTTCTAGATGACAATGAAAACCAAACAGCGTATGTTAACAGAAGACTGGGAGATTTTTAAACAAAGACGATTCATTGAAGAACAGGTAAGGTTGTTGTCAGGAGAGAAATCAAAGGAAATGTAAATCACTGTGAACAGAACAAGTGATACCTGTGCATCTAGGCTTGCTCTATGTCACAGGACACCATTGAAAACTATTCCTTCTGCTGATGCTAACACTGTTACAGATTTGTTTTTAACCTCATAAACTGGCTTTATTTACCTATTTTCTGATCTTCCATGCACCCCCTAAGGAAAACCCATGTTCATAAAGCAACCTTATTTAGTGTACAGCATTCCTGGGAGTTTTACAAACTACCCCAAGGGCAGGTGGTGCTATATCCAGCTCAAACACAGGTTGTTTCACCATGAAATTAAGGCTGTTCTTAAAGTCACATAGCTGGGTTTGGTTCATTTTACCCAGACAGCACCCAAGGCTGTTGGCAGCTTTTTACCTCCTTCCTTGTTTCAACAAGTCCTCTTCTGGGCTTGTCTTATACCCTCTGCCAGTGGAATTTTGACAGAGATTCCATGATTGGCCTCAGGGCCCTACCAACTCTCTGCTTCTCAAGTTGTCTCAGGCTCCTTTGTGAATATCATTCCCTGGCCTTTCCTTAAATTGTTGGTCCCTGCCTCTCTTTCCCACATCTGCATATGTCTGGTCCTGTTTAGAGTTATTTGTTCTGGTTGGTTGCTTATTTTGAGGTGCTAGCATCAAAACCAGGACTTTTTACATGTCATGATAGTCAAGTGTGCTACCTGTGAGCTATATTCCCAGCCTGTCTTGTCCTGTTGAATGGCTCTTCTGGCCACCATCTCTCCCATTGCCGAAGCTGGTACAGATTCCCTTCTCCTTGGAAGTCCAGATGTTTGCTAGCTGATTGTGCATGTGGGGCCACTTCCTAGATAGTGCCAGGTCTAAATGCTCCTCCACATAGCAATCTACTCTCACAGTTCTATTACTGGTACCTAGTGAATGTGGAACATATAGCAGACAAAAGGAAGATTGGTGTCTGCATCAGCATTGCCTTCAGGTATCCGCCAGGAATACAGATAATAATGTGTCCACTTGAGACCCAAGCATTTAGGGAATTCCCTGTACCTGGGTCCTTGGCTGCTGTCCTTCATTGGTTTCTAAATAAGCATGATGTATTTCATCATAGTTAATGAAAAATGTGATCCATGAAATGGGGTAAGTGTATTGTAAAATTAAGCCATTGTTTGATAATTTCCTCTAGTTAACCAGTAAGAAAGTGGTTACTGGTGAGAACAACTTCACAGATACCATGAGGCACATGTTGTCATCCCGGCTGAGCATGCCTGACTGCCCCAACTGCAACTACAGAAGAAGGTGAGCTGGGCTGTTTGGGGTGCTGCTAACTTTGGCCCTTCCTGAAATAGGCAGAAGTCTGAACCCAACCTTCAGAGTGCTTGGTGCCTCTGTATTGGCCTTCTTGGTAACTGTCCTTAATTCCCAATCAGATGTGCTTGTGATGACTGCAGCCTCTCACATATCCTCACTTGTGGTATCATGGACCCCCCCGTCACTGACGACATCCACATTCACCAGCTACCACTCCAAGTGGATTCTGCTCCCGACTATCTCTCTGAGATGCGCCCACCTAGTGTGTCATCAGCAAGCTCAGGGTCAGGTTCCAGCTCTCCCATCACAATTCAGCAACATCCCAGACTCATCCTCACAGACAATGGCTCTGCACCAACTTTGTAAGTTGTGACTTTGTAATGAAGTTTCAGAAATTGAAGTATCAATAATGAGAAATACAGACAGTAATGTCTATAGAAGCTTGAACACCATTACAGTGCTTTTCATGAAAAGACCTTTCATTGTCTTAAGTATCTTTTAAAACATGAAATCAATGAACCCAAACTTTTTTTTATTTCATTACCTGAAAAGAAAAGGTAAATTTTTGAATGCCAGTACAGAAAAACAAAACAAAACAAAACAAAAAAACCCAAAAACCATGTTGGTATGCAGGGAAATGTCTCCTCAGGTCTGGTCCCATCTCCTCATCTGTTGGAGGTGGCCAGCGCTATTCATCATCCTCATTGTCAGCCCAGTGTTCATGCTCGTTCCATGTCTTGCTAAGAACTCAGACAATCACTTTAGCAAGCAGTTGAAAAGTCTGTGTTTTCTGTATTCCTATGTCATTGGAAGGGCGGTCTAGCATACTTTAGGTGGCCCAAATTTCAAGTTGTGACCTTGTCATTTGTGGAGGCTTTCTACTTAACTCCTGGATGTATTACACATGAATATATGTTTCTTAAATAAATTATGTTCCCATTGCATACATGTTGTTGAACTTGCAGCCATTGTGAGTCCTGCAGAGGAGCTCATTGTGAGGGGTTGCTTTCCTGCCCTTGACAGCATGCCACCCACAGATTCTTCCAACTGATGTTCATCACTTCCTCCATTTGGATTACTCATAGTGACTCTCATGCTTTTTTCCTTCCAGTTTTAGTTCTCAACTTTAACTCATTTTCAGACCCCAAGTAATTTAGTTTCTATTATCTTTTTATGGTACTGGGGTAGAGCCCCAGGCCTTGCATGTGCTAGGCAAGCACTCTACTGCTAAGACTCACCTCAGCTCGAAATCAAAGTAATTCTAAAGGGCTGGCCTCACTTTCATGACTCCATTGAATGACATCAAGCTGCCATCAGGATCCATGTGCTCACAAGTCATGGGAATGTTGAAGGTTTCTTAGCTAGCTGTCATATAGCTTGTAGCAGAAGCCTACAGAAATTGAACATAAAGATACTAATAAAAATTGAGAAGGTTGCTGAGCATGGTGGCATACACCTTTAATTCCAACGCTTGGGAGGCAGAGGTAGAAGGATTGCCGTTGAGTTTGAGGCTTCCCTGAGACTACATAGTGAATTCCCGGTTAGCCTGAGCTAGAGTGAAACCCTACCTTGAAAAACCAAATTAATCAATAAATAAACAAATGAATAAGTGAGAGGGAACTCCAGGCTCATCAAACTGTCCTTCTCATTGTTGTAGCTGCCAGCATCAGTTGTGTGGGCTCTGGTGGAACATGGGCCACAGTAGCCTTTTGCCTGGGCAACCCAAGTCCTCCAGGCCTCTGGGCCTCCTAACAATTTGTGATTAGCATCCTGCAAATATAAACCACTGTGATTTTCCTTGGCCTACATTCTTTTTCCTTGTGCTGTTTTCTAAGCCACAGAGCAGTGCTGTCAGGGTCTCACTGAGGTTGAAGAAGCCTCCAGTCATTACCTGCAGCCCAGGGCTGACATAGTCACTTTAGAACCCTGTGGCAGTGACAACAGTGTAGGAGTGATGTGTTATGTCAGGGGCACACTGTAGCAGCCCAGGAAGCTTGTGTCCCCTCACCAGTGGATGCTTTTTGCCTCCCCTTAATGTCAAGTTGGAATACAATATAGCAGGTTAACACACATCTTCTTAAAAATGGAAAGGACAGCTGAGCTGTGTAATCCTGGAGGCAAGATTACTGGTCCTTAGGATTGTGATCTTCCTGAGGCCATTGTATGCCAGTAGTTGAGGGCAGATCCTGGGGTGGTCATAAATGGTTGTGCCTTGTCTCATGTACCAGGAAATCAAATTTTCAGTGGCCTTTACAGGCTAAAGCCATGAGATTAATTTAGTTCTTCTTAGTGAATGTCATTTTCCTAGTGCTTAGATGTCATGCCAAAGCTAAGCAGACTGACTTGAGTAGAGTAAGCCTTGTAGATTTTTTTAAAAATAGCATTTTGTTACATAAGTACATTTGGAGTTTTGTTTACCTAGGTATTTTCTGATATTAGTGGCTGTAAAATCAAACACTAGGACTGGAGAGATGGCTTAGTGGTTAAGATGTTTGCCTGCAAAGCCAAACAATCCAGGTTTAATTCCCCAGTACCCATATAAAGCTAGATGCACAAAATGGCACATGTATCTGGAATTCATTTTCAGTGGCTAAAGACCCTGGCATGCTCATCCTCTCTTTCTCTCTCTCTCTGCTTGCAAATAATAAAAATTTTAAAAAAGAAGAGCTAGGAGTGGTGGCACATGCATTTAATCCCAGCACTCGGGAGGCAGAGATAGGAGGATCACTGTGAGTTTGAGGCCACCCTGAGACTACAAAGTGAATTCCATGTCAGCTTGGGCTAGAGAGAGACCTCGAAAAACCACATACACACACAAAAAGACTTAAAAAAAAATCAAACACTGAATGCTTGAGGTTGTACATTATAATTTTAATAAAAAATTATGTCAACATGGTAGGAATAGCAGAGAACATAGTTTTACTCCAGGGCATTTCAAGTCACTGGAAGTCTAATCCCAGCTAATCTGATGAAATTTATGTGGTTTCCTTAGTATTTCCATTCTTGACCATCTTTCCAATAACGTAGATAGTATTCATGCAGGCATCTTCTTGTTTTCAGGTGAGTAAGAGGTGCTAAGTAGCATGAGTGATACTTAGCACTCTTCCTGAACAGTTCCTGATAGTAGAGGAGATGTCATGCTTAGTGGGGACATCTCACTGTCCTCCCCAAGTAAGGAGCTCAGTGACCATCTCTGCTTGCCTCAGTTGTAGTGATGATGAAGACGTCGCACCATTGTCAGCTAAATTTGCTGATATTTATCCGTTGAGTAACTACGATGATACCAGTGTGGTGGCCAACATGAATGGAATTCACAGCGAACTCAATGGTGGTGGGGAAAACATGGCCTTGAAAGATGAGGTATGGGTGTAACTTCTTCATAATGCCAAGAAATGATGTAATTTTGGTGGTTTTGAAATTTAATCTTCATATTATTCTGCTTGGGAAACATAAGCTACACAAGGCTGTCTTTAAAGTCCCCCCAGGTGAGCAGCACCAGCAGTAGTTCTTCAGAAGCTGATGATGAAGAGGCGTATGGTGAGAGTAGTGGGGAGCCCCCAGGTGCCCCAAAAGAAGATGGGGCCCTAGGAGATAGCAGCCCCAGGACAGAGGAGAATAAAGTGGACACTCCACCCCCATCCTATCCAGCTCAACAGGTAGGGTTTCATGCTTCATATTTTCTGGTTTTTAGAGTCTCTCTTTGTATAGTTTCTACAAATATAAGGATATTAAATATAAAATTACTGTTTCTGAAGATCAGAGTTGAAGAGCAACAAGGTGTACCGATAAAATATGCAACTTTTAGCCGGGCATGGTAGCATATACCTTTAATCCCAGCCCTTGGGAGGCAGAGGTAGGAGGATCACTGTGAGTAGGCCAGCCTGAGACTACATAGTGAATTCCAAGTCAGCCTAGGCTATAGTGAGACCCTACCTTGACAAAAACAAGAAGAAAAAGAAAAAAAATGCACAACTTGTACTTTAAAAAATACTTTTAAGGGGTGAAGAGATGGCTCAGCAGTTAAGACAACTACCTGCAAAGCCTAATGACCCAGGTTCAATTCTCCAGTATCCCCATAAAAAAAGATGCACAAAGTGGCACATGCATTGGCTGGAGACCCTAATGTGCTCATTCTCTCCCTCCCCCACTGCTTGCAAATAAATAAAATAAATTTTACTTATTATTTATTTGCAAGGAGGGAGAGAGAGAATATATGTGCATGCACACACATGCACACACACACACACACACACATACACCAGGGCCTCTTAGTTTGGATTCAGTTTTTTTAAATGTCAGGGAATTTCGTTGGATTTTTTGGACAGGGGTAGTTTTTGCTTTGCCTTTGTAGAAATAAGAATAGGGTTTTTGTGTTTTTATTTTTGTTTTTCTCTTTTTTCCTCAGAGTGTGTGGGGGTGTGTGTGTGTACATATGTGTAGAAGCCAGAGGACAAGCTTGGGTGTCATTTTTAGGTATGCCATATGCATCTTTTTAGACATGGTTTCTCACTGGTCTAGAGCTCTGGTTACGGCCAACTGGCTGACTAGACAGTATGCACCAGATATCTGCTGTCTTTGCCTCCCCAATGCTTGGGATTGCAGACATACATTACCATATTCAGCATGTTACATGGGTTCTAGGAATCAAACTCAGGCCCTTATGCATCTGTTTTTTGGTTTTTTGAAAACAGATTTTCACTGTGTGGTCTAGACCATATTTGAACTACTGCCAAGATTATAGGTGTGTATCAATACACTCAGCTTCAGAGGTTCATAATAATGCTCATTAAGCAGTTTTTTTCAATAAGCAGTTTTTAAATGAACGGGAGAACAAATGTAGGTCAAAGTGCTTGACTAATTCATTTTAATAAGTAAATATATGATTAATAAAGACAGGCCTGGAGAGATGGCTTAGTGGTTAAGGTATTTGCCTACAAAGCCTAAGAACCCATGTTCTCTCTCCAGGTCGCATGTAAGCCAACACACAAGCACACAAGGTTGTGCACACATACAAGGTGGCACACGTGTCTAGAGTTTGATTGCAGTGGCTGGTGGCCCTGGCATGCCAATTCTGTCTCCCCACCCCCATAAAAATGCAAATAATAATAATAATAATAATAAAGATATGGTGGTGCACACCTTTAATCCCAATTTTAGGTGGTAGGATCATTGTGAGTTCCAGTTCATTCTGGGCTAGCATGAGACCCTATCTCAAAATAATAATAAATCTTAAGAGACCTACATTGATAAATCATGCCCTCACTTACTTCCCTACCCATTCTGTCCATTACCTGTGCACCCCAGTCCCTGGGCTCAATAGATGACTTGGTTGTACTATATATATAAATATTTACTCTTCCTTAAAGTAGTAGTCAGATGTGTCATGGGGATAAAGACAGCAGCCCTGCCTTGCCTCAAAGTGTGCACTTCTCATTATTTTCTTCTTCAATGTTTGTTTCATTTTTATTGAGACAGGGTCTTTAAAAATATTGTTTATTTGCAAGCAGAGGAGACAGAGAATTGGTCCACCAGGGGCTCTAGCCACTGGAAACAAATTCCAGGCACATGTACCACTTGGTATATCTGGCTTTATGTGGATACTGGGGAATCAAACTTGAGTCGTAAACACCTTAACCACTAAGCCATCTCTACAGCCTGAGATAGGATCTTTTGTAGCCAAGGCTAACCTTGAACTGTTCTTTTGTTTTGGTTTGTGCAGCAGACAGCTTCAGGTTCACTGAGATGAACTTCCAGACCAGGCATAGTTATGGAGGAAGGGACAACTGAATATATTGGGGGCCATCTATTCTATTCAAACCACCACAGTTTGGTTTTGGTATTTTTTGTTTGTTTGTTTTTGTTTGTGAGGTAGGGTCAGAATTCACTATGTAGTCTCAGTGTGGCCTCGAACTCATTGCAATCCTCCTACCTTTGCCTCTCAAGTGTTGGGATTAAAGGCATGTACCACCATACCTGGCTTGAACTTTTGATGCTCCTGTCTTTACCTCCCAAATGCTAGGATTATAGGTGTATGCTCTCACATCTAACTGTAAATAATTTAGACTTTTGGATAAAGTTGAGATATCATTTTAAATTTGTTTGTTCATTCATTCCTTCATAGTAGTACTGGGGTTTGAAGCCAGGGCTTTGCATGTGCTAGGAAAGCATCCGACTACACTGCTTTATCCCAAGGCCCTTTTCCCCTCTGCCATATTAGGGCCTCAAGCATGCTAGGCAAGTGTTCTACTACTGAGCTACATAACCCTTCATTCCCTTCTGCTGGCTGTAGTTGTGCTGTCTTTTTTTTTTCTTTAAGTCTTACTTAAGAGTGTGTGTGTGTGTGTGTGTGTGTGTGTGTTTGACCATTATAAACTACTTTGTTGAGTAGCCTTGTACATCTGGCACTGTGTACATTAAGATGTATATTCAGAATTAGTCTAGCAGTGAAAACTGGGTCAGAGCATCCCCCAGATCCCCCAAAAGAGTGGTAACACAGTTTTAGGTTTTGACTGAACTATTACATGAGATACAATAGTCCCTATAACTTGCATTTTTATTTCATTTTTTTGTTTCATTTTATTGAGGTAAGGTTTCCCTCTAACCCAGGCTGACCTGGCACTCACTCTGGTGTCCCAGGCTAGCCTCCAACTCACAGTGATCCTCTTATCTCTGTCTCCTTAGTGCTGACATTAAAGCCACCATGCCGGCTTATATTTATTCTGTTTTGCACATGTATGTGTGGCTACACCAGGATCTATTGCCAGTACAAACACCAGGTGCCTGTACTACTTTTTGCTTCTGGATTTATATGAGTGCTGGGGACTTGGACCCAGGCAGACAGTGACAGGGAGCTCACTATGTAGCTCAGGCTGCCCTCTAACTCGCAGCAACCCTTCTGCATAAGTGCTAGAATTACAGGTGTGAGTCACTTAGTGACACTTCTAAGGATTACTTTATGCATCGTAAATTATCACAAGACAAAAGAGTTCATGATGTTTTTCATTTGCTGCTGGCTTACTTGCTATTTCTGGCATTCTTTTTATTTTATTTCTATTCTGTAGATTGGAGCTACCATCTGTTATTTCCTGTACTACTACTTATATGACCATTTTTCTAGCAGTGATGCTCTCAATCTTTATAAGTAAATGTCTTTATTTAGTCTTGATTTTATTTACTTTTTAAAGTTTTTTATTTATTTATTAGAAAGAGAGAGAAAGAGGTAGAGAAATAGGGAGAGAGAGAGAGAGAGAGAGAGAATGGGCATGTCAGGGCCTCCAGCCACAGCAAATGAACTTCAGATGTGTGTGCCCCTTTGTGCATCTAGTTTACATGGGTCCTTTGGCTTTGCAGACAAGCACCAAAAGCAGTAAGCCATCTCTCCAGCCCTTCATTTTATTTTTTTTTAACCTTTTTTTGTTTGTTTATTTTTATTTCTTTGAGAGTGACAGAGAGGGAGAGAGAGAGAGAGAGAGAGAGAGGGAGGGAGGGAGGGAGAGAATGGGCACACCTGGGCTTCTAGCCACTGCAAACAAACTCCAGGTGTTTGTGCCCCCTTGTGCATCTGGCTAACGTGGGTTCTGGGGAATCGAGCCTCGAACCAGGGTCCTTAGGCTTCACAGGCAAGCGCTTAAACGCTAAGCCATCTCTTCAGCCCCCATTTTAGTTTTTAATAGATTATAGTTATTTATTTGCATGTATTCAGGGGTGTGGGATGCACACCAGGGTCTCTTGTCTCTACAAATGAATGCCAGATGCTTGTGCCAGTTTGTGTCCAGTTTTTTTGTGGGTACTGGGGAGTTGAACCTGGGCTGGCAGACTAATGCATGCAAGCATCTTTTGCAGCTGAGCATCTCCCCAGCCCTGTCTTCATGAAAAATGATTTTTAAAAAATCACTTATTCTTTAAAGTAGTGGTTTTTTGTTTGTTTGTTTTTTGGTTTTTTGAGGTAGGGTTTCACTGTAGCCCAGGCTGACCTGGAATTCACTATGTAGTCTCAGGGTGGCCTTCAACTCATGGGTATCCTCCTACCTCTGCCTAATGTGCTGGGATTAAAGGCATATGCCACCATGCCCAGCTAAAGTAGTTTTAAGCTCACAACAAGGTATCCCCTAGCATATCACAGAAGACTCCCAAAGCAGAGGGATGCAATGGGGACAGTGGCCAGTCATCAGCATTGACTCCTGTATAGCCCCTTTTCTGGGATGGCTGGGTTTTATTTGCCAGGAGAAAATGAGTACACTATGGACTCTTGCCATTATAAACAAACTCCAGATGCCACTTTGTGCATCTGGCTTTATATGGGTATTGGGGAATCAAACCCAGGCCATCAGGCTTTGCAGGCAAGTGCCCTTAACTGCTAAGACATCTCCCCATACCATTTTTCTTTCTTTAAGGCAGGGTCTCACTCTAGTCCAGATTGATGACCTGGAACTTACTTACAGTCCAGGCTGGCCTTGAATTCACAGTGATCCTCCTACTCCAGCCTATCAAGTGTTGGGATTAAAGGCATGCACTAGCACACACAACTTCCATGAATGTTTTCTTCCCCTCTCTACTCTGGTACTTGCATGTGTATATTTGTATGCTTATGCCTTCCCACTGTTCATTCTTTATAGTTTCCTTTAATATTCTTCCCACATTTTTTTTTCATACAGGTAATTTCTAATGCCTTGGAGTTCACAGAATCTTCCCCTGTCACTTAAACTTGCTTTAGAATTTTTTTGTTTGTTTGTTTGTGTAGTTTCCCCTAATTGTAATTTTCTGCATGTTGAATCTTTGTTCTCTCATTTTTCTTAATTTTGTCAAAAAGTTTCACAGTTGCTTTGACATTTTTGTGTACTAATCTGATATCTGGACTTACTTGGAACCACTGTCAGGAACAGTACTTTTCCAGTAGGTCTCATAATTTTCTTTTTATTTATTTATTTTTAATTTTTTGAAGTAGGGTCTTGCTCTAGCCCAGGCTGGCCTGGAATTCACTATGGAGTCTCAGAGCGGACTTGAACTCACAGCAGTCCTCCCACCTCTGCCTCCCGAGTGCTAGGATTAAAGGCAAGCGCCATCATGTCTGGCTCATGTCTCATGATTTTTTTTTATTGAAAACTGAATGATGAAGATAATAAAGAAACTTTGCCTTTTGACTTTCGCCTTGGGAAAAGTGGAATAAGGGTTATTGGTGGTGGTTTTTTTCTTATCCATTACTCTTCTAGGTTTTCATTCATTCTTTTTTAATTTATTGTATTTATTTATTTGGGGAGGGAGAGAGAGAGAGAGAGAGAGAGAGGGAGAGAGAGAATGGGCATGCCAGGGTCTCCAACCACTGCAAATGAACTCCAGATGCGTGTGTGGGTCCTCGGGAATAAAACCTCGGTCCTTAGGCTTTGCAGACAAGCGCCTTAACTGATAAACTGTCTCTCCAGCTCCTCTTTCCTTATTTATTTAATTTTTTTGGTGTTTGTCCCACCGGGGTTTTTTTTTGTTGTTGTTAACTTTCTATTTCCAACTTCCATAATTATAGACTATAACCATGATAATTCCCTCCCCTTCCCCATTTTCTCCTTCAAAAATCCACTCTCCATTATATTCCCTCCCCCTCTCAATTAGTCTCTCTTTTATTTTTATTTCATTTTGTTAATCTATTTATTTTTGGTTTTTCAAGGTAGGGTTTCACTCTAGCTCAGGCTGACCTGAAATTCACTATGTAGTCTCAGGGTGGCTTCAGACTCACAGTGATCCTCCTACCTCTGCCTCCCAAATGCTGGGATTAAAGGCATGTGCCACCATGCCTGGTTCCCTTTTATTTTGATGTCATAATCTTTTCCTCCTATTATGAGGGTCTTGTGTAGGTAGTACCAGGCATTGTGAGGCCATGGATATCCAGGTCATTTTGTGTCTGGAAGAGTGATTGTAAGGAGTCCTACCCTTCTTTTGGCTCTTATGTTCTTCCTGCCACCTCTTTTGCAATGGACCCTGAGCCTTGGAAGGTGTGATAGAGATGTCTCAGTGCTGAATACTCCTCTGTCACTTCTTCTCAGCACTATGGTGCCTTTTGATTCATCCCAGAGGTCACTGCCATCTGAAAAGAGAAGCTTCTCTAATCAAAAGCATTAATATATGGATATGAACATTAAGAAGAGTACTTACAGGGCAGTTTGATGAGCATAATATATGCATTTAGCCAGACACTAGCAGGCGTTACCCCTACGGCTCATGACCTGCCCCTTCATAGGCTTTTGACTAGGTTTTCAGTACAAGGCATGTATTCCCTCCCATGGAATGAGCCTCCAGTCCAATTAGAGAGTGGTTGTTTTCACCTGTAACAGACATGGCATTGTTTCACCTGTTGGCTTATTTGGCCTAGCTGGCCAGACTTAAGGTTTCTAGTGTCTACTGTTGTTTATCTCCACTGATGACTTCTCTGTTCTGCATTTAAATAGATAACATCTCTGTCCCTTACATGTGTGGCTGCTGACATCTCAGCTCATGTTTTTTTCTTCTTTTTTTTTTAAATAAATTTTTATTTATTTACTTATTTGAAAGGGAGAAAGAAGCAGAGGGGGGAGAGAGAGAGAATGGGCAAACTCAAGATGCATGCACCCCCTTGTGCATATGTCTTACATGGGTCCTAGAGAGTCAAACCGGGATCCTCTGGCTTTGCAGGCAAATGCCTTAACCTCTAAGTTATCTCTCCAGCCCTCTTCTATTTCTTTTTAGCCTGGTTTCATGGAGTCTTCCCTTTGCCTGCTTGGCTTATGGGGGGAGCTAATGATTAGAGCAGGGGTCGCCCATACAGCTTCACATCCTTGAGGTGTGCCCCTGTATTCTTACATGTCTGTATAGATTGGGGAATATTCTTGCTCAGCTTGTTATCAAGTCAGCTTTGGTAGTTTTTCCCTCTGGAACCAGAGCTAATTTTCTCTATTGTCTCCTACTCTGCCAGTGCTATGTGCTGCAACCATCCCATAGCTGAGGGTGGGACAAGGGGGGGCAGTCCCTCAGCAAGAAGACTATATTCCTTCCTAAAGTTGCAGTTGGCTTTAAAGAATAACAGCAGTGGTTAGCTTAGGCTGAATCTAGAGCCTAAGAATGGTTGCCTCTGTCATTTGTGTTCAGTTCTACATTTGCTTTGAGAAAAAGCCTTTGCCAACCTGTTAGTCTTCCCTAGCTGGTTATCTACTCTCTGTTTCGTGGTGAAGGTTCTGTATTGCTGTTCAGTAAGCAGCAGGGTGGCAGAGCCCAGTTGCAACTAGTATTCTTGTTCTCTTTAACCCTAGTCCCCTCTCAACTCCACCCCTCTGTCATCGTTGAGGTCCCTTGTCTTTGTTCAAGTTCTTGCTTGATGACAAGCTGCTTTCTCAGCAGATACCATTCTGGAAAATGGGGCTGAGCTCCCTCTTTTTTTTACATCCTCCCTGCTTTCTCCTGCAGGGTGAGCCCTGTGTTTTTGTATGCTTTGTAACTGCCCAACAGAATCTGACTGACTGCAACTTGATTATATCATTCTGTATTAAACAGGTATATCTTTCTGTCCTTTTAGGCTGAACAAACTCAGAATACTTGTGAATGTCATGTTTGTAAACAGGAAGCTTCTGGCTTGCCTGCATCAGCCATGACTGCTGGAGCCTTGTCTCCTGGCCATCAGTTCCTGAGCCCAGAGAAGCCCACACATCCTGCGCTGCACCTGTACCCCCACATCCATGGACATGTGCCATTGCACACCGTTCCACATCTGCCTCGACCACTCATCCACCCCACCTTGTATACAGCGCCCCCCTTCACGCACAGTAAGGTAAGCCACTGTTACCAAGTTCTGACAAGAGCGTATCCTTCAGCATACAGAAGTGTGTTATGCAGAGGACAGAACCAGCTCCTGATGAGGATGATCTGCAGATGTTGCTTTGACCATAGTTTCTCAAGTGCTTTTAATATTGAGTCCTTTTGGTAATTATTGGTAACAAGCATGAAGGTTATGGCTTATCCACTCAGAATGAATTAGAGTATTATTAACTAGGGTTTTCAGATGACGTTGCTAACAGGTTTACACTTGAGGACTCTTCACATGAGTTTATTTATCTACTCTCCACTTCATAGTGAAGGCCAGCAGAGCCTTTTGGGGCTCTTATCTGAATGTGATGAGTAAAATCATTTGAAAATAGTTTGAACCATTCTGACATTGTTTGGGTTCTATAGTGTCTAAATGAGTATGCTTCCTTAACATGAAAACTAGGTTCTTATAAAAATATGCAAGCCTGAAGAAGAGCCCCAAGAGAAAATCTTACCACCTGAAGCTATAGAAAAGTAGCTGGGGGCCAGATAGGAAGGACCCCCAAAACCAAGTCTGCTAAAAGCCTGCCTAGTGAAGATCTAGAAAACGTTCTTTATGTTTCTCATCAGAGAATCTGTATATATTTAATGTCTTGAATTTGGAAGATAAATCCTTAAGCTGGTTTCATTCCTGGTTGCTTGGTGCTTGTTTTTTCCTTACTTCATAGCCCTAGGTGGCCTGGAATTGGTTTGTAGACCAGGCTGACTTTGAGCTTGCAGCATTCCTGACTCTACCCCTGAGTTCTAGGATTACAGGCATAGGTCATCATCCCCATCTAATTTTATTCTTTGTACTTAAATAGCTTTGCCTCTCACGCTGCTTTGAACTTAATCTTTGTTGATGAACCACAGTTCTAATGTTATTCTGGTCAATCTTAGCTATAGTTAAGCAAAAATAGATTTGTTTTTAAGGAGAAAGAGAAAAAGAGAGAATGGGCATGCTAGGGTCTCCAGCCACTGCAAACGAACTCCAGATGCATGTACCATTTTGTACATCTGGCTTCATATAGGTATTGGAGAATTGAACTCAGATTTATAGGCTTCATAGGCCAGCACCTTAACCACTAAGCTGTTTCTTCAGCCCTAAATGATTCTTTTAACGGTGCCTAAACTGTCAGTACAGTTTTAATTCCATATACCTATTTTTGTTGTTGTTGTTTTATTTTTCCGAGGTAGGGTCTTGCTCTAGTCCAGGCAATCCTCTATGTAGTCTCAGGTTGGCCTTGAACTCACAGCCATCCTCCTACCTCTGCCTCCCAAGTGCTGGGACTAAAGGCATTCACCACTATGCCTAGCAGAGAGAAAATGGGCACAGCAGGGCCTCTAGTCACTACAAGTGATCTCCAGACACATGTGCCACTTTGTGACTCTGGCTTTATTGTGCTTTGCAAGGAAGCACCTTAACCACTGAGCCATCCCTCCAGCCCTCAATTATAATTTTTTAAAGATATTTTAAGGCTGGAAAGATGGCTTAGTGGTTAAAGTGCTTGCCTGTGAAGCCTTAGGACCCAAGTTTGATTCCCCAATACCCACATAAAAGCCAGATGCACAAAGAGGTTCATGTTTACAAGTGGCACATGCACTCAAGATGGTGCATGCGGGCTGGAGAGATGGCTTAGTGGTTAAGGCATTTGCCTGCAAAGCTAAAGGATCCCGGTTCGACTCTCCAGGACTCACATAAGCCAGATGCCCACGAGGGCGCACACATCTGGAGTTCATTTGCAGTGGCTAGAGGCCCTGGTGTACCCATTCTCTCTCTCTCTTTCTCTCTCTCCCTCTCTCTCAAATAACTAAATAAAACGCATTAAAAAAAAAAGATGGTGCATATGTCTGGATTTTGTTTGCAGTGGCTAAGGCCCTGACACACCAATTCTGTCTCTTCTCTCTGTCATAAAACAACATATATATACATATATATATATGTATGTATATATGTATATATATGTGTGTGTGTGTATATATATATATGTATATATGTGTGTGTGTGTGTGTGTGTGTGTGTATATATATATATGTATACCTCTCTCTATATAGATATATAGATTTAGGCTGGGGAGCTAGCTTAGTGGTTAAGGCACTTGCCTGCAGAGTCTAGGGAACTGGATTCGATTCCTCACTGCCCATGTAAACCAGATGCATAAGGTGGCAGAAGGCGTCTGGAGTTCATTTGCATTTATTTGCAAGCAGAGAGAAAAGAGAGACAGAGAATGGGCACACCAAGGTCTCCAGGCTGCTGCAAATGAATTTCAGGTACACATGTCACTTTGTGCATCTAGCTTTATGTGGGTACTGGAGAATTGAACCCAGATTGTTAGGTTTTTCAGGCAAGTGCCTTGTCCACTGAGCCATCTTTCCAGCCCCCTAATTATAATTCTTATTCCTAAGCTTTAACTGACTCTTTAATAAATGTTTTATTAACGTGTTTATTAGAGAGAGAGAGAGAATGGGTACATCAGGGTCTCCAGCCACTGCAAACGAATTTCAGATGTATGCATCACCTTGTGCATCTAGACGGCTTATGTGGGTACTGGGGAATCAAACCTGGCTCCTTAGGCTTTGTAGCTTTTACCACTAAGACATCTCTCTAGTCTTTAGTCTGCTGCTTTTTGTTTTATCTCAGTCACTCAAGTATGCTGGTTTCTATTGTGGGTAGGTTTGTGTTTTGTTGGCTTAGCTTTTTGTTGTTGTTTTTGTTTTCTCAACTTTAGTGACAGCTTGGCTTAACTTTTGATGCCAAGTCTTGCTATGCAATTCCAGGCTAGACTCAATAGTACTCACATAAGCCAGTTGCACAAGGTGGCACATGCATCTGGAGTTCGTTTGCAGTGGTTGGAGGCCCTGATGTGCCCATTCTCTCTCTGCCTCTTTCTTTCTCCGTCACTCTCAAATAAATAAATATTTTTTTTTTTTAAATTCACAATCTTCCTTCCTCTTTTCAGATGTTGGAGTTATAGGCTATTGTACCACCACACCCAGCTGGGAATTTTATTGTTTTGTTTTGTCATGAGGTCATCTTTTATGCAATTTACTCTGTAGGGGCTGCCTTGCTTAAGAGAGAATTACTGTCTGCTGGTGCCTAGAGCCAGCATGGTACTGACCCACTTGAGGTTCTGTCAGAGTCTAGCTCTGTTGCTTCTCTTGGGACCACATTGTAAGTACCCTCAAGGGCAGTGCTATCTTACTTTTCTCTTCACCTCAGCCTTTTTTCTCAGTATGTTCCTTTGCTCAGTCAGGCACTTTACTACCAAGGTGCTTATGCAGGTACAGTTAAGCAGCTCCTCTTAGAGGTCAGTCCCAGGGAAGAACAGGTAACCTTAAAGAAACAAGCCAGCATGTGTAGGACAGAGCAGCCAGTGGAGCTACAACTCTGAATCCTACCTTTTTTCATCCAGGAAAGGGTCTAGACGGAAGTAACAGATGTCTCTGAGTTCTCTGTGGGAGAGTGTGGAATGTTAAGAATGGCCTTATTTCTGGCCCTCATTGAGTTCAGTGTATTAGCTGAGGCGAAGTGACACAAGAAGCAGGTCCAGTTGAGCTCTGTGCCTTTTTAGCATCTAGACACCTCACCCTAGGTTCTTTGAAACCTAAGGACAGCCATTATACAAAAGTGTGTAAGATGTTTAAAACATGTCATAGGTTTAGAGTTGGGGGGTGCTACGATTGGGGGATTTTGTTATGATCTATGGGGTGTGTTTTACTTTGGGAGTTGTATACAGTTCCTCTAGTCTGAGAATAGTGAGGCCTCTTTTACCATCTCTGGGAGGAATACTGAAAACCCCCAAGTAAGCAGAAATAGGGAGTATTTCATCTCACCTTTCTCAGTGGCCATGTGACTGTTGGAATGTCTGGTAGGCTGACTGTGCATGAAAAGTTTCTCTCTTAACAGGCTGGATCACTGGCTCCTGGAGTGAATCTAGGAAGCTGCCTCATGAAGGCATTTTTGCTTGCATTTGTATCCTGCCTTTCACTTAAAGCAAAAAAAAGAAAAAAAAAATCTTTTCCTGCAAGTTATTTTTGTTGCAAAGTCGAAAAATTGGAATGTTCTCTTAATTGAAGCTTTGAGAATTTGCATAGAGCGAAATCTGCATGTTGAGGGTGTGACCTTATTGCTTAATGACTGGTGCCCTTAGACTTCATTGGTTGATAACTGCTGAGTACTTAATAAGCAAGGCCCACAATGATCTACAGCTGCCTTTTTTTCAGAAGGAAATCATAAGCCATTGTGGTCAATAGGCAGCATGTATAAAAAGTGAGAAAATGCAACTTTTAAATTACCTATCCCCCACATTTTGCCTTGATACTGTAAACTGAACTTCCTTTTTAAAAAATAAGGTAGCCTTCTAAAATGTGTAAGAAAATGTGTGGAACCATGACCATGTACATCCAGTGTTAGTTTGGGGCACACATTCTTTGATTCCTCTACACTGAGCTGTGCTCAGCAGTCATTTATTGAACACCCGGTATGTGCCAGGCCCTGTGCTGCATTGTAGAAAAACCAAAATCAGTTAATCCTGGTCCCTATTTTCGAAAGAGGACAAAAACACAATCCAAATCAAATATCTCATCTGTTACCAAAAATTTATGGCAGGCCAGGGTATATGGCCCAGTGGTAGAGCACTTGCCTAGTATGTATAAGGCCCTTGGGATCCATCCCCAGAGCCACTGAAACAAAGGATGCTATGCTGTGTCCTGGGACTTGCAGGTAGACGCAAGGTAGGAAAGTAACATTGGACAAGGAGAATTCATTTGAGCCCAAGGTTTCCCTTGCCTTTTGTCTCTTTAAGCACCCCTGCTAAAGCAGCCAGTGTTGGTCTTTGCTTTTGTCCTGAACAGCCCATCTCACTCAGCCTGCTGCTTCTGTCTGGACCTACTACTTCTACTTTAGAATCCTGAGCATTTGCTATGAGCCTCCCCCTCTGCCTCAAGAAGCTGCCCCTCATCAGAGCTCTGCTAGTAGCTAGGGTAGAGCTAGTGATACCCTTCTCTCCCTGCTCACAAGTACACAGAAGACTAGGCCCAGTTACTGGGATTTGTCCATTCAGGCAGTAGGTTTATCCCCAGGGACCACAGTCTTAGAAAATACTGGGAATCCATCTTCACTCCCACCAAATGCTTATTGTGAGCCTGGCAGGGTGCTGACTCTTTACAAAGCCCCAAGGTAGGTAATTCCAGATGACAGATGAGAAAACTAAAGCACAAAAGATGAGTGATTTGCCCAAGGTCACACAGCTACTAAAAGGGAGGCTAAGGCTTGCGACCCTGTTCCAATCCATTTCTATTATTGCCTCACAATGGGACTAGTGGTGACAGTTCCTGACTTCCAGGTTTGGGGACTTCCAAATTTTTTTCCTCACTATCTTCACCTCATGTGTCATCAGTTCTTATCACCTAACCAACAGCTCCAGCATCATCTTCCCCCTTCTATTCATCCACTGTGTTACCACAACTAACCTTTCTAATAAACTAACTAAGTTATATTCCCCTGGCTTGAGACCTTTCTGACTCCATGTCCCTTTCATGACAGTAATTATACAGTTACCTCTGATGTGGCCACTGCCTTCCATGTACATGGGCTGTTCCCAGGCTGTGTCCCTCTCCCTTCCTGTCTACCCCACCAGGCTCTCAGGACTTTACATAACCATCACCTACAACTGGAAATCATCCTGAAAGCCCTACATTTAAGTTTACAGAATTTGCTGTTTACTTGGCATCCCAACGAATGGGGTCCTTCTCAACACCAGGCCTATGGCTTGCCCAGAGCAAGACCCAGTGGCTCTTCCCAGCAGTACTGGATGATGCTGAGGAGCATGGTATGCCCAGCATTGACCGGAGCTGGAGTACAGGTCCAGCATCTAGATGTCCCAAATCTTCAGGAAGTACCTGTGATTTGGGAAAAGGCATACATTAAACTACTAAGTTTGAGGTCAGTCTTGTGTTACACTGTTCCAAGTGAAGGATGATCTCAGATCCCAGGATGTTTAGTGGGAGGCTCAATTTGGTCTTGGGTGTTGGATCTTGAGTATAGTGGGAACAAATATAGCGGCAGCTTCTTTGGGATAGTGGCATCTGGGCTGAGGCCTGGGAGTGAGTATACATGATGAGGTCAGGACCTGGTGAGGGCATTCCAGAGCAAGTGCAGGAGCTTGGGAGTAGAGATCAGGGAGGGAGGCCTGTGTTGAGTGCTCAGTTCTGAGCAGGAGACAGGGAAGTACCACAAAGTCATGGTAAGGACTTTGAGTTTTATTTTAAGAATTGGGAAACCTTCTAAACATAGAAGTGACATTCAAAAAAGGTCACTTAGAGCCGGGCATCGTGGTGCATGCCTTTAATCCCAGCACTCGTGAGGCAGAGGTAGGAGGATCTCTGTGAGTTTGAGGAGTGAATTCCAGATCAGCCTGGGCTGGAGTGAGAACCTACCTTGAAAAACTAAGAAAAAAAAAGTCACTTAGTTGGCTGTGAGGAAAAGGACTGACGGGGTCTAGTGTGGAGACCAGCATAGTAGTACAGCCATGTAAACAGCACAGCCCTCCCAGGATCTCCTTAGGGATCAGCATAAAGGGCCTAGTTGTCAGGGTATGGACTAGAGGGCCCACGAGCACCCAGGTTTTGTGCGGGATGCTTGCTTCCAGATAGCTTGCTGACTGACCCACCCATTCCACCTTCCCTGTCCCTCAATGAGGAGTCCTCACAGGGACTAAGCAGACTTGATAATGAGGCTCTCTGGGAGCAGGAGCAAGGGCTCCACCTTCAGAACCCAAGGAGAATCCCTCTAGCTCTTCAGATCTATGCCACTCTGCACAGGTCTCAGAGTTCAATAGAAGGGTTTTACCAATTACCATTGCTTCCAAAGTTGACCTGATAGTGATGATCATGAAAATGTCTGATGAGAATAGGCTATAGGCACAGATCTTGTGCATGTGAACCACATATAAAATGTTAGAAGTAGCCAGGTGTGGTGGCACATGCCTTTAATCCCAGCATTCAGGAGGCAGAGGTGGTAGGATTGTCATGAGTTTGAGGCCAGCCTGAGACTACATAGTGAATTCTAGGTTAGCCTGGGATTAGAGTGAGATCCTACCTCAAAAACAAACAAACAAAAAATGCTAGAAATAATTGAATTGTCTGAAGGCATCAGCCGCCTCTGGTTAAGGGTCATTCTACATGTATAGTCTCCTAAGAAAGCCACTCAAGCTCTTGTGAGATGTGTTCCCTGTGGACACAAGCTTGCAGGGAGCATGTCCTGCAAGATTTTAGTCATAGTTTGTCTGTTTATAGTTTAACTATATAGGTAAACAGAATATTAATTTTGATATGTGATTAGAACATTTTTTTTTGTAGGCTTTACCGCCAGCACCTGTTCAGAATCACACAAATAAGCCTCAGGTATTCAATGCATCTCTTCAAGATCATATTTATCCAAGCTGTTTTGGGAACACTCCAGAGTGGAATAGTTCTAAATTTATAAGTCTTTGGGGATCAGAAGTGATGAATGATAAGAACTGGAATCCTGGCACTTTCTTGCCAGATACAATTTCTGGTAAGGAATTTGTTAAAACTTTCTTAAGGTTTTAAATTATCTGAGCCAAGTAGGTTGCTCCCATTGCAGTCCCATAGAGGCCCAGCTGCAGCTGCCCGGCTGCCACCATAAAGTGGGAGGACCCTGGGGCTTCATCCCACCCACCCTTGCACATCTGCACCTACCAGTGCACTGCATTGATTGAACAGAGACAGCACACTGGCTCTGGCTGCTCATCATTAGTGAGTTGAGCCACATGGTGCTGTGGAGGTTCTGGTCTCCAGGGTTCATGTCCAACCTTTGAGCAGTGATGACCACCAGATCTCAGTCCAGTACATGGGGGCAGGGAGATAGTGCCACATCCTTGAACACTGTGACTCACATTCCTATCCTCTGGTTTCTGTATTGACCCTACATGGGTACTCTCCCCTCTAACAAGCAACTTCCTCCCCAGCTGCTTAGGCAGGGCCAGGGACGCTTGGGAGAGAATGGTACCTATACCTCTATACTTCCTCTGTCTTCATATGGTCAGAGTCCCAGTAGCCCCACACCAGCCATGCATGTGCTCAGAACAGAAGCTAGATTGGATATCCTGACTTGTGTTTGCAAAGGATTTCTAGCTGTGTGACTTTAGGCAAGTTGCTTAGCCTTTCTGAGCCTCAGTTTTTTCATCTTTAGGACGGGAGTAACAGTATCAGCCTTAGAAAGAGATTTTAAGGCACTTAGTGATATTGGAAAGCAGGGATTGGCACATAATAGGTGCTCAATAAACCTTTTCCCTTAGAGTATTATAAGTGTCATCCTAGATGAGTTTTGACTTCTAGCAGCCCCAATTTTAGCATGTCCTTTAGGCTATTGCTAAGTGCTTTTTTTCTTAAAAGCTTTAATTTTCCCATTCTTTAAAGGGAGTGATATATTAGGGCCAGCGCTCTCAGAAACAAGACCTGAAGCCCTTCCACCTCCACCCAGCAGTGAAGCACCTACAGTTTCAGATAGCAAAGAGAAAAAAAATGCTGCAAAAAAGAAGTGTTTGTACAATTTCCAAGATGCTTTTATGGAAGCAAATGAAGTTGCTGTGGCAAACACAGTGGCCATGGCAACCTCCTCAGCCACATCTTCTGTGTCATGTACGGCCACCACGGTGCAGTCCAGCAGCAGCCAGTTCAAGGTGTCGTCTAGAAGGCCTCCTTCTATAGGTAAGGACCCTGGGAGCCATGTGGCCTGTTGGCTTCTTCCACTGCCTTAGTGTTACCTTTTATTTAGCCAGAGGAGCAAAAAATTCTCAGAGAATGAGCCCTGTTGGCTCTGGTTGCATTTTAGTCACACATAGAATACCTTTGGGTCACTGAGCTCTTTTTGCCTGAAGCCTCTGTTTTCTGTGATGGGCAGAGCCAGCTTAGTTGTTGTCTTAGCACAGGACAGGATCCACTCTCCCTGGAAGCTACTTAAGACATTCCACTGAGCAAAAGAGGGCATATGAAAACCAACAAGACTGCCTGCCCCTGGCCTTCTGTCACACAACAATGACCAAAAGCCAGAAAGCAAGGAAATTATGAGACCAAGGGCAAGTGTCAAAGGGGCACAAGCACTGAATTGCAGGGGCCTCACCATCTAAAGTTACTCCAGATGTTAGGGCCAAATTGGGTGTGGGTAAGAGAAATAAAGTAAATATGACAAATTGAGTTGAAGATGAGTGGGTATTCTTTCTGTTGTTCCTTCAATCTTTCTTGAGGTCTACACATTTTCAAAATGAAAAATTGGTGAAATAAGTGTAATTAAAGGAAGCATAAATGTCTGTTTTCTTCAGTCGGTAGCAGTTTCTCTTGCATCTCTACATGCAGGTGATGTCTTTCATGGCCTCAACAAGGAGGACCACAGACATTCGGCTCCTACTGCTCCGAGGAACAGCCCCACGGGCCTGGCCCCGCTCCCAGCCCTGTCTCCTGCTGCACTCTCCCCAGCCTCCACTCCTCACCTTGCAAATCTTGCAGCCCCATCACTCCCCAAAACAGCAACCACAGCCCCTGGGTTTGTAGATACACGCAAGAGCTTCTGTCCTGCCCCTGTGGCACCCCCGCCCTCCACCACAGATGGCTCCGTTAGCGCCCCTCCCAGTGTCTGCAGGTGAGCCCTGGAGGCCCAGGTCCTGTGGGGGAGGGCTGGGAGCACTTTGAATACTGGATGCTGTATCATGCCAGTAACACAGATTGCCCTGGGACCATGCAGGTAACAACTCCAGTGCAATGCAGAAGGAATGCAGACACCACTATAGTAGAAGCTGGGGCAGGGTAGGGGGAGCTGCACCCTTAAGACTAGTTCTTCAGAGGGAAGAGCCAATGTCCTGACTACCAGGGACTCCTGGGCTGACTGGCTTTACCACTGGTGGCATCATGGGTGTATCTTTTTTGTCTTTAAAGTTTTTTATTTGCTATACATTGGGTAGAATCAGAAGGAAATTCATAAACTGTGTTTTAAAACAATCTCGTTTTTATAAAAGACCATTTCTGTTACCTTTGAACTTGCCTATTTGAAGTAATCTCACAAACCTCACTGTGAAACCACTGGTTGCAAAAAGAGGGAGGAACATTGAAGGAGTTCCTGTGTGCCTGTCCAGTGGCACTATAGGAGCATGTGAGTGACTGCTGCACATGTGTGCCATGTCTCCTGACTGAGCCCGGTCACCACACCATCTTGATTGCATGTTATTCTAAGACCCTGGGGCCATACCACTTCCATGCTGCCTTGGTCTGAGAAATGGGCAGAACAGCAGGTGGGGCTGAAGAAAGTTCCCAGTCAGCTCTGGAAACAGGCTGTTTGCTCATGAGCTGTGTGTGGTTTTGCAGTGACCCTGACTGTGAAGGGCACCGCTGCGAGAATGGTGTCTATGACCCACAGCAGGACGACGGGGATGAGAGTGCAGATGAGGACAGCTGCTCTGAGCATAGCTCTAGCACCTCAACTTCCACAAACCAGAAGGAGGGCAAGTACTGTGACTGCTGCTACTGTGAGTTCTTTGGACACGGCGGGGTAAGTTCATATAGTCAGCATATCATGACATCCATGCAGATTCTTAGGCAAGAATTGTGTGCTGGGTTCAGTTCAAAGTATTTTTATTTATTTATTAGAGACAGACAGAGGGACAGAGAGAGCAAATGAACTCCAGATGCATGTGCCACCTTGTGCATCTGGCTTACAGAAGACCTGTAGAATCAAACCTGGGTCCTTAGGCTTCGCAGGCAAGTGCCTTAACCGCTCAGCCATCTCTCCAGCCCTGGGTGTTCCTTCAAAGTATTTTTATATTTATTTGTTTATGTGTGTGAGAGAAAGAAAGAGACAGAAAGGAAGGAAGGAAGTGGGGGGGGGGGGGAGAGGAAAGGAAGGAAGCAGATAGAGAGAATGGGCACACCAGGGCCTGTAATGAACTCCAGACACATGAATCAACCTGTGCATCTGGTTTCATGTGGGGACTGGAAATCAAACCTGGGTCCTTAGGCTTTGAGGAAAGCACTTTAACCACTGAATCATCTCTCTAGCCCCCAGTTCAGGATATTTTTATGTTGTGTAAAGCTTCAATTACAGCATAGTTAAAATCAAGGTACAGTGTGAAAATAGCAAGTGCACTTCTGGGTTGTACTTATAAAGAGATGCAATTTCATCACTGCAGTTTTTTTTAAATCACAATTTATTCTTCTATTAGAGTTGATCCAGTTTTTATTTATTTATTTACTAGAGACACAGAGAGGGAGAGAGATAGAGAGAGCATGGGCTCACTAGGCCCTCCAGCCACTGCATACGAACTCCAGACACACGTGCCACCATGTGCATCTGGCTTACATGGGACCTGGAGAATCAAACCTGGGTCCTTGGGCTTTGCAGGCATGTGACTTAACTGTATCTCTCCAGCCCAATATAGTCTTAAATAGCAACAAGGAACATGGTAGTGGAAAATTGGCACAGAACCTGTATGCATTTCAGTCATAGTAAGGTTGTTTAAACTTGTTGTTCATTTTCTTTCTTTCTTTTTTTTTTTTTTTTTTTTTGTTTTTTTCGAGGTAGGGTCTTACTCTAGTCCAGGCTGACCTGGAATTCACTATGGAGTCTCAGGGTGGCCTTGAACTCACGGTGATCCTCCTACCTCCGCCTCCCGAGTGCTGGGATTAAAGGCGTGTGCCACCACGCCCGCTTGTTGTTCATTTTCTAATGATCAACTAGTTGAAAAAAACCTATTCTGACCTTAAAATGCACTCCCTTTAGCTGGGTGTGGTGGTGCATGCCTTTAATCCCAGAAGTTGGGAGGAGAGGTAGGATTGTGAGTTTGAGGCCACCCTGAAGGTCAGCCTGGGCTACAGTAAGATCCTACCTCAAACCCTTCCCCTCAAAAAATGCACACCCTTTGCCTGTCTCACAGACATACTGAAATTCCTCCTTTGATTACAGTATGTTAAGATCAGTATGCCATACTTACTCAAATTTACAGTAACCCTTCTGTTTTGTTTCCAGTTAGAAGTAGGAAAAAGCAATTCAGCTGTCATCACTGCAGTTTCGATTGGTTTGTTTTTGCTTGTTGAGGCAGAGTTACCTTCTGTAACCTAGATTGACCTTAAACTTTCTCTAGCCCAGACTGACCTTAAACTCATGGCAGTCCTCTTGGGCATGAACCACCACTGCCCCCTAAATCACTGCATTAAAAAAAAAGTTTTATTTATTTGCAAGAGAGGGTGATGGCAGACACAAAGAAAGTAAGTATGGGTGTGCCAGGGCTTTTTGCCTTGCAAACAAACTCCGTGTGCCATATGACTTTACATAGGTACTAGAGAATCACATTCTAGTCCTTAGGCTTTGGAAGCAAGCGCCTCAACCACTGAGTCATCTCTCCAGCCCCACTGCATCTTTATATTTGTGATATTTCAAAAACTAGATTAAACCACAGTGTGGTGGCACATACCCTTAATCCTAGCAGAGGTAGGAGAATCGCTGTGAGTTTGAGACCACCCTGAGACTACATAGTGAATTCCAGGTTAGCCTGGATTAGAGCCAGACCTTACCTTGAAAAACAAACAAACAAACAAAAAACTGGATTAAATAAGAGATGCTACTAAACGCCCAACAAATAGAAAGTTGTCAGCTTCATTCCTCTACACAGTGGAGTCCTTGGTAGTGCTGACTGTGGGTGGTGTGAATCTTCTTGTTGGATGAGTACAAAAGATAGTGGAACACCTGCATGTTTGTATATATTTTCTGAATAATAAATTTATTTATACAAGCAGAAGTCACCCCTGGTCTCTAGGGACAGGCAGGAGGAAGGGCCAGGTGCATGAGGTTTCTGTTGTGTCTGCTTTTTTTCTGACTGTTTCCTAAGATCTGCACATGGTTTAGATTGTATGGAGTTTGGCAATAGGTGACAGTGTGCTTTAAGGGCTAAATAGGAAATCTGGGAATCCATGGAAAGATACTGCAGACAGGGCTTTTAGCATTAAAGGATAATCTCACTGTAGTAAATAAAAGAGACATCAGTATGTGTTATTGCTTTTCAGCTTAAAAAGCCTATTTGTATATATTTTATCAGATTTTCAATATATATAGATATATTTATACACATATTATGCAGATATTTACAGATAGGTATAAAGTTAAAGATAGAAGTCGAAATGCAACTTTGAGATTGCATGATGATAGTTAAACTTTACCTTCCTGACATTTATCTTAATTTTCACAATGGTCATTGCTATTTAAGTAATTTTTAAAAACAAATTATTTTTACAGACAGAATCTGAAACTTGTTACATTCAAAACTTAGTTTAAATTTTTTTTTTAAATCTATTTGACAGAGAAAGAGGCGGGAGGTGGGAGAGAGGGGCGGGGAGAAAGAGAATGGGTATACCAGGGCCTCCAGCCGCTGTAAATGAACTCTAGATGTATTCGCCACCTTGTTCATCTGGCTTACGTGGGTCCTGGGGAATCAAGCCTGGGTCCTTTGGCTTTACAGGCAATCATCTTAATCTCTAAGATATCCTTCCTGCCCCAAACTTTTAAAATGTGAGGACTAATTTAGTTGTGTTTCTATCTTAGCCTCCAGCTGCACCAACAAGTAGAAATTATGCAGAAATGAGGGAAAAACTTCGCTTACGGCTGACCAAGAGGAAAGAAGAGCAACCCAAGAAAATGGACCAGATCTCAGAGCGGGAAGGTGTAGTTGATCATCGGAGAGTAGAGGATTTGTTACAGTTCATAAACAGCTCCGAGACCAAGCCTGTTAGCAGTACCCGAGCAGCCAAGCGAGCAAGACACAAGCAGAGAAAGGCAAGTGACAACTCTGTATCAGGGCACATGTAAAGGTGTGCATGCAGAAGACCAGGGACAGCAGCTGGTTAGCATGCCTGCCTTGGTAATCTGAGAGCCCTTTCTGTCTGATGGTCTGAAATGGAAGCTATATCACTTTGCTTATATTTTCAGGATACCACTTCCCCTTGAGTCATGGGTATATTAGTAGACCTCACTCAAGGCTTCAGGTCCTGAGCTGGGGACAGCAAACCCTGCCCCTCTGCCTGTGGGAACCTGCCTTCCCAAGGAGAAATGGAGCAGGAGAGTCCCTTGTAGGGTTTTGGAGCTTGTGGGTGAAGAGGAGCCTTTGATAAGAATAGGGACAGGCAGGGCCCTACCCAGTATAGCCTTTGTATTGATATTTAGGCAGGCCCTCCCACATTCTTGTTCTGATTCCCTATCTAGTTGAGAGGATAGTATAACATCAATATTAAAGTGTGGGAAAGAGAGCCACCTGTCTGTGTGGCAACGCATGGGAGTTTCCACCTCCCCAGAGAGCATGATATGTCACAAGAAGCAGATGTCTACTTGCCCAGGATTGGAGCTGTGAAGCAACTTGCCCTCTGCCTAGTGAGGAAGCAAGGCATCTAGAACCTGTTTCTGCCAATGAAAATTATACTTTATGTCCTGCTCTTTCTGAAAGTGATGGCAGTAGACCTACTCTGTGTTTTTCTACCACCAGCACTACTACCACCCTGCCAATAAAATTTATCTTATTCCAAGTCAGCCTGGGCTGGAGTGAGACCTTATCTTGAAGAAAAATAAATTAAGCCAGCATGCTGGCACATGCCTTGAATGCAAGCACTCGGGAGGCAGAGGTAGGAGGATTGCTGTGGGTTTAAGGCCACCCTGAGACTACATAATGAATTCCAGGTCAGCTTGGGATAGAGCAAGACCCTACTTTGAAAAGTAAAAAAAAATTTATATATATATATATATATATATATATATATATATATATACACACACACACACACACACACACACACACACACACACACACACACACACACCTTAGAAACCTTCTACAGATCTTGTGTTGGAGCAATTTGAAAGAGATTTCTGGTTTAGGCCTCCAAACATGCTAGGTTCTAAAACCTAGATGCAGGCAAGCCAATGTGGCTGCAAGCAGTGGAAGCTTATAAAGAGATTCCGAGGGTCCTGACAGTAGAATGGCTCAGAGTCCCTTCCTTCAGCATGGTCAGGCAAAGCTGTGAGGGAAGAGGAAGGTGGGGTCTCCATCTAAGGTGGTCTACAACCCTCAGTTTCATTGGAGATCTGTACGACTCCTTCCTCTGTTTCTCAGGGGTCCCTCCCCCATCCCAGGCTCTTGATCTTGTCCTTACAGGCAGTCTGAAATCTAGACTTGAAGCTCACCACTATTCATAGAAGGCAATGCCATAAACTATGCTCAGCACCTGCACACCCTCTTGTGAACTGGCACTGCTCTCTGTCCAGCTCTCTGTTTTACATGGCCACACAGAGATTGTGAATTGTGCTTGTTGCTGAAACAAAGACAGAGGTCCAGTACTCTGTGCTGGGATCCCTTTATGGGAGCCTTGTTTATCTAGTCTGGGCTATGCATGGAGCTTGTGTCAATGTAGAGGTCAGCATTCTGAGTGCAGCCAGTCCATGTGGAATGATAGTTCACATTCCAGCATAGCCCCACATTCTACAGCAGACATTGAGCTTGACCCTCTTCCATGTTCCCTCCAGGAGCTGCCTGTTGAATGCTGCCTGTAACGAAGGCTAACTTTTGTCCTTATAAAATAAAGCAAGGAGGTTAAACATTTTTTACTTGAATTGTCTAATTTTTAAAGTACATTATCAAGAGGCACTTGGCTTACTTAGCATGCAGAGTTCCTGGGTTTAATCCCCAGTAAATAAAAATGTATGTGTAGCAAACAGCCACACATTGCTGGGATGAACTTCCAGACCAGGCATACTTATGTGAAGAAGGGATTTGTTTGAAGCAGGGTCCCATAATGGTAGAAGCTGGCCTGCTTTCATAGGTCCAAGCAGAGAAAGAGAAAGCCACAAGCCACCACCAAAAAGCAGGCAAGCACATTTAGAAAACTCCATGCAAAGCTTAAGCACTTTGCATATCTTTAGAATTCCAAATCCATTCCCACATCTTAGGACTGTACCCTAGGATTCACCCACTGTGACACCATCTCCAGCCAGGTGGTTGCAGATCTAAAGTACAAACTTTAATAAAATCCTGAATAGGGCTGGAGAGATGGCTTAGCGGTTAAGCACTTGCCTATGAAGCCTAAGGACTCCAGTTCAAGGCTCGATTCCCCTGGACCCATGTTAGCCAGATGCACAAGGGGGCGCATGCGTCTGGAGTTCATTTGCAGTGGCTTGAAGCCCTGGCACGCCCGTTCTTTCTCTGTCTCTCTCTCTCTCTCTCTCTCTCTCTCTCTCTCTCTCTCTCTCTCTCCCCCTCCCTCTCCCTCCCTCCTTCTGCTTCTTTCTCTCTCTGTCACTTTTAAATAAATAAAGAAAAAAATTTTTAAAAAGTCCTGAATGTATTGGGGGCCATTAAATTACCATAGTAGGTTACCATAGAATATTGTGAAAAACTGCTGGATGTGGTGGCACACATTTTTAATCCCTGTACTCAGGAGGCTGAGGTAGGAGTTTAAGGCTATCCTGGGCTAGAGTGAGATTCTGTTTCCAAAAAAAAAAAAGAAATTAAGAAATACATTGTGGGGTTGGCCAGGTGTGGTGGTACATGCCTTTAATCCCAGCATGTGGGAAGTAGAGGTAGGAAGATTGCTGTGAACTCGAGGTTACCCTGATACTACATAGTGAATTCCAGGTCAGTCTATGCTAGAGCAAGACCTTACCTCAAAAAAACAACAAAAAAGGTGTGTGTGTATATGTGTGTATTGTGAGGAAATGGCTTAGTGGTTAAGGCACTTGCCTATGAAACCTAGGGGCTCATGTTCGAATCTCCAGGTCCCTTATAGCCAGACACACAGTAATACAAGTGTGCAAGGTTCCACATGTGCACAAGGGGTGCACTTATCTGGAGTTCATTTGTAGCAACTGAAGGCCCTGATGCACCCATTCTCTCTCTTAAAATAAAAAAGAAATACATTGTGAAAAATAGCTTGGTGTAATGATGGGTGCCTACAGTCTCAACTACTTAGGAGACTAAAGTGGGAGGATAACTGGGGCCAGGGGTTTGGGGCCAGCCTGGGATATGCTGAGACCCATCCCACAAAACAGAGATCGAAAACACTTAAAACATAGAAGGGCCAGGCATGATGGCACATGCCTTTACTCTAGCACTTTGGGAGGCTGAGGTAAGAGGTGAGCCTGGAGCTACAGAGTGAGCAGCTCTGAGTTAACCTCAGGCTAGAGTGAGACCCTGCCTTGAAGAAGGAAAAGAAGCCAGGCATGGTGGTACACACCTTTAATCCCAACACTTAGGAGGCAGAGGTAAGAGGATTGCCATGAGTTTGAGGCCACCCTGAGACTACATGACGACAGAGTGAATTCCAGGTCAGCCTGGGCTAGAGTGAGACCCTGCCTCAAGAAAACAAACAAAAAATAAACAACAAAAAAAAGTTTGCCCATGATTTCTCACACAAGTAGTAGCTTTGTTATAGCCCAGCCATGGAAGGATCAATGCCTCTTTCACTTAGTGGCTTTTTATTTCTATATAGAAGGAACAGTTTCAGTTTGTACCCCAGGAGTTATGTAGCACTAGTAAATGAAATCTTCACTTAGGTAAAACTAATTTACCAAGTTGGACAGCCTGGATGCACTGATGTTCTATGTGCTATGGAATACTGAGCAGTTCTGAAAGTTATTTGCCCTTACAGTAGTGAAAATATACTGGGATTTTGCCAAGGTGGGAAGGAGGTTTTAGGACACATTTCGTGCATGTCCTATTGGCACAGTCCTCACTAGGACAGTCAAGCATGCTGAGAGCTTGGGCAGCTGGTGGGACTTGCATAGCTATAGGTCTGTCTGTGGCCAGGATTAGGTCAGTCCTTGCCTCAAAACAAGAGGATGGCCAGCTCCTTGGGTACAGCACAACAGTTGCTTTGACTCTTTCCCAGTGCCCAGCTCTCAGTCAGAGGGTGTTAGCCACCATGCCCTTCCCCCACTAAAGTAAGCATGTTCCTTGTTAGACTGAAATCTAACCATTCTGCGGAGTAAAATAGCTGAAGGTCGGTATTTTCAGCTTATATTACCCCTTTCAGAGCTGAAGCTACATTAAGTAATTGGTGTTTTAAAATTGTCTTTAGTTTTCTGTGTCTCAGGCTTTAGAGTTATTACCATAGTATAAGCCACCTTCTCTCTTCTTGACAGCTGGAGGAAAAGGCACGCCTGGAAGCTGAAGCCAGGGCACGGGAGCACCTGCATCTCCAAGAGGAACAGAGGCGAAGAGATGAGGAGGAGGAAGAGGAGGAGGAAGAGGAAGATGAGGAAAGGCGTTTCAAGGAAGAATTTCAGCGGCTTCAAGAGCTTCAGAAACTAAGAGCTGTAAAAAAGAAGAAAAAGGAAAGGCCAAGTAAAGACTGTCCCAAATTGGACATGCTGGCTAGAAGTTTCCAGGCAACAACAGAATCTGTCCCTAACTCTGAAAACATTCAGAATGGCTTGTTAGAGCAAGCTGAAGAACCAGAAACCTCATCTCACTCCCCTTCTAGACAGGTGAATCACTCAGAGCCCAGGCCAGGGGCAGCTGATGGGGACACTGCAGACTCCATGGAACCCCAAGACTCCAAGCTTCTGCTGTCCAAGGAGGTCAGCGGGAAGCAACATGAGCCCCTTGCATTTATTTTGGACATGATGCATCATCACAAGGAGGGAAATGGCAAACAGAAGTTGAAGCAGTCCAGTAAGGCTAGCAGTGAGCCAGCAAGGAAGCCCGTAGAGTCCCCCAAAGCCACAGAGGCACAGCCCAAACTCCGGGCCCAGAATGAGTCAAAGACTAAAGTGGTGGACCTCACCTCCCTCTCAGAGCATAAGAGAGAGGAGAGGAAAGTCAACACGAACAACAATAACAAGAAACAGCTGAACCATGTCAGGGAGGAAAAGCCAAACCCAGTTGCTCCTGAGTCACCCTCTCCCATCCAACCTCTGCAGAATGGCAGGCTGATTCTGTCTGATTCTCCTCAGCCCAAGGGCAAGAACAAGAAAAACAAGAAGAAGAAAGGAGACAGAACTAGCAGTTCAATTGGTAATTACAGAGTGGAGGGGAATTGTTTTCTATATGAATACCCTGATGGAAGCCCAAACCCCTGTGCTGGCCTTGTAGGTGAGAGAGGCTACTTATCTGTGACGGATAGGTAGGCATGGTTGTTGCGTTTTGTTATTTTGAAGTAATTTAGACCTCAAATGGCTATAAAGAGTATACAAGTGTGTGTGTGTGTGTGTGTGTGTGTGAGAGAGAGAGAGAGAGAGAGAGAGAGAGAGAGAGAGAGAGAGAGAGAGAGAGAAGGTGGAGGAGAAAAAAGGCAGGTGTGTGTGTGCCATGGCACATGTGGAAGTCAGAGGACAACTCTCAGGTTGGTCCTCACCATTCCATCTTGTTTAAGCAGGATTTCTCTCAGTCTAGCTCAGCTGTTGCTGTCTGCTGTGCTCAACCAGGAAATTCTCCTGTCTCTACCTCCCATTTCACCATTATAGTGCTGGGATTATATAAACCCACCACAGCTTCTTCTAGCTTTTTATGTGGGAGGTGAGGGTTGAATTTGGGTTGGGTACTTATGCTTGAGTGGTAAACACTTTATCCACTGAGCTATCTCTCAAATCCCTGATTATGCAATTGTTTCATGAGTATTTTTAATCCGTTGTTGGTTGAATCCATAGATACAGAATTGGTAAGTAAGGAGAGCCAACTGTAATGCCCCTCCCATCACTGGTGGTGGTAACTGGATTGAGAGAATGTCTACCCAGATTCTCTACAGTTGAACTTATTTTTTTATCTTTTCTTTTTTAAAAAAATTGCTTTTGGCATGTGTGTATGCATGATGTATGCACATGTGTGTGCAGGTGTATCCTATGTATGACTGGAGGAGATTTTCATGTGTCCTTTATTGCTCAAGTTCCCACTGAACCAAGAACTGCAGTTTCAGTCAGACTGGCTGACCAAAAAGTCCCAGTGATTCTCCTGTGTCTGCTCCTCTCAGAACTGGGGTTACAGCTGTGCATAGCCACAACCACCTTTTTTATGTGGATGTTGGGGATCAAACTCATGGTCTCAGGCCTTCTCAGACTCTCATGTCTGTGCATTAAGCACTCTTACCTACTGAGTCATTTCTCCTGCCCTGACATTTCCTCTTTAAAGTTAGTAAATTTAGTGTCTTTGTTGTAAAATGAATTCGCATGATATTCCAGTGCCACAGCAACAGATCCTCTTCTTTCTTGTAGCTCTCTGATCTGTTTGCCACATATTTACTGACTTAGGCAGACCTAGAACACACATAACATAGTTTCAGAATTGGCTGGTAACACTGTGGAAAAGTATGGATAACAGCATACTATATGTTCTTTTGCCCTTGGATATTTTCCTTTTTTAACTTATTCTGGGAAGCACTCGTATTCACAGAGATCTTCCTTGCTCTTCAAGTTGAGTAGTGCTTTGTTTTAAATGTGCTACAGTTTCTTCAGCCATAATATGTAGGGAGGAGTTAGCGTGTTTCCAGTGCTTTGTAATTGTACGCAGTGCTGTGAATAGTACTGTACAGAACTGACTGCATCTTCAGAGTGTTTTCTTAGAAGGCAAGAACCATGCCTGGCCACATAATACACTATGTAAGTAGCCCCAAGGAAAAAGGAATCATGAGTATCTCCATAAATACTAGGAAAACTTTTGATAAGCTTTAGCCTTAGAGCCACTATTCAGTTAATGTGTGGAGACACCATATCCATCTCAGGAATGATGAAATATAACAAGACAAGCACTAAAGGCACAAGAAGTGGAAGTCTTGGCTTGGAATGTAGCTCAGTTGATAGAGTACTTGCTTAGCACAAAACCCTAGCACCGTGTAAACATATAAAATGTGTGGTAGCACATGCCTGTAATTCCAGCACTTGGGAGGTAGAGGCAGGAGGATCAAAAGTTCAAGGTTACCCTTGCTACAGTGAGTTGGAGGCCAGCTTGAGCTTACGTGAGGCTCTGTTTCAAAAAAAACAGGCCCAAAGATGTGAAGCTAACACATAGAAACTGAGGGGTTTTGCACACACAACCCAGTCAGGCAGCACTATAACAGAGGAATACTCTTGAAGCCATCTATGTAATTTATCTCAGTAACCACATTTACACTTAAGAATAAACTAATGAAATTAATTTTAAAAACAAAATACATAAAAATACTACTTCAGTTGAGCATGGTAGCATATGCCATTAATTCCAGCATTTGGGGGACTGAGGTAAGACGTTCATTTTGAATGAGTTCAATTCCAGCCTGGGACTACAGGTCAGCCATAGCTAGAGTGAGACCCTACTTCAAAAAACAAACAACAACAAAAAGAAAACATAGTGATTTATAACTCTTGTAATAAAGCCCACTTGCTTGTGGTAAATAAGTTCTGTTTGCTGTTACTTTAATATTCTTGCATTGATAATCATTTCAGATAAAAAAAAGTCTGTAACTTCCTTTTATCTATTTTAAATTTTTTATGCATGGGGCTGGAGAGATGGTTTAACAGTTAAGGCTCATGCCTGCCAAGCCTAAGTACCCTGGTTCAATTCTCCAGGTCCCACATAAGCTAGATGCACATGGTGGTGCATGCGTGTAGAGTTCATTTGCAGTGGCTGGAGACCCTGGCACTCCCATTCTCTATCTCTCCCTCTCTCTCTAGTAAATAAATAAATAAATCTTTTAAAAAAATGTATGCATGTATGTGTGTGTGTGGAGGTGCCATCCACCCTTTTTGTTTTTTTAAGGGGTTCGCTGTGGCCCGGCTGACCTGGAATTCATGATGTAGTCTCAGGCTGGCCTCAAACTCACAGCAATCCTCCTACCTCTTCCTCCCGAGTGCTGGGATTAAAGGTGTGTGCCACCATGGCCAGCTCTATCCACCCTTTAAAAAAAAAAAATATATATATATATATATATATATATATATATACATACACACACACACACACACACACATACACACACATATATACATACACACACATACATATACATATATATATAGAGAGAGAACTTCTATACTTAACAACAAACCATGGTATTCCCCCCCCCCACTTTCCCTTCATAACTCTGTTTTCTGTCATATCCCCTCCCTCTCTCTTTTAGTCTCTTTTATTTTGGTGTCATCATCTTTTTCTCCTATTATGAGGGTCTTGTGTGAGTATTGCTAAGCACTGTGAGGCCTTGGAGAGCAAGGTCAAATTCTGTCCAGACAGTTGTAAGAAATGGTACTCTTCCTTTGGCTCTTGCATTCTTTCCTCCACCTCTTCTGCAATGGACCCTGAGCCTTGGTGGGTGTGAGATGTTTCAGTTCTGGACACTCCTTTGTCCCTTCTTCTCAGCACCATGTTGCCTTTTGGGTCATCCCAGTGCCATTTGAAAAGAGAAGCTTCTTTAACTAGAAGTGAGAGTAGCATTAATGTATGACTATGAACATTAAGTGTAGTGCTGTCAGGGTAATTTGGTGAGAGTAATATATGCCATAGGCTTTTGATTAGGTTTTCAGTACCAGGCAGAGAGCAATTGGTTTCCCCCAGAGCAGACATGCCACTGTTGGCACTCATTTAGTCATTTGGCCTGTCTGGCCAAACTTGAGGCTTCCAGGGTCCACTGTTTCCACTGCTGATGACTTCTGTCTCCCATAAGACTGTATACAGTACAGCTTTTTCCAGCTTTCAATTGGCTGGGCTACAGGGAAAAGGTTTTCTGCTCAGCACCAACTTGTTTTCTCAGTGACTTTGCTGCTCAGGCATGTAAAGTCTTCAGCAATAGGGTCTTACCATCTCTTTCTCATGGGGAACCAAGGGCCTTGACAATAGTCTAATGTTTTGGAGGCAACAGGGACCTCCCTGGCCAACAACTGGAAGGTATCCCATCCCAGGCACTGAAAATTTTCTAGTAACACTCTATGGCTTCTGACCATCCATCTTTTTTGATGAAATAGGGTCTCACTGATCCCATTGTGACATCACTTCCACATATGGACATAACAGTGGCCTACTGTCACAACACAGTTCATATTATGACATCATAATACCCTACTGTGTCATTACAGAGACCTGTTGTCAGAGCACAGTTCCATGTGGTGACATCACAATTCTCTGCTATGACATCACAAGGCCCCCACCCTCCCTGACACATCTGTCTTGGATACTGGGAATGGATTCTTGCATTTCCTGTGTGCCTCATTTTTTCCTTATGCTCAGGGCCCTCCTCTCCTAAGTCTTGTTCTTCATGGTAGGAAATGCCCATCCTTTAGTGCTCTGCCATGTGAGTCTCCACAAACAGGAGATGTTATTAGACAAGTGAGATATGACTTAATTATGATACTGTGAAAATGCATTTTCCACTGTCATAGAAGGACATGGGATGATAACCTGGGAAAACTAAAGCTCGTTGTTAACAGAAAAATGTGAGCAGCTTTTGCTTGTGCTCTTGCATTGATGAAGCATAGTACCAAGGCTGCCTCACACAGTCATAGTCACCTGGATCCACATACCATACCAGGGAAAAGGGTAAATGTTCAGTTGGACTAGTGTGGTAGGCAGAACAAGGAAGAGAAATTGAAATTCTCAAACTTGATTGGGATTCTGGGAAATGGAGTGACTCTGAACCAGAAACCTTCCTGTGCTCACCTTGTCTGTGGTCAGAAGGCTGTGGGACTGCAAAGGTAGACAAAGTATGCTTTTGATGGGGGAGAAGGCCTGAGAACTTTTGGATGGAACGTATACATGATTGAATGACTGGGAGAGCCCATATCTGAATGATTAACATCTGGGTTCTTGTCTGGCCTGCCTTCTGGACAGCTCTGCTGGCAGCCACACTCTGCCTCTGTCCCCTCCAACAGGAACTGAGGACCCTTGGGCTCCCAGTTAGTGTAAGTTTCTAAGAACCTTCTAAATGGCCTGTAATTGGCTGGCCATCACTGGATGACCAGTCACTTGAGAGTCTGGCTTCCATCCAACAGGTCTCTGCTGATGGAACTTGAACCAGCAGTTGCCTTGCTCAGCAAGCCAATGAGTAGTGCGAGGTGTTCACAATCAAACTAGAGCAATCTGCCTTTTACAAAATTTTGTTGTAGGGCTGAAGAGCTGGCTTAATGGTTAAGGCATTTGCCTGTGAAGCCAAAGGACCCAGGTTTGATTCTCCAGGACCCACATAAGCCAGATGAACAAGGTGGCGCATGAGTCTGGAGTTCGTTTATAGTGCCTGAAGGCCCTGGTGTGCCCATTCTCTCTCCCAGTCGCTGTATTTATCTGCCTCTTTATCTCTCTCAAATAAATATTTAAGACTATTTTAAGCTGGGCGCGGTGGCATATGCCTTTAATCCCTAGCAGTTGGGAGGCAGAGGTAGGAGGATCACCGTAAGTTTGAGGCCACCCTGAGAATACAGAGTGAATTCCAGGCCAGCCTGAGCTAGAGTGAGACCCTATCTTAAAAAACCAAAACAATTTTTAAAAAGAACCAGGTGTAGTGGCTCATGCCTTTAATCTCAGCACTTGGGAGGCAGTGGTGGGAGGATCACCAGGAGTTCAAAGCCACCCTGAGACTACCAAATGAATTCAGGTCAGCCTGGGCTAGAGTGAAACCCTACCTGAAAAAAAAACAAAATGAAACATTTTTTTTCTTTTCTTTCTCTCTCTCTCTCTTTCTCTCTTTTTCTTTCTTTCTCTTTCTCTCTTTCTCTCCTCTCTCTTTCTTTTTTCTCCTTCCCTGCTCTTCCCCTTCCCCTTCCCCTTCCCCTTCATCTTGTAAGCCAGGCTTGGTGATGCATGCCTTTAATTCCAGCACTAAGGAGGCAGAATTAGGAGGATTACTGTGGCTTCAAGGCCAGCCTGGGTCTACAGAGTGTGTTCTGGGTCTGGGCTAGAGGGAGACCCTACCTTGGGAAAATAAATAAATAATTTTGTTTAAAATCTTGTTTTAGAGAAATTTTTTTATACTTTATGGAGGTATTAAATTAAAAGTGTGATAAATTATTTGTTTTGTTCTGGTAAGATGGCTCTCTGATAATGTGACATGCTTCTTTTCTTCATTTCACAGATGATGTCTTTCTGCCTAAAGATATTGACCTGGACAGTGTGGACATGGATGAGACTGAGAGGGAGGTGGAGTATTTCAAAAGGTAATGGAAGAACTATGTGTTGTAAACAGTAGCCAGTCCTGATTACCAGGCTGATGTGATTTTCTCTGTGCCCATGATTCAGCCATGGCACTGCAGTCTTTGTGGACTAATGTACCTAGCAAGCCAGATGTGAAATAGAGTTCTAGAAACACAGGCCAGACCCTATACCCCACCCACACACCATCACTTGCACAAGCCTTCTCACTCATCTTCACATACTTCCTGCCCTCCCCCAATGTATTTTGAGAACAGTTGACAGTGGTGGTCCCAACAGTGTACCTAGATCATGAGCATCAACTGAGAACCTGTGCCCTCCCCAGACCCACTGCTTCTGACTCTGGGGAGGGGCTGCCTCCTGTGTTCTTGGAAGCCTTCCACATGGTTCTTGTGTGTGTGTGGTACTTGAAATGCTGATGAAGTATTTTAAGGGAGAAAAATATCATTTTACATGTTGGCCCAGTATTTCTATTGGTAAGCAGGGTTTGATCTACTATGTGAATTATGGCAATACAAACTTTGTTTAAGTAGGGCATTACACAGTCTTGTAATTCTAGCACTTAGAAGACTGAGACAAGAGGATTACTAGTTTAGGACAAGCCTAGGCTAGATAGTGTAACCTTGTCTCAAGAACCAGACAGGCACATTCAAGAAAGGTGAAAGCCTGTATTCTGCATCAGAGACCTGCAGGAAATGTTGACATAATGATGAGACACTTAGAAGCTGTGCTTTGGGGCTGAAGTGCCCATAGTCATCAATGCTCTCTGTCAAGGCCCAAAAAAAGAAACAAAGGATAAAGAATAGAAGGAAGAAAGGAAGAACCTGTAGTTAAATTTGTTGAATGTGTACTTATTTTTAGTAGATTTTTTTAAAGACAGGATCTCATGTACCCTAGCTAGCCTCAAACTCACTATGTACCTGAAGATGGCCTTGAACTTGGATCCTCCTGCCTCTACTTCCTGAGTGCTAGGATTATAGGCATGCACCACACACCCTGCTTGAATTACTTAAAACAGCAGGGCAAGGTTGTGGGGCACAGTCATTACATAAGATTCTACTTTGATTATGGTGGGCAATTCACTCAAAAGGGTTGCCTTTTCCCACAGGCCCCTGCCATGTGTCCACTCTATGCTAGGCAACACAGTAGTACTCAGTTATAACCTCACTCCACCCCCACCTTCTTTTTTTTTTTTCCCGACTGGTTTCATTAAGTTAAGCAGGCCTTGAACTTAGCCTGTTACCCAGGAAGGCCTTGAATTCATGATGCTCCTGGCTTAGCATCCTATGTATCTGGGATTATAGGTACTTAGACACCATACTAAACTCCTTTAGATATTTCCTTCCTTCCTTCTTTCCCTCTTCCCTCCCTCCCTCCCTCCCTCCCTCTTCCCTCTCTCCCTCCCTCTCTCTCCCCCTCCCCCCCCCATCTTATTTATTTATTGTGAGAGAGAGCATTGGCATGCCAGGGTCTCCAGTCACACTGCAGTTGAACTCCAGACACATGCACTATCTTGTGTGCATGGATGAGCATGCATCACCTTGTGCACCTGGCTTTCATGGGACCTGGAAAGCCAAACATGGGTCCTTAGACTTTGCAAGCAAGCACCTTAACTGTTAAGCCATCTCTCCAGCCCTACATTTCTTTATTTTGCTATAAGCAAGAGAGTACTGAAAATAATAAATACATAAAAATAAATAAAACCTTCTGTCTTGGTCCCATAGAGGCAAGCAAGAATTGAGCTGAGACTGAGCAGGGTGCTAAGGAGACCAGGGGACCAGGTTTCCTGCTGCCCACATACCCAGCCAAGAGTACTTGGAAACAAATGGCAGGACAGCAAGGAGCCTAAGCTATGGCTGAAGGCCAAGCATGGTAGCACATGCCTGTAATTCCAGCTACTTAGAAAGCTGAAACAGGAAGATCTCAAGTTGAAGACCAGCCTGGGCTACATACATAGCAATACTCTGTCACAAACAAATAACATGTGTGCAAATTAGATATAATGCATGCTGGGGATATACTTCAGTAGTAGAATACTTTCCTAGTATGTCTGTAAGGCCTTCAATTCATCCACAGTAGCAAAAGGGGGGGAAAAAGAGAAAAATATGTAGAAAAAGTAAGATAAATAGAAATAAGATGGTAAACACAAATATGTATCTGTAACCACACTTTAAAAAAAAAAAAAGCAGCAAGATGGAGTCAGATATAGTGGTTCATGCCTGTAATTCAGCACTTGGGAGGAGTTGAAGGTCAGCCTGGGCTATAGAAGAAGATGTAGATCAGTCTGAGCTAGAGTGAGACCCTGATTAAAAAAAATTACAAATTAGGGCTGGAGAGATGGCTTAGTGGTCAGGTGCTTCCTGCTCAAGTATGAGGGGCTGAAGGAGCCTGAAGCCAGTAAGTTTGAATCTCCAGATCCCAGGTAACAAGCTGGGCATGGCCACATGCACCTGTGACCCCAAATCCCACAAAGGGGAGCAAAGACCAGTGAATTACAAGTTCTGGTATCAGTAAGATTCTGGATCAAAATGAGAAGAGGCAAAGAGCAATGGAGTAGAGCATTGGGTATACTGCTGAAAAATGCATGGGGTCATACACATGCATGTACCGCATTAAACATGCACACATGTAACAACACAACACACATGCTAGAAGTGCTGCAGCATTAACCAGTGAGGAAACACTTTGTTCCTAAGAGAGAGAGAAGACAAGTCTGTATAAAGCAGTTCCCTATGCTCAGTATAGAGACAAAAGAAATTGAAAGCTAAAAGAATGGGAAGGAGGAAATCAAAACTATTTTAGACATTGACACAGTGAATATAGAATAGCATCACAAATGCTAGCTAGATAAGTACAGAAGTTACTTATTTTTCTCTAAATCATCAATAATTCAAAAATGTAGTTTATCAATAGAGACAGCACTTATGGGCTGGGGACTTAACCTAGTGGTAGAGAATCTGCTTAACATATGTGAGACCCTGGATTCCCTGTGTTTAAAAAAAGTCAAGCTGGGTGTGGTGGCACTCGGGAGGCAGAAGTAGGAAGATTGCCCTATGTTCAAAGCCACCCTGAGACAACATAGTGAATTACAGGTCAGCCTGGGCTAAAGTGAGGTCCTAATTTAAAAAAAAAAAAGCAAAACTTCATAAAAGGCTCATTATACTACTTTAAGCAAGGATTTGCCTTAAAATCGAGAAGAAAGTATCTGGCTATACATTATAAGGATTAGTATAAAGAAGACTGAAATTATGTCATATATATGAGACACAAAAGCAGAAGACGACTACTAGGAAGGAGGGTCAGTGGACAATGGGGGAGTGAAGATGAGCAAAGTACATGCTATGCATGTATGAAAATGTCAGAATACATACTAATTTAATTAAGTACATGCTTGAAGAAAGATTACGAAATGGTGAAAAAACACAGATTGGAAACACAGTGTTATATGTCTGTCTGTAAGTTTGCAGCCATGGAGCTGCTCCTCACCTGCCCAGTCATCACCTAGGGAACACTGCTTGGGAGGAGTTTGGTAGGACAGACTAAGGGTTAAGTACTCCATTGTAGCCTGTGCCACCAAAGAGACAGTAAGAACCACCTGCCCATCCTCCACTGTGTCTTCATAGCAAAAGAACCAAACAGACTTACCTCATAGAGGAAGCTCACAGATAAAACATTGAAGAAACAGTAAGAAAAAAAAAAACACCCAGTATGGTTTGAGCATTATAGGCTCTACAGCAACACAACCAGAACACTGCCCAAGGGTCATGGGGGTTTGGTTCACAGATGTCAGGACAGTGGCTGCTCAGAGAACAGCAGAAGCTTCACTTAGGTAGTCAGTTGGGTTTCTACATTCTGGTGCATTGTAGACAAGTACTCAAAACCTGGTTCAGTGTGACAACAGGCCTGATGGGGAAATCCCTGGGTCTGGAAGTCTGTGTGGGAGGGGACATGGCCAGGATTCACTGGGCTTTGGGGGGTCCCAGAGAGCAGTTTGGATTTGATGCTCTCAAGAGCCTTATTTTGCCTTGTCTAGGATCTCTGAGCATTCTTGCTACTGTGCAGAGGGAAGTGGGAGATAGGACTTACCTAGTGGAGACAGTTGGGAGGTACTTGCCAATTCATAGGTACAGTAGATACAGAAATAGGAACTTTCAGAAAAATTTTAGAAGGCTATTTCTAAGGAAAAGGAGTTTGAATGTTGGGAGCTGAGATGGTGCTACCCTTCTCTACCAGGAACTCAATATTCCTGCATCTGAACAAGGCTGCCTGTCAGGAACACAGCTGGGACTCTACTAATGTTTTTGTTTAAGCAGCTTCATCTACCATAATTTTCAGGTTTCATGCACATTTCTGTTTCTAAGATTAGAGCTGAAATAGTGAGATGAGGAGAAATTACACAAAGTCTTTAAATAAAGAAAATGTTCTTTCCTCTACTTAGTGAAAAAGTTGTCCCTAATTGTCTGGGAAACAACAGAGGGTAGTGTTTTTTTTTTTTTTTCCCCCAGAAGGCACTTAGTACGCAGTATTTGTAGTCCATAGCAGAGTGGGGACCTGGGAGGTAGCAGTGGGCCCACAGGCCTGAAGACCTGTGTACCGAGGACATGTCTCCTGTGGCAGGATGGACCTGTCTCACTATACTGAGTTGTTATTTCATGAATAAGTTGGAACAGGCTAAAACCTTGGCTTTACACATGGCCTGAGCTCTTGCCCTTTATGCAGTCAGACCCAGTCTGCCCCTTCTCATTTTTGACTTGGGAACTAAGAGAATTTGCACATTGAAATAGTTGGGGACAAAAGATTTTCAGACACATGAAAATGATATATATTTTTTATTTCATTGTCTCCAAATGGTTCTGCCACCTGGACATCAGCTGTGCTCACATGTGGTCATGTGTGCTTATGTGCTACCAATGCAGGGCATACGGTTGTAACAGACCATAGAGCCTGCAGCAGTTCCTCTAGCCTATTACAGAAAATATATGCTGGCCCCTGACAGCCCCAGCTTCCAGATTAGCAGCCTGCTCTCCCCAACAGTTCCTGTAACACAAGGTCCTGGCCAAGTAGGCATCTGTCTGTGACCCGGCTTTCCTGCTGTGGCTGTAAGTACCCACCACAGTGACTGCATGTTGCAGTCAGGTTCACATTGCTGGCAGAAATCACCCAACCAAGAGCAGCTTATGGGGAAAAAGTTTATTTTGGTTTACAGACTTGAGGGGAAGCTCCATGATGGCAAGGGAAAATGACAACATGAGCAGAGGGTGGACATCACCTCCTCACCAACAGCGGGTGGACAAAAGCAACAGGAGCATGTGCCAAAAACTGGCAAGGGGAAATTGGCTATAATACCCATAAGCCCACCCTCCAACAGTATGCTGCCTCCAAGAGGCATTAGTTCCTAAATCTCCCATCAGCTGGGAACTTAGCACTCAGAACACCTAAGTTTATGGGGTACACCTGAATCAAACCACCATATTCTGCCCCAGGTCCCCATAAACTGATAGTCATCCATGATTCAGTCTTTAAAAATCCCCATAGTTTTTATTAATCCTAATGGTGTTCAACCATTCCTGTAGTCCAAGATCTTTTAACTGAGTCATAATACCAGAAAATATCCCCAAAATCCATAATGGCACAGAATACACATTCACACTACAAAAGATGACATTGGGCAGAGCAAAGAAATATTCAGCCAATACAAGATTTAAACAGGGCAAACATCAAACTCTATAGCTCCAAGTCCAACAACTCTAGTCAATGACAAGTTTCCAAGTCTGATGATTCTAACCAGTAACAAGTCTCTGGAATTCCAGTTCCACCCCTCCAGATAGGCTACTCACAGTCCTGGAAAACTTCATCTGGGGGTGGCGGCAGCTCTCCTTAGCAGACTTCTTATGGTTCTAGCATCTCCACTGGTTCCCCACTGCAACCTATGGTTCATCCTTATGGCCCCATAGGATCTCCATGCAGGCATCCAGCAAACCTGCTTCACACTGCCCATGGCCATTTCCAAAACACAAGACCATGCTGCAAACTCAGTGACCCTCTCTTTCTTGCATTTCTTACACTCGATAATACCAGATGGAGTGCCAATTTGTTAAACCAGAGGAGAATAAAGCAGACTTTGAAGAACAGGACACTCCTTTAGCATTCTGGCCCCTTACAACACTGCATTCTTCCAGTGTAGTTCAGCACCAATCTCAAAGGTTGTGATCTCTCAAATGCAGCTTAATAGGCAGCAGTTTCACCCAAATATTTCATTTTTTCTGTGCCATATCCCTCTGCTCACACCAGTTCATTTCTACACAAAGCAACCCTACACAACTTCTCAGGACACAGGCATAATAGCAAGTCTTTCACAAACTGCTACCCTCGTCCAAGCAACGCACCCTCATAAGCCAAACCTCACAGTCCATAGTTCTTACTGCATTCAGGCCTTTCAACTCTGACCCAGAATAGTCCATCAAGCTGTGCTTACAGCACTGCAAGGTGCCTCTTAGGCCAAGGTTTCAAATCCTTCCACATTCTTCTTGAAAATCAGTTCCAAAAGTCCAAAGCCACACAGTCAGGTGTCTAGCAGCAACACCACTCTCAGTACCAACTTTACTGTTGCAGTCAGGTTCACATTGTTGGCAGAAATCACCTAACCAAGAACAGCTTGTAGGGAAAAATGGCTTTATTTTGGCTTACAGACTCAAGAGGAAGCTCCATGATGGCAGGGAAAACAGCATGAACAGAGGGTGGACATCACCTCCTCACCAACATCGGGTGAACAAAAGCAACAGGGGGGTGTGCCAACCACTGGCAAGGGGAAACTGGCTATAACTCCCATAAGCACACCCCCAGTAATACACTGCTTCCAGGAGGTGTTAGTTCCCAAATCCCTGCTGGGAACCTAGCATTCAGAACACCTAAGTTTATGGGGGCCACCTGAATCAAACCACCACAGTGCATATGCCTTCCTTCCTGAAACTGGGCTGCTTTGGAAGCTGAGCCAGCTGTTGGCTTCTTGCCCTGAGCATAATTGCTATTCTTGTTGTCACTTTAGGCCAATGTTCAGTGCCTATAGGACATGTGTCCCAGGCTCCCATTGACAGAATTGGTATCCCATAAAAGCCTGTTGCAGGACGGCCCTGGAGTGTGGTGGCCTCTGACCTGATGAGACCTCTTGCTCCCATGGGCCTTGTCTGTGAGGAGCACAGCTGCTAACCTTCTCCCAGCTGTCAAATGCTCCCCAACAGGTTTTGGCTGGGGTGTTGGCCTAGACAGAGCACCAGAATCTGCATTTGTCCCTAGGTGCCTCTAGTAATAGGTGAGATGGTAGTCAGTAGCTGCTCTCAGATGATCAAGTGTGGTATGGTATGTTCCCTTCTAGGGCACCCTCAGTCCTCCCCACAGTGAACAAGCTGCTTTTCTGCTGCTGCTGTCCCCTTATGGTAGGAAATGACCATAGAAAGCACCAGAAGATGAAGTAATCCTTCGGAGCATGGAGGAAATCTTTGACCCCCAAACCCTTCTCACTGAGCCCCTCCAGAGTTTGTAGCCCAAACAAGGGAAGTTGATGTAGCTGGGTGCCAGCCTGGGTGTGGGCTATATTATTCTGTGACAGACTGGCTTTTTGTCTTTGCAGGTTCTGCTTGGACTCTGCTAGACAGAACCGACAGAGATTGTCCATCAACTGGTCCAACTTCAGCTTGAAGAAAGCCACCTTTGCTGCCCACTGAATGAGGACTGCCTAGAAGAGGGACATGTAGGAGGCAGCTGGGCTGCACCACCCCAAGAGCCAAGGCCCTCACTGGCCCCCAGAGCTTCAGTGCTCACCGAGGGCATGCAGGGCAGGATGCCGCAGCCTGAGACCCCCAGACCGAGAACTTGCTGCTCGACCCGCGTTGTTAGCTTGTGTGCGTGTAGTCTGTGAATGAGACTTCTTTGATTGTAGCTCTGTGCTGTCAGAATGGAACAGTAGTTCCCGCCACTTCCTCCTACTGCCATGGCCTCAGAGGCCTGGGCCATGGCCAAAGACGAGTTTGCATCATTCATGTGGCTCTGTCGCCTCTGCATCTCGCCCTGTCCTGTCATCTGTCCCTGCCGGGGTGTCAGCCGTCCTTCAGCTCCCGTGTGCCCTGTGTCCCACCCAAGGCGGGCTGGGCGGGCAGGCCTCCTTTGTCCTCTACAATCTACTGTTTCTGAGTGTACACGTTGCGCTGTTTGTGTTTGACCCCCTGACTTGTAGCCAGCTTGTGTAAGACCCCTTACAGAATGAGAACGTTAAAAACAAGAAACCCACCCAGTACTCACACCATCAAGTCTGTTCTAGAGCGTACGACCGTATTAACACGGAGGCCTGCCTGGCTACTTTTTTAACATATTGTTAAGTAATATTAAAATCATGTCTTTCTTTTTGAAAGATGGAATACATTAGTACAGCAGGAGACCCAGTCTGGTTGCTTTCTGCTGGGGGTGATGGGCATGGTGGGAGGTGACAAGCTGGTGACATTTGCTCCCGGGTAGCCAGGGCTACCACTCCTGAAGTAGCTCTCTGGTGGTCCCAGGCATTGGCTTGGGGTTCCTGCTTTGTCTTCTGAGAGCCAGGCTATTCCAGGCACTTACAAAGTCAGCAGGAGATAGCAACAAACCAGATATCTATCAGTGGGCCTTGTAGAAATGCCAAGAAGCTATCAAGGTGGCCAGGTTACACCTCAGGGTACAGGGTCATTGGAGTGAGGACTGTGGACCCTGTGTCTCAGAACAGGTCAGAAGGTTCGCCCGTGGCCCTGCAAATAGATGCCATCCATGTTTAGGGAGGGTTGTGATTTATAATAAAATAAAAAGCTTAATGGGGCATAAATTAGGGACAAAGTTAGTAGTTAAAACAGTAACCCTAGCTTGGTGAGTCCCTTCTTTAGACATTTTGCAGGAAGCCACACAGCTGCCTCCAGGTTGTGGTAGTCTCCACTCACCTAACACACTCCACTGCTGGCTGGTCAGCTTTGACATACCTGGATATCACAGGATTGGAAGAGGTTGGCTATGAGACAGCTCCTTTACAAGGTGACCTTTACCAAAAACCTAGTAGAAGCCAGTTTGTAGGACATGGAGGGAGACAACAGGTCCTGGTACTTATGGAGACTTTGTACCCACCAGGGGACAGGAAATGAGTCAGTAGCCAGAGATGGATTGAGAATGAGGGTTTGGTTTGCATTGTTTTGTTTTGTTTTTTCCAGGTAGAAGAAAGCAGCACAACACAGTGCATGTAGGATGATGGTTCAGCACAGGGGAGAACCGGCAGGGCCATGGTCATGCAAAAGTTCATGGGAGAGTTAAAACCCATGCCATCATCCAGCCACACCAGCATCATCGCTCAGTGCTAGGCCTGCTCTCCCTGCGGAGGTCCTGCCTCTATGCTTGGGCCAATTTACTTTATTACCTAGCCACCAGAGCCAAGCCAGCTGCTAAGAAAAATCCAGGGTCTCCAGCTATGACATCAGCAAGAACTGTTGGGACCTTAAATGGTGATAGGGAGTTCTGGGTGTCCCAACAGTGAGTACCATCCTGGCGTCCAGATATGCTCAGACACTAGCTCTCAGCTCTTGAACACTCATCAGTCACAAATGGCCTTCACACCTATGCCTGCTCCCACGGCATGCCAGCCCCTATGGTGGGCCTGCCATGAATGAGCTTCTTCCTATTTCCCTGGAAACCACAAAATTTCTTTGGCTCTGTCCTCAAGACATTTCACTTGGCAGATCCAGGACCATTTTGTTTTATTTTTAATTTATGAGTGAGAATAGGCATGCCAGAAGCTCTAACCACTGCAAAGTCAAGATGCATGTACCACCATGTGCATCTGGCATATGTGGGTTCTGGGGAATTGAACTCAGGTCCTTGGGCTTTGCAGGCAAGTACCTTAACCACAGAACCATCTCTCCAGCCCCCAGGAACATTTTAAAAAGTAGAGGCTGGAGGCTGGAGAGATGGCTCCATGATTAAAGTGCTTGCCTGCAAAGTCCAAGGACCTGAGTTCAGTTCTTCAGAACCCATGTAAGGCCAGATGCACAAAATGTCACATGTGCTGGAGTTTGTTTGCAGTGTCTACAGGCCCTGGCATACCCATATCTGCCTCTTTCTCAGGTAATAAAAATATTTGGAAAATATGTTAAAAATACAGGATGGAAGGCACAGGACCCATTGGCGAGGAGAGTAGAGGATCAACAAGAACTCATGAGGCCAACTGCTTCCATGGACATACAGGCTGGCAAGAATGTCAGAAGCTCAGGATGAAATGACTTTTATGCAGATAAGGAACTTAGCCTACCCTCCCACCCCCCAGCGCATGAACTGGTGGGGGAGGCTTCAGACTTCCTACCCAGGTGCTGCTGTCATCAGGAAGCCAAGAAGCCTCACATTTGACTACCTCCCTTTTTCACATGATACAAATCTGAACCAGGTGTGGTAGCACACACCTTTAATTCCAGTACTCAGGAGGTGGAGGTAAGAGAATTGCTGTGAGTTCAAGGCCAGCCTGAGACTACAGAGTGGATTCCAGGCCAGCCTGGGCTAGAGGGAGATCCTACCTTTAAAAAAAAAAAAAAAAAAAAAAACCTGAAACGAAGTCATAGCTAGAAAAAAAAAAAACAACTGGAAGAAACTATTAAACTTCATACTTGTGCCACCAAGAAGCATCAAACTAGTCAAATATATTGATGAAATGAAAAGATGTGGACTGGAGACATGGCTTAGCAGTTAAGGCACTTGTCTGTGAAGCCAAAGGACTCAGGTTTGATTCCCCAGTACCCACATAGGACAGATGCAAAGGTGGCATGTGCGTCTGGAGTTTTGTTTGCAGTGGCTGAAGGCCCTGGTATGCCCATTCCCTCTCTATCTGCCTCTTAATAAGAAAAATAAATAAAACATCACAGGCTGGAGGGATGGCTTAGCGGTTAAGGTGTTTGCCTGCAAAGCCACAGGACCCAGGTTCAATTAGCCAGGACCCACATTAGCCAGATCCACAAGGGGGCACACACATTGTCTGCAGTGGCTAGAGGCCCTGGCATGCCCATTCTCTCTCTCTTAAATAAATAAAAATAAAATAGTCGGGGCATGGTGGTGCACGCCTTTAATCCCAACACTAGGGAAGCAGAAGTAGGTGGATCACCATGAGTTTGAGGCCACCCTGAGACTACATAGTGAATTCCAGGTCAGCCTGGACTAGAGTGAGACTCTACCTTGAAAAACCAAAAATAATAAATAATAAACATGACTCTTCTTTGATTCCATAAAATTCATCAAAATTTGGTTTGGGGTTTGTTTTTGCTAAACAGGTATGTTTAAGACTTGTGTTCTAAAGAACACAAAGTTCCCACTAATTGGTACTGGTGACAACAGCTTGAGAAGTGACCTGAGTGCAAGTCTGGATTAATGTTAACTCAGGGTTTCTCTCAAATTAAATAGGTGAAAAATTTTAATTTATTTTTATTTGAGAGTGACAGAGAGAGAGGCAGAGAGAGAGAGAGAATGGGCGCGTCAGGGCCTCCAGCCACTGCAAACAAATTCCAGATGCATGCACCCCTTGTGCATCTGGCTAACGTGGGTCCTGGGGAATGGAGCCTCGAACCAGGGTCCTTAGGCTTCACAGGCAAGCGCTTAATCGCTAAGCCATCTCTCCAGCCCAAAATAATTTTTTTTTTAAATTTTTATTTATTTATTTGAGAGCGACAGACACAGAGAGAAAGACAGATAGAGGGGGAGAGAGAGAGAGAGAATGGGCGCGCCAGGGCTTCCAGCCTCTGCAAACGAACTCCAGACGCGTGCGCCCCCTTGTGCATCTGGCTAACGTGGGACCTGGGGAACCGAGCCTCGAACCAGGGTCCTTCGGCTTCACAGGCAAGCGCTTAACCGCTAAAGCCATCTCTCCAGCCCCCAAAATAATTTTTAAAGTTAAAAAAATAGGGACTCAGGAGATTGCTCAGCAGTTAACAGCACTTGCTTACAAAACCTGCCAACCTGGGTTCAATTCCCCAATAACCATATAAAGCTAGATGCACAAAGTGACATATGCATCTGGAATTCATTTGCAACAAGAGGCCCTGGTATACCCATATATACACACTGTCTCCAAAAAAATGAATAAATATCTGAAATATATTAAATAATTAAATGTTTATATATATATTTATGATTATATATATATTTAAATAATTAAATAAATATCTGAAGTATATCCCGGGTGGAACAGCAGATCAGAAATTTCAAAAGAAATTCTCAGTAAACTTGATGGCATATAGAAAAACTACAACTACAAAAAAAAAAAAAAAAAAAAAAGGCTAGGAGAAGAAGTGACCTGGGGCTGGAGAGATGGCTCGGCAGATAAGGTATTTGCCTGCAAAGTTAGGTTCTATTCCCCAGTACCCATGTAAAGCAAGATGCACAAAGTGGTGCATGTATCTAGAGTTTATTTGCAGCAGCTGGAGGCCTTGGTGTACCCATTCTCTCTCTCTCATCTCTGCTTACAAATAAATAAATAAGGTTAAAAAATGGAAGCTGGGGCTGGAGAGATGGCTTAGCAGTTAAGCGCTTGCCTGTGAAGCCTAAGGACCCCGGTTCGAGGCTCGGTTCCCCAGGTCCCACGTTAGCCAGATGCACAAGGGGGCGCATGCGTCTGGAGTTCGTTTGCAGAGGCTGGAAGCCCTGACGCGCCCATTCTGTCTCTCTCCCTCTATCTGTGTTTCTCTCTGTGTCTGTCACTCTCAAATAAATAAATAAATAATTTTTAAAAAAATGGAAGCTGGGGAGATGGCTTAGCGGTTAAGCGCTTGCCTGTGAAGCCTAAGGACCCCGGTTCGAGGCTCGATTCCCCAGGATCCATGTTAGCCAGATGCACAAGGGGGCTCACGTGTCGAGTTCGTTTGCAGTGGCTGTAGGCCCTGGCATGCCCATTCTCTCTATATATCTGCCTCTTTCTCTGTCACTTTCAAATAAATAAAAAAATAAAAATAAAAAAAAGTTTAAAGATGGTAACCAAAAACCATTCAGTTATGCACATGCCTGCACACACACTGGAGGAATAGAACCAAGGGCCTAAAATGTATGCTAGGCAACACTACATTACTAAGCACTATTCCTAGCTTCAGAGATATCCCAAATAGGATGGAAACTAAGGAACCAGAAACTCACAGATACCCAAGTAGAATAAAGAAAAAACAGCACTGAGCCACATCAGCTCAGTGTTGAAAATAGTAAACAAGGTGCTGGAGAGATGGCTTAGCAGTTAAGGCATTGCCTGCAAAGCCAAAGGACCCAGGTTTGATTCCCCAGTACCCACATAAAGCCAGATGCACAAGGTGGCACATGTGTCTGGAATTCGTTTGCAGTGGCTAGAGGCCCTGGTGCACCCATTCCTTCCCCCTCCCCTCTACCTGCCTCTCTCTATATATCTCTCTCTTTCAAATAAAGAAATAAGTTTAAAAAATGTAAAATGAAAATAGTAGTCAAAACAGGCAACCAGGGCTGGAGAGATGCCTTAGCGGTTAAGCGCTTGCCTGAGAAGCCTAAGGACCCCGGTTCGAGGCTCGGGTCCCCAGGTCCCATGTTAGCCAGATGCACAAGGGGGCGCACGCGTCTGGAGTTCGTTTGCAGAGGCTGGAGGCCCTGGCGCGCCCATTCTCTCTCTCTCCCTCTATCTGTCTTTCTCTCTGTGTCTGTCGCTCTCAAAAAAAACCAAACAAACAAACAAAAAAAAAAAAAAAAACAGGCAACCAGTGGCACACACCTATAAACTAGGCACCTGGGAGGCTGAGACGGGGACTGCTGTAATTTTAGGAGATAAGGGCTGGGGATGTAACTCAGTGGAAGAGCACCTGCCTAGAATATATGAGGCTCTGGGTTCCATCCCAGTAGGGGCAGGGTGGGGACATGGGTAGACACATATCTATAATCCCAGCTACCCAAAGTCCAAGGCAGCCTCCTTGACAGATCAAGCAAAGACACATTCCAAAGTTAGGAGACTTAACAGAAATTATGCAAGCCGCAGACAAGGCAACAACATAAGGTGCTAAAGGGAAAAGCCTGCACCCCTATCTCATACACAGACAGGGCCCACTTCCAGCTGACTGAGCTCTGCTGGTCTGCAGAACTCAGTGAGACTGGGGAACACACTCCCATTCATTCTCTCTCATACACATACATAAACAAACATTTTAAAAAGAAAAGGGGCTGGGGAGCGGGCTCAGAAGAGCACTTGACATTTAAGCATGAAGACCTGAAACTGCCAAGTCTGATTCCCCAGAACCCATGTAAAGCACTAAGCATGGCCGTGTAAATCTATGACCCCAATCTGTGACAGGAGAGGGGGATTGAGACTGGAGAATCACTCGGGCTCACTGGCGGGGGTGGGGTTGCTCAGCAGCTCTGAATGGCATGAGGAAGAGACCCCATTTCAAGGAAGTATCAAGGAAGTATGTGAATGAGCAACAGAGTAGGACCAAAGGTCTCTTTTGGCCTCAGCAGGCACACGCGTGCACACACATACACACACCACTGCAAACATCACAGTGTTAACAGTCTCCTTGCAATCAGCATATAGTCCACTTCCTGCCTCAAAAAAAAAGGAGGCTGGGGAGATGGCTCAGCAATCAAAGGCACTTGCAGTTGCCGAGTTCAATTTTCCAGCCATCCAGAGTAAATCCAGACAGGCACTCATTTGTAGTGGCAATAGTTCCTGGTACATGTACACACACGCACACAAATGAATAAAAATAATATAGGACCAGGTGTGGTGGCATATGCCTTTAATCCCAGCCCTCAGGAGGCTAAGGTAGGAGGTTTGCTATGAGTTTGAAGTCAGCCTAGACTAGATTGAGACCCTACCTCAAAACAACAAAATAGTGGGCTGGAGGAATGGCTTAGTGGTTAAGGCGTTTGCCTGCAAAGCCAAAGGACCCAGGTTCATTAGCCAGATGCACAAGGGGCACATGCATCCAGAGTTTGTTTGCAGTGTCTGGAGGCCCTGGCACACCCATTCTCTCTCTCTCTCTCCTTCTTTGTCTCTGTCAAGTAAATTAATTAAAATAAAATATTTTTATAAAACAAAATAATAATAAACATTAAAAAATTAGCCTCAAGCCACACACCCCAACAACTTCTTCAAGAAGGATGGGGTTCAGGTCCAGCTCTCCGGAGTTGCTAATAGTAATATACCTAAAATGGAAGGTCCCAGGCTCCACCAACCCTAAGGCAACCTCAGTTCATGTAGTCCCAACTGGCAGGGCTGGCCAGCAAACATCCCAGAATGGAGGACAGACATTAGGCAAGTGTATTGCCAGTCAATCTGTCCTGCACATCCTGAAACACCACCTGTCCCAGTGCCATCCCAGCCTGACTAGAAGCAGCATAGCAATAAGCACGTTTATTAAAAAAAATAATGAAGAGAAAATAAAGATTCTTTCACTTTTGGATATGACAAAAGCCACTTCAAGGCAATAGTGTTCAGTGTAGCCACAAGGCTCTGGCCCTGTTCAGGAGGCCTCAGTGTACCACAGTGCAGCATAGAACAGCATGAACTCCCATCTGGGGAGTCCATTCAGCTCCCACAGCAGCTACTCCAAGCCCATGGAGTACCCCCAGATACCGGCATCCCTGTAACAGGTGGCTTGCAGCTTGTGCCAAACTCCATATGAGACACAATACTGCCCCTACCAGATGCTCCTGTCTCCATCTCTGCCTCCAGCTCCACTGGCCCTCCCCATGACCCAGTCTGATCTGTGCCAAAGCAAGACCCAAGATGATCTATCAGAGTGCCCCTACTCCACTGGATCCCAGTAGAACTTAACCCACTGAGTTGGACCAGATCTGAGAACACCCACTCTGTCCCTTGGAGTAGCCATGCTGGAGACAGGGACCACTAAGGCATGGTGGCTCTGTGTCACTGGCAGCATTCGGACACATGCCTGAGGAACACCTCGCCTTGCTCGTCATTAAAGCATCGAAGGCAGTGAGGGCACTGAAGATCGCCCTGACTTCTCTGGGTTGTGCAGGAGAGCCCACCCTCTGCAGGGTGTTCCATCTTCTGAGATCCAGACCCAGGCCTCCAGCCACTAGGTACCACAAACTCCATCACCTTGGTCTCTAAGTACTTGGCAGTTTTGCTCCGGCAGAGGCCTGGCTCCCGGGGGTCCTGTAGAAAAGGCAAAGATCAGTTTGCACGGGCTATATGCTGGAGGCCACAAAGCCAGGCCTCAATTTCTAGCAGCTAGAGACATATCATCTACATGGGGTGGAACTTGAATCCCTGGCCTTATTTCTTCCTGTATCCACAGCCCAGATGAGGAAGTGCTGATTAAACAGCTGAACAGGTTCCTCACATACTCACTCATATGTACACTGGGCAGTTTACTCCTCAGCCCATTAGTGGAAAACCTGACTGGACCCATCAGCCCCAGGAGACTCGCCCAAGGTGCCCCTGTTACCATGCACTGCACCAGTGAGGGGAACAGAGCTGGGGGGGGCAGTGAACAGTGGCCAGGGGAACTGATAAATTAAGTGCCATTCTCACTGCTCCTTTCCATGGGTCTTGAGGGCTGGGTACTCTAAACCTCAGAGGCCTCCCAGTGGCAGCACAGTGGTATCCTTGGCACAGCCTGGCAGATGTGCTCTGAACAACTACCAGAAAGTATTGTAAGTGGCAGTACTCATTGCTATCTATGCAGACTCATTCCAGCACCTGGTCTTAGTGCTTTCCTCTTCAATTCTGACTTTTCTTCAGGACCCTATGGCTTGTCACTTACACCTTCAGTACCACTGTCCCCTGGGTATTCTCAAGGGGTGTTACCAGTGCTTGAAAGCCACAGCCGCAACACAAAGGGACCACTAACGCATGGGTCCCAGACCCCACCAGGAATCCCTTCAGAGAGCCTGCCCAGCAGCTGGAACTGGTTCTGTCACTCCTCTGGCCCATGCCCGAGAGGCTGCCTGAGAGGCCATCTGACACCATCATGACTGTACCATTAGGGACCTTTCAATCTAAAACATTCATTCATGGAGGCCAGCAAATCTATAGGCAAAATCAAACCACAGGAAAACTCATAGGCCAAATAAAGTTCACCAAACCCATACATAGTCCTGCTAGCAGACCTCTCCACTCCTGCCCAGGCCTGAATGCTGGAGGATTCCTGTTCTAAGCCTACAATCCTGGGGATTCAGAACCAGAAACTAGAGAGGACATACTCTATTGTGTAAGGCCAAGAAGGCTGCTGGGGCTGGGCAGTGGCTCTGGGCAAGACCCACTATGACTGGCGCCTCCCTGTTGGTCTGTGAACTCAGGATCATCCTTCCATCCATGAGCAGAACTGGTGTTTGTGTCCACAGCCAATGCTGTGGATTTAGCTCATGGGAATTAAGGAAAAGGTGTTTGTCAGGACTCTCCTGTGCCCTTCTGCAAAACCCAGAATCTGTGCAGAACAGAACATTGCTGCTCATGCCCTGTTGGAAGGGACAGCTCTCAAGTCAGTTCTGGCCTCTGGGTGTTTTTATTCCCCAGAGGCACCTCTATGATACTAGCCTGTCAGGTCAGAGTTCTTGGAGGAGGGCCCAGGTTTATCCTAGGACAGATTTATAGACACCAAGTGGCTAAAGGAACACACTACTAGGAATTGTGCAGAGCATGCATCTATCCAGGGAGGAGAGGTGAAGGGTTGTGGGGGTACCACTATCATGCATGACAGGTGGCATTTGTGACAAGACACATTAAGCCTGAGGGCAGCACCTACCAGAGGGGATACAGGTCCAGTGGCTGTGCTGGAGGACCTTATGGACACTTATGTGACATAGCCAGGGTCCCTGCCTCACAGCTAAACACAGGACCACGGAGAGGTTTTCCATGACTATGACAAAGGGAGGCCATTCACCCAGAGCTGGGAAAGGCTCACCAACTGTATTGACAGCTAATCAGCCTTAACAGACAGAGGCTCAAAACTCATGAGAAGACAAACAGGGGCTGGGGAGATGGCTCAGCAGTTAAAGGTAGTTAAAGGTACTTATTTGCAAAAACCTGCTAGCCCAATTTTAATTCCCTAGTATCCACATTAAAACAAAAAAAGCCAGCCGGGTATGGTGGCACACACCTTTAATCCCAGCACTCGGAAGGCAGAGGTAGGAGGATCGCTGTGAGTTCAAGGCCACCCTGAGATGACAGAGTGCATTCCAGGTCAGCCTGGACTAGTGTGAGACCCTACCTCGAAAAAAAAAAAAAAAAAAGCCAGATACACAAAGTGGTGTATGTATCATTTGCAGCAGAAAGAACCATGATGTGCCTAGTCTTTCTCTTTCTCATAAATAATTTTTTTAAGTACACTAGCTGGATGTGGTGGGGCACACTTTTAATATTAACACTCCAGAGGCCATGGTAGGAGGAGCTGTGAGTTTGAGGCCATCCTGAGACTACACAGTGAATTCCAGGTCAACCTGGACTAGGCAGTGAGACTCTACCTTGGTGAAAAAAAAGTACACTAAACCTGAGAGGAGAAATGCACTTGAGCCCTACCTGTCCTTGGGACATCTGGTATAATAAGGACGTGATTTTTTCCTCCAATTCTTGAATCCTACTATGAGCACGTTCCCGATCTGCCCTTTCTGATGTGAAGTCATCCTTGTAAGCGAGAATCTGAGAAGAGACAGGACATTTATTTCTGCTCAATGAATGGGGTAAATTCTCGCTTCACTTCTCTGTAGTCCATGCAGTGTCACCAAGCCCCTCAGTCCCCAAGGCCATGCAGGCAAATGTTCTATTTGTGCTGCCCAAGCCCAAGGGCACCTGCTGTTCCAGCATCTGCACTCTTTCCAGCGCAGTGTCCCGAGCCATCCTCATAGCCACCAGCTCCTGCTTCACTTTGGTACAGTCGTTTATTTTCTCCTCCAATTGTCTGTTGAGCCGGGAGATCTCTTTCCTCATCAGCTCAGGCTCATGAGGGACCTGCAGCCCTCTCAGCTGCGATTGCAGCCCCTTCACATACTCGTCCCTGCTGGCATCATAGCGCTGCCACTTGGCGTTGAGGTCCTCCACCTAAAGAGAGAGAGCTAGAAGCTCACAAGGAAGCTGAGGCCTCTTCTCAAGCCAGTACCCAACTAAGAAGTGATTTATCAGCAACACTCTGCTAAGGGATATTTTCCTCTTAGTTGGAAGTTGCCACCTTTTTTGGGGGGCAGAGGGGACACCAGAGAATCCAGGGACACTGGGGAGACATCTGAGACAGGGATCCTAAAACAAAAGAATTTAGTGGAATTTTCCCAATGTAAAAACTATACTTCCAAGGCTGGAGAGATGGCTCAGTGGTTAAGGCACTTGCTTGCCTGCAAAGCTTAATGACCTGCATTTGATTCCCCAGTACCCAAATGACACATGCATCCAGAGTTTATGTGTAGCTAGAGGCCCTGGTGCACCCATTCTTTCTCCCTCTCCTCTCTCTCTCTCTGCTTGCAAATAAACACATAAAAATATTTTTAACTGTACTTTCTAGTAGTAATTCTTGCACTTCTTTATCAACTGGTCAATTTGGAAAGGAGGGGACATAGAGGAGGTCAGGACATGCCTTGTGTATCCACTTTGGCAGATAGGCCAGGTCTCTGGGGACTGTGTATGAAGCCAAAACAGAAAGAGGTCAGAAGTCCTGACTCACCATTTTTCACAAGCACTCCTTTTGGGTAGAATGCTAGATACTCACGTGAGTCACCTTTTGCTTCAACAGTTGGTTTTCTTCCTGTAACTTTTCAATAATGGCCTGGTCAGAAGCAACCCTGCTTGTACATTCTGGCTACAGAAGAAAGGAATAAAGAAAAAAGCCATGTTACCAACGGCATGTGATTGTCATGTACAGAAGAGCAGAGGCTGAAGCCAAGGACTGAAGCCACAGAGCATCCACTGCAGCTGCAGAGTGGGAGGCGGTAATGGAGAAGCAACCCCAGCTCCTGTCCACTTGGGCCAGAGCCCTGGCAGATGGTCTCCAGGCCTCACTATCCTTGACAATGCCCTTGTCTTTTGCCTACCAATGTGAGCTGTTTGCATTTTATGTTCTGGCTGATATCAAACCTAAAAGGATGAGCACTCTAGATGTAACAAAATCTCAGTGCCTGAACTTGGCCATCATCATAGGCTACAGGGAGGATAGGAACCCCACTGTGCAATTCTCCCAGCTGCCAAGGAAGGACCTAGCCTCAGATCCAGTTTGCCCAACATGTAAGCCCCACCCACAGACAACTGAGCTAATCTGAACAGGCCACATTCTGGGGGATTCAGTCACAAAAGCTACATCCCAAAACACGTCTAATTGCAGCTAGCTGATCTAACTAAAAAGCTTTACAAAGTATCAGTTTGTACCCCAGAAATGCCATGCATTGAACAGTGCAGATGACAGTGTCTTTAATAATATTGTTGAGAATTCCCCTCAAATGACAGGAAGCGCATGTCCTGTGGGAAACCCCGGGTGACTCAACTAAGTCTAGTGCTGAGAAGTGATACTCAGAGATTGATGAGGTGTCTCTCTGTCTCTGCCATCCGCCAGCACCTACCTCAGGCTGTGTGGAGCTACTCCCAAATCCCCAGGGGGAATGTCAAAATGATGCAAATTTAGACAAGCACACCCCAGCTCCTTTTTTTGTTTCTGAAATATAGTTGCATTCTAAGTTGCCCATTCAGCTGAAATGGGTGGTTCTTGATTGAGCTTCTTTAATAATACTTTAGTGAAGCTACTGGTAGTTGGGAGGCCCATGACGTCAGAGCATTCAGAGCTCATGTGTTTGCGTGAACCTTGCTGCAGCCTCAGAGAACTGTCAAGAAATGACCTGAGCAGGAGACCTGGGTGGCGCAGTATACATGGCACACAGGCTCAGCCTGGCCCAGTGTGAAATGTTCCCCACTGTCACACATTTTGAAGGCTTGGTCCTCAGCTAATGATGCTATTTTGAGAAACTGCAGACACTAGAAAATGGAGTGTAATGGCAAGAAGTCAGTCACTAAGAGAAGGCCTTTGAAGGTGATTCCTGGTCTGGTCCCTTGTTCTGGCCTCTCTATGTCTGCTTCCTGTGTGCTATGATCTAGGAGCTTCTGCCATATGCTCCCACCACCATGAATTCAGCCATGCTAATCCCACTGTGACGAACTGAAACCCTTTGAACCATGAGTCAAAATAAATCTTTCCCTCTTTAAGCTGTTTCTGTTAGGCATTGTAATCACAGAGATGCCAAAGTAACAAATACAACCACCAACAGGCCAGGCAAGATGTATCCTGCATGCCTGTTTCCCTGTTAGCTTCTTAAGGACCACCACAGCCTGCCATGGGAAGGTACCATGAGCAGTGGCTTGCCTACAGCCATTCTAACCCCATCAGTCACCTACTATTCCTTCTAGGAGCCCACTGCTTGCTAGGTGTGTCACACTCTATGACTATTATGGATGCCTCATTTGAAACCTTCATCACTCTCCTCTCCTCTCCTCTATCAGACTTTACAGAGAACCACAGCTCCAACTGGGCCTGGAGGCACAGAGGGCCTTCTTTGGTCCTTGCTGCCATGTGACTCTACTGGCTCCTGACTCTTATGTCCTGATGTCCACCTCACGTAGTATCTACATGGAGGTTATAGTTTAGAGACACAGACATGCTGTTTCCTTATTTGATGAGGAGAAAGCTGAAGCCCTGAAGACGGCCATGCTATATGCAAGAATCCAGCTTCAATGAAAGAATTCCTGGCTTTTCATGGGCCAGCACAGAGCCCACGGAGGGCTGACACTCACAGACTTTCCAGGTGCCTTAGACCTGGACTTTGCATGTGACCTCCATCTAGACTGTGAGAGGTAGGCAGTATCACTGAGCTTTTCCTCAGTTTCACCATCCTAATATGTATATGATAACACTTACTGGGCAGTCTCTGTATGTCTAGCTCTGCCTTCTAGTCCTTAGCTGTGGCAGATGAGACCAAAGTACCATTTCCTCAACCAAGTGCAGGGTCAGCTACAGGCAAGGCTGGGGGCTGAGGATGCACACCACTTTGCTTCCCTATCATATCTCATATCTTGCATCTTGTGCCAAAAATCCCTAGATAAGGCTGGAGAGATGGTTTAGCACTAAGGCGCTTGCTTGCAAAGTCTAAGGGTCCAGGTTTGATTCTTCAGGTCCCATGTAAGCCAGATGCACATGTGGCGCATGTGTCTGGAGTTCGTTTGCAGTGGCTAGAGGCCCTGGCACACCCATTCTCTCTCTCTTTCTCTGTTCCTCTCTCTCTTTCTCTATCTCAAATAAAAAAATTAAATTGAATTGAATTAAAAAGAAAAGAAGGGCTAGAGGGATGGCTTAGTGGTTCAAGCGTTTGCCTGCAAAGCCAAAGGACCCAGGTTTGATTCCCCAGGACCCAAATTATTCAGATGCACAAGGGGGCACATATATCTGGAGTTCCTGGCACATCCATTCTCTCACTCATTCTCTCTCCCTCTTTCTCTGTCAAATAAATAAACAAAAATAAAATATTAAAAAAAGAAATTTCCCCATAAGATGACTCTCTTTACTGGGGACAAAGGTGGGCTTTATGGTGCGCTGACCTTTCTGATAACTGAAGAGTCCTACAGGATGGGAGACAGTGCCTTTTAGCACACTAGGGTCTTCACTTGGTTTGGTTACTGTGCCTACCTCATCAGGGCTTTTCTCCCCCACATCTCCCTGTATATGCTGTCCTTCATCCAGACATTTAGCCAGATGTTGGCACATGTGGGCAGTGGCAGCCAGTGTCCTGCGAAGCTGGTGGGTCTCATCAGCCAAGGAGCGGCACAGAACATCACTGGCAGCCCTGGCTCGTTCCTTCTCTGCCACACTTCTCCGCAGCAGGATGACTTCCTTCTCTTGCTCATGCTGAGGCTGGCTCACCAGCTGCTGCATTTCCCTCTCTTTTTCTTTCAGTTGCTCAGTAAGTCTCTCAATTTCCTAAGTAGAAAATTTAAAAGCACAGTTTAGATGGGTGTGGTAGCACATGTCTATAATCCTAGCCCTGGGGATGCTGAGGCAGGAGGATCAGAAGTTTGAGGCCAGCTTGGGCTACACAGTGTGAAGTAATTTCCTTCCCTGCTGCTGCAACAGAAAGATCAACAGCAAAGCCAAAGGACCCAGGTTAGGTTCCCCTGTAAACATGTAAAGTTAGATGCCAAAGATGGTACATATGTCTGGGGCTCTGTTGCAGTGGCTAGAGGCCCTGGAGTGTCCATCTCTCTATCTGCTTCTTTTCCTCTCTCAAATAAATAAATAAAGTATGTTAAAAATAGAAAATAAAAAGCCCAGTTTATTTTATTAAATAAATCAATGTCAAAAGCAAATGTTCAAAGCTAGGCATGGTGACATGTGCCTGTCCCAGGACTCAGGAAGTGAAGGCAGGAAGATCAGAAGTTCAAGATCACTCTTGACTACATAATTTGAGATTAAGGCTAGTCTGGGAAACCCTGTCCAAAAAGGTGGAACTGGAGAGATGGGCCAGCATTAAGGTGCTTGCCTACAGAGCTTAATGACTCAGGTTCGAGTCCCAAGTACTCATGCAAAGCCAAATGCACAAAGTGGCACATGCACCTGGGGTTCCTTTGCAGCAAATAGAGGCCACGGTGTACCCATTCTCTCTCTCTCTCTCTCTCTCTCTGTCTATAAATAAATAAAAGTATTTTTTACAAAAGGCTGGAGAGGGTTGGAGGGATGGCTTAGCGGTTAAGGCGTTTGCCTGCAAAGCTAAAGGACCCAGGTTCGATTTCCCAGGACCCAACGTTAGCCAGATGCACAAGGGGGCACACACGTCTGGAGTTCGTTTACAGTGGCTGGAGGCCCTGGGGTGCCCATTCATTCTCTCTCTCCCCCCATTTCTCTGTCAAATAAATAAAAAATAAAATTTAAAAATTTTAAAAAATTAAAAAGGCTAGAGAGCCGGGTGTGGTAGCACATGCCTTTACTCCTAGCCCTTGGGAGGCTAAGATAGGTGGATCTCCATGAGTTTGAGGCCACTTTGAGACTACATAGGGAATTCCAGGTCAGCCTGGACTAGAGCTATACCCAGTCTTGACAAACCAAAAAAACCTAATTTATATGTGTGTGTGTGTGTGTGTGTGTGTGTATGTCTAATTTTTTTTTCAAAGGAATGAGAAGGGCTGGAGAGATGGTTTAATAGTTAAGGAACCAGGTTTGATTTCCCCAGTACCCACATCAGGCAGATGCACAAGGTGGTGCATGTATCTGGAATTTGTTTGCAGTGACTGGAGGCCCTAGCACACCCATTCTCTCTCTCTCTCTCTCTCTCTCTCTCTCAAATAAATAAATAAATTAAGTTAAATTTTAAAAAAAGACTGGGGAGATTGCTCAGTATGTAAGCATGCTTGCCATGCAAACAGGACCTGATTTGCTCTGAGTTCAGCTCCCCAGCACCCATATAAACAGATGAGTGTGGCCACACATGCCTGTATCCCCAGTCTTATGGAGAATAGAGTCCAGAGTATTGCTAGGGCAGTATTTCTGAGTTAAATAAGAGACTCTACCTCAAAGCCACACAAGAAAGAACAATAGAAGAGGGTACCCAACAATCTCCTCTGGCATCCCCATGCATGTACAGAGGGGTATGCACATTTATACACCACACACACACAACACATACTACACAAACATGTATGTAAAAAAAAAAAAAAAAGCATGGGCTGGAGAGATGGGTCAGCGGTTAAGCCACTTCACTGTAAAGCCTAGGGACCAGAGTTTGACTCCCCAGTACCCATGTAAAGCCAGATGTGCAAGGTCGTGCATGCATCAGGAGTTCGTTTGCAGTGGGCAGAGCTCTGGCACTCCCATTCTCTCTTTCAGTATACCTGCCAGTCTCTCTCTCTCTGAAATAAATGCACATGTTCATAAAGCAAAGGAAAATCTGGCAGGGATAATGCAAGCTTCCCTAGACAATACTCACTCTGAAAAAAGGTGCTTAGCAGATAATCAGCTTTAGATATTTTTTTCCTTTCTTTTCTTTCTTTTGGCTTTTCAAAGTAGGGTCTCACTCCAGTCCAGGCTGACCTGGAATTCACTAGGTAGTCCCAGGGTGGTCTTGAACTCATGATGATCCTCCTATCTCTGCCTCCCGAGTGCTGGGATTAAAGGCATGTGACACCACGCCCGGCAAAATTCTATTCTTATAAATAGTTCATAATGTTAGATTTTACACCAATGCTAAAAGTGGCAGTTCCAAACACTTGATAGAAAAGGCAAAAATGGTAGCTAGGGAGATGAATTAGCAGTTAAGGCACTTGCCTGAAAAGCCTAGGAACCCAGGTTTGACTCCCCAGTACCCAGATAAACCAGATGCACAAGGTGGTGCATGAGTCTGGAGTTTGTTTGCAGTGGCTGTGGCCTTAGTGCTCTCCATCTCTCTTTCTCTCTCAAATAAATAAATAAAATATTTTAAAAAGGGGTTAGGGAGATGACTTAGCAGTTAAGGCGCTTGCCTGCAAAGCTAAAGGACCTCAGTTCGATTCCCCAGGACCCATGTAAACCAGATGCATAAGGTGGCACATGCATCTGGAATTCGTTTGCAATGGCTGGAAGCCCTGGCATGCTCATCCTTTCTCTCTCTCTGCCTCTTTCCCTCTCTCAAATAAATAAATAAAAATATTTTAAAAATATTAAAAAAAGGAAAGGCAAAATCTTCTGGGTATGGTGGCACATGCCTTTAATCCTAGCACTCAGGAGGCAGAGATAGGATTACTGTGAGTTCAAGGCCAGCCTGAGACTACATAGTGGATTCAAGGTCAACCTGGGCTACAGCAAGACCCTACTTTAAAAAACAAAACAAAATAACAACAATAATAACAAAAAAGGGAATGCTAGAAAGATGGCTTAGTGGTTAAGATATTTGCCTACAAAGCCTAAGGACCCAGGTTGGTTCCTCAGTACCCACATAAGCCAGATGCACAAAGTGGAACATATGTCTGAAAGTCATGTACAGTGGCTGGAGGCCCTACTGTGCCCATTATCTTTCTCTATGCCTTTTTTTTTTCTTTCTCTCTCTCAAATAAAAAAATAAAATCTTAAAAAAACTTTTTTTTTAAAGCTTGACACGGTGGCATGTGTCTGTAATCCCAATACTTAGGAGGCTGAAGCAGAAAGATCATGAGTTTGAGGTTAGCCTGGTATGCCTAGTGAGTTCCATGATAGACTGGAATTTTGTTAGTTTAGCTTAATTTTGTTTTGTTTTGAGACAATGACTTACTATACAGATCTACCTGCCTCACTTTTCCAGGGGCTGGAATTACAGATCTTTAAAATGACATTTCTGTTTTGTTTTGCTGTGCTTGAGATAACTGGTCTCAAATTCCTGAACTCAAGCAATCCTCCCACTTCAGCTCACTGGGTGCAAGAATTGTAGGAACATACTTCTGTGAATGACCAAAATGATAATTTTTAAATACCTGACCTTAAGTTTGTGTTTCCCATTTTCAGAGAACCTCCAACATCAATAATACAGGATGGAGGTGGAACAGGCCCAACTAATCCTTCCTTCAAATGAAGAAAAGGCTTCCAAAAAGTGAAGAATTAGGGCTGGAGAAATAGCTTAGCAGTGAAGGCACTTGCCTGTGAAACCTAAGGACCAGGTTTGATTCCCCAGATCCCATGTAAGCCAGATACACATGGTAACACATGCATCTGGAGTTGATTTGCAATGGATAGAGGCCCTGGTGCACCCATTCTCTGCCCCTCTGTCTCCCTCTATCAAATAAATAAGTTAGGAATTAGTCCAAATGTATCCCAGGAAGAGATGATAGGAAAAAGATCTGGCCTCTTCTTGGGGTACCTGCTCACCTTCCATCCAATGTGAAGAAGAAAATATGCACAGAACCTAGGACTTTGTCATCACAATGAATAAGATACCAGACCTGTAAAGCCTACAGACCCAGGTTCCATTCTCTAGTACCCATGTAAGCCAGATGTACAAGGTGGAGCATCTGGAGTTCATTTACAGGGGCTGGAGTCCCTGGTGTGCCCATCTTCACTCTATCTGCCTCTTTCTCTCTCAAATAAATAAAAATAAAATATTTAAAAAGGCTGGGTGTGGTGGCTCATGCCTTTAATCCCAGCACTCGGGAGGCAGAGACAGGAGAAGTGCCATGAGTTCAAGGCCACCCTGAGACTACACAGTGAATTCCAGGTCAGCCTGAGCTAGAGTGAGACCCTACCTCAAAAACTCAAAAAAAAAAAAAAAAAAAATTAAAAAAGGGGGCTGGAGAGATGGCTTAATGGCTAAGGCATTTTCCTGCAAAGAACCCAGTTGGACTCTCTAGGACCCACGTAAACCAGATGCAGAAGGGGGCATATGCATCTGGAGTTCATTTGCAGTGGCTGGAGGCCCTAGAGTGCACATTCTCTCCCTCTCTCTCTCTGCCTCTTTCTCAAATAAAATATATTTAAAAACAAAGAATGTTGACTATTGAAAGGAGGGAGTTACTGAAGGAAGAACATAAAGTTCCTGCTTTTTAATTTTTTTTCTTCTTCAAGGTAGGGTCTTATTCTAGCTCAGGCTGACCTGGAATTTGCTCTGTAGTCTCAGGGTGGCCTTGAATTTATGGCAATCCTTCTACCTCTGCCTCCCAAGTGCTGGGATTAAAGGTGTGCGCCACCACACCCAGCTAAATTCCTGCTTCTTAAATCGGCTTTACTCTTCCCTTGAATTAACAATTTGGCTGTATAGACTGCCAGGTACTGGTTATGGAAGCATAACAAATGCAGGAAAGAGAGGGTCATTGGATTTGTAACATGGTGTTTTTTTTGTTTGCTTGTTTGTTTTGGCGATGGTCACTGGGCAATGTAAGACTGGGTTGTTGTAGTCCCTGTATGGACAAGATATGGAACTGTGGGTTGCAGTAGAAACACCAGGATTTTGGAGATGCTACAGCCACCAAGACAGCTGACAGATCAGGATGGATTTCCTCCCCCATAAGCAGTCTGGCTGGAGAGGTGGAATTGGAACCACAGAAACTTTGTCACTGGTCACAGATACTGGACATGAAGCTATGGGATTTGGTACTTGCCCTACTGGTTTTAGACCTCACATTTGATCCAATCTTTTCTTCTTTTTGCAGCTGAAATGTTTACTCTCTGTCATCATGTGTATTGTAACTTGTGCTTTGATTTTACAGGCTTTTATAGGTAAGAGACTGTTATAGATGAGATTTTAACTTTTTGTTGTTGTTGTTGTTTTGATTTTGGTTTTTCGAGGTAGGGTCTCACTCTAGCCCAGGCTGGCCTGGAATTCACTATGTAGTCTCAGGCTGGCCTTGAACTCATGGCAATCCTCCTACCTCTGCCTCCCAAGTGCTGGGATTATAGGTGTGCACCACCACACACGCTCCAAGATTTTAACTTTTAAACAGTGTTACGATTAACAAAAAAAAACTTATGGGGATTTAAATTTGGACTTAAAGCATTTTTATATCTTGAGATGGTCTTGAGTCCACAGTGGCTAGGGTTAGAATGTGGTAGTTTGAATCAGAAACTCAAGTGTTTTGAATGCTTGGTCCCCTGCTGGTGACAATTTGGGAGGTGGAATCTTGCTGCAGGAAGTGTGTTGTTGGGTATGGGCTTAGAGGTGTTATATATAGCCAGCACCTCCTTGCCAAGAGTTCAACTTACTTGCTGTTATTTTCCACCTGCTGTGGCAAGTCTATGATGTCCAACGTCTGTGCATGCCATGCTTTCCCCTGCCATCATGAAGCTTCCCTTCCAGACTGTAAGCCAAAATGAAGTCTTTACTCAGCTACTTTTGGTTGGGTGTTTTGTTCTATCAATGAGAAGGTAAGTAACTACAATTTATGGGTACTGGGGATCCAACTCGGGTCCTCTCACTTGGGAGGCTTATGTTATCTCATAGAAACAAAATAGAATCTTTGACAAGGAGGACCAAGTATAAAGGTTTATAAGTTACCAAACCCTGACAGACTCTTCCCCATCTATCATCTTCAGCATAAAGCTGAGGTCACTACCACACCTCTTTAGTACCCCACCTCATCCCACACAGAAGCCCATGTCCTACAGAACCCTGAGCCCCAAGGGTCCCTCATAAACCGCCATCGACGCCACACAACATGGGTACAACAGCCAACTACCCAAGACATGCACTTGCACACTCACAACCCAACATGAACACATGCTGGAACCTACACGCATCCCTCACCGGGCACGGACCCCCAGCGCGGCCCTAAGACCCCGGGCCCGGGCCCTCCCCCCCCCCGCGCCCCACACACCCGCACCAGGCGCCCTCTGCCCGCACCTGGCGCAGCGGGGCCTCGCCGGCGCCGCCCTCCTGCCGCCGCCGCAGCTGCTCCCGGAAGCGCGCCACCTGCTCCAGCAGCGCGTCCACCAGCGACGGCGCCGCGAACCCCTGCAGCGCCGCCAGGCGGCCGCGGAGGCGCGCGATGAGGGCGTCCCGGGCGGCCAGCTCGTCCTGCAGGCACCGCACCTGCTGCCCGGCCTCGTGGTACAGGACACAGAGCGCCGCGCCCGCGCGCGGGGCCCTGTCCACTGCCCGCCGCCCCGCGTCCCCGGATGACATGGCGCTGGGTCTGTCAGGGAACTTCCGAGCGCCGCCGAGGCAGCGGGCCTCGGCTTCTTCCCGGAACTCGTCTCCCTCCGCCCCCAGGGCCGCCCCGCCCCGCCCCGCCCCGCCCACTACGGAGAGGCTGCGCCGCCCCCGCCCGCGCTGACGCGTACACTGCCCCGGCGGCCTACACCGAGAGGCTCGGCCCCGCCGCCCTGCTGCCCAGCCTCTGGGTGTCTGCGGCCGGATTTAAGGTTCAGCATCCTCTGGAGGTACAGCCGCAGCTGAGAAGTAAGAAATGCAGCGGGGTGTGGTGGCTCACCCCTATAATCCCAGCACTCTGGGAGGTCGAATTAGGAAGGTAGCCATGGGTTTGAAACCAGCTTGGAGTACAGAGCGTTCCAGAGTAAGAACCTATCCCCTCCATGCACACACACCAAAAAAATAAAACGGGATGGAGAGATGGCTCAGCCGTTAAGACGTTTGCCTACAAAGCCAAAGTATCCCGGTTCAATTCTCCAGGACCTACGTAAGCCAGCTGCACAAGGGGCACGTGCGTCTGGAGTTCGTTTGCAGTGGCTGGATTCCCTGATGCACCCATTCTCTCCCTCATCACTCTCTCCCTCTCCCCCTCCTCTCTCCCTCTTTCTCTTTGTCTCTTTCTCAAATAAATAAATAAAATATATTTTAAAAGATAAACAAAAAAAAATCAGGGCTGGAGAGATGACTTAGCAGTTAAGGTGCTTGCCTGCAAAGCTAAAGCCAAAGCCAGGTTAGATTCCCCAGGACCCAAGATGGGTAAGGATGCGCATGCATCTGGAGTTTGTTTGCAGGGGCTGAAGGCCCTGGCACACCCATTCTCTCTCACTCCTTTCTTTCTTCCTTCCTTCCTTCCTTTCTTTTCTCCTCTCTCTCTCTCTCAAATAAATGAACAAAAATAAAAAATAAGGTGTATGCTTTTAAAGTACCAATTTAGGGCTGGAGAGATGGCTTAGCGTTTAAGGGCTTTGCCTGCAAAGCCAAAGGATCCCAGTTGGATTCTCCAGGATCCACATAAGCCAGATGCACAAGGGGGCACATGCATCTGGAATTCATTTGCAGTGGCTAGAGGTCCTGGCGTGCCCATTCTCTCTCTGACTCTTTCTCTCAAATAAACAAATAAATAAAATATATTTTGGGGAAAAAAGTACCAATTTTTTTTAAATCAAAGAAACTACAAGTGACATAGACTATGGATCCCAGGACTCCTGAACTGCAAACCAGGTTCACTTAGATGAGTGCCTTGCTCTCCAAACAGGATGCTCAACATTGAGCTAAGATGTGTCCCTAAAGTACTAAGTATGAGTAGGACAATTTTAGTGCCAGAAACTGTTCTTAGAGCTGGTGCTTTCTTTCTCTTAGTTTTCCAAACACAGCATTTTCCTATCATTGAGTCCCCCTCCCACAATGATGCCTCCCCCTGCCACACACACACACAAGGGATCTTTTTAAAAAAAATTTATTTATTTGATAGCGACCGGGGGTGGGGGGGGGGAGAATGGGCGTGCCAGGGCCTCCAGCCACTGCAAAGGAACTCCAGACGTGTGCGCCCCCTTGTGCATCTGGCTAACGTGGATCCTGGGGAATTGAACCTTGAACCGGGGTCCTTAGGCTTCACAGGCAAGCACTTAACCACTAAGCCATCTCTCCAGCCCCACAGAAGGGATCTTTGAAAGACTGTCTGCTAGTGTTCCTTGTGGGAATTGCTTCCCTGTGTGGAGTGTATAGATCTCTGCTCTTCCACTCAGTTTCCTGTCCAGGCTGCCTGTGTGTTCCCCTTTGTGTGATCCATAGCCAAGTTTAGGTTGAGCCTATGGAAACACACGCAGACTTGTAGTACCCAGCTATAAGCAAAGCCAGCCTAGCCAAGTATTTACAGGGTGGACACTGGAGATGTGACAGACCTGGCAGGATTATGGGAGACTGCTTCCTAGCCATCAGAGCCAAGGCTTGCTTTCAGCAGAGAAGGATCACAGCAAGTGATGTTCCTATCTGGTAAGGGTATTGTGGAGTCTAGAGGATGTGATGAATCTGGAAAGATTGTTCAGGACAGTCCTTGTCATTATACATAAACATGATAAACTCTGATTGGCTAGGGCAGTGTTGGGAAAACAGAAGAGTCTTGGAGGTATCAGAGTAGGGTTAGTTCTCACCGTAACTGTGTGTAGCCTGGAGTGGGTCACTCCCGTGCCCTTCAGCCTACTCAACTGCAAAGTGGGCATCAAACAGTCCACATTCCTTATTTTTCTCCCACAAGTTTTTGTTCAACATGCTCTGGGCCACATGTGTTTGGAGATCAAAGTTTGGATTTTAGGTAGTTGCATACAATTGCAGTAGTGGGTCTCCAAACAGGACCCCCTCTTTCCAATATCAAAGCTTCTGTGTGGGTGCCTTGGATACAGATACATTAGATAGGGCCTTGTCTGTGTAGCCAAGAGTATACTGAAGTGTGTGGCTTCTGCAGTGAAGTCATGGGAAGCATCATGGCTCAACTTGCCTATTGTGATAGTTTAAATAGATGGCCCCCAATATATTCAGTGTTTTATTAGCTTATAGTTTGGATCTGTAGCCAAAGACAGTGCTATTTGGTGGATCTTGGGGTCCAGTCCTAAGGTGTGGTGGTGGGCTTGAGATTTCAGTCTAAAGATATGCAAAGTCTGCCTAGCTGGGTTTCCTGAAGTGTGCTGTGCTGTGTGGCTTTTTTGGTTTGTGGTTTTTGGCTTTTGGCTTTTTGGCTTGTGCTTTTCTCTCTCTGCATGGTTCTGTAAGAGCAGGCCAGCTTTTTCTGCCATTATGGAACTTTTCCTGGATCTGTAAGCTTCTATAAATCCCTTCTGCCATAACTATGCCTGGTCTATAAGTTCATCTCAGCAAGCCTAAAACTGTCTTCTGCACCCATCATAGTGAAGGAGTCATTTTGGAATAAAGTTCTCTGGTCCCAGTGAAGCCTCTGGAAGAGTGTAGTCCCAGCCACACATTGGTTTTCACCCCAAAGGAGCTCTTGAGCCAGATCTCCCAGCTCCTGACAAGAAAATGCAAGATAATAAATGCTTAATGTTTCATCAGCTAACACTTGGGGATCCCACTTGTTTTGACCTATAAAACATACTGGAACTCACTGTGTAGCCCAAGCTAGCCCCTCAAACTCATGGTCATTCTCCTTCCTCCTTATGAGTGCTGGGATAACAGGTGTGCCCCCCTCCCCACACACACCCAACTATATTGAAACCTTCTGTTCCTATAGTAACAATACTAACAACTCAAATATGACATAAAAACCACCACTGGGACATGGTGCAGCATCCCAAAATCAAGCACATCAGTTTCTGCAAAGAAATATGGAATAACCATTCAAATTGAACAATACTAAGCTCAAGTCCAATTTTGTACCAACTTTAAGGAAATATTTTGATTTCTGAGCTTTTGGGATTTCAGAATTATAGATAAGAGATTGCAGACCCATAAAAACACCAGACTTCTAGGATGTGGTTAGATTCAACAAGGGGACTGGAGAGATGGATTAGTGGTTAAGACACTTGCCTGCAAAGCCAAAGGACCTGAGTTCGATTCCCCAGGACCCATGCAAGCCAGACGCATAAAGTGGCACATAAGTTCGTTTGCAGTGGCTGGAGACCTTGGCCTGACCATCCTTTCTTCTCTTTCTTTCTCTATCTCTCTCCCTAGCTGCCTCTTTCTTTATCTCTCAAGTAAATCAATTTTTTAAAAAAGATTCAATAAGGTAACACAGGATGTTCCTAACGTGCACATGCCTTCACCTCAAACTTAGCTAAAAACACTGGTGAACACTCAAATGGTTGAGGCAGTCCTGTGTGAATAAGGAATGACTGCTAAGAAAGAAAATTTTGTGTAGGGCTAGAGAGATTCCTCAACAGTTAAGGCACTTGCTGCAAAGCCAGTTCAATTCCCCAGTACCAATGTAAAGCCAGATGCACTAAGTGGTGCATGTACCTGGAGTTCATTTGCAGTGAGTAGCTGGCAGCCCTTGTGCACCCATTCTCTCTCAGCTTGCAAATAAATAAAATATTTTTTAAGGAAGCTGAAGTGATGGCTTAGTGGTTAAGGTACTTGCCTGTGAAGCCTAAGGACTCAGGTTCAATTCCCCAGTACCCATGTAAGCCAGATTCACAAGGTGGTGCATGCATCTGGAGTTTATAGTGGTTGGAGGCCCTGGCGTGCCCATTGTCATGACCATTCTCTCCCTCTCTCTTTCTGTCCCTCCATCTGCTTCTTTCTCTCCCTCAGATAGATAGATAAATAAATAAATAAATAAAATATTAAAATGAAAATTCCAAAAAAGAAAACCTTGGGCAGGCCTGGTGGCACCAGCCTTTAATTCCAGTGCTCTGGGAGGCAGAGGTAGGAGGATCACTGTGAGCTCAAGGCCAGCCTGAGACTATATAGTGAATTCCAGGTTAGTGTGAGCTAGAGCAAAACCCTATCTCAATAGAAAAAAGAAAGGAAAAGAAAGAAAGAAAAGAGAACCTTGTGTAATGTCATTATGAAACCCATGGCTTTATACAATGAAAAATGAACTAATAAAAAAGTGCTATTGTCATCTCAAGCTGTTTTTATTCCTCTTAATATCCATTTCCTTTCAACCTTAGTATCTAATCTAGTATCCTACTCCTGATTTCTAGATAAAGTTCTTGTAAAGTATTGTAAGTTTGACACACTTTTAGCCTCCAACAACCTAAAAGCTAAGAATGTGATATGTAACAAATTTTAAATCCTATAGAAGAGATCCCTCCACCGGAATACCCTACTCATGTGTTTAGTTACCTTCACATTGCTAGGGGAAAACACTGGCCGAAAGCAGGGTAGAGTTTTGTTGAGCTTACAGTTTCGAAGGGAAATGTCATGATGGCTGGGGAATGCATGTTATGAGCAGAGGCTGGACATCATGTTCTTCTGAAAGCAGTGGGTAGAAAATAGTAGCAAGAGAGTGAGTTGAACTCTTGGCAATGAGGAAATAACTGTAACACTCCAAAGCTCCCCCAGGAACACACTTCCTCCAGCAAGCCTCCAAATCCCAAACTGCCACCAGCTGGGCACAAAGTATTCAGAACACATGAGTTAATGGAGGACATCTGATTCAAACCACCACACTATGTATCTTGTGAATACATAATTTTTCTTTTATTATTATTTTTTTATTAATAGCTTACATGATTATAAAAAGATATCCCATAGTAATGCCTGCCCTCCCCCGACTTTCCCCTTTGAAACTCCATTCTCCATCATATCCCTTCCTCCTCTCAATCAGTCTCTCTTTTATTTTGATGTCATGATCTTTTCCTCCTATTATGATGGTCTTGTGTAGGTAGTGCCAGGCACTGTGAGGTCATGGATATCCAGGCCATCCTACATTCTTTCTGTAACTTCTTCTGCAATGGACCCTGAGCCCTGGAAGGTGTGATAGAGACAGTGCACTGCTGAGCACTCCTGTCACTTATTCCTAACACCATGAGGCCTTCTGAGTCATCCCAAGGCCATTGCCATCTGAAAAGAGAAGATTCTACCAAAGGTGAGAGTAGAATTAATATATAGATATGAACATTAAGAGAAGTGCTTACTGGGCAGTTTGATGTGCTTAGTATATACATTTAGCCAGACAGCAGCAGATGTTACACCCCTAAGGCTCATGACTACCAATTTTAGGTTTTTAGTATTGGGAATGTATTCCATCCCATGGAGCGGGTCTCCAGTCCAATCAGAGGGCAGTTAGTTTCCAACATGACAGATGTGCCATTATTGCACCTGTTGGTTTATTTGGCCTGGCTGGCAAAATATAAGGCTTTCAGTGTCTACTTGTTGAGTATTTTCACTGGTGATTTCTTTATCTCTCATTGAACTGCATGCAACACATAATTTTTCTTTGTTCTCTTTGTTAGAAATGAGACTGAGGTTTGAGAATGACCCTGCAATTTCCCAGGCTGACCTGGAATTGTTCTCATGACCTGGAATTGGCCTCCAACTCACAGGGATCCTCTTACCTCAGCCTCCCAAGTGCTGAGATTAAAAGTGTGTGCCATCACACTTGGTAGTCTGTCTTATAATTCTTACATGTTACTATAAAATTCACATCTTCCATAGTGGAACATGAACTTGAATCTGTGTTCTCATTTCAAGGACACTCATGTTTGTCTGAAAACAAAGTATTTTACCTTATTAGAACAGAACCTTGTGTAAGTGTGGTGGTTAGCCTTCATTGTCAGCTTGACTTAATTTGAAATTACCTAGGTGTGGTAGTTTGAATAGATGGCCCCCGATATATTCAGTATTTTCTTAGTTTGTAGTTTGCATCTGCAGCCACCTGGCTGGAGGCAGTGTCACTGGGCAGATCTTAAAATGTGGTGGTAGGTTTGAGATTTCAGTCTAAAGATATGCAAAGTATGCCTAGCTGGAGTTCCTGAAGTGTGCTGTGCTTTGTGGCTTTTAGCTTTTTGGGTTGTGCTTCTCTCTTTGTTTGGTCCTGTGGAAGCAGACGGCTTCTTCTGCCATTATGGAACTTTCCCTGGATCTGTAAGCTTCAATAAAACCCTTCTTCCATAACTGTGCCTGATGTGGAAGTTCATCTCAGCGAACCTGAAGCTGCCTGCTACACTAGGAGACACTCCTTTAGGCATGACTGTGAGGACATCTCTATGGAGAATTAACTAAGGAGATAAGACTCATTATAACTGTGGGGTGTGCCATTCCATGGTCTGGCATCTAGGATTGAATAAAATGGAAAAAATGGATGGGACTAGAGAGCTGATTAGAAATGCTTGCTTTTTTGTTATTATTATTATTTTTTAAAACCTAATGGCCTGGAGAACCCAAGCTAAGCCATATGCACAAAGTGGCAGATGAATCAGGAGTTTGTTTGCAGAGGCAGGAGACCCTGGTACCCATTCTCTCCACCCTTCTCTCTAATTAATTAAGTAAGTAAGCCAGGTGTGGTGGCACATGCCTTAGTTCATGGTTTGCCACTGGGCCACAGCTCTGATGTATTCAGACATAAGGGTACATTATAACTCCGTTCCCTCAGGTGGACAGGCTGAAATATGTTTGTCAACAATAATAAAAAAAAAAAAAAAAACAAAACTGCTGGGCATGCCTTTAATCCCAGCACTTGGGAATCAGAGGTAGGTGGATCGCCATGAGTTCGAGGCCACCCTGAGACTATGTAGTGAATTCCAGGTCATCCTTGGCCTACCTCGAAAAAACAATAAATAAATAAATAAGTAACAAAAATAACTAACTAAATAAAAATAATAAATAAATAAATATTTACTAGTAAGACTAAGGTGCCATGGAGTTTCCAGGTGTCCAAGTGGAGAGGACCACTGCCCTCATTTGCTGATGGACAGTTAATCATGTATCTGAATCCTCCAAAGGTCTCTTTCTCTGGCTTCTCAGGTCCCTTTGGATCCTGCTACTTTAGCTGACACCTCCCCTTCTTTCAGAATGCTGGGAAGTCAGCCCTCGCCCTGGGGCTTCAGGAGAGAGCTGTGCCAAGGAGGTTATCAACAGAATTGTGACCATTTAGGTTGGTCACTAGCCTCACCTATGCCAGTATGCCCCAACACTCATGCATGTACACACACACACACACACACACACACACACACACACACGCACCCTGTTCTAACATTCCCACCCAGAGCCATGGTACCTGAAACCCCTCAGTACCTCTCTATGATTGTCCACAAGAGGGCGCTTGGGATACACAGTGCTGGAGCTGAACCTAGGGCTTGGGTGCTCCAGTGCCCCACCTATCTCTACTTGTTGTTGCTCCCTTGCTTTCTCCCTCCCTTTCTTCTTTGCTCCCTCTCTCCCTCCTTGGAGCAATGGTCCAGTGTCCCACCTACCTCTCTCTCTCTATTTCTCTCTCTCTCCCCTGAGCCTTTGTGCCTGGGTTGTCTGTTCCCCAAGTCTTAGGTGTCCAGTGCCCAGTCACTGAATGCCAAGTGCCTGTGCACTCCAGTGCCTGGTTATTTCTGGGTGAAGCTGAAGCTGGGAACCCAGAGTCCTTATCTGGTCACTAAATCGCGTGCTAATCTCTCTTAGAGGCAGAGGTCTTGGCTGCTCTCCAGGGGGCTCCTGGGCATTAGGGAAAAGCTTAACTTCAATCCTGCAGGTGGAAAGTGTGGCTCCATTCTAGGAGCTTCTGCCACCCTCAGAAGGCCTGTAAATCATGTTAGGAAAGCCTGCCTCCCTCCACACATTGCTTCCTCCTCTACGCAAGACAGTGTACAGGTAGCAGGGGAGATGCTGCTTATGGCTCCTAGGCCACTGTGGGGTCCTTGAGCGCCCTGCCTTCTGCTCTTCCTATAGGGAAAGAATCTACATGGCTAAAGGAATGTGTACACGAATAGTCTGTGACTCCTTCTACATCACACTTTAAGAGCAGGTCTCCAACTGTGTTGTGCTGAGGGTAGGTTGTTATGTTGGTGTAAAGGGTTAGAATAAGCAGCCTGCCTTCAGCAGGACAGACTTGGTGGGATGTCGACTGTCATGAATGCCAGTTGACAGCTGGGATGGACTCCTGTAAGGCAAGACCCTAGAAAAGAACCCAGGGCTGGACTCCAGCTGTATCTGTAGGAAAAAACCCCCGCAGGGGGTCCCCACGCTCTGCCCGGATAAGGCGACACCCCAAATCACTCACTCACGAGAAGCGGTCTTGATGCAAACTGCAAGAGGATTTTATTCCAAGCACGCTGGGGCCCACAGTCGTACACCGCACAGGGGTAGAGGACTGCAGGGCCCCGAATGCAGGAACAGGACAGTTTTTATAGGGTTTCTAACAAAGCCTGTGCCTTAGACCAATCATTTTCTAATATTAGGAGCCCTGCAGGGTGTTAGCCAGTCAGTTGGTGCCACCCCATAGTTTCTAAGCCAATTAGTTTATGACCTTGGTGGTCAGCATTTGCGCAGGTCCTTGGGTGGGAGTAGCAGAGTGTGGTTCCAGTCTCCTATGACCTTGGAGGTCAGCACTTGTGTAATTCCTTAGGTGGAGGTAGCAGAGTATGGTATCAGCCTCCTATGACCTTGGTGGTCTGAGGCAGGCTGCTACAGCTTATGGTGCGAGCTACTAAGGCTAACAGTGTGGGCTATTAAGGCTTATAGTGTAAGGCTTATAGTGCAGGCTATTTACAGAAACCAAATAAGTGGTTCACTTTATTACTCATTTCCCATCCTTGAGGGCTATCTCATGCCCTTTTTACCTAGTTTTATATTAGGAGTGGGCTCTGATACAATGAGAAGAGGGATTCTTTACTTGCTTCTAACAGAGAGTAAAACCTGGAGTTTGAGGTATGCAGGTGGCCTGCTTAAGCTCCCTTTGGAGCGTGATAGTATTTCTGAGCTTCTGAATTCTTGGGCCTTTCATTTCCCACTTTTTCTCTTGTCAATCGTTCTAATCCTAGAACTTGGAAAGACTAGACATAATCTTTCTCTCTGCCTTGAAGGCCCTTATATTGTTGTCTAAGTACCATGATCTGGACCGCACTCACTCGTTCTCTAACAAAAGTAAAAATATTGTCGGCCACCCGCCGCAGCCGCGGAGCGGCAGAAAGCCGCCGGACTCTCGGCTCGAGACGCAGGACAAGCCAGGTGCGGGATTTTCCCCTCACACCGCGCTCTCCGAAACTCGGGAAACGTGAGGGGAGAGCGGCAGCGAGCAACGGAGGGAAGAGCAGACCACGAGGTAGAAGCACGCATGGAACAGCGATACAACCAGAGCAGCCGCGGCTCCCTCCCCTCCCCCACCGCCTGAACCCAGCTCCAGCGAACACAGCAGCGGCCCGGGACCGGCCACGCCAACTTGGGCTGACAGCAGGACCCAAGCAGGAGCAGAGTTCGGCAGCAACTTCAGCGGCTCCAGCACCGGTACCAGTGGCCCCATAAGCAGCGGACCCAGGAGCGGCAGCGGCGGCATATCCCGCAGCAGCGGCTTCGGGGGGAGCAGCTGCGGTGGACACGGCAGCAGCAGCTTCAGCAGCGGTGGTGGCTCCGGGGGTGGCAGCTACAACAGCAGCAGAGGCAGCAGCAGCGGCTCAGTTTGCCCCGTAGGAAAAGCAAGTGCCCAGCTCCAGAAATCAGAACAGCAGCCCGACGACCCAGGCAGCAACTTGACTGAGACCACAATCACCCAAGGTAACTGGGATTGCACCAGGGAAGGGTCTCACTTGGGCACAAACTGACTTGGATACCTCAACAGACCAGAAATCTAAACCTCTTTGTTGATAGAGGATCTGGTCATTATAATAACTACTCTTGCATACATACTCGGGGCTGTTTTTGATTGAATGTGTACAGTGTTTAGTTAAATTTTAGAATCTACCAGTATTTTATTCCACTCAGCCTGCTTGAATACTCCTATAGCAGGGAAACTCAACCCCTAAGAACATCTTTGTAGATACTCTGAGAGTCTTAAGAGCCACACCTAATACCTTAAGGTCCTACCCTGAAAATATATTACATCAAATCAATTGATACAGCTAAGAATACACAGCTAGCTAGAAAATCCAAGCATTAACTTAATCCAAGATGCAAAAATATATACATTATAACACAAGAAACACTAAAAAGCAAGATGATATAAATCCACCTAAAAGTATTAATGCATCAGAAATGTTCTCAGGTGAGAAAGAGTTAGAGGAAATGCCTGAGAAAGAGTTCAAAAGAATAATTATAAATATGTTCAAAGAGGTCAAAGAACACATGAAAACAATCAAAGAAGAAATCAAAGAGGAAATCAAAGAGGAAATCAAAGGAATCAAAGAAGAGGCAGGACACCAATTTAATGAAATAAAGAAGGCAATACAAGACATAAGTAGGGAAATAGAAATAATAAAGAAAAACCAGTCAGAATTACTAGCAATGAAGAACACAGTTAATGAAATAAAAAACTCTGTAGAAAATCTCACCAGTAGGATGGATGAGGGAGAGGACAGAATATCCAAGCTAGAAGATCAGGTGGCAGACCTAATGCAGTCCAACAAAGAGAAAGACAAACTTATAGAAAAGTATGAGTGGGAATTTCAAGATATTCGGGACACTATGAAAAGATCCAATATAAGAATTCAGGGCATAGTAGAAGGAGAAGAACTCCACTCCAGAGGCATAGTAGGCATCTTCAACAAAATCATAGAGGAAAATTTTCCCCAAATTGGGAAAGAGGTGCCAATACAGATACAGGAAGCCTTTAGAACCCCAGCCAGACAAAACCCAGAAAGAAACTCTACTCGCCACATTATACTCAAACTTCCAAACACACAAACCAAAGAAAAAATATTGAAAGCAGTTAGAGAGAAAAATCAAGTTACCTACAAAAGCAAGCCCATCAGGATTACAGCAGATTATTCAACACAAACTTTTAAAGCCAGAAGGGCTTGGAGTGATATATTCCAAGTTCTGAAAGATAACAACTGTCAACCAAGGTTACTTTATCCTGCAAAGTTATCTATCCAAATAGATGGAGAAATAAAGACATTCCATGACAAAAGCAGGTTAAAGGAGTATCTGAAGACAAAACCAGCTCTACAGAAAATACTTGATAGAATCCTCCATGCTGAACAAAAGGAAAAGCACACATATAAGGAACCTAGAAAAAACCAGCTATACTCAAATACCAGTTAACAGAAGAGAGCACAGGTAGAACAAGTAACACACACACACACACACACACACACACACAAATGGCAAACATAAATACACACCTTTCAATAATATCTCTTAATATCAACGGTCTCAATGCCCCAACGAAAAGACATAGATTTGCAGACTGGGTTAAAAAGCAGGATCCTACAATTTGTTGTCTCCAAGAAACTCACCTTTCTACAAAGGATAGACATTATCTTAGGGTGAAAGGTTGGAAGATGGTGTTTCAAGCAAAGGGCCCTAGAAAACAAGCAGAGGTTGCTATCCTAATATCAGACAGGGTAGACTTTAGTCCAACGTTAGTCAAGAAAGATAAGGAAGGTCATTTTATATTGATTAAGGGCACACTCCAACAGGAGGACATTACAATCCTAAACATATATGCACCTAACATGGGGGCTCCCAAATTCGTCAAACAAACACTATTAGAACTAAGGTCACAGATAACACCAAACACAGTGGTGGTGGGTGACTTTAACACCCCACTCTCATCAATTGACAGGTCATCCCGGGAAAGAAGAAACAGAGAGGCATCTGGACTAAATGAGGTCATAGAAGGAATGGACTTAACAGATATATACAGGACATTTCATCCAAAGGCTGCAGAATATACATTCTTTTCAGCAGCACATGGAACATTCTCTAAAATAGACCATATATTAGGACACAAAGCAAATCTTAACAAATTCAGGAAAATGGAAATAATTCCTTGCATTCTATCTGACCACAATGGAATTAAACTACAAATCAGTAGCAAGAAAGGCTATAGAGCATACACAAAATCATGGAAACTAAACATTACACTACTAAATGATGAATGGGTCAATGAAGAAATCAAAAAGGAAATCAAAAAATTTATAGAGTCAAATGATAATGAGAACACACATACCAAAATCTCTGGGACACAATGAAGGCAGTTCTTAGTGGTAAATTTGTAGCCTTGAGTGCCTATATTAAGAAATTAGAAAGGTCACAAGTAAACGACCTAATGCTTCGTCTTAAAGCCTTGGAAAAAGAAGAACAAGGCAAACCAAAAATCAGTAGACGGGAAGAAATAATAAAGATTAGGGCAGAAATTAATGAAATGGAAACAAAAAGAACAATCCAAAGAATTAATGAAACAAAGTGTTGGTTCTTTGAAAGGATAAACAAGATTGATAAACCCTTAGCAAATCTGACCAAAAGAAAGACAGAAGAGACACAAATTAATAAAATCAGAGATGAACAAGGTAACATCACAACAGATTCCAGAGAAATTCAAAAAATCATAGGGACATACTATAAAAGCATATACTCCACAAAGTATGAAAATCTGAAAGAAAAGGATGATTTCCTTGATCTATATGACCTACCTAAATTAAATCAAAATGAGATTAATCACTTAAATAGACCTATAACAAACATGGAGATCCGAACAGTTATCAATAATCTCCCAACTAAAAAAAGCCCAGGCCCGGATGGATTCACTGCTGAATTTTACCAGACCTTTAAGGAAGAGCTAACACCATTGCTTCTTAAGCTTTTCCAGGAAATAGAAAAAGAAGGAATTCTACCAAACTCCTTCTATGAGGCCAGCATCACCCTGATACCAAAACCAGGCAAAGATAGAACAAAAAAAGAAAATTACAGACCAATCTCCCTCATGAACATAGATGCAAAAATTCTCAACAAAATATTGGCAAACAGAATACAAGAATATATCAAAAAGATCATTCACCCTGACCAAGTAGCCTTTATCCCAGAGATGCAGGGATGGTTCAACATACGCAAATCTATAAATGTAATATATTACATAAACGGGTTGAAGGACAAAAATCACATGATCATCTCATTAGACACAGAGAAAGCATTTGACAAAATCCAACATCCCTTCATGATAAAAGTCCTACAGAGACTGGGAATAGAAGGAACATATCACAATATAATAAAGGCTATTTATGATAAGCCTACAGCCAACATATTACTAAATGGGGAAAAACTGGAAGCTTTTCCACTAAAATCAGGAACAAGACAAGGGTGTCCACTGTCTCCACTTTTATTTAATATAGTTTTGGAAGTCTTAGCCATAGCAATAAGGCAAGAGACACACATAAAAGGGATACAAATTGGAAAGGAAGAAATCAAGTTATCATTATTTGCAGATGACATGATTCTATACATAAAGGACCCTAAAGACTCTCCTAGCAAGCTTTAGAGCTGATCAAAACCTACAGCAATGTAGCAGGATACAAAATAAATACACAGAAATCAGTAGCCTTCGTATATGCTAACAACAAACACACAGAGGATGAAATCAGAGAATCACTCCCATTCACAATTGCATCCATAAAAATAAAGTACCTTGGAATAAACCTAACCAAGGAAGTAAAGAATCTCTACAATGAGAACTTTAAAACACTCAAGCGAGAAATTGCAGAAGACACTAGAAAGTGGAGAAACATCCCTTGTTCCTGGATTGGAAGAATCAATATTGTGAAAATGGCAATCTTACCTAAAGCAATCTACACATTTAATGCAATCCCTATCAAACTTCCAAAGGCTTTCTTCATGGAAATAGAAAAAACAATCCAAAAATTCATTTGGAATCACAAAAAACCTCGAATATCTAAAATAATACTGAGCAACAAAAAAGAGGCTGGTGGTATCACCATACCTGATTTTAACCTATACTACAGAGCCATAGTAACAAAAACAGCATGATACTGGCACAAAAACAGACATGTAGATCAGTGGAACAGAATAGAGGATCCAGATGTAAGCCCAAGTAGCTATAGCCACCTGATATTCGATAAAAATGCCAAAAATACTCATTGGAGAAGAGACAGCCTCTTCAGCAAATGGTGTTTTGAAAACTGGATATATATCTGCAGAAGGATGAAAATAGATTCTTCTCTCTTGCCATGCACAAGAATTAAGTCCAAATGGATTAAAGACCTTAACATCAGTCCAGAAACTCTGAAACTGCTAGAGGAAAAAGTAGGGGAAACCCTTCAACATATTGGTCTTGGCAAAGACTTTCTGAATACAACCCCAATTGCTCAGGCAATAAAACCACAGATTAACCACTGGGACATAATGAAATTACAAAGATTTTGCACCACAAAGGACACTGTGAAAAAAGCAAAGAGGCAACCTACAGAATGGGAAAAAATCTTCGCCAGCTATATTTCTGATAAAGGATTAATATCTAGGATATACAAAGAACTCAAAAAGTTAAATAATAAGGAATCAAACAAGCCAATCAAAAAATGGGCTATGGAGCTAAATAGAGAGTTCTCAAAGGACGAAATACGAATGGCATATAAGCATCTAAAAAAATGTTCTATGTCACTAGTCATCAGGGAAATGCAGATTAAAACTACATTGAGATTCCATCTCACTCCTGTCAGATTGGCCACCATCATGAAAACAAATGATCATAAATGTTGGCGGGGATGTGGAAAAAAAGGAACCCTTCTGCACTGCTGGTGGGAATGCAATCTGGTCCAGCCATTGTGGAAAACAGTGTGGAGGTTCCTAAAGCAGCTAGAGATTGATCTACCATATGACCCAGCTATAGCACTCCTAGGCATATATCCAAAATACTCATCACATTTCCTTAGAAGTACGTGCTCAACCATGTTTATTGCTGCTCAATTTATAATAGCTGGGAAATGGAACCAGCCTAGATGTCCATCAACAGATGAGTGGATAATGAAGATGTGGCACATTTATACAATGGAGTTCTACTCAGCGGTAAAGAAAAATGAAGTTATGAAATTTGCAGAAAAATGGATGGACCTGGAAAGTATTATACTAAGTCAGGTAACCCAGACCCAGAAAGCCAAGCGCCACATGTTCTCTCTCATATGTGGATCCCAGCTACAGATGACTGGGCTTCTGCGTGAGAATGAAAATACTTAGAAGCAGAGGCCAGTAAGTTAAAAAGGAGACATAAAGGGTAGAGAAAGGAAGAGGGGAGGATACTTAATAGGTTGATATTGTATACATGTAATTACAATGATTGTAATGGGGAGGTAATATGATGGAGAATGGAATTTCAAATGGGAAAGTGTGGGGTTGGGGAGGGAGGGAATTACCATGGGATATATTTTATAATCATGGAAAATGTTAATAAAAATTAAAATAAATAAATAAATAAATAAAAAGAGAAGTGCTAACCGAGCAGTTTGATAAGCATAGTATATACATTTGTCCAGACATCAGCAGATGTTACACCCCTATGGCTCATGACTACCCCTGTTTTACGTTTTCAATATCAGGGATGTGTTCCCCCCATGGAGTGGGCCTCTAGTCCAATTGGAGGGCAGTTGGTTTCCACCATGACAGACATGCCACTATTGCACCCGTTGGCTCATTTGGCCTGGCTGGCCAATTATAAGGCTTGTAGTGTCCACTGTTATTTTCACTGGTGGTATCTCTTTCTCCCATTGAACTACATGTAGAATGACTTCTTCTAGCTTTCTGTCAGCTGGTCTTCATGGAGGTGGTTATCAGCTCAGTTCCAGTGGACAACAGGAAAATGGCATATTATAAATCTCTTCAATATTACCCTTTGCAAAACATACTTATATTAAAATTCATAATCTTAAGCAGTAGCATCTAATAGAATGAAATTATCATGTTTTAAAGACAGAATTACTGGTTTTGTACTGTACTGATAATTAGTGACATCATAACCAAAATAATTCTGTTTCTAAGCATCTGACTGGAAGAGATTCAGTCTAGAACAGTGACTGATTTGGAGTAAACTAGCATTTTAAGGTTCTCCAAGCCCATCATATGTCAATGACAAACATACTCTGAAATTGTACTTTCCGATGTCAATCTTAGAATAGTTTTGGAATATTCATTCTTCTCTTTCATTTGTATCAATAATGGTAAATAAAAGGCACAGTGATAAGTAATTCTCAGAATCCTCCTCATTAGTGTATTTTAGTTTTATCATTATGGTATTTGCTTTTTTGTCTTTAATTTCATTTACCACCTCTAGTATAAAACTTTCAATGCAAAGTGGCATGTGTTAGCCATCACGATATAAAGAAAAGCCTTATGAGTGTGGCATTCCTCCATGAGATTCTTACTTTTTCATGGAAAAATAAATGTACCATAAAGTAAGAATATGTGTACATGGAAAAGCTCATGTGTACACATTAAATTAGCATAGGGGATTTAAATACATGAAATATATGAATACAGGCTGCCACAGTCCTTCTGTGTCCAGTGGGATTTTTTTCAGTGGCCTTACAGCCCAAGTATGTGGAATCTTCAGCAATAGGGTCTTACCATGGATTCCTGGTGGGAAACCAAGGGCCTCAGCAATGGCCTATAATGTTTTGGGGGCATCAGGAACCTCACTGGACAACAACTCACTGGAGGTATCCCATCCCTGACACTGAAAATTTTCTAACAACGATCTATGGCTCCTGAGTTTTCCGTTGTCTGAAACCAGAGGATTCCATATGATTTATTTGCATCCTCTTAGATTTTGATTAGCCCTCCCTCCACCTTTCCTTTACTCAATCTCTTCCCCTGACCTTACTTTGGGCCTTTTCACCCCCGTTAATCTATTCTTCTACTAACATATATACAATGCCAACTTATTAAGTACCTTCCTCCCTTCCTTTCTCTTCACTTTATATCTCCTTTTTAACTTACTGGCCTCTATTACTGAGTTTTTTCCTTCTCATGCAGAAGCCCAATCATCTGTACCTAGGATCCACATATGAGGGAGAACATGTGGTGCTTGGCTTTCTGGGCCTGGGTTACCTCATTTAGTATAATTCTTTCCAGATCCATCCATTTTTCTGCAAATTTCATAACTTCATTTATCTTTACCACTGAGTAGAACTTCATTGTATAAATGTGCCATATCTTCATTATCCACTCATCAGTTGAGGGACATCTAGGCTGGTTCCATTTCCCAGCTATTATAAATTGAGCAGCAATAAACATGGTTGAGCATGTACTTCTAAGGAAATGAGATGAGTCCTTAGGATATATGCCTAGGAGTGCTATAGCTGGGTCATATGGTAGATCAATCTTTAGCTGTTTTAGGAACCTTCACACTGATTTCCATAATGGCTGGACCAGATTGCATTCCCACCAACAGTGTAGAAGGGTTCCTCTTTTTCTACATCCCTGCCAACATTTATGATCATTTGTTTTCATGATGGTGGCCAATCTGACAGGAGTGAGATAGAATCTCAATGTAGTCTTAATCTGCATTTCCCTGATGACTAGTGACATAGAACATTTTTTTAGATGCATATATCCCATTTGTATTTCTTCCTTTGAGAACTCTAGTTAGCTCCATACCCCATTTTTTGATTGGCTTGTTTGATTTATTATTTAACTTTTTGAGTTCTTTGTATATCTTCTATCAGATATATAGCTGGCGAATATTTTTTTTCCATTCTATACGTTGCCTCTTTGCTTTATTCATAGTGTCCTTTGCAGCCCAAAATCTTTGTAATTTCATGAGGTCCCAGTGGTTAATCTGTGGTTTTATTGCCTGAGCAATTGGGGTTGTATTCAGAAAGTCTTTGCCAAGACCAATATGTTGAAGGGTTTCACCTACTTTTTCCTCTAGCAGTTTCAGAGTTTCAGGTCTGATGTTAAGGTCTTTAATCCATTTGGACTTAATTCTTGCATGGAGAGAGAGAAGAATCTATTTTCATCCTTCTACAGATACATATCCAGTTTTCCCAACACCATTTGCTGAAGAGGCTGTCTTTTTTCCAATGAGTATTTTGGCATTTTAATCAAATATCTGGTGGCTGTAGCTACCTGGACTTACATCTGGGTCTAGAGGCCATTTCTTGATCCCTCAGGCTTCTGTACACTAGAAATAACTAATCATTTGAGTCTGAGTCAGAGGATGTAAGTTGTTATAAATCATCAGAGATACAAAGAATCAACAAGGAGTCCCTTTGAAATCATGGAGAAATGTGAGGGGATGTCTACCATGGTTTCAATACCATGGCAAACCTATCTTGCATAGTTGGACAAACCTATATTGCTCTGGTTTGCATAGTTGGGATCACTATTCTCTCTCTCTCTTTCTGATGGAAAAAAATGCAGACCTGAATAACAAGAACCATGTGTTGATTGTGTGCCGGACAGTCATTAGTACCCTGTCTGCCAGAGCTGAATATTCTTTTTTTTTTTTTTTTGGCTTTTTGAGGTAGGGTCTCACTCTGGTCCAGGCTGACCTGGAATTAACTCTGTCATCTCAGGGTGGCCTTGAACTCATGGTGATCCTCCTACCTCTGCCTCCCAAGTGCTGGGATTAAAGGTGTGTGCCACCACGCCTGGCTCAGAGCTGGATATTCTTGAAAGGAGAAGTCCTTGCACCAGCCTGTGGGGAAGAGCTATAATGCAGGACAAGCCAAGAAGAAACCCAGCAACTTCACACCTGCCAAGTCATCCTCCATTAGAGGTTCAACAGAAATCTCAGACAAAATGTTATTTGGAAAGTAATGTGTGGAGCGGAGAGGGGATGATAGAAAGTGGTTGATGTCCTGGATTATATATAATCATTCAAATCAATCCATTTCCTTAAAATAAATAATTTTGTAAAGGATCTGACAATAGGTTGTCTTGGGTTATATCACATTGGATGAATGTGTATGCTTGTGTGTGTGTGTGTGTGTGTGTGTGTGTGCACATGTGTGTATTATAGTGTCTTTTTATCTTAAAGGAAGTTTATGTAGAAGTTTCAAGAAAGTACAATCACTGTTTTATCACAGATCTAGGTCATCATGTAACAATAGAGTCCAAGGAGACATGAATCTTAAGGACAGTGGTCTGCATATCACACTGTCCCACTACAGCAGTGACATTCTCTCCATCAGCAGGAGGAGAAAAAGTGGCTAACTCTTTAGCAACACTGGGAAGGTTCATGAGTTCCTGTAAATGTCTATGAAATGAATTTCTGTTGGAAATTCAGAGGCCTGCCAAATCAGCCAAATTTTAGCAGGTTTGGTTGCCAGGATGATGACAACACATTTTCAAATTAAATGCAACTAATGACATAGTGTGCCCCCAGCCCTCTCCTAAGTTCTAAAGTTAAATATTCCTTACCTAGGAAAACTGATCTGTCAATGTAGTGGACAACATGAAATGCTCCATTTTTGGCCAGGAGTTGGAGTAGGTCAGAGGTAGGAAATACTCAGATGAGGCTATGAGGAGCTTGCTGTTTGGCCTCTACAGGTCAGTAGATTCCACCATAAAGTGGTAGTAGCAATAGTAGAAAAATAGGAGATTGTAGTTTCAGTAGAACAACTCTATGTAGAAACCTGGAATTTCAGAGCAAAGCATCATTGACACCAAAGAATTACATGCATAGAATTTATCATGTTGAGAAATGTGTCCTTCATCCCTTCTCTCTCCAATGTGTTTATCACAAAAGAATTTTATAATTTGTTGATGGCCTTTGCTGCATCACTTGAGATGTCCATGTGATTTCTGTTCTTGAGTCTGCTCACATGATGTTTTCCATCTGTTGATTTACATATGTTGAACCATCCCTTCATCTCTGAAAGACCATTTGACTGAGCATGATAGCATTTTTGATATAGTCTTGAACTAGGTATAGGTAGCGTATATTTTATTGAGAAGATCTTTGTTTGCAGATAACATGATTGTGTGTTTAAGAGACTAAAATCCTCTACCAGAAATCTAGAGCTGACACTTTCAACAAAGTGTAGGGTAGAAAATAAACACACCAGCATCAGTAGCCTTCTCATATACTAATGACTAACATATGGAGAAATAAATCAGGGAAGAGTCCTTTTACCAAAGCCATAAAAAATTAAATATCTCAGAACATCCCTAACTGAGCAAGTGAAAGACCTCTAATATGAAAACTTTAAAACACTGGGAGAAAGAAATTGAGGAAGAGTGTTGGAAAGATGGTTCAGTGGTTTACTTGCTTCTAAAGCTAAACACCCCAGGTTCAATTTCCCAGTACCCATGTAAAGCTAGATGCATAAAGTGGCACATGAGTCTGGAATCCTTTTGGCAGAGACTAGAAGCCCTGGAGTGCCTATTCTCTTCCTCTCTTTCCTCTCAGTCCTTTTCTACTTGCACGCACACACACACACACACACACACACAACAAAAAAAGAAAAACTTAAGAGATGGAACAATTTCTTATACATATGGGATGGAAGACTTCACATTTTAAGATGGGCATACTACCTTCTTATTACATGTTACATTTGTCCTTCCTCATTTTCCTAACTTCTCTTCCTGCCCATCTTTTATTCTCATTCTTAGTTACCATTCTACCCTCATTACTTTATTCCATTTGCCCCCTGTATACACATACTTACAAATATTACATACTATAACCCACATGTCAGGAAGAACATGTGGTTTTGGTCTTTCTGAGTTTGGGTCACTTCAACTAATATAATTTCTTTCATTTCCAACCATTTTTCCTGAAAATTTAATAATTTAATTTTTTAGTACTGCTGGATCAAATTCCACTTTTCTTTACTCATTCTCTTGAGGGGCATCTAGGCTGATTCCAGTTCATAGCTATTTGAAAATTTTTATTTTATTTTATTTTTTGAGAGCGACAGACACAGAGAGAAAGACAGATAGAGGGAGAGAGAGAGAATGGGCACGCCAGGGCTTCCAGCCTCTGCAAACGAACTCCAGACACGTGCGCCCCCTTGTGCATCTGGCTAACGTGGGACCTGGGGAACCGAGCCTCGAACCGGGGTTCTTAGGCTTCACAGGCAAGCGCTTTAACCACTAAGCCATCTCTCTAGCCCAGTTCATAGCTATTTGTAGTGAGGTGCTTCTTAAAGTTGATATTTTTTTTGCATTTCTGTGGTGTCTAAATGTGTGGAACAGTTTTTAAAGTAATTTATGGCCATTTGTGAGTCTTCTTTTGTGATCTGATGTTCATTTTATTATTCCATTTGGTGATTGGAAGGATTTTTGGTGTTTAATTTGTATACATTTTCAATTTTTTCATTTTCTTTTTAATTTTTTTATGTTGGCACTGGGGAATTGAACCTGGGTCCTTAGGCTTTGCAGGCAAGCCCCTTAACTGCCAAGACATCTCTCCAGCTCCTCAAGGTTTTCATTTTTATTCTCATATATTATGTGTTTTCAAAAACATTACCTAATGACTTTCTACATTTCATTGGTATCCATTTTAATCATCCCATCCCTCTTTCATATCTACTTTTATTAACTTGTATTTTCTTTCTTTCTTTCTTTTTTTTTTTTTTTTTTTTTTTTTTGGTTTTTCGAGGCAGGGTCTTACTCTAGGCCAGGCTGACCTGGCATTTACTATGTAGTCTCAGGTGGCCTCGAACTCACAGCAATCCTCCTACCTCTGCCTCCCAAGTGCTGGCATTAAAGACGCATGCCACCACGCCCGGTTCTTTTTTGTTGTTTTTTTTTTTTTTTTCATGTATTTTCTCTCTCTTTTTATTAGTTTTCCTAAGTGTTTAAATCTTGGTCAGGTGTGGTGGCACACACCTTTATTCCCAGCACTTGGGAGGCAGCGATAAGATGATTATTGTGAGTTTGAGGCCAGCCTGAGACTACATTGTGAATTCCAGGTCAGCCTGGGCTAAAGCAAGACCCTACCTTGAAGAATCCAAAACAAAAATCAGAGTAAAAAAAAAGGGGCTCTGCAAGCACCACATGTTCTCTCTCATATGTGGATCCTAGCTACAGATAACATGATTGTGTGTTTAAGAGACTAAAATCCTCTACCAGAAATCTAGAGCTGACACTTTCAACAAAGTGTAGGGTAGAAAATAAACACACCAGCATCAGTAGCCTTCTCATATACTAATGACTAACATATAGAGAAATAAATCAGGGAAGAGTCCTTTTACCAAAGCCATAAAAAATTAAATATCTCAGAACATCCCTAACTGAGCAAGTGAAAGACCTCTAATATGAAAACTTTAAAACACTGGGAGAAAGAAATTGAGGAAGAGTGTTGGAAAGATGGTTCACTGGGCTTCTGTGTGAGAATGAAAATACTTAGTAGCAGAGGCCAGTAAGTTAAAAAGGAGACATAAAGGGAAGAGAAAGGAAGGGAGGAGGGTACTTCTAAGTTGATATTGTATATATGTAAGTACAATGATTGTGATGGGGAGGTAATATGATGGAGAATGGAATTTCAAAGGGGAAAGTGTGGGGGGGAGGGAGGGAATTAACATGGGATATTTTTTTATAATCATGGAAAATGCTAATAAAAATTTAAAAAAAGGGAGGTTCTGGAGAGATGGCTTAGTAGTTAAGGTTCAATTCCCTAGTATCACGTAAGCCAGATGCACAAGGTGGCAGATACATCTGGAGTTTGTTTACAGTGGCTATCGGCCCTAGTGTGTTTTTTGTGCTCTTTTGTTAATATTGCACAACATATGAAATATTTTATTATTTTTATATTGTTTTCTAACTAAATATGTTACTTTGAGAAATAAGCTCTCTTGTGATTTGTTGCTGAGGAAATTCTCTACCCCAATGTAAGGGAAGTGTTTAAAGACCAACAATTAATGGGAATTTAATGCTAGTGTTTTGTAGTGGGAGAGAAAGTATACATGTCAGAATTCTTTTTTTTTTTTTTTTTTAATTTTTATTAACATTTTCCATGATTATAAAATATATCCCATGGTAATTCCCTCCCTCCCCACCCCCACACTTTCCCGTTTGAAATTCCATTCTCAATCATATTACCTCCCCATTACAATCATTGTAATTACATATATACAATATCAACCTATTAAGTATCCTCCTCCCTTCCTTTCTCCACCCTTTATGTCTCCTTTTCAACTTACTGGCCTCTGCTACTAAGTATTTTCATTCTCACACAGAAGCCCAGTCATCTGTAGCTAGGATCCCCATATGAGGGAGAACATGTGGCGCTTGGCTTTCTGGGCCTGGGTTACCTGACTTAGTATAATACTTTCCAGGTCCATCCATTTTTCTGCAAATTTCATAACTTCATTTTTCTTTACCGCTGAGTAGAACTCCATTGTATAAATGTACCACATCTTCATTATCCACTCATCTGTTGAGGGACATCTAGGCTGGTTCCATTTCCCAGCTATTATAAATTGAGCAGCAATAAACATGGTTGAGCATGTACTTCTAAGGAAATGAGATGAGTCCTTTGGATATATGCCTAGGAGTGCTATAGCTGGGTCATATGGTAGATCAATCTCTAGCTGCTTTAGGAACCTCCACACTGTTTTCCACAATGGCTGGACCAGATTGCATTCCCACCAGCAGTGCAGAAGGGTTACTTTTTTTCCACATCCCCGCCAACATTTATGATCATTTGTTTTCATGATGGTGGCCAATCTGACAGGAGTGAGATGGAATCTCAATGTAGTTTTAATCTGCATTTCCCTGATGACTAGTGACGTAGAACATTTTTTTAGGTGCTTATATGCCATTCGTATTTCTTCCTTTGAGAACTCTCTATTTAGCTCCTTAGCCCATTTTTTGATTGGCCTGTTTGATTCCTTATTAGTTAACTTTTTGAGTTCTTTGTATATCCTAGATATTAATCCTTTATCAGATATATAGCTGGCGAAGATTTTTTCCCATTCTGTAGGTTGCCTCTTTGCTTTTTTCACTGTGTCCTTTGCGGTGCAAAATCTTTGTAATTTCATTAGGTCCCAGTGGTTAATCTGTGGTTTTATTGCCTGAGCAATTGGGGTTGTATTTAGAAAGTCTTTGCCAAGACCAATATGTTGGAGGGTTTCCCCTACTTTTTCCTCTAGCAGTTTCAAAGTTTCCGGTCTGATGTTAAGGTCTTTAATCCATTTGGACTTAATTCTTGTGCATGGCGAGAGAGAAGAATCTATTTTCATCCTTCTGCAGATATTTATCCAGTTTTCAAAACACCATTTGTTGAAGAGGCTGTCTCTTCTCCAATGAGTATTTTTGGCATTTTTATCGAATATCAGGTGGCTATAGCTACTTGGGCTTACATCTGGGTCCTCTATTCTGTTCCACTGATCTACATGTCTGTTTTTGTGCCAGTACCATGCTGTTTTTGTTACTATGGCTCTGTAGTATAGGTTAAAATCAGGTATGGTGATACCACCAGCCTCTTTTTTGTTGCTCAGTATTATTTTAGATATTCGAGGTTTTTTATGATTCCAAATGAATTTTTGGATTGTTTTTTCTATTTCCATGAAGAAAGCCTTTGGAATTTTGATAGGGATTGCATTAAATGTGTAGATTGCTTTAGGTAAGATTGCCATTTTCACGATATTGATTCTCCCAAGCCAGGAACAAGGGATGTTTCTCCACTTTCTAGTGTCTTCTGCAATTTCTCGCTTGAGTGTCTTAAAGTTCTCATTGTATAGATTCTTTACTTCCTTAGTTAGGTTTATTCCAAGGTATTTTATTTTTTTTGATGCAATTGTGAATGGGAGTGATTCTCTGATTTCATCCTCTGTGTGTTTGTTGTTAGCATATATGAAGGCTACTGATTTCTGTGTATTTATTTTGTATCCTGCTACATTGCTGTAGGTTTTGATTAGCTCTAACAGCTTGCTAGTAGAGTCTTTAGGGTCCTTTATGTATAGAATCATGTCATCTGCAAATAGTGATAACTTGATTTCTTCCTTTCCAATTTGTATCCCTTTTATGTGTGTCTCTTGCCTTATTGCTATGGCTAAGACTTCCAAAACTATATTAAATAGAAGTGGAGACAGTGGACACCCTTGTCTTGTTCCTGATTTTAGTGGAAAAGCTTCCAGTTTTTCCCCATTTAGTAATATGTTGGCTGTAGGCTTGTCATAAATAGCCTTTATTATATTGAGATATGTTCCTTCTATTCCCAGTCTCTGTAGGACTTTTATCATGAAGGGATGTTGGATTTTGTCAAATGCTTTCTCTGCATCTAATGAGATGATCATGTGATTTTTGTCCTTCAACCCATTTATGTAATGTATTACATTTATAGATTTGCGTATGTTGAACCATCCCTGCATCTCTGGGATAAAGCCTACTTGGTCAGGGTGAATGATCTTTTTGATATACTCTTGTATTCTGTTTGCCAATATTTTGTTGAGAATTTTTGCATCTATGTTCATGAGGGAGATTGGTCTGTAATTTTCTTTTTTTGTTCTATCTTTGCCTGGTTTTGGTATCAGGGTGATGCTGGCCTCATAGAAGGAGTTTGGTAGGATTCCTTCTTTTTCTATTTCCTGGAAAAGCTTAAGAAGCAATGGTGTTAGCTCTTCCTTAAAAGTCTGGTAAAATTCAGCAGTGAATCCATCCGGGCCTGGGCTTTTTTTAGTTGGGAGATTATTGATAACTGCTCGGATCTCCATGTTTGTTATAGGTCTATTTAAGTGATTAATCTCATTTTGATTTAATTTAGGTAGGTCATATAGATCAAGGAAATCATCCATTTCTTTCAGATTTTCATACTTTGTGGAGTATATGCTTTTATAGTATGTCCCTATAATTTTTTGAATTTCTCTGGAATCTGTTGTGATGTTACCTTGTTCATCTCTGATTTTATTAATTTGTGTCTCTTCTCTCTTTCTTTTGGTCAGATTTGCTAAGGGTTTATCAATCTTGTTTATCCTTTCAAAGAACCAACTCTTTGTTTCATTAATTCTTTGGATTGTTCTTTTTGTTTCTATTTCATTAATTTCTGCCCTAATCTTTATTATTTCTTCCCGTCTACTACTTTTTGGTTTGCCTTGTTCTTCTTTTTCCAAGGCTTTAAGGCGAAGCATTAGGTCGTTTACTTGCGACCTTTCAAATTTCTTAATATAGGCACTTAAGGCTATAAATTTACCTCTTAGAACTGCCTTCATTGTGTCCCAGAGATTTTGGTATGTTGTGTTCTCATTATCATTTGACTCTATAAATTTTTTGATTTCCTTTTTGATTTCTTCATTGACCCACTCATCATTTAGTAGTGTATTGTTTAGCTTCCATGATTTTGTGTATGCTCTATAGCCTTTCTTGCTAATGATTTGTAGTTTAATTCCATTGTGGTCAGATAGAATGCAAGGAATTATTTCAATTTTCCTGAATTTGTTAAGATTTGCTTTGTGTCCTAATATATGGTCTATTTTAGAGAATGTTCCATGTGCTGCTGAAAAGAATGTATATTCTGCAGCCTTTGGATGAAATGTCCTGTATATATCTGTTAGGTCCATATCTTCTATGACCTCATTTAGTCCAGATGCCTCTCTGTTTATTCTTTCCCTGGATGACCTGTCAATTGATGAGAGTGGGGTGTTAAAGTCACCCACCACCACCGTGTTTGGTGTTATCTGTGACCTTAGTTCTAATAGTGTTTGTTTGACGAATTTGGGAGCCCCCATGTTAGGTGCATATATGTTTAGGATTGTAATGTCCTCCTGTTGGAGTGTGCCCTTAATCAATATAAAGTGACCTTCCTTATCTTTTTTGACTAACTTCGGACTAAAGTCCACCCTGTCTGATATTAGGATAGCAACCCCTGCTTGTTTTCTAGGCCCATTTGCTTGAAACACCGTCTTCCAACCTTTCACCCTAAGATAATGTCTATCCTTTGTAGAAAGGTGAGTTTCTTGAAGACAACAAATTGTAGGATCCTGCTTTTTAACCCAGTCTGCAAATCTATGTCTTTTCGTTGGGGCATTGAGACCGTTGATATTAAGAGATATTATTGAAAGGTGTGTATTTATGTTTGCCATTTGTGTGTGTGTGTGTGTGTTACTTGTTCTACCTGTGCTCTCTTCTGTTAACTGGTATTTGAGTATGGCTGGTTTTTTCTAGGTTCCTTATATGTGTGCTTTTCCTTTTGTTCAGCATGGAGGATTCTATCAAGTATTTTCTGTAGAGCTGGTTTTGTCTTCAGATATTCCTTTAACCTGCTTTTGTCATGGAATGTCTTTATTTCTCCATCTATTTGGATGGATAACTTTGCAGGATAAAGTAACCTTGGTTGACAGTTGTTATCTTTCAGAACTTGGAATATATCACTCCAGGCCCTTCTGGCTTTAAAAGTTTGTGTTGAATAATCTGCTGTAATCCTGATGGGCTTGCTTTTGTAGGTAACTTGATTTTTCTCTCTAACTGCTTTCAATATTTTTTCTTTGGTTTGTGTGTTTGGAAGTTTGAGTATAATGTGGCGAGGAGAGTTTCTTTCTGGGTTTTGTCTGGCTGGGGTTCTAAAGGCTTCCTGTATCTGTATTGGCACCTCTTTCCCAATTTGGGGAAAATTTTCCTCTATGATTTTGTTGAAGATGCCTACTATGCCTCTGGAGTGGAATTCTTCTCCTTCTACTATGCCCTGAATTCTTATATTGGATCTTTTCATAGTGTCCCGAATATCTTGAAATTCCCACTCGTACTTTTCTATAAGTTTGTCTTTCTCTTTGTTGGACTGCATTAGGTCTGCCACCTGATCTTCTAGCTTAGATATTCTGTCCTCTCCCTCATCCATCCTACTGGTGAGATTTTCTACAGAGTTTTTTATTTCATTAACTGTGTTCTTCATTGCTAATAATTCTGACTGGTTTTTCTTTATTATTTCTATTTCTCTATTTATGTCTTGTATTGCCTTCTTTATTTCATTAAATTGGTGTCCTGCCTCTTCTTTGATTCCTTTGATTTCCTCTTTGATTTCCTCTTTGATTTCTTCTTTGGTTGTATTCATGTGTTCTTTGACCTCTTTGAACATATTTATAATTATTCTTTTGAACTCTTTCTCAGGCATTTCCTCTAACTCTTTCTCACTGGAGGACATTTCTGATGCATTAATACTTTTAGGTGGATTTATATCGTCTTGCTTTTTAGTGTTTCTTGTGTTATAATGTATATATTTTTGCATCTTGGATTAAGTTAATGCTTGGATTTTCTAGCTAGCTGTGTATTCTTAGCTGTATCAATTGATTTGGTGTAAAATATTTTCAGGGTAGGACCTTAAGGTATTAGGTGTGGCTCTTAAGACTCTCAGAGTATCTACAAAGATGTTCTTAGGGGTTGAGTTTCCCTGCTATAGGAGTATTCAAGCAGGCTGAGTGGAATAATATACTGGTAGATTCTAAAATTTAGCTAAACACTGTACCCATTCCATCAACAACAGCCCCGAGTATGTATGCAAGAGTAGTTATTATAATGACCAGATCCTCTATCAACAAAGAGGTTTAGATTTCTGGTCCGTTGAGGTATCCAAGTCAGCTTGTGACCAGGTGAGACCCTTCCCTGGTGCAATCCCAGTTACCTTGGGTGATTGTGGTCTCAGTCAAGTTGCTGCCTGGGTCGTCGGGCTGCTGTTCTGATTTCTGGAGCTGGGCACTTGCTTTTCCTACGGGGCAAACTGAGCCGCTGCCGCCTCTGCAGCTGTTGTAGGTGCCTCCGCCGGAGCCCCCACCACTGCTGAAGCTGCCGTTGTCGTGTCCACCGCTGCTGCTCACCCCGAAGCCGCTGCTGTCCTGGGTCCGCTGCTGCTGGGGCCACTGGTACCGGTGCTGGAGCCACTGAAGTTGCTGCCAAATTCTGCTCCTGCTTGGGTCCCGCCGTCAGCCCAAGTTGGCGTGGCCGGGTCCCGGGCCGCTGCTGTGTTCGCTGGAGCTGGGTTCAGGCGGCAGGGGAGGGGAGGGAGCCGCGGCTGTTCTGGTTGTATCGTGTGCTTTTACCTCGCGGTCTGCTCCTCCCTCCGTTGCTCGCTGCCGCTCTCCCCTCACGTTTCCTGAGTTGCGGAGAGCGCGGTGTGAGGGGAAAATCCCGCACCTGGCTTGTCCTGCGGCTCGAGTCGAGAGACCGGCGGTTTTCTGCCGCTCCGCGGTTGTGGCGGGTAGCTGAGCCGCCCCGGAGCCGCTGTTCCCGGCTGTGCAGGCTCTGGATGCTCTATAACTCTTCCACTTCTCCGCTGCCGCCTCAACTTCCTATACACCTCACTTTTTAGTAAAAGTGTGTATTTTGCTGAGTTTATTTTGGTCTTTCCCCCCCCAGGCTGTTTTGGCGTGGTACCTACGCCGCCATCTTAACCGGAAGTCCCAGAATTCTTTTTTATTCTTTTCTTTTTTCACTTTTTATTGACAATTTTCATAATTTGCATAATGCAGTTTTGTTCAATGACAATTTTACTAAGAGAATAGTTTTTATCCTTCTCATACCTTGTTTATTATTATTATTATTACTACTACTATTATTTAGTACTTCCTCCAAGGCTACTTTCTTCCATATTGCCTTATTCTCAACCCAAGTCCAGAAGTTCAGATATTGGTGTGTTTTTATATTCTGTCCTGACACTGATGTCAAACCATCTAAGTTCCCAGTTGTATTCTGTGACATTTTGTGAGCATCACCTGCATTCTTCCCACATGCAGTGGGGCTATGAAGAAGGGCTTCTTGTCAGCCCTTCTCTTTGCAGAGTTCTGTGCCTTGCAGAGGCTTCAGACTCTGTTCCTGGCAGCCCTGTACTACTCTGTTGTGGGGAGTCCATGCCTGATCTTTGCTGTCTTCAACTCTGGACCATGCTCATCTTTCTTTTTTAAGTATTTTTTTATTTTTATTTTTTGAGGAAGGGTCTCACTCTAGCCCAGGCTGACCTAGAATTCACTATATAGTCTCAGACTGGCCTCAAACTTATGGAAATCTTCCTACCTCTGCCTCACAAGTGCTGGGATTAAAGGAGTGCACCACCACGCCTGACTTTTTTATTTTAATATTGTTTTTGTTAGTTATGTATATAGTGTGTATACAGCCATGATGGTACCATCATTAGCCTTCTCCCTGTCATCCCTCACTGTGGATTGTGGGTGTTATATTGTGGAGTTGGTCATTAGTTATGGGGGAGAGGCATTGTCTCTCTGATGGCTCTAACAATCTTTCTGCCCCCTCTTTCATGAATTTCCTTCAGCCATGTTGGGTTCATTTTGGGTTTATTTCAGTGACGGGAGGTTTTGGGAGTCTCTGGATATCTGATTTGGTAGGGTTGAGTGTTCTCTGTGTCTGTCACCTTTACCTTTGTGCTGATACCAGGTTCACCGAGAAAGCAGCTCTTGCTCATTACCCCACTAACCCTGTGGTTTTTCAGCTGGTGCCCTGCTGAGGTGCAATGGGCTGATTCTCTCCTTAGGTCCTGTGTCTATCTGAAAAAGAGGAGCAAATTCTCCAACGGAGAAGGAGGTCAGTACAAGATACATGGATACCCATTATTATTTTAGAGAGAACTTAATAGATGTAGGCCCTCTTGTAGCCCACTATTGGTGGGAGCTTGGTATTAGAAAGAAGGCTTGTTTCTGAATATGGTTCTGACTTGTTTCCCCATTCCAGGTATGGGTTCTGTTCTACTGAGTGGATCCATGGCTGTGTGCCACTATTGCACTTGTGTATCACATCAGGTCGGTTGCTATTGAGTAGCTTAGACCAGAGTTGCTTAGACAGATGTTGGTCATTTTCCCCCAGTCGCTCATGTAACACCTTCTGGCACTGCACAAGCTAACTGTCTGGGGATTGACTCTCTTCCATTTTCCAGCCAGGTTGCTCCATGTTCCATCCCAACAGCACATAGTGTCTTTGGCAGTAGGATCTTGCCATTAACCTTTGGTGGGTCATCAAGTATTCTGACAGAATTATGTCTTCTTTTGTGAAACCTTGTAGGTCTCTAATCAACATCTCACTGTGGATTTTACCCACATGCTGGTACTGGGAATTACAGGTCAGTGCCAAAGGAGAAGAAGGAAGAAAAATATAGATAATACAAAAGAGAAAGAGAGAAAAGGGAGAGAGAGAGAAAAAAAAAAAAAGAAACAGAAGATTGAGGATAGTCTTTATCATACCCTCTCCAGACCCCTGTGAATCAGGTATTCTCTCTAAGCACCTGATGAAGGTTTGACTTTTTAGTATGTCTTTCAGGATGTAGGATTTTATGGTACCATTTCGACTTGGGTACAGTTTTTTGTCCACTCCCCCATCCTTACCCTCCCCTCCTGCCTCACCATCCCTATTGTCCAGTCTTCAAGATGTTTATTAGCTATGTCAGCATCATGTGAATATTCAAGTTAGGAGCCACAGATGAGTGAGACCATACAACGATTATCTTTCTGTGATTGGGTGAGTTCACTGAGAATGATCTGTTCCAAGTCTGACCACTTTTCTTCAAATTTCATTGTGTCATTTTTTCCTTACTGCTGTGTAGAATTCCATTGTGTAGATATACTATGTCTTAGTTATCCTTTCATCTAGTGATGGACATCTGGGTTGATTCCAGCTCTTAGCTATTATGAATTGAGCAGCTATTAACATGGTTGAGAAAATATCTCTGATCTGAGGTTTGGAGCTTTTAGGGTAAATTCCCAGTAAGGGATTAGCTGAGTCTGTTGGTACCTCTATAGTCATTCTTTTTAGGAGTCTCCATATTTCTTTCCATAGTGGTTGTACAAGCTTGCATACCCACCAACAGTAAATGGGAGTTCCTATTTCTCCACAACCTTGCTAGCATTTGTTGTCATTAGACTTTTTAATGTTTGCTATCCTTACTGGGGTAAAGTAGAATCTCACAGTTGTTTTAATTTGCATTTCCCTGATGATTAGGTATGTTGAACATTTTCTTAAGTGTGTGTTTGCCTTTTTTTTTTTTCTCTGAGATCTCCCTGTGTATTTCTCTGCCCCATTTTGTGAGTGGGTTGTTTGACTTTTTATTGTTTAGGTTTTTGAGTTCTTTGTAGATTCTAGAAATTAGGTCTCTGTCTGAAGTGTATCTGGCAAAGATTTTCTCCCATTCTGTGGGAAACCTATTGACTCTGCTTATTGTTTATTTGTTTGTGAAAAAGATTTTCAGCTTCCTGAGATCCCAATGGTTGAGTGATTGTTTAATTTCCTGAGCTACTGGGGTTTTATTCAGGTAGTCTTTCCCCTCTCCTATATCATGGAAAGTTCCTCGTATTTTTTCTTCCAGTAGTAGCAGAGTTTCTGGTCTTATACTGAGGTCTTTGATCCATTTGGACTTGATTTTTGTGCATGGTGAGATGTGTGGATGGAGTTTCATTTTTCTGCATATGGTTATCCAGTTTGTCCAGCACCACTTATTGAAGATGCTTTTTTTCCAGTCTACATTGTTAGGGCCGTTGTCAAATATCAAGTAGCTGTACTTACTTGACCCAAAGTCCTGGGTCCTCGATTCTGTTCCATTGGTCTATGTTCTTGTTTTTATGGCAGTACAATGTTGTTTTTATTACTATGGCTTTTTAGTATAGCTTTAGATCAGGTATGGTGATGCCTCCAAATGTGTTTCTTTTGCTGAGACTTTTGGATTCAGGATCTGATTCTTCTGTTTTGTCTTCTAGTTCTGAATTTCTATCCTCCACATAGCTGACTCTGTTCTTGAGAGCATCTATAAAGTTTTGGGCTTGTTCAAGTTGGTTCATATTTTCTACTGCTTTTTTACATATAGTTTCCAACCCTCTGTCAAGTTCATTTTTCATGTTATTTTCTGATTTTCTTAATGCTTCTTGGAGTTCATCCTTGTACTTTTTAATGTTTTCATTGAGCTTTGGCAGCTGGTTATTGAGGTCTTTTTTCTTTTCTTTTCTTTTCTTTCTTTCTTTTTTTTTTTTTTTTGCTGTCCTCAGATCATTTAACTGTCTTTGGAAACCTTTGTGGTTCTTTTCTAGTATGTCTAATCTAGTGAGAATATCATTCATACAATTATTGGCCCTTTGTTGAGTTTCTGCAAGTTCTGCTATTTGCTTGGCCTTTGATTAGAGACATCCATTGTAGGACTGGGCAATCTAGATGAATTCACTTGCATCTGATTTTTCATGCTATTCCTTTTTCGCTGTGGTCTGCCCTCATGGTGTTTCAGAAAGCCTAGGGTGTGGGATGCTAGCCTGCTGGCCAGGGCTGGGGGTGCGGCTGTGAGTGGGACTACTATCACTCATGGAGTTCAGAAAGGCTAGCGGGGAGACGCTAGCCTGGGGTGGGAGGGGCAGCGGCGAGTGTGATGGCGATTGTTTGCAGGGCTCAGAGTGGCTGGCCAGGAATGGTGACTGGGCCGGCAATTGCATGCGTGGGTCCGCAAGGCTGGGTGGTAACCACGATCATTTGTGCCTGCAAGGGTCCTCAAGTCTGGGTGGGAACTGCGATCATTCATGGGGTTCCGCAATGCTTCGCAGGAAAGGCGATCACTCGCGAGAGTCAGCAAGGTTGGGCAGAAACAGTGATCGCGCACGTGTTGGGGTTAGCAAGGCTGGGTGGGAGTGGTGATTGTGCCTGGGGGGCGGTCAGCTAGGCTGGACAAGACCTGCAATTGGCATGGTGATCATGCCCATGGAGCTCAGCCCGGTGGTGGGAAAGCAGGCAGAGAACCTAGCCTGTGAGCTTGGGCCCACTTGGCCTGCAGTTAGTACAGGAGGGACTTCCTACTGAGACTGCTGGAGGGGATTGAGGGACTTATGGCTACCGGAGAGTGTGGGAATCAGCGGATTCTCTATTTTGCTCCTCCACACCCTCCGACTGGAAGCCTACTAGAATCAGCAAACCCCTAAACAAAAAAATAGCCCTCTCTCCCCCATGAACCTGTGAGGTGAGGCGAGGTTAGGAGGATGCCATCTTGATTGGAAATCACATCTTTCTTAATATCTGTGACATTTAGCTCCATTATATTTTTAATATTTGCTGCTTTCTAATAGTTTTCCCATGACAATTTACAATAATGGTCAATGTATATTTATATAGAAATCTGTGGTTTTTTTTTTTCTGTTTACTTTGTGCTTCATTTTGGGAATGTTACTCAGATTACTTTTCTACAACTTCTACTCAGGTTAATTTGCTGCAACTTGGTCTTAACCAAAAGGCTGAGAAGCTATCCTTGGAGGAATTTTACAGCTTCTATAAATCCATTCTACTTTGCCTGTATAGTACATTTTAAATTATTCTATTTTGCATATAATTACTAAATTCTTACTTTAAAAATATTGATAATATATTCTCCCATTTCCTTTTAGATGCTGTATGCATGAGATAATGCCTAGCCTTTCTTAGGAGTTTCATTTTCCACCAGGGATGCAGTACTAAATTATTCTTTCTCAGCTCCAATTTTTCCTGTAATTATTTGTTTTGAAATTGGGGTTGGGCCATGTAAATACTTTTTTTTTTCCAGCTAGCAGGGTATAACCATTGTGAATATAAGGGGCATGACAGAGAGTGCCAGAATAAAAACCAGACCAAACTAAATGGTGCTTCCTAGCAAGCTTTGGGCAACTCCTGTAGCACAAGCAGCTACAGGGCCTTCAGTTCTTTGGCTGATTCGGAACAGAGCTAGACAATGTCCTGTGAGTAGTTTCCCTCTGCACCTGACTGTGGACAAGTTCCGGAGGACATGCTTTACTTCAAGTGTCCACTGTCTTCTCTGTCCTCAGTAAGCACTGGAGTACATGCTTCTGTCGGAAGAGTCCACTGTCCACTGTGAGCTCTGGCCCAAGGGGAGTACTATAGCCTTGGCTCTTTCTCAATGCTCTGTCTCAGACTAGGAGTGGTGGCTGCTTCCTGTTCTATCCTTATGCTGTTTGGAAGATTTTGCTCATCAGTCATTTGTTCTTCAGTCTCTAACTGGAACTATCAATTCCTTACCTCACCTTGTTCTAGTTGGGCACTAATTATTCCCTTTGCAAGAAAAACCCATTACAAGGTCCTGGAGGGGGTGTCTTAAGAGTTAAGAGAGGTGCCACTTAAGCATTATGGGCCATGTGAGCTCAGTGATCTAGAACCCAAGTGAAAAAAATGATTGGGGCTGGATAGATGGCTTAGGGGTTAAGGTACCTGCCTGCAAAGCCAAAGGACCCAGGTTTGGTTCCTCAGTACCTACAAAAGCCAGATGCATAAGGTGGCACATGTGTGAAAAGAAGTAAAGCTGCCTTGAACGTGCTGTGTAGCCATGGAAGATTTGCTCTTCTGAGCCTCTTGCCTCTAACATGTGAGTGGTGGATTATGAATTTGAGCCACCACCCTAATTTTTTTGTTTGGTCATTCATGCTTGGCAGCACTGTATCACCTGACCTACATCCTCAAACCTTCAAAGTAATACTTCTACCAAATGTCTTAAAAGAAATGAACAGTACCAGCGTGCAGGAAGAAATGTTGGGCTGCAACATCCAGTCATATCAGAGCCCCATGACTTCTCTTAGACTCCAGAAAGTACAGGGTAGTCAGTGCCCCTAGGGTGGTCAGTATGAAGGGGGCCTGCTGCAAGACTACACAGACTCAAGAACGGCCCCTGAAAGGCCACATTGCCTGGGCCCTGGGCTTTCAGCATGCTGCGCCCTGGCCAGGATCAGGAGCTATATTGGGCATGACTGTGATCCCCACCCTCTACATAGTGGATCTTCTAGTTCCAATACCTGCGGGAGCATCTGAAAGTCAAGAAGCTCTAAAGTACAATGGGCTTCTTTCTCCCTTGCTCAGGGGTCACCTCTTTACCCCTCCCCCACCTCCTGTGTGATCATCACCCACTTCCTTTCTACCCCTCCTCCCAAAAGTACTCTATTGGTCACAAGCCCCAACAGGATGTCACAAAGGCCAATGTGTCATAAGTGCCAAGAAGCCCTCATGAGCCTCAGTGCTTCTCTGGAGCCACAAGCTAGAGAAGCCTGGCGTGAGCTCTCCAGAGACTCACTGTGTGGATCTTTACTTAACTGCAAAAATTATTCATATGGATGGCTTTCTGAGGCAACATGGCCATCCACCCTGCCACCAGCCCTCTCTGGATCATCCCAGTCCAAGTCCCCTGGCTCATGAGTGTGCCCTGCCTGGGACACATAGCCCAGGTACTCCTGTCAGGGTCAAGCTGGATCATCACCCTCCAAGACACCTGCCTGGTCCACCCACCCTGCCTGCCCCAAATAGTCCTGGTACTCCTGCTAGGGTTGAGCTGGATTGTCGCCCTCCAAGAACCCTGGATGGTCAGCCCACCCTGCCTGCCGCACTCAGCCTCAGTACTCCTGCTGAGGTCAAGCTGGATTGCTCCTCTCCAAGACCTCTGGCTGGTAAGTCTGCCCTGCCTGCCTGACACAGCCCAGGGACAAGCTAGATTGTTCCCCTCCAAAACGCCTGGCTGGTCAGCCCACCCTGCCTGCCACACACAGCTCAGGACTATGTAGTTGTTGTTCCAGATTACAAACAATCATTGAAATCAATCCAATTCTTAAAATAAATATTTTTAAAAGGTTCTGATTATAGATTGTTATGAGTTGTATGACATTGGATGAATGTGTGTGTTTGTGTGTATGTTGTAGTCTAAAAGAAAGAGGAAATGTTTGCATTTACATCGAAATTTCAACAAAGTACAGTCACAGCTTTACCTCAGATATAGATTAACTACAGCTCCATGTAACAATAGAGCCCAAGGCAACATGAATCTTAAGGACAGTGGCCTGCACATCACACTGTCCCACTACAGCAGTGACATTCTGTCCATCAGCAGGAGGAGAAAAAGTGATTAAAACTTTGCAACACTGGGAAGGTTCCTAAGCTTTTGTAAATGTCTATAAAATAATTTTCTGTTGGAAGTCCAGAGAGCTGCAAAATTAGCCAGATTTGAGCAGGTCTGGTGGTCAGGGCCATGACAGGACACTTTCAAATTAAATACAACCTAGGGCATTGTGCATCCCCAACCACAGAACAGGAAGCATATTATCTCAGTCCTAAGTTCTAAAGGTAAATATTCCTTCCCTAAGAAAACTGATCTATCCATATACTAGACAACATGAAATGCTCCATTTTCGGACAAGACTTGGAGTAGGTCAGAGATAGGAAATGTTCAAAATAGGCTGTGAAGAGCCTGGTGCCACCATAAAATGGTAGTAACAATGGTAGAAAAAAAAAATAGGAGATTGTGGTTTCAATAGATCAACTCTATGTAGATACCTGGAGTTTCAGAGCAAAACACCATTGACACCAATGAATTACATGCATAGACTTTATTATGTTGAGAAATGTGCCCTTCTCCTCTCTCTCCAATGTGTTTATCACAAAGACCTTTGCTGCATCTCTTGTACGAATCCACTGCACTGGTGAAATCAAGAGTCTGAACTTAAGCCCGAAATAAAGCTCTTTGACTTTGCATGCGTTTTTGGTTCTCTGTGGTAGTCACTGGGGGCACCGAGAACTGGTAGCTATTCACAGAGAGGTGCTTCTTCAAGCAGATCGCTTATGTTTCTGTGCTGTCCAGATGTGAATGGACACTCCAGGGCCTCCAGTAGCTGTAAATGAACTCCAGAAGCATGCATTACCTTGTACATCTGGCTTATGTGGGTCCTGGGGGATCAAATCTGGGTTCTTTAGCTTTGGAGGCAAGCACCTTAACCACTAAGCAATCTCTCTCACCCTGCTATACAATTTCTGATGAGAACCAGCACTTAAAGCAAAAGGGAAAATGGTAAACTATATCAGAGAACATTTAAAAATGTCAGCATCCCCATTTCAATTGATTTGATAATAAAAGAGAAACACATAGTTATTATTGATCATCTAGGATTTCCCATTTTAAGACAGAATATAAGCTAGGCGTGGTGGCGCACACCTTTAATCCCAGCACTTGGGAAGCAGAGGTAGGAGGATTGCCATGAGTTCAAGGCCACCCTGAGACAGACTATATAGAGAATTCCAGATCAGCCTGGACTGGGGTGAGACCCTACCTTGTAAAACCAAAAAAAAAAAAAAAAAAAAGACAGACTATATGTGTCACACACACGCATACATATATATGTATGTTTATATAACAATATATATACATATATATATGTACACTTACATTGTAACTATAGTATCGAGTTTAAAAATAAGCCTGAAAATTAAATTTGGGGATGATTTATAGTATTTATAGAATTATTAGACATGTTTATTATGCAGGGACTGAGAAACTATACAACATAGGTGAGCCAAGCTTATCTGAAAAACTAATCCATGCATTATATTTAAAACATTAGCTTTCTATCTCCAATTTTTTACCACCTTACTAAAAAATCTGATTTTTGTGTGTGTACATGAGTATAAGGCAGAGAAAATTTCAAAACAAAATTTAATGTTAAGGAAGAATAAAGCAACATCTAGAATTATTACAAAGCATTCATAGAATCTAATGTATGATTGAAATATATGAATTACATCCATTGTTGGACTTGGAGCTACAGAATTTGATGTTTGGTCTGTTTGAATCTTATATTGATTGGTTGAATATGTCTTTGTTATGCCCAGTGCCATCTTTTGCAGCGTGAATGTTTACTCTGTGCCATTATGTTTTTTGTTTTTTTTTTTTTTTTTGTATTATATCTCAGTTAAAAGCCCTTGGACTATGAGGATGTTTGAACATCATTGGGATTGTTAAGAATTATGGGGACTTTGAAAGTTGGATGACTGCATTGCATTTTACATCAGTTTATGGGGGTCAGGGGTGGAATCTGGTGGTTTGATTCAGGTGTCCACTATTAACTTACATGCTCTGAATGCTAGATTCCCAGCTGATGGAGACCTGGGAATTAATGCCTCCTGGAGAGAGTGTATTGGTAGGGGTGGGTTTATGGGTGGTATCGTCAGCTTCCTCTTGCCGGTGTTTGGTACACTCTCCTGCTGCTGTTGTCCATCTGCCGTTGTCTAGGAGGTGATACCCACCCTCTGCTCATGCCATTGCTTTACCCTGCTATCATGGAGCTTTTCCTCAATTCTGTAAAGCCAAAGTAAATGCTCTTTTCCTTACAAGCTGCTCTTGGTCGGGTGTTTTCTGCCAGCAATGCAAACTTGACTGCAACATCCATCTTATGTGAAGAAACAGTTCCTGCCTCCTCGCCCCATTAACTGAAGCAAACAAACAAATATGTATTTTCCATAATTCCGGCTTTCCATGTATGCTTCTACCTCAGAGACTTTGAAGGGTAATGTGATTGATGGTTTAAATCAGATGTCCTCCATAAAGTCATGTTTGGAATGCTTGGTCTCATGCTGGTGGGAGGTGAAGCCTTGCTTGAGAAAACGTGTTGTGGGGAGGATGAGCTTAGGAGGGTTACAGCCTGCTTCCCCTTGCCACAGCTACGCTCACCTTCCTGCTGCCATTTTCCACCCACTGGGGCAGAAGGGGTGCCCAGCCGCCCATCAGCTGTTTTGCTCAGGTATTTTGACGGAGGTAAGAACAGAATATGCCATCCTAACAAGTGCCACTTCTGAAAGGGGATTATTTTAAGGCAGGGAAAGTGAGATGCCAGTGGTGTCAGGGACAGAGACACAGGTCTTTGTTGTCACCACCAGCAGTCTGAGGAATTCTTTTCAGACACTTCCACTCATGTAAACCCAGAATTCTTAGCTTTGCCACTGCCAAGAATTTCAGGATGAGCCAAGATGAAGAAGGGCTAGAAGGTTTTTTTTTGTTTTTGTTTTGTTTTGTCCAGGTAGGGTCTCACTGTAGGCCAGGCTGACCTGGAATTCACTATGTAGTCTCAGGGTAGCCTTGAACTCACAGCGATCCTCCTGCCTCTACCTCCCGAGTACTGGGATTAAAGGCATGCGCCACCATGCCCAGCTTAGTTTTTCTTTTTCTTTTTTAAAATTTTTTGTTTATTATTTGAGAGCGACAGAGAGACAAAGAGGCAGATAGAGAGAGAGAATGGATGTGCCAGGGCCTCCAGCCACTGCAAACATATTCCAGACGCGTGTGCCCCCTTGTGCATCTGGCTAACGTGGGTCCTGGGGAATTGAGCCTTGAACCATGGTACTTAGGCTTCACAGGCAAGTGCTTAACTGCTAAGCCATCTCTCCAGCCCTAGGTTTTCTTTTTTAAGTAAGATTACATATAAATTTTAAGAGTTAAGAAAAACAGAGCTCATGAAATATAAGACATACCAAGAGAGGTATGTACGTCTTCTAGGAGAGCCCTGCTTAGGTATGTTTCTTTACAATAGTGTATTTAGGACCTTGGCTCTTGAGTTACATCTGTAAAAACTTGCTAAGAAACATCACCTCCTTCTTTTTTTTTTTTTTTTTTTTTTTTACATTGCTCAAAGAATACAGTTTACAACAGGGTTAAAAGGTTATGAGGGTGTTGAAGAAGGTAGATGAGAGAGGTCATTTTAGGTAATTACTGATGGGTTTAGGAATCTGAGAGGAGAGTTAAAATGCAAGGTTGCATGCCATTCTGGCCCTAAGTAAGCACAAATTGCTTTAGGGGGACTCAAGTATTTCTGTAAGTAATGTTCCATATCAGTGGTATTTAGAGTTTTCCTACTCAGTGACTGTCAGCAGGAGAGGCAAGCTACATTCCCAAGTGAAGACCCCCTCTCCCATGTCTCTCTAATTTTTTTGTCTTTTATACTGCCTTGGAGACCAAGAAAAGGTCTCCAACCATCTCTACTTACTGGACAGCAGGATACAAACTGACAGCTATGTCTCTCTTCCATCTGCAAGGAAGGACCAAGGTTAAGCTCTCATGATGGCCTTTGCATTCCTTTGTGTGGATTTGAATGTGTGCAGTCCCCTAACATTCCTCTGTTGAAATCTAATTTCCCATGTGGTGGTGTTGGTGGTGGAGTTATGTCATGAGGTTGTAGTCCTCACAAATGGGGTTGGGGCACCTCCAGTGTGTAGAAGTCAGAGTTCTTTCTCTCCACCAGGTAAGAATATGTCATTATGAGCCAAAAAGTGGATCTCACCAGAAACTGAGTCTGTGGATGCCTTAATGCTGAGATTGAATGTTGTAGCCTCCAGAACTGTTACAAACAAATGCCTTTTGTTCTTAACATCCTTACATCTGTTACAACAGACACACAAACAGACCCCTGTCAGCCCAGAGCCTGCATGAGAGGAATCTGTACACACTTTATGAACCAATTATTGTCTCCCATTACCTTCCCATATATTAGCCTTTTTGCACTTTTGCTGCCTCTAGACATTTAAGGCCCTTTTCTTACTGTGCTGGCATTTATTGATGATGGTATAAGATTCTTTGTTTTCTCCCATGAGTATATGACACATACATTTTCTTTTGTAAATCTATTGCTTTATAGAGAACATAGGGGAGTATAATAGAAAAAAAAAGTTTTCTCTTGTAGTTTAAACTTGTTTTCTGTCTTCACCATACCCATGTAACTCATTCCTTCCTTCTTTTAGTTTCTTCCACAAAGACCACCTGACAAGCAGTACTTAAGATTCCATTAGCACTCCAGCCTCTTGTTTTCCTCATGTCCTCCTCCACAGTACTTACCACCTAGCACACTATCAAGTTTACTTCTTTCTTTCTTTTTTTGTTTTAATTATTTTTTTATTGATTAGTTTTGTACTCAGTGAATACAGTCAAGTTGGAGCCTCTGTGTCTCTGGATATCTGATTTGGTAGGAGTTGATTGTTCTCTGTGTTTATCTCCTTCACCCTTGTGCTGGTACCTGGTTCACCAAGAAAACAGCACCCAAGCTTGTTTTGCCAATTATTGTTAGTTTCAGCTGGGGCACTTTTGAGGTATGATGGGGTGGTTCTGTCCTTAGGATCTGCATCTATCTGAAAAAGAGAAGCAGATTCTCTAATGGAGGGTAATGTTAGCACCAGACAAATGGGATAACCCTTATTTTTTTATAGAGAATTTAATAGGTGTAGGCCCTCTTGTAGCCCACGATTGGTGGTAGCTTGATAATAGAGAGTAGGCTCATGTTTGAATATGGTTCTGACTTGTTTCCCAGCTCCGCTATCGGTTCCATTCCAATGAGTGGGTCAGTTAGCCAAATCAAGAGCACTTGGTTCGCCACCATGGCTGTGCGCCACTATTCCACTTGTGTGAGCATCATGACAGGTTATTTGCTGCTAAGTAGGTTAGACCATGAGTTGCTTGGACAGATATTGGTCATTTTTCCCCAGTCACCCATGTAGCACCTTCTGGCACTAGACACGTTGGCTGTCTGGGGACTGACTCTCTTCCAGCTTCCAGCCATATCATTCCATTTTTCATGTCAACCACATATGGTGTCTTCAGCAGTAGGGCCTTACCACTAACCTTTGGTGGGTCATCAAGTACTCTGACAGAAATCTCTTTCTTTTAGGAAACCTTGTAGGTCTCTCTGATCAAAAGCTCACTGTGGATGATAGCCCCATGCTGGTACTGGGAGTTACAGGTCAGTGCCCACTAAGAAAAGGAAGAAAAAGATAACTAATATAAAAGAGAGAGAAGGGGGGGGAGGGGAGAAACAGACAGAGAGGAGCTGTAGAAGATTAAGGTCAGTCTTCATAGTACCTTCTCCAGTGTCTTGTGGCTCAGGTGTTCCCTCTAAGGACCTGGTGAAGGTTCAGCCATTTGGTCTACCTTTTAGGATGTAGAATTTTATAGTACCATTGCCGTTTGGGTCTAGCTTTGTCTTTCCCACACCCTCCCTTAACCTCCCCTCCCTTCCCACCCATCCTAGTGTCTAGTCCACGAGATGCTTGCTGGGTATGTAGGCATCTTGGGTAGATTCAGGTTAGGTGCTGTAGATGAGTGGAGACTATGTGGCGATTTTTTTTCTGTGATTGGGTAAGTTCACTGACAATGATCTGTTCCAGGTTCAACCATTTTTCCTCAAATTTAATTGTGTCATTTTTTCTTACTGCTATATAGAATTCCATTGTGTAGATATACCACATCTTAGTTATCCATTCTTCTAGTGATGGGCAACTGGGTTGATTCCAGCTCTTAACTATTACAAATTGAGCTGCTATAAACATGGTTGAACAAATCTCTCTGGACTAAGGTTTAAAGGTTTTAGGGTACATGCCAAGTAAGGGAATAACTGGGTTCGTTGGTAATTCTAGAGTCAGCTTTTTTAGGAGTCCATATTGCTTTCCAAAGTGGTTGCACCATCTTACATTCCCACCAACAGTGGATGAGGGTTCCTATTTCTCCACATCCTTGCCAGCATTTATTTTCATTTGATTTTTTGATGTTTGCTATCCTTACTGGGGTAAGGTGGAAACTCATAGTTGTTTTAATTTGCATTTCCCTGATGATTAGGGATGATGAACATTTTCTTAAGTGTGTGCTTGCCATTTGTGTTTCTTTCTCTGTGAACTGCCTGTCCAGCTCTTTACCCCATTTTGTGAGTGGGTTGTTTGACTTTTTATTGTTTAGGTTTTTGAGTTATTTGCAGATTTTAGAGATTAGGCCTCTGTCAGATGTATATTAAACAATTCAACAAATATTTTCTCCCATTATGTGGGTAATCTATTAGCTTTGCTTATGATATGCTTGTCTGTAAAGAAACTCTTCAGTTTCATGAGATCCCATTGGTTGAGTGACTGTTTAAGATCATGTGCTACTGGGGTTTTTTTCAGAAAGTCTTTTTCCATTCCTAGATCATGGAAAGTTCCTCCTATATTATCTTCCAGTAATAGCTAAATTTCTGGCCTTATATTGAGGTCTTTGTTCCATTTGGACTTGAGTGTTGTACATGGTGAAATGTGTGGATCAAGTTTCAATTTCCTGCATATTGTTATCCAGTTTGTCCAGCACCATTTGTTGAAGATGCTGTCTTTTTTCCAGCCTATATTGTTAGGGCCTTTGTCAAATATCAAGTAGCTGTATTTTCTTGACCCAAAGACTGGGTCCTAAATTCCATTCCATTGGTCTATACACCTAATTTTTATGCCAGTACCATGCTGTTTTTATTACAATGGCTTTGTAATATAGCTATAGATCAGGTATGATGATGCCTCTAGATGTATTTCATTTGCTGAGGATGTGCTTGGATATCTGAGGCCTTCTGCCTTTCCATATGAAATTTGAGATCATTTTTTTCTATGTCTGTGAAGAACACTGTTGGGATCTTAATTGGAATTGCATTAAATCTGTATATTGCCTTTGGTAGGATTACCATCTTCACAATGTTAATTTTGCCTATCTAGGAGCATGGGAGGTCTTTCAATTTTCTCAAGTCCTCCTCAATTTCTTTTTTGAGTGTTTTTATGTTTTCATTGTATAGATCTTTCACTTCCTTGGTTAACATTATTCCAAGGTTTTTGTTGTTATTGTTGTGTTGCTATTGAAAATGGGACCATGTCCCTATTTATTTCTCTGTATCTTTGTCATTTGCATATAGAAAGGCTACTGATTTTTGTGCATTGATTTTGTATCCTGGTACTTTGCTATAGGAGTTATTCACCTTCAAGAGTTTTGGGATTGACAGTTCCAGAAAGCCAAGCGCCACATGTTCTCCCTCATATGTGGATCCGAGCTACAAATGATTGGGCTTCTGTGTGAGAAGGAAAAAACTCAGGAGCAGAGGACAGTAAGTTAAAAAGGAGATATAGATTTGAATCGCGCTTCCACCATCTTTCCAGCCTCAGTCGTATGGGCGCAGAGATGCTTCTGGAAGGATCGCTGCCATGGCCGTGTAGGGAGAGCCACAGGTCCAGTTCAAGCTCGTGCTGGTAGGTGATGGTGGCACTGGGAACATGACTTTCATGAAGCACCACTTGACCGGGGAGTGTGAGAAGAAGTACGTGGCCATGCTGGGCATCAAGGTGCACCTGCTCGTGTTCCACACCAACAGAGGGCCCCTCAAGTTCAATGTGTGGGACACCGCCAGCCAGGAAAAATTTGGGGAACTGCAAGATGGCTGTCCCATCCAAGCCCAGTGTGCCATTATTATGTTTGATGTAACATCAAGAGTCACCTACAAGAATGTGCCTAACTGGCATAGAGATCTGGTACAAGTATGTGAAAACATCCCATTGTGTTATGTGGCAACAAAGTGGATATTAAGGACAGGAAAGTGAAGGCAAAAATCTATTGTCTTCCACCAAAAGAAGAATCTCCAGTACTATGATATTTCTGCCAAAAGCAACTACAACTTTGAGAAGCCCTTCCTCTGGCTTGCTGGAAAACTCATTGGAGACCCTAACTTGGAGTTCGTTGCTATGCCTGCTCTTGCCCTGCCTGAGGTGGTCATGGACCCAGTGTTGGCAGCGCAGTATGAGCACAATTTAGGGGTTGCGCAGACAACTGCCCTCCCAGATAAGGATGACGACCTGTGAGAAAGTGAAGCTGGGGCCTGCGTCAGAAGTCTAGTTTTATAGGCAACTGTCCTGTGATGTCAGCGGTGCAGCGTGTGTGCCACCTATATTACCTAGCTAAGCAGAAGGTGTGCCTCATCTTTGGGATGCTGAAGGAGATGAATGGGCTTTGGAGTGAATGTGGCAGTTAAAAACATACCTTCATTTTTTGGACTTGCATATTTAGCTGTTTGAAACGCATTTGTTTCCTTCTTGAGTTTCAAAGATAAGACTGCTACAGTCACATCACAATATTCAGTGGTGAATTTGTTACTGTCACTCCTATTCCTTTTCATTTAGAATCAGAATAAAGTTGTATTTGAAATATCTAAAAAAAAAAAGGAGATATAAAGGGAAGAGAAATGAAGGGAGGAGGGTACTTAATAGGTTGGTATTGTATATATGTAAGTACAATGATTGAGATGGGGAGGGGATATGATGGAGAATGGAATTTCAAAGGGGAAAGTGGGAGGGAGATGAAGGGTATTACCATGGGATATTTTTTATAATCATGAAAAATGTTAATAAAAATTGAGGAAAAAAAAAGAGTTTTGGGAGTTTTTGAGTCTCTTGGGTCTCTTATGTATACAAGCATGTCATCAGTGAATAGCGCTAACTTAACTTCTTCTTTTCCAAATTGTACCCCTTTTATTTCTTTCTCCTATCTTATTGCTTGAGCTAGGACTTCCAGTACTATCGTGAAGAGCAGAGGTGAGAGTGGACAACCTTGTCTTGGTCCTGATCTCAATGGGAATTCCTTCAGTCTCTCTCCATTAAGTATTATTTGGCCCTTAGGATCTTTATCATGATTTGGGATCTATTTGCCTTTATCATGTTAAGATATGAACCAACCATGCCAATTCTCTGCAGTGCTTTGATCATTAAGTGATGTTGCATTTTGTCAAAGTCCTTTTCTGCAATGATTGAAATGATCATGTGGTTTTTGTGTTTAATCTTGTTCATGTGGTATATTACATTGACAGATTTCCATTTGTTGAACCACCACTGCATTCCTGGGATGAATCCCACTTGATCAAGGTGGACAATGCTTTTGATGTGTTGGGTTCAGTTTGTGAGGATTTTTTTTTAAATTTTTTATTTATTTATTTGAGAGCGACAGACACAGAGAGAAAGACAGATAGAGGGAGAGAGAGAGAATGGGCACGCCAGGGCCTCCAGCCTCTGCAAACGAACTCCAGATGCGTGCGCCCCCTTGTGCATCTGGCTAACGTGGGACCTGGGGAACCGAGCCTCGAACTGGGGTCCTTAGGCTTCACAGGCAAGCGTCTAACCGCTAAGCCATCTCTCCAGCCCAGTTTGTGAGGATTTTATTCAGGATCTTTCCATCTAAGTTCATCAGGGAAATAGGCCTGTAGTTTCCTTTTCTTGTGGCATCTCTGTCTGGTTTTGGAGTTAGGGTGATACTACCTCCATAGGAGTCGGGGAGCTTTCTCTGTTCTCCAGTTGTATGGCACAGTTTGAGGAAGATTGGTTTGAGTTCTTCCATAAAGGTTTGATAGGATTCAGCTGAGAAGCCATGTGGTCTTGGGCTGTTCTTTTTGGGGAGTTTTTTTTTTTAAATTACTTTTTCAATCTCAATGAGTGTGATACATTTGTTTAGGAGATTAATCTGCTCTGAGTTTAGCTTTGATAGATGGTATGTGTCCAGAAATTTATCCATTTCCTCCATATTATCCAGTTTTGTGGAGTAGAGGTTTTTGAAATAAGTCCTGATGATTCTCCCAATTTCACTTGTGTCCATGTGATCTCTCCTTTTTTCATTTCAAATTTTCTTAATTTGAAGCATCTCTCTCTTTTTTTTTTTTTTTGATCAAATTGGCCAGGGGTTTTTCAATCTTGTTTATTTTATCAAAGAACCAACTATTTGTTTTTTCAATTTTCTTACTTGTCTTTTTAGTTTCCAATTTATTAATTTCTGCTTTGATCTTAATTATTTCTTTCCTTCTGGAGCTTTTTGGGTTGGATTCCTCTTGCTTTTCCAGTGCCTTTAGGTGGATGGTTAGATTATTGATTTGGGATCTATTTGTCTTTGTTATGAAGGCATTTAGTGCTATAAATTTTCCCCTGAGGACTGCCTTTGTTGTGTCTCATAAGTTTTGGTATGATGCATTCTCATCATCATTCATTTATAGAAATTTCACTTTTTATTTTGTCCACTATCCATTTATTGTTTAAAAGTGTGCTGTTCAGTTTCCAGGTGCTGTTGGGATTCTTGGTGGGTCTTTTGTTGTTGATTTCTAGCAATATAGCATTGTGATCTGATAACATGCAGGGAATTATGACAATCTTCCTAGTCAGTGATCTATGGTTTTGTTGAGCTCTCACAACAGGTATCAAACTGGAAGAATCATCAGGACATACTTGTAAAACCTCTACTCCACAAAATTCTTAGCTGAATTCTATCAAACCTTCATTTAAGAGCTGAAACCAATTTTCCTAAAACTGTTTCACATAACTGGAAAACAGGGAATGCTCCCCAACTCCTTTTATGAAAATATCATCACTTTAATACCAAAACCAGGAAAGATACAACAAGAAAACTATAGGCCTCTATATGAACTTAGATGCAAGGATCCTGAATGGCTGCAGAGCTCAATAACAACCTTTAAGAAGATCCTGAATATATTGGAGACCATCCATTCAAAGTACCACACTAAGGATGTAAAAAACCTATACAATGAAGACATAAAAACACTCAAGAAAGAAATTGAGAAGGACTTTAGAAGATGGAAAGACCTCCTATTCTCCTGGATAGGTAGAGTTAATATTGTGAATATGGCAATGTCACCAAAAACAGTACACAGATTTAATGCAATACCAATAAAAATTCCAACAGCATTCTTCACAGAGATAGAAAAAAATGATCTTAAAATTCATATGGAATGGCCCCAGGCCATGGATATCCAAACATATCCTGAACAAAAGAAACACCTTTTGAGGTTTCACCACACACAATCTAAAGCTATTCTACAAAGCTATAGTAACAAAAACAGCATGGTACTGGCAATAAAACCAAACATACAGGCCAATTAAACAGAACTGGAGACCCACCCCTTAGGTCAAGTAACTACAGGTATTTGACTTTTGACAAAGGTGCAAATAACCTTGACTGGAGAAAAGATAGCATCTTCAACAAAAGGTACTGGACAAATTGGATAACCTCATGTAGAAAATGAAAGTAGAGCTACTCATCTCTCCATATACAAAATCAACCCTAAATGGATTAAACATCTCAATATAAGACCTGAAACTATTTAACTACTGGAAGAAGAAAATAGGAACTCTTCATGACAGTGGAGTGGGGAAGGACTTCCTGAACAATACCTCAGTAGACCAGGAAATTACACAATCACTCAACCAATGGGATCTCATGAAGCTAAAAAGCTTCTGTACAGACAAACATACCATAAGCAGAGCTAATAGATTAACCACAGAATGGGATAAAATTCTTGCCAACTATAACACTGACAGAGGCCTAATATCTAGAATCTACAAAGAACTCAAAGAACTAAACAATAAACAATAAAAAATAACCCACTGAAAAATGGGGTAAGGAACTGAATAAGTTCTCAGAGGAAGAAATACAATTGACTAACACACACTTAAGAAAATGTTTAACATCCCTAACAATCAGGGAACTGCAAATTAAAACAATTATGAAATTCCATCTTGCCCAGTAAGGACAGCAATCATTTAAAAAATTGGGTGTGCCAGGCGTGGTGGTGCATGCTTTTAATCCCAGCACTAGGGAGGCAGAGCTAGGAGGATCGCTGTGAGTTCAAGGCCACCCTGAGACTCCATAGTGAATTCCAGGTCATCCTGGGCTAGAGTAAGACCCTACCTTGAAAAAACAACCCCCCCCCCAAAAAAAATCGGGCATGGTGGTGCACACCTTTAATCCCAGCACTTGGGAGACAGAGGTAGGAGAATCTCCATGAGCCTGAGGCCCCTCTGAGACTACATTCTGAATTCCAGGTCAACCTGGGCTAGAGTGAGAACCTACCTCAAAAAACCAAAAAAAAGACTTCTGGTTAAGATGGCAGCATAGGCACCATGCCAAAGCAGCCTAGGGGGAAAAAGACCAAAAAAACTCAGCAAAAATACACACTTTTACTAAAAAGTGTGGTGTATAGGAAATTTAAATGGCAGTGGAGAAGTAGAAGAGATCTGTAGCATCCAGAGCCTGCACAGACTGGCAAAAGCGGCTCCGGCAGGTCTGCCAACCACAGCGGTGGCAGTGCACCAGAAAGCTGCCAGGCTTGGCTCGAGCCACAGGAAAAGCGAGGTGAGGGGAGCTTCCACTCACACCAGAGCTCTCTGCAAACTCTAGAAATATGAAGGGAGAGCGACAGTGAACAACGGAGGAGCAGATCACAAGGTAGAAGAACAGGTGGAACAGTGAGAGAACCAGAGCAGCTATGGCTCCCTTCCCTCCCTCACCGCCTGTGCCCAGATCCAGCTAACAGAACAGCGGTCCTGGGACCCGGCCACACCAACTTGAGCCGACAGTGGGACTCAAGCAGAAGCAGAGTCCGGCAGCAACATCAGCAGCTCTGGCACTGGCAACAGTGGCCCCAGTGGCAGCAGATCCAGCAGCGGCAGCAGTGGCAGCTACAGCAGCAGAAGCAGCGGCAGCAGCAGCGGTGGATCCAGTAATAGCTTCAGCAGCAGCAGTAGCGGTTCCAGCAGCGGGGGTGTTGATCTGCAGGGCCACAGTTGCCAGGCTCGCTTTGCCCTGCAGGAAAAGCCAGTGCCCAGCTCCAGAAATCAGAACAGCAGCCTAACGACCCAGCCAGCAACTTGACTGAGACCAAAAACATCCAAAAAGGTAACTGGGATTGCACCAGGGAAGGGTCTCACTTGGTCACAAGCTGACTTGGATCCCTCAACAGACCAGAAATCTTAACCTCTTTGTTGATAGAGGATCTGGTTGTTATAATAACTACTTTTGCAGAAATACTCAGTGCTGTTTTTGATTGAATGTGTACAGTGTTTAGTTAAATTTTAGAATCTACCTGTATTTTATTCCACTCAGCCTACTTGAATACTCCCATAGCAGGGAAACTCAACCCCTAGGAATACCTTTGTAGACACTCTGAGAGTCTTAAGAGCCACATCTAACACCTTAAGCTCCTACCATGAAGACATATAACATCAAATCAATTGATACAGCTAAGAATACCCAGCTAGCTATAAAATCCAAGCATTAACTTAATCCAAGATGCAAAAATATATACATTATAACACAAAAAACGCTAAAAAGCAAGGCAATATAAATCCACCTAAAAGTATTCTTCAGTGGCCCGAGGCGCCCCGGAGGACTCCCTACATTCTTCCTCCATTACCTCACTGCCTCCGGTGGCTGCCGGGATAGGATCTGGAGGACTCGGGTCCCGGCTTGGCTCAGCCCTCTAGCCGCCCGGGGAATCCCTCAAGTTGTGCCGGGCCGCCGCCACCCCGCCGCCGTTGGCCTGCTGCAGCCGCCCGGCCCGCGGACGCGCGGCGGCCTGCTTCTCTCGGCAGTCCCGACGCAGGCACATGGCTCCATGAAGCTGCGGGAAGAGGAGGCCGAGCACCAGAGGTCCCGTCAGCCCCGGCCGCGTCTGGGCCAGGAGGAAAGGTACAGCAGCCCATGGAACATTCTCTAAAATAGACCATATACTGAGTCACAAAGATAGCCTCCACATATTTAGGAAAATCGACATAATTCCCTGCATGATATCAGATCATAATGCTATAGTCCTAGAAATCAACAACAAAAAAACCAACAAGAGCCCCAACGGCAACTGGAAACTGAATAGCACACTCTTAAACAATAAATGGATAGTGGATGAAATAAAAAATGAAATTGCAAAATTCCTGGAATTGAATGACAATGAGAACACATCATACCAAAACTTGTGGGTCACAATGAAGGCAGTCCTCAGGGGAAAATTCATAGCACTCAATGCCTTCATAAAAAAGACAGAAAGATCCCAAATCAATAGCCTAACCATCCACCTAAAGGCATTGGAAAAACAAGAAAAATACAACCCAAAGAGCTCCAGAAGGAAAGAAATAATTAAAATCAGAGCAGAAATTAATGAATTGGAAACCAAGGAAACAATTAAGGCAATTGACAAAACAAAGAGCTGGTTCTTTGAAAAAATAAACAAGATCAACAAACCTCTGGCCAATTTGATCAAGCAAAAAAAAGAGAGACTCCAAATTAACAAAATTCAAAATGAAAAAGGAGAGATCACAACAGACATCAGTGAAATCGGCAGAATCATCAGGACTTATTTCAAAAACCTCTACTCCACAAAACTGGAAAATGTGGAGGAGATGGATAAATTCCTGGATGCATATCATCTACCAAAGCTAAACTCAGAGCAGATCAACCACCTCAATGAACCCATCACGCTCATGGAGATTGAAAAAGTAATAAAAAACCTCCCAAAAAAGAAGAGTCCAGGACCAGATGGATTCCCAGCCGAATTTTATCAAACCTTTATGGAAGAACTCAAACCAATCTTCCTAAAACTGTGCCACACAATTGAAGAACAGGGAAAACTACCCAACTCCTTCTATGAAGCTAGTATCACCCTAATCCCATAACCAGGCAGACATGCCACAAGAAAAGAAAACTATCGGCCTATTTCCCTAATGAACATAGACGCAAAGATCCTCAACAAAATTCTCGCAAACCGAATCCAACAACACATCAAAAGCATTATCCACCTGGACCAAGTGGGATTTATCCCAGGAACACAAGGGTGGTTCAACATACGAAAATCTGTCACAGGAAAACATCACCCTTGCTTATTTCGCCAGTTGTCCTTAGTTTCAGTTGGGCCCCTTTTGAGGTATGTTGGGGCAGCTCTCTTCTTAGGATCTGCATCTATCTGGAAAAGAGAAGCAGATTCTCCAATGGAGAGTAAGTTAGCACCCGGAAAATTGAGATAACACTTACTTTTTTGATAGACAGTTTGATAGGTGTAGGCCCTCTTATACCCCGTGATTGATGGTAGCTTGATATTGTAGAGTGGGCTTGTGTTTGGGTATGGTTCTGACTTGTTTCCCAGCTCCAGCTAAGGGTCTAGTACCACTGAGTGGATCAGTTAGCCAAATCAAGAGCAATTGATTCCTCACCATGGCTGTGTACCACTATTGCACTTGTGTGGGCATCACATCCGGTTATTTGTTGCTAATTAGGTTAAACAATGTGTTGCTTGGACAGATCTTGGTCATTTCCCCCAGTCGCCTATGTAGCGCCTTCTGGCACTAGACACGCTGACTGTCTGGGGACTGACTCTCTCCTGGCTTCCAGCCATGTCATTCCATTTTACGCGTCAGCTGTGTATGGAGTCTTCAGCAATAGGGTCTTATCGCTGGCCTTTGGTGGGTCATCAAGTGGCCACCAGTGGCTACGACATCATTGGAGCAGATGCCTCCTCTTCCTGGTCCAGTTACTTCTATTACTGCACCATTTTATGATGCTAGCTTCCATTGCCAAGTCTGCCTCCCACTGACTGAGGGGGTGTGGGGGTTACATTTGAATGAAACAGAACTTGAGGGGCCCAAGCCTTATCTCAGCCTTTCCTCAATATGGGGTTCCGTTGGATTGGGGCTCCCCCATGACCACTGAGAATACTGTGGGTTCCGAAGAGCCTTGTGTGATGATTTACCACATGTGTGTTGGCCACACCTTGGAAGCTGGAATCGATGATCCATGGAGGCTTACTTACCCCCACTAACTCCCCACAGCCTCCCCAGATCAAGTAGATGTATTCCCCTGGCAGTCTGGGCAACGGAGACCAACAAGAAACATTTTTAGGTTGTTTTAAATTCCTTTTTTTAAACTTCCAGTTTATTGCGTACCAAGAGTTGATCACTTCTCCATGCTTCATATGTGAATGCCATGTTAGGGTTGAATGTGGGTACCATGAGTCCTTCAAGGCTCCTGGATAGAGACCCTCACCAAGATCAGAAGCCCTTTGGATGGCGTTGCAAATCCCATTGCGCAGTAAGCCATGAAGGTTTGAATACCCACCCCCCTCTGCTGGATTTTCTGGTACTCTGCATCGAGTCTCCTGGTGTTGAACAGAGTTCTGTGGTTTAGCCTGCTGAGTAATGGAATGGAGATGCCTCATCGCTGTGAGCAGGTGTGAAAGGAGAGACCTCTTCCTCACTACCCGGCTACCTCTCCCTATTCTGGTGGCAGTGCCTATGTAGCTGGATCTAGGTTCTCAAGCACAGACGTGCAGACAGGTGGTTGGGTTTGGCTGTAGGAGGATATGTTACCATAGGGTATCCAGGGGCCTCTGAGCTGGTTTTCTTCACAGGCAAATATCCTGAGGGAGCCATCAGTAGGAGAGTTCCTGTTTCTAATTTGCCTGTAGAAGTGGGAAGACTTGGTATTTCAGTCCATAATAGGACTCTAGAGCAAAGCTGTGTAATAAAACAAGGTGAATCGATCTTGCCTACCATGCTGGGAATCTTCACCCACCAGGGCAAATTTCCAAGTTGCTCATGTTGGTGTTTTAAACTTCCACGTGACATTTCTCTTTCCTATTTTTGCTCATTTCCAAGTAGCTGTTGGCAAACTTTCCTTTCTTGCCTATTTTTCACATGTTTGGTGGCAAAATTTATAGAACTAGGGGACTTGGGAGATGCTTTGAAAGCTGTCTGAAAGGCACTGTTAACATGATTCACAGGAAGAGGTGGCCAGCTCCCAGAGGATCCTGAGAGCTTGTGTTGAACAACACACTTTTTGAGAACTCTTGAGGTGGATTGGGTGTCAACTCAGTGAACGAACACATGATTTCATATATTTTTGAGTTTTGTGGTAATGGTGTGGCTTTACAAAATGGGCAAATAGTCACATTAAAGATCTTTTGAGTCTTCTGCCAGGGATGGAAGAGGGAGGGAACCCATGTGCTATTTTAGGCATTGCCTCAAGTTCCTGGGAAGGGAGAGGGAGGGGCTTGTGCTGCTGGTGAGGACCTGGGATTTGTTGGGGGGGTGCTGGTTACAGTACCTAGGCTCACTGCCCCCTCCATTGCCATGGCGGGTTTCTTCATGTACATGAAGGAGAAGGGGTTGGTCTTACAGTGCTACTGAGGGTGGTAAATTCCATGTTACAGATATGACAGCAGGTGCTCCCAGATGCCATGGGTTGGTGTCAGGGTGGTTGGCTCTGAACTGAGCTACTCGCCTCCCAATTTGTACAACAGTATTGATACATAGGGCTACACTCATTACTGTTCAAGCGTTCTATGTTAAAAGTTATGTTTAATTTCTAAAGATTTAAAAAACAAAAAGCAAAAAAATTGGTGCTAAACTTCACCCCTGAGCACGCTCAGTGAGACTGGTCATGCAAGCATTTACAGTGCCTTGCGCCTCGAGCCCACTTTTCTTGTAGAAATGCTCCCTATTGTCTTCCCCAGTGTACAGTATGTATTTTATTTTATTGAAGGTGGGGTAATACCTGCCATTTACGAAAATGAACAGAAAATTTTAAAGCCCAAGAAATGGGGGAAAAAATCAGTGCACAAGAATCGGGCGAATGAAGCCCAGCAGCACACTGAAGCGGCTCGGTGGTTTTGGAGGGAAGAAGCCTTACTCCCCGCACATTCCCTCACGCTCCCACTCAAGGCCAGCAGTGGAAATGCCTGAATTCCCCTTGCTGCGTGAAGGGGGTCAGGAACTCAGCCAAGGAAATGCTTTGGCCCAGAAACAGTGGGCTAGTCAGTGTCTGTCCTGACTGGTACCTAGTCAGGAAGCAAGTGTATGGTCATGGTTGCCTCATGGAAATGTGTGACAGATGGCTCTCAGGAAAAATAACCAAGTGTGGGTCATCCATGTGGCAGCTTGGCATAGGGAAGTAATAGCTCTGAACTGCTTTCCACACGTTGACCAAAGCAGTGGTGATGGTGGCTGGCATATGCCGAATAGGTGGTACAGTGTTTGTCCTTGAGCTGCTCGAGCTGAACTGGAGGTCACCACTGTTGTCAAAGAACCAGCCCGGCTTCGCTGGCTTGGCTTGGAGCTTGTTTCATCCCTAGCTGTGAGTGCCTTTTGGTCTGGAAAAGTTGGCTTGTCTCATCACACCCACAGCTAGGACCTTCTCTGTGTAATACAGATCGTCCTGTGTGACCTGAACTAAAGGAGAATGTCTTTGATCATTAGAGTGTGTCAGTGTTGGATGGTTTCCACTGTGAGCTTCAGACGTTTTCACTTCGTAATACTAAAACAGCTCATGTTAGAGACCCTTTCCACATGAAAGGTTTGTAGTTAAAATGTTACATATATTTTACTGTTTATAATAAAATTATCTATACAAAAGAAAAAAAAAAGCATTCTTCAGTGAGAACGAGTTAGAGGAAATGCCTCAGAAAGATTTCAAAAGAACGATTGTAAATATGTTCAAAAAGTCAAAGAACAAATCAAAGGAATCAAAGAAGAAACCAAAGAGGAAATCAAAGGAATCAAAGAGGAAATCAAAGGAATCAAAGAGGAAATCAAAGAAATCAAAGAGGAAATCAAAGAAGATGCAGGACACCAATTTAATGAAATAAAGAAGGCAATACAAGACATGAATAAGGAAATAGAAATAATAAAGAAAAACCAGTCAGAACTACTAGCAATGAAGAACACAGTTAATGAAATAAAAAGTCTGTAGAAAATCTCACCAGTAGAATGGATGAAGGAGAGGACAGAATATCTAAGCTAGAAGACCAGGTGGCAGATTGAATACAGTCCAACAAAGAGAAAGACAATGTATTGCTGCTCAATTTATAATAGCTGGGAAATGGAACTAGCCTAGATGTCCCTCAGCTGATGAGTGGATAATGAAGATGTGGCACATTTATACAATGGAGTTCTACTCAGTGGTAAAGATAAATGAAGTTATGAAATTTGCAGAAAAATGGATGGATCTGGAAGGAATTATACTAAGTGAGGTAACCCAGGCCCAGAAAGCCAAGTGCCACATGTTCTCTCTCTTATGTGGATCCTAGCTACAGATGATTGGGCTTCTGCTTAAGAAGGAAAATACTTAGTAGCAGAGGCCAGTAAGTTAAAAAGGAGATATAAAGGGAAGAGAAAGGAAGGGAGGAGGGTACTTAATAGGTTGATATTGTATATATGTAAGTACAATGATTGAGATGGGGAGGTAGTATGATGCAGAATGGAATTTCAAAGGGGAAAGTGTGGGGGGAGGAGGGTATTACCATGGGATATTTTTTATAATCATGGAAAAATTAATAAAAATGTGAAAAGAAAAAAAATTAAATTAAAGTAAAATTGAAAAATAAACCAAAAAGAAAAAAACAAATAAAATGTCAAAAAATGTTGCTGAGGCTGTGGGTAAAGAACCATCATTCACTGTTGGTGGGAATGCAAACTTGCACAACCACTATGGAAATCAAATTGAGATTCCTGAAAAAGATGACTGTAGAACTACCAACAGGCCCAGTAATTCCCATACTGGGCATTTACCCTAAATGTTCCATGTTTCATTACAGAGATATTTGCTCAACTATATATATAGCTGCTCAATTCATAATAGCTAGAAACTGGAATCAACCCAGGTGCCCATTTTTGAATGAATAAATAACAAAGATGTGCTACATTTACTCAGTGGAATTCTACTCTTCAGTAAAAAAAAAGAAAAAAGAAAAAAGAAAAAGAAAAAGCCAGGGGCTAGAGAGATGGCTTAGTGATTAATGCACTTGCTTGCAAAGCCAAAGGACCCACATAAGCCAGATACACAAGTTGTTGCATGTACCTGGAGTTTGTTTGCAGTGGCTGGATGCCCTGGTGTGCCCATTCTCTCTTTATTTTTCTCTCTGTCTGTCTCTCTCTTCAAATAAATAAATAAAAATAATTTTAAAAATAATATGATGAAACCTGTAGGAAAATGGTTGGACTTAGAACAGATCACACTCAATGAAGACACATAATCACAGAAAGACAAACACATTTTCTCACTCATCTGTGGTCAATCTGGATCAGCTTGAATTGCTGACATACCTTATAGGAAAGTTGAAACCCAGATAATAGGGATGAAAGGTTTTGGGGGAAAGAGGAAATAGGAAATTGAGGGTACATAGACACAAAAGTAAATCCAAAAGTAGAAACCTTTATTCTTGAAGGTAGACTAAAAGATTTAACTCTCCACAGGGGTAAAGGGGAGTGTCTGAAAATAAGGGCCATGGAAAGGGTAGGATGAAGCCTAACCTTAAAAATTTTTGGCTTTAGACTGAAATTCCCAGTACCAGAAATCAGTACTACCTACATGAAGCTGTTGTTCAGAGAGACCTGTGTGGTCCCCCAAACAAGACAGTTTTCTGACAAAGCACTTGATTACCACCCTGAGGTACAAGGTAAGACCCTATTGCTGAAGATACCACATGGTGCTGACATAGAACACGGAGAGACCTGGTTGAAATCTGGAAGAGAATCAGTCCCTAGTTAGCCATTTTAGTATTGAAAAGTGCTACATGAGCTACTGGGGGAAAGTTGTTGGGCCAACAACTATGTGAGCAAGCAGGGATCTAAATGACTCAGAAGCAACCAGTTGACAAGAAGTACACATCAGTGCAATGGTGGCACACATCCTTGGTGGGTAACCAATGGTTTTCTGATTGGCTAAGAGATGTGCTCAGTGGGAAGGAACCCATATCTGGAACTGGGAACCCAGGTAAGAATGCTATAGAGACAAAGATCATGCTCTCCAATGTCAAGCTCCCACTAGGCATTAGCTAAGGAGGGGATACATCCATCAAAATCTCACTAAATTGATAACTATCTTATATAACATGTGCTGACTTTGTTCTCCATTGGAGAATCTGGTTTTCCTTTTCAGCCCCAACGTGGGGCTCAAGGCACGGACCCCTGCCGGACGGAGACCCCCAGCACACGATCTCTGGAGTGTTCCTGAATGGTCACCGCTTCTCCACCCAAGAAGACAGCAAGACCTGGTAAGTTTTCCCTCTTCATTCCATCCCATCGAGATGGGCCATTCATTGTCTAAAGAGGCTTCTTTCATAAAGGATTTAAAAGCCTCTCTCAGAGAGGGAGGAATACGAGTAAAGAAAAAGGATCTTATACAGTTTTTTATTTTTGTTGATAAGACATGTCCATGGTTGATGATTGATGGGCCTAATATTCATCCCCAAAAGTGGCAAAGAGTAGGTAGAGAATTAAATCAGAAGCTTACTGAGGAAGGCAATGACGCACTATCCCCAACTATTTTCTCTTTCTGGGGCTTTATTCGAGACATTGTCGAGGAAGCAAATAATGACTCTGGCAAACGCCACCTTCTCTCTGTGGCCGAATGTTGTCTCTTGTCTTCACAGCCTGGCTCCCACTGCCCTTCGTGTCCCCCCTCTCGAACTTCAGACTCCTTTTCTCTCGTTGATGTTTCTGACTCTCATACTTCTGACCCTTCGAATCTTCCCCAACTTTACCCTCCACTACCCCCAGTTGACATTTCTAACCCCCCCCTATAACCAATCACCTCACCTAATCAATCCTGTTCTAAAGAAGCAACCTCAGCCTCCTCCTGCTGGTCCCTCATCCTCTTCCTCCCCTCCAGATGACCCTCTCGATCCTGGGTGATGCAACCACCTTAGAAGGTGAGGCTGCCTGTTGTCACAATCCTGATTGTCCACCCCTCGCCCCCGCTGCCCCAACTCTTTCCCCCCAAACTCTCCCCTCTGCTCCTCTTTTGGCCTTGCCCTCTTTACTGATTGTTCCGCCTAATTCCCTTTCTGAGACCAAGCTTCACCTCTCCTCTCAAGTTCGAGATCTCACTGAAATTCTCCAACTTCAAAAACAACTTTCTCGTCTCTCTGCTCACTGTTCTGCCGAACTCCCCCCTCCCCTACCCCAGCCCCTTCACCCCTTGTCTTCTCCTTGTTTGGCTTTTCCTGTTATCCGCTCACAAACTAGACATGCTCCCGATCAGAGATCTGGGTCTGACCCCCTTGGGTCTTCCTCCTCTGTCCTTAACCGTGATGCCCCATCCTCTTCATGCCATCTCCCCACAGTCTCTGTTCCCTTGCCTTCCTCTGATGAGGATGATTCTCAAAGTGAAAATGAAAGTGAAGAGAAAGAAAGTCAGAGTATACCACACCACAATATGCCCACCACAGGCCAAGATAGTGAAGGTGAGGAGACTGTTTATCGCCGACTCTGCTTTAAAAACCTAGAAAAACTAAACTCAGCAGTCAAGGACTATGGACCTAATGCCCCTTTTACCCTTTCCTTATTGGAAAGCCTTGGCGGGGGAGGTTATCTGACTCCTAATGAGTGGCTCACCGTTGTACAGTTGGTCTTAACTAGAGGACAATTCCTTTCATGGCAGGCTGATTGGGTCGATCGCTGTAGAACTCTGGCTAATAATTACACTAAAAGACCTAGAGCTTCCTCTGCTGGCTGGACATTTGAGAAACTTACAGGTCAAGGGAAATATTCCTCTGACCAACGACAACAAAACGTTCCTCTAGGCCTGTTGGCACAAACTGCTAATGCCGCTATGGCAGCTTGGCGTGCAATTCCCTCTAAGGGATCTGTTCTCTCGCCCTTGACAAAAATCATTCAGGGCAATCATGAAGAATATAGTGACTTTGTCAGTCGTCTCTTAGAGGCTGCCGAAAGGTCTCTGGGACCTGGTCAAAACGAAAATAAACTTCTTAAACAACTTGCCTATGAAAACGCTAATTCGGCCTGCAGAGCTGCCCTACGTGGCAAATATAGAGACAAGGATCTTCATGACATGATCCGCATATGCCAAGATGTAGACCTATTTACCCATAAGGTTTCTCAGGCAATCAATCTGGCCATTGGAGCAGTTGTTCAACCCAACGGTTCTAAAATACTTGCTTCAAATGTGGACAAACAGGCCATTTTGCATGGCAATGCCCCCAAGGAACTGTGGGACAGTCCATTTGTCAGCCACAGCTTCCTGGTCAATTTGGAGGGGCTCGCCCCCCACCTACCACAGTCTGCCCTCACTGCCGTCGTGGTAAACATTGAGCTAATACTTGCCAGTCTAAAACAGACATCTCTGGCAATCCTCTCCCTCCCCTACCAGGAAACGAAATGAGGGGCCAGCCCCGGGCCCCTCAACCAATAGCCTTCCTGTCGGCCTCGGGGAACAGCCAGACAGACAACAGCCAGAGCCCCAATCAACTGCCTGCCTCCACAGGGCCACTCCCGGAAGTGCAGGGGTGGACCTGTGTGCCTCCACCGACTCAATACTAAAACCTGAAGAGGGAGTCCAAATAATTCCTACAGGAGTTTTTGGCCCACCCCCGCCACAAACCTATTATCTAATTCTGGGAAGGGCATCTAGTACTTTAAAGGGCATCACCATTTTTCCATCAATAGTTGATAATGACTATACAGGAGAAATAAAAATTTTGGCCACCAGTACACGAGGGCCTCTTCCTATCATACAAGGACAACATTTAGCACAGGCCCTCCCCCTGCCCTTGGATTCAACGGCTCCTTCGACAGGTCCCCATAAAGGAGCCTCCAGGCCTGGGTCTTCAGACATTTATTGGATTCAAAAAATGACCCAAGAACATCCTAGCCTAAAACTTAAAATCAATGGTAAAATTTTTGAGGGTATCTTGGACTCAGGGGCGGATTCCACCGTAATTTCACAAAATGCTTGGCCCCCCTCTTGGGCCCTCCAGCTCTCATTGACTCATCTTCAAGGTATTGGCCAATCTACTAACACCCTTCAGAGCTCCCAGCTCCTGACTTGGGAGGACCCTGAGGGAAATACTGGACATGTTCGGCCATTCGTAGTCCCTGGCCTTCCGGTCAACCTCTGGGGAAGAGACATCTTATCCCAGATGGGAGTCCTCATGTTCAGCCCTTCTGAGGCAGTTACTAAACAAATGCTTAACCAGGGTTTTATCCCAGGCAGAGGCCTTGGAAAAAACAACCAAGGAATACCAGACCCTGTCTCGGTTACTCCAAAAACAACACGGACAGGTCTTGGCTATGACTCACATTTTTCCTAAGGGCCATTGCTCCTCCTGCACATCAGGCAGATAAAATAACCTGGAAAAATGACTACCCTGTCTGGGTAGATCAATGGCCCCTTCCTCAACATAAGTTAACAGCAGCCATACAGTTGGTGCAGGAACAATTAGTGGCTGGTCATATTGAACCCTCCACCTCCCCCTGGAATACACCCATCTTTGTTATACAAAAAAAAGGGGGGAAATGGAGATTACTCCAAGATCTAAGAGAAATTAACAAGACCATGGTTCCGATGGGGGCCCTTCAGCCTGGCCTCCCATCACCAGTAGCCATTCCTAAGGGCTATACTAAATTAGTCATAGATCTTAAAGATTGCTTCTTTTGCATTCCCCTCCACCCAGAGGATTGCAAATGTTTTGCCTTCAGCCTCCCTATTGTTAATTGTATTGGTCCATTGCCCCCGCTTCCAATGGAAAGTTTTGCCACAGGGGATGGCCAATAGCCCTACCCTCTGTCAAAAATTTGTCGCCCAAGCAGTAGATCCCTTTCGGCTTAAACATCCTAATTTATATATCATTCATTACATGGATGATATTTTATTAGCAGGCCCAGAGACAACAAAATTATATGAGGTGGGACAAGAATTAATCCTTATACTCCAAAAATTCGGACTACAAATAGCCCCAGAGTAGGTTCAGGTCCATCCTCCCCACCTTTTCCTTGGATTTGAATTACACTCCAATAAAATCCTATCTCAAAAAATCCAGTTAAGAAAAGATTCTTTAAAAACACTTAATGATTTCCAATGGCTCTTGGGGGACATTAATTGGTTATGACCTCACTTAAAATTAACTACTGGAGAACTTAAACCCTTGTTTGATATTTTGCGAGGGGATTCTGACCCCTCCTCTGCTCGAGAGCTTACTACAGAGGCTAAAAATTCCTTACAAATTGTTTAAAAGGCCATTCAGGCACAAAAGATTGGATACTTCTCTCCCACCTCCCCGTTATGGTTACTTATTCTCCCTACAACTTTTACACCCACCGGTCTTTTATGGCAGACTAAGCCTTTATATTGGATCCATTTACCTGCTACCCCCCCCCCCAAATTCTGCCTACCTACCCCTCCCTGGTTGCCCAGGTTTTAAAACTTGGGAGAGAAAGTTCTCTTAAACTTTTTGGAAAAGACCCAGACACCATTAGTGTGCCTTATAGCGCCACCCAGGTTCAATGGCTAGTACAGTCTTCTGATGAATGGGCTGTTGATTGTGTTTCCTTCCAAGGCAAAATAGATAATCATTATCCTTCAGACAGACTAATTCAATTCCTTTATAGACAGTCCATTGTTTTCCCAAAACAGACTAAAAACTCTCCCATTCCTGGAGCCATGTTAGTTTTTACTGATGGTTCTTCATCTGGAATTGCAGCCTTTAATATCAATGGAAAAATCTCCAAAGTCCAAACTAAACTTTCTTCGGCACAGCTTGTGGAATTGGTTGCTGTTATACAGGTGTTTGAGACGCTCTCCAATCACCCATTTAACCTTTATACTGACAGCACCTATGTACCCAGCTCAGTCCCTTTGCTTGAGATGGTCCCTTACATCCGTCCCTCTACCAATGCTTCCCCTCTTTTTGCTAAACTTCAACAACTAATCCTGGCCAGAACTCACTCCTTCTTTGTGGGACATATTCGAGCACATTCTGGTCTTCCTGGGTCCTTAAGTAAAGGAAATAACCTTGTGGATCAGACAACTCAAAATAGTTCTGTTGTCCTAACTGGAATGGTCGCCCCACCTGACCCCATATCTCAGGCACAAGAGACACATCGGTTACACCATCTTAATGCCCAAACTCTCTGACAGATGTTTTCTATCACCCGAGAACAGGCCCGACAGATAGTCCGCCAGTGCCAGGGCTGTATAACATTTTTGCCTGAGCCACACTTGGGAGTTAATCCTCGTGGTCTTACACCAGGGGAATTATGGCAAATGGATGTTACCCGTTATTCGCCTTTTGGCAAATTAAAATATATTCATGTGTCTATAGATACCTTTAGTGGATTTATTTGTGCTTCCCTTCAGACGGGAGAAGCTACTAAAAATGTTATTAATCATATATTTGCCTGCTCTGCCTTTATGCCATTGCCAAAAGTCATCAAAACAGACAATGGCCCTGTGTATACCAGCACTAGCTTTAAACAATTCTGTGCTCAATTAAAAATTAAACATCTTACTGGTATTCCCTATAATCCACAGGGACAAGGTATAGTAGAAAGAGCACATCAAACTCTTAAAACTATGCTCTCCAAGCTACAACACTCAGGAGGAATATTATACCCCCAGGCAGCAAATCCCAAAACGTTATTAAACCATGCTTTGTTTGTTTTAAATTTCCTGACCCTTGATAAAGATGGTAAATCCGTGGCTGATAGATTTTGGCATCCTTCTACATCAAATAATTATGCTCAAGCATTATGGAAGGATCCATTAACTCATAAGTGGTCCGACCCAGATCCTGTGTTAATCTGGGGAAAGGACATGCTTGCATATATGATTCTAAAGAACAAAATGCTAGATGGCTCCCAGAGAGACTAATAACATTGATTAATTCTCCCATGGAAACCCCTGAGAAAGATTTTAATTGTGCTTAATTACAGAAAGATGCTTGGCCTTGCCATTCTCTTATTTCTACTTGTAACCCGGCTGGTGGTAAGTGCCCCTTCCCCTTATCAAATTTATAACTACACTTGGATCATTGAAAACCAGGCTGGAGATATTGTTAACTCTAGCTCTTCAGTCGGATCCCAGCCCCAATGGCCAGATCTAGAAGTGTATCTCTGAGCCCTTGCCTTTGGAGCACACCCTGATTGGGGCACGGCAGAGGAACTATGGCCTCAGCTCAACAACAAGGCACCTGAATTGGCCAGACACAGCCTTGATTCCCCCGGCTGTAGAAACACTGGCGAAAGAAACCACCTTCATGGTGCAGCGGAAGGTGTTTATGTCTGCCCAGGAGCCCACCGAGATAAGTCCCTTAATTACAAGTGTGGATGGGCTGGTGATTATTTTTGTGCCTCCTGGGGTTGCAAAACTACTGGGGTCACCTATTGGAAGCCCTCCTCCTCCTGGGATTATATCTCGGTAAAAAGAAAATGGGTACACCCTAAAGCAACACCCAACCACTCCCCTCGGGACTTAGTAAGACTCTGTGATCCCAACCAGTCCCCTACAGGTGGCTGGTGTAGTCCCTTATTAATCCAATTCAATTCCCGAGCCAGACAATACGATTGGACTGGCCAAGGATTTGAATGGGGACTCCGAATCTATAGAGAAAAAAAGACTTTGGGCTCACTTTTAAAATCAAATTACTCAAAGCTATTCCCAATAAAAATTCTGCAGCCATGGGACCAAACCCTGTCTTACTCAAACCAGCCAGACCCAAATTAACTGTTATCTCAAGATCTACCACACCCCCTATTGTTACTCAGTTATCTCAAAAATATACCTTGTTCCAACCCACCATCCCTGAGGGACCCCCAAGCTCGGCTGATCTCATTGTTTCTTTAGTAAACGCCTCCCTAGAAGCTATTCATAATACTAGCAATCCCGATTATCAAGAATGTTGGATCTGCTTCTCTCCTACACCCCCCTTTTATGAGGGTGTTGTGATGCTTATGGCCCCTATATTCACCAATGATACAGATGGCCTATCCTGGCATGCTGCCCCAGATGGAGGCCTTACTCTTAGTTCCATTTCAGGTATTAGACTCTGTCTTGTTGGCCCTAAAATGTTGCCCCCCCCCATTCACTCATATTGATCTGTAATCAGACTGCTATTGTCAATGAAACGTCCACCTATACTAAAGCCCCTAATAACACCTACTTAGCTTGCTCCTCAGGTCTGACTCCTTTTATAGTCAATAAGTATTTTATTAATAATAAAGATTACTGCGTTGTAGTTATTGTGCTACCGCGATTCCTTGTCCATAATCCAGAAGAATTTTTATCCACTCTGGATCAGGGTATCTCCATCAGACAAAAAAGAGAGCCTTTAACTGCTATTACCCTGACTGTGCTCCTGGGGCTTAGTGCTGCAGGGGCCGGGACAGGTATTGCCTCAATGGTTACCTCCCAACAACATTTTTCACATCTCAGAGCCTTAGTGGGTAGAGATCTCAGCCTCATACAGGAGGGAATACAAGATCTTAAAGATTCATTAGCTTCCCTTTCTGAGGTAGTTCTTCAAAATCGGAGAGGATTAGATTTAGTCTTCCTTAAAGAAGGGGGACTCTGTGTAGCCCTCAAAGAAGAATGCTGTTTCTACTCAGATAAGACTGGGCTAGTACAAAATAGTCTTGATAAAGTTAAAAGAAATCTAGAGGATAGAAAAAGGACTCAAGAACAACAAGAATCCTGGTATAAAAATTGGTTTTCCACATCTCCATGGCTAACCACTCTGCTTCCCAGTCTGCTATGACCTTTTGTAGGTTTCCTTTTACTTCTCTCTTTTGGCCCCTGGGCCTTTAAACGATTAACAAGTTTTGTTAAGAGTCAGGTAGATTCTGCAATCAAGCCGGTGGAAGTCCACTATCATTGCCTCGCCACAGAAGAAACATCTGCCGCTGACCCGCCAAAAGAACAAGACAACCCCCCATCTCGACCCTTAGACTTTACCTCCCTGCAGAGATCCACCCTGGGGTGGAAATTTTGGTCCCGTCCCTCCGAATAATAACTCAGGTCTCCGCGACCCCTCATATACTATTTGGCTACCAAACATATTTCCTCCAGGATCCTTATGGGGCTTTGACGGTCTTGTTGAGAGCAAAATGCGTTACATCTCCACAAAGTGAGTGGTCTGGTAAGTCAGCGACGGAACGGGTGGCTAAGTCTCAACCCGCCTAAGACAGGATGACCTTGCTGAGAGAAGGCCAATCCAATGACGGGTAAGGATCCAGCACCACCCTTCTAACAGGTTCAGACCCCGTTTGTGCCCCTTGTTCTAAGGTCAATCCAAATGACTTTATCGAAATCAATGACCTATGAGTAACAGCGCTCAACCTACTCTGGGGAACACTCGCCTCTCTAATGTCAGGTTGCTCCTTTGGATCCATTTTTACTCTTAAACAAAAATAATCGGCCACCAAAACAAGCCCTTCTTTGGGACATCATCAGGGGGTCGTGGTAACCTCCCTATCCTAGTCCTTGTATACAGAAGAGGGGGAGATGTTAGAGACAAGCCCTGAGCAACTTCTGCCCTGAGCAACTTCTGACCTTTCCTCATCCCCCCACCCCGCCACACCTAACTAATTAACACCCTGCCTGGCAACTGCAGAGACGTGAGAACTGTACCGTGAATTCTCGGAATAACCGCAAACTGTCCTAGGCCAAAGGCCAAGAAGATTCTGTAACTTTCCACCACCTGCCTCCTCCAGCCCCCCCCCCAAAACCCTAACCCTAACCCTAACCCTTTAAAAGGCCGCTGTGGCTCAATAAAATTGGACTCTTGACAAGTGTACATTTGCTTGAGTCTCTTCCTCTCTCTCGCCCATCTTATTTCAGGTTAGGGTCCTCCTCGCCCCCATGAATAACTAGGTCCCGCGGGATGGGACACAGGGTATTTTGTGGGATAGGGGGAAGAAAGACTATAAGAGCCACAGGATGGGATGCCATGCCCAGAGGCAGTGCCTCACTCCAATAACTGACTGATACTCCCACAATGCCCAACCCCATGGGGACTACCAGCAACCCCACTGAGGTGGGGTCCCAAAAGAATGGGGGCAGAGGATGGAAAAGATGGTACATTATGTATCCATGGAAAGTATGTTCTTAAAAAAAATTAAACAAAAGAAATCCAATCAAACATTCTAAGAAAAATTTAAACCTTCCAGAGGCACCCAAGATAGTACAATAAGGGTCTGAGAATCACTGAAGAAAGACCCTAGACTCAAATAGCATGTAAAATCAAGGAGCATTTATTATACAGAATCAGCCATCATGTGGGGGTCCACCATTCATGCAAAATGGTGACCCTGAGAGGAGCTCACAGGCTCCCTTTAAGCACAGCTAGAGGAATTTTGGCAGGCTTAGGTAATTTTTAAAATGATTGGCTAGGCAAGCAGCAACTACAGCTGTGCATCTCTGATTGGTTGGGGCCAAAAGGTTGCAAAAAGGCATGAAAGGGACATGTCTCTAGGAACTGACTCAGTCCCTGGCTGTTATCTTTCCACCCACATGTCAAGATCACTGTTGATTAACAGCCCACCCTTTTTCAGAAGTCTTGTCTGCCTCTCCAGGAAACCAGAAGTTAGGCCTAGTTAGGGTGGCACATTACTGAAGCCTGTCATGGCATCAGTTTGGTCCCTTTATCCCCCCCTTGAGTATGGTCCCATCTCGAATCCTTGAGATGTATCTAAAGGTTGGTATTGTTGTCTCAGAATGATTAGTTGTACCGTGGCTATGTGATCCTTAACAAATTTGACCAAAGCATTAATGATACAAGGTTCACAGGTGAGGGCAAGCAACAAAAGGAGAAGGGAACCAGTTAGGGCAGAAATTAACATTGTTAACCAAGGGGACCAATTGAACATGGACTCCTACCTTCCTTGAGATTGTTCTTTTTCTAATTTTATTTATTTTTATTTTTTAAAAAATTCTTTTAATATATTTTCCATGATTTTCCATGATTACAAAATATATCCCATGGTAATTCCCTCCCTCCCCACCTCCCCACTTTCTAATTTTCTTTCATGTAGTCTAAGTATGGCCATGGATTCTTTTATAACACCAGAGTGATTAACATAGGAACAACATTCTTCCTTTAAGGTGGCGCAGAGACCACCTTGTTGGAGGAACAGTAGGTCTAGTCCCAGTTTGTTCTGCAGCACTACCTCAGCTAAGGAGGAGAGAGAGTCCTGTAAGTGGGTGATTGATTTTTCTAATTGTTCTAAATCTACATTGGTGGCTGACTTAGGTATTTATAGTTTTTGTTTTGAAGCACCAGAGCAGAGGTGCCAGTGCCTATTGCCCCAGCTAAACCAAGGCCTACAAGAGAAGAAAATAAAACAGCAGTAATGATTCTCACTTTTCCCATCCCATGGGCTGTAATTGTGTAGGAACATCTTGGTCAGGGTAGTAGACTATCTGAAGGATCAGCTGTACTAACACACAGAAGCTGTTTGTGTGGTTGAGGACCTGGGCATAGACACAGGGGGTTAATCCTGTAGTACAAGCCCACCATCTATCTTCTGGGGGAATTAAGTACCCAGATGCAGTGGGAAATTGGGTTTGGTTACATAGATGGGAGTAGGCTTGGGGAATCTGATCTCCAATGCAGAGTCCCTTTCCTGTCACTGACTGAAGATTATTTTTCCTTTTCCTGATTGTTGCCAATGGCAGGCCATTGCCTCTACAGCTGGTGTTCAGGCCTAGAGGAGTTGAGGACCTTATAAGTTGCCTCCAATAGTTCCAGTGGACCAACGTTGAGTAGAGAGAAGACATGAATCGCTGGTTCAGTGTTGGGGAATGGGGATGGTGCTCTAGAGGTTTGAGTGATTAGAGAGGGGGCTGTGGTTCTTTGAGGTGGAACCAACACTTTGTTGGGCCCGATGGGGCATTGGATCAACTGCCAGTCTAATAGTGAATAGAGCACCAGGATCTGTCCATGTTGCATATAGTTTGAGTCCCCATATCCTACCATAGGTCCAATTTTGGGTTCTTTTTCCCTTCTCTGTAAATCTGATGGTTAGGGGTTTCTTTGTTTTTTCTTACATGCCCCGTTTATAAGGTGGTCTCCTGTCCTGCCCCCATGTGGCCCTCTCTAGTGTAATTAAATCTATGTGTTTGTTGGCAGATGCCCATGTAAAGGTGCCAGTTGTTTTACATCCCCAGGAGGCACAGTAGTACTGCCCCTGCATATTGTTTTTTGCTTCCTTGTCAGGCTATGCCTCAGAAAAACACAGATAGTTAAGTCTTGATTTTATTGCCTCCTGGCCGGATAAAGTGCACAAAAAAGTGGGAAAGGGTTGTTGGTCACTAGATTCCCATTCCCCTTCAAAAATATCACATAAGACTGGGTGTGGTGGTGCACACCTTTAATCCCAGCACTCAGAAGGCAGAGGTAGGAGGATGGTTATGAGTTCAAGGCCACTCTGAGACTACAAAGTGAATTCCAGGTCAGCCTGGGCTAGAGTGAAACCCTACCTCAAAAAGCCAAACATTATCTATCTATCTATCTATCTATCTATCTATCTATCTATCTATCATCTATCTATCTATCTATCTATCTATCTATCTATCTATCTATCTATCTAATCACATAAGTCTACTATGAGTCTGGCCACCAGGTATACAGTGGGGTCATGCAGGAGGTGGAGTTAAGAATAGTCCCGGTGGTGGGGTTAGATTATCCAGGTGAGATTATAAGGCTCATGTGGGTTGTAGCAATGTAGGGGGGGGGGGCAAGGCTCATGGGGGACACCCGAAGTTCTGAACTGAAAGCAAACATAGTAAGAAACATAACCATATACATCCTTAGCAACATTGTTGAGTCTCTAGCTTATGAATCTGCAGTTTGAGTAGATCCTGTGGGTATGCAATGGCTTGCCGCAGTCCTGGCTTTTTTTCAGGTATGTAGTCTTTTTTTTTTTTTTTAATTTTTATTTATTTATTTGAGAGCGACAGACACAGAGAGAAAGACAGATAGAGGGGGAGAGAGAGAGAATGGGCGTGCCAGGGCTTCCAGCCTCTGCAAACGAACTCCAGACGAGTGCGCCCCCTTGTGCATCTGGCTAATGTGGGACCTGGGGAACCAAGCCTTGAACTGGGGTCCTTAGGCTTCACAGGCAAGCGCTTAACCGCTAGGCCATTTCTCCAGCCCACAGGTGTGTAGTCTTTATGGAACCATCTTAATATAAATTTGGATTGAAAAATGAGATTATTATAATGAGCATAATATTTAAAATTAATTATTATGGCTCTTTCTAGAGTGACTTCTGGTTAAGATGGTGGCATAGGAACCACACCAAACCAGCATAGGGAAGAAAAAGCCAAAAAAAAAAAAAAAAAAAAAAAAAGAACCCAGAAGAATAAACTAAAAAGTGAGGTGTACAAGAAATTACTAATGGCAGCAGAGAAGTAGGAGAGATCCAGAGCATCCAGAGCCCACACAGGCAGGCAGAAGTGGCTCCAGCAGCGGCAGCACCAGGTCTGCAGAGCCACAGCTGCAAGGCTCAGCTTGAGCCACAGGAAAAGCCAGGTGAGGGGATTTTCCACTCCCACTGGAGCTCTTCACAAACCCAAGAAACATGAAGGGAGAACCGCAGCGAACAATGGAGGAGCAGATCATGAGGTAAAGGACCACATGGACCAGCAGGAGAACTACAGCCATCATCCACAGCCTCCCCAGCACTAGCAAGCGCCAGAGAACAGGGGAAAGGAGCTCACAGTACTCAGCACCAGCAACCAGAGCAGCGATCTAATGACCCACCCTGTCTACTTGAACCCACAGTGCACCAAAGAGGGACACAAGCAGGAGTGTTGCATAACTGAGACCAAAATCATCCTAAAAGGTAACTGGGATTACATCAGGTCAGTACCTGCCAAATAAGTCTGGTATATAGGCCTGAACCAGAAGTGCTAATTGCACCTTCCATATCAGGATAAATTATATGTTAAATGTGATGGATGGTCAGATTTGCCATTCTTAAATAAGCTATATTTTGGGCTTGTTATTTGTTGCTTCTTGATTTATTGTAGCTTTGTTTTCTCTTCTGTTGTATAGGGAAGAGTCTCACCTGGTCACAAGATGACTTGGAGCCTTTAACAGACCAGAAATCTTAACCTCCTTGTTGATGGGATTAAGGGTGTAGGGCACCACACACCCTAAGGGACTTTGTTAGAGGTTCTGGTTGTCATAATACCTCCTCTTGCATAAATACTCTGTGTTGTTTTTCATTGAATGTGTACATTGTTTAATTAAATTTGCAAATCTGCCTATATTTTGTTCTACTCAGCCTACTTGAATACTCTCATATAAGGCAAACCCAAAACTTAGGGTCACTTTTGTAGATACTCTGAGAGTCTTGAGAGCTACTCCTAGCACTTTAAGCTCCTACCCTGAATATATATACCACCAGATTGACTGATACATCTAATAAAACTGCAGCTAACTAGAAAATCCAAGCATTAAATTAATCCAAGATGCAAAAATATACACATTATAACACAAGAAATACCAAAAATCCAGACAGTATAAATCCACAAAAAGTATTAATGCATCACAAATGATATCCAGTGAGAATGAGTTAGAGGAAATGCCTGAGAAAGATTTCAAAAGAATAATTACAAATATGCTCAAAAAAGTCACAGAAGAAATCAAAGGAATAAAAGAGGAAATCAAAGGAATCAAAGAAGACACAGGAAACCAACTTAATGAAATAAAAAGGTCAATACAAGAAATAAATAAGGAAATACAAATAATGAAAAACAAGTCAGAATTACTAGCAATGAAGAACACAGTGCATGAAATAAAAAAAACTGTGTAGAAAATCTTACCAGTAGAATGGATGGAGAGGACAGAATATCTAAGCTAGAAAACCAGGTGGCAGATCGAATACAGTCCAACAAAGAGAAAGACAAACTAATAGAAAAGTAGGATGGGAATTTCAAGATATTCAGGACACTATGAAAAGATCAAACAAGACTTCAGGTTATACTTTAGGAGAAGAATTACACTCCAAAGGCATAGTAGGCATTTTCAATAAAATCATAGAAGAAAACCTCCCAAATTGGGAAAGAGGTACCAATGCAGATACAGGAATCCTTTAGAACACCAACCAGACAAAACCTGGAAAGAACCTCTCCTCACCATATTACAATCAAACTACCGAACACACAAACCAAAGAAAAAATATTGAAAGCTGTTAGAGACAAAAATCAAGTTACCTACAAAGGCAAGTCCATTAGGATCACAGCAGATTACTGAACACAAATGGAAAGAATGTCAGAGTCACATGTTGGGTCATGATATGCAGAGACATTTATTGTACCAATAACTGTGGGCTAACTCCACAATGCATGACCCATTTACATCAACAAGGAGGGTCCATTGGGAGGGGGTAGGTCATGGATGAGCCTAATAATGGTACCAAACTGCTTGTATTTGCTGAAAAGAAAACTAATAAATTAAGAAATAAAACATGCTAAACAAAAGCCAGAGGGGCTTGGAGTGATATATTCCAAGTTCTGAAAGACAACAATTGTCAACCACGGTTACTTTATCATGCAAAGCTATCCATTCAAATAGACAGAGAAATAAAGACATTCCATGACAAAAGCAGGCTAAAGGAGTATTTGAAGACAAAACCAGTTCTACAGAAAATACTTGAAAAAATCCTCCATGCTGAAGAAAAAGAAAAGCACACATATAAGGAACCTGGAAAAAACAAACAATACTCAAATACTACTTAACACAAGAGAGAAAAGGTAAAACCAGAAAAACTACAAAGAAGTGGCAAACATAAATACACACCTATCAATAATAATATTAACGGCCTCAATGCCCCAACCAAAAGACATAGGCTTGCAGACTGGGTTAAAAAGCAGGATCCTTCAATTTGTTGCCTCTAAGAAACCCACCTTTCAACAAAGGATGGACACTATCTTAGGGTGAAAGGTTGGAAAAGGTGTTTCAAGCAAATGGGCCTAGAAAACAAGCAGTGGTTGCTATCCTAATATCTGATAAGGTAGACTTCAGTCCAACATTAGTTAAGAAAGATAAGGAAGGTCACTTTATATGGATTAAAGGCACACTCCAACAGGAGGACATTACAATCCTAAACATATATGCACCTAACATGGGGGCTCCCAAATTTATCAAACAAATGCTATTAGAACTAAGGTCACAGATAACACCAAACACAGTGGTAGTGGGTGACTTTAATACCCCACTCTCATCAATTGACAGGTAATCCCAGGAAAAAATAAATAGAGAGGCATCTGGATTAAATGAGGTCATAGAAGGAATGGACCTAACAGATATCTACAGGACATGTTATCCTAATGCTGTAGAATATACATTTTTTTCAGCAGCACATGGAACATTTTCTAAAATAGACCATATATTAGGTCACAAAGCAAATCTTAACAAATGCAGGAAAATTGAAATAATTCCTTGCATTCTATCTGACCACAATGAAATCAAACTACAGATCAATAGCAAGTAATGCTATAGAGTATCCACAAAATCATGGAAACTAAACAATACACTAGTAAGTGATGAATGGGTCAATGAAAAAATCAGAAGGAAATAAAAAAATTCATAGAGTCAAATGACAATGAGAACACAACATACCAAAATCTCTGGGACACAATGAGAAGGCAGTCCTAAGAGGTAAATTCATAGCTTTAAATGCCTATATTAAGAAATTGGAAATGTCTCAAGTAAATGATCTCAGTCCATCCTGAAAAGGTGTGTACAAATACCAGTAAATACTTGTATGCACACAAACCAGGTTTTATCTCTGTGAAGTCAATTTCCCAATTTATTCCTGGTTGGGTTCCTCTTTCCCTGATTCCCAACTGAGAAACTCCACTTTTTGCATTTACCAGGTGGCAAGTATGACATCGGGCTATGGCTTCTGCTGCTTTTTGTCTTAAGCCATAAACCTTGAGGTGAGCTCACCTAAGTCCTCAAGTTTCTGTTGACCCAAATGTGTGCTCTGGTGTATTTGTCTAATGAGTTGACTAGCAAAGCCTGATAGCCTGGGCTCAATTCCTTAGTCACCACATAAAGTTGGATGGTAAAAGTGGCAGAAGCACCTGGCATTCCTTTGCCAAGGCACAAGACCCTGGCACACACACATATAAATGCATCAATCAATAAATTTTTAAAAAGAAAAAGAAATGAAGATTTCAGCCTTGTTGTTAATAGCACTAGATAGAGGCTATGATCTAAAGTCTAAACCTAGAACAACAGGGATTTTCTCAAGACTTGGAGCCACCCCCATTGGTTGACTCACTGAAAACAGACAAGCTCAACAAGTAGCTGGAAGAGGTCCTGGCTTCCCCTAATTTGTGTGAAACATATACAAGGCATGTGTCTGAGTGGCTCTTAACATCCAAGGATACAAAGCAGTGGTGTTTGTCATATATCACCACTTGCCATAAGTTAAACCAATTATTTTTAACAATGAGAAGGTGAAGTAAAGAGTGGAAAGGTTAACTCCAGACAATGTTTGTTAGTTTTTAATGTCCTTGAAACCCTTACAAAATTAATTAAGTACAAACTTCAAAGTTCATGTACCTATTCTCTCTCATTCTTTTTTCTTTTTTTTCCACTTTCCTACCTCCCTCCTTGCAAAAAATATTTTTTAAAACTTTTATAGACCATATTATTTTATAATGATGCAATATTATATAAGATATATCTGTAGCATAAATATCTATGCTCTCTGAAAATGAGAATCAAAACACATATAAGTCTGTGTCTTTTACTAAACAACACTTTAAAATGGGTTTTTCTTACAAATTATTTAAGTCAGAGCAAACTCCTGGCATCTAAATAATGCAAAATAGTGGATATTCATGACTTCCCTTTGTCTATGTCTTTGGAAGACATTATGTTTTTATTTATTTATTGGTTTTTTGAGGTAGGGTCTCGATCTAGCTCAGGATGCCCTGGAATTCACTATGTTGTCTCAAGGTGGCCTTGAACTCATGGTAATCCTCTTACCTCTGCCTCCCAAGTGCTGGGATTAAAGGTGTGTGCCACCACACCTGGCCCAACATCATGTTTTTAAAAGGACATGCATCATAGTGGCCTAAAATTAATGAAATTGGATGAGGATACCCAATTTCTAATCTTTTATCTTGTGTATATAAATTTTTATTTTATAGTAGCAATTTATGATTTTGGTTCCAGGTAGCAGAATGAGGGCCAAGAAGGTATTACTTAAAAATTTTTGACTCTGCATGAGGAAGATACTTGAAACTAAAAGCTGCAGAGTTTCAGCAAACATCATCCTACTAAGCCCACACTTCCTTATCAGCACCATATGTGTGTGTATCACTCTCACAACTAAAAACAATACTTCATATAATCTAGTTCATTCCACATTCAAATTTTCTCAACTGTCATAAAGTATTTTAAATTAACTTTTTTAAATAAAAAATATACTTATTTGTGGAGTACTGTATAGTATTTTGATATTTGTGCATGTGAAGTAACTAAGTTACACAACACTAGTGTGCAAAGAAGCGCTCCAAATACTTGCTTGTCTACTAATATTCAGAATAAACACAAATTAGAAACATTCCCAATGTCTATCAACAGATGAAAAAAATATGTTTTATCTAAATGTAGACTACTAAACCAGGCATGGTACCTCACACCTGTAAACCTAACCCTCATGAGGCTGAGGCAGGAAGATAATTATGAGTTCAAATCCAGCCTGAGTTACATAGTACCAGGCCAGTCAGGACTACATAGCGAAGTTCTATCTCAAAAAATCAAAATAAACAAAAACTGGAAAAAGAAAACAAAACTTAAATATAGAGTACCAGCTGACAGTAGGAACAAAGTGTTAGTACATGAAGCAATTAATAGTTTAAAGACATTATATGTCCTAGAGTGGTGGTAGGGACAGTTGTCCAGTTAAACATTGTTCTAAAATTTCGCTGTTTTATTTTTGTCTATTATCTATATGGGTAACACCAGGAAGGTACATTCACTAAAATTATATAATTCTTAAAACTATATATTTTATCTCTTCTGTTGAAAAAGATATTGTAATATTAATAAGTCATTTTTATATAGTACCTATCATTTTTCACTCTGAATTTTATTGACTCCATTAGATGAAAATTCCATAACAATGGGAATATTATTGTTTCCCACAATGTAGCTAACAAAGATAAGATGTAGCATCTGTTTAGGAAATGTTTGAAGGGATCAATAAATGTATGCCTTTGGGGGCTGGAGAGATGGCTTAGCGGTTAAGGCATTTGTCTGCAAAGCCAAATGATCCTGGTTTAATTCTCCTGGACCCATGTAAGCCAGATACATAGGGGAGTGCATGCATCTGGAGTTCATTTGCAGTGGCTGGAGGCCCTGGTGCGCCCATTCTCCTCACCTTCTCTCTTTCTTTCTCTCAAATAAATAAGAAAAAAAAAAATATATATATATATATATATATTTGTTTGTTTGTTTGTTTGTTTGTTTTTGTTTTTTTTTGTTTTTTTGAGGTAGGGTCTCACTCTGGTCCAGGCTGACCTGGAATTAACTCTGTCATCTTAGGGTGGCCTTGAACTCATGGCAATCCTCCTACCTCTGCCTCCCGAGTGCTGGGATTAAAGGCATGTGCCACCATGCCCGACTTATTTTATTTTTAAAATATATATTTTCCCAGCACTCGGGAGGCAGAGGTAGGAGGATTGCCATGAGTTCAAGGCCACCCTAAGATGACAGAGTTAATTCCAGGTCAGCCTGGACCAGAGTGAGACCCTACCTCAAAAAAACAAAAAAAAAACAAAACAAAACAAAAAACAAAATACGTGTGTGTCATACTCAGAAATCCCCTCCCATAGTGTCACTTGACAATAAGAGCTTCAGGGAAAGACTGATCATAGGATCATCTAGGATCTGTTACTATGACTGACCTTTTTTTTGTTTTGATTTTTTTAGCTTGTTTTTAGTTTAGTTAGTTTGAGCAGAGAGCTATAAGTACACACAAGCTGGGCCCCAAGAGATGCCTGGAAGTGATGTTTTTAAAATTGCTGGTCCACATAGGCATCCAAACAAAACATTTAAAAACACACTGAAGAGGCAATATCCAGGACTTTATTTGGTTAACATGTACCATAAATTTACATTTAATAATGAGGCCTATAAAATTGTTTTCATCTTCAAAGTATTTTAAAGCATTAATTAATTATTGCAAGACTCCTGTGCAATAAATAATTAAGTATTATTACTGGTCCACTTATTGATGAGAAAATGAAACAACACAGTTCAAAAATTCTAATTTATTTAGGTCATCCACAATGTTAAAGACTGAATACTTTTCAGTGCATGTTTCTTATGGTATAACCTGATTTAAGAGTTATTTTTATGAAAAATATTTTACTAATTTTGGTAACAGAACCTTCAAATAATTTTTAATATCAGGGCAATAAATAATAAATTTCTATTTCCACCAAATATTAAATCAAACTTCAATCTTCAGCATTCTAGTTCATGAACTATAAAACTTTTAAAAAGTAGTGATTTTAGAATTACATTTCCATCCCTTCAGCATTATTATTAGTAACAGGATGAACATGTGGGGCAAGAAAATATGTAACTTTTAAAATTGTAGCTTAAAGCTGGGTGTGGTGGAGCATGCCTTTAATCCCAGCACTCGGGAGGCAGAGGTAGGAGGATTGCCATGAGTTCGAGGCCACCCTGAGACTACATAGTGAGTTCCAGGTCAGCCTGGGCTGGAGTGAGACCCTACCTCGAAAAATTTAAAAAAATTATAGCTTAAAAAATGAATCTCAAAACATAGTTGATGATATTCTAGGATTTACAAACCCAACATTTTCCCCTGGGGACTGAAGTGACAGGACATTTACTATGTTCTGTCATATTTGTAATATGTTCAGAAGCAAAGTATTGGAAAAGTTCTGCATTTTTTGTCACCTTTGTAGTTTGGCTGTTTCTGGTGAATTAATGGGCTCCCATAGGGGGTGGACTTGTCTTTGCATTTGACATATCCCATGGTAATTCTCTCCCTACCACCACTTTCCCCTTTGAAATTTCTCCTTTAAAATTTTTTAGTACATGCAATCCTAAAATGGTTGACTATAGAGTTACCAACAGACCCACTTATTCCCTTACTGGGCATTTACTCTAAAAGCTCCATGCCTCATATCAGAGAGATTTGCTCAACCATGTTTATAGCTGCTCAGTTCATAATAACTAAGAGCTGGAATCAACCCAGATATCCATCATTAGATGGATGGATAACGAAGATGTGGTATATCTACCTGATGGAATTCTACACATCAGTAAGGAAAAATGACATAATGAAATTAGAAGAAAAATGGTTGAACCTGGAACAGATCATTCTCAGTGAACTCATCCAATCAAAGAAAGATAATTGGGGCGTGGTCTCACTTATCTGTGGCTCCTAACCTGAATTGGCCAGAGATACTGATATACCTAATAAAAATCTTGAGGACTGGACAATAGGGAGGGAGGGGTGGGAAGGGAGGGCAAGGGTAGGGGTAGGAGACACAAGACTGGAGCCAAATGGCAATGGTACCATAAAATTCTACATCCTCAAAGACAGACTAAATGGTTGAACATTCATCAGGTCCTTAGACAGAACATCTGGATCACAGATGGAGAGAGTAAGATGAAGACTAACCTTAATCTTCTCCCATTTTTCTCTCCCTCTTCTCTCTCTTATATTACTTATCTTTTTCTTCCTTCTTTTCCTTGGCACTGGCCTATACCTCCCAGTACCAGCATGTGGTTAACATCCACAATGAACTGTTGATCAGAGAGACCTACCAGCTTTCCCAAAAGGAGACAGATTTCTGTCAGAGTACTTGATAAGACACCAAAAGTTAGTGGTAAGACTCTACCACCAAAGACACCATATGCCATTGGTACAGAATATGGAGTGACCTGGCTGAAATCTGGAAGAGTCAGTCCCCAGATAGTTAACTTGTCTAGTGCCAGAAGGTGCTGCATGAGTGACTGGGGGAAAATGACCAACATCTGTCCAAGAAACTCGTGGCCTAAGCTTACCCAGCAGCAAACAACCTGATGTGATGCTCACACAAGTGCAAAGGTGGCACACAGCCATGGTGGGTAACCAACTGCTCTTGAATAGGCTAATTGATCTGCTCAGTGGAACAGAGCCTATAGCTGGAGTTGGGAAATAAGTCAGAAGCATATCCAAAAAAATGAACCCACTCTCCATTATCAAGCTCTCACCAATCGTGGGCTATAAGAGGACCTACACCTATTAAATACCCTCTAAACTAATAATGGTTACCCATTTGTTTGGTGCTGACTTCATTCTCCATTGGAGAATTTACTTCTCTTTTTCAGATGGATGCAGATCCTGAGGTGAGAATAAGCCCATCACACCTCACCAGGGAACCAGCTAAAACCAAGAGTAATTGGGGAAATGAGCTAGAGTGCTGCTTTCTTTGTGAACCCAATACCAGCACAAGGGTGAAGGAGATAGAGCACTCAACTCCTGCCAAACCAGATATCCAGAGACACAGAGGCTCCCAAGAGCTCATCAATGAAGTAGACCTAAAATGAACCCAACATGCCTCAGGGAAATTTTCAGAAGAGGGGTAGACAGGGAGGATGCCAATGATGGTACCAACATGACTATATACACATTGTGTATATAACTAATAAAAAATATTCAACATTAGTAACTGCTAAAAATAAAGCATATGTTAAGCAACACTAGTTGACTAAGTGGTGAGAGAATGAAAAGACACAAATTAATAAATACTTAATCAAGGGCCAAAACAAAAATAAGAAAGTCTCATAGGACATGGTCACATAAAAGCATCTGTCCTTTACCTACTAATTCTTTCAGTAAGCTTTTTAGCATACTGAAAACAAACACAGGGAAACTGCTTATGAGAAGAAACATTTAATGGTAAATTGCTCAATATGAGATTGATTAAATCAACAGCCAAGTAAGTCAGCCCATAATAAAAGTATTTACAAAGAATGACTTTGAGCATAACTTCCTAATATTCTCCTGACATCTAATAACATAACACATCTGCTTTGCTATTATTTTTAGTAACCTTAGGCCTTATCTGAAGGTAGAACAAGAATGCAAAGATGCTGATTTTTTTTCTGTCTAGGATGGGGAATATTCTCAAATGCATAGGTATACATACTTCCATGAGGTAGGTATACATATACATATTTCCATGAGATGGGATGTCTAAATATGCATACATCCAAATGAGAAGTGATGTGCACATATGCATACTTCCATATGAGATGAGATGTCTATGTATACTATGTCCATATGAGATGGGATGTCTACATCTACCTACTTCCATATGAGATGGGATGTCTGTGTACATACATGTCTGTATGAGATAAGATGTTCACATACACATACTTCCATATGAGATAGAATGTCTGCATACATATACTTCCATATGAGATGGGATGTCCACATTTATACAATTTTTTTTACTTTTATTTTTTATTTTTTTAAATTTTTATTAACATTTTCCATGATTATAAAAAAATCCCATGTTAATTCCCTCCCTCCCCCCACACTTTCTCCTTTGAAATTCCATTGTCCATCATATTACCTCCCCATCACAATCATTGTACTTACTTATATACAATATGAACCTATTAAGTACCCTCCTTCCTTCCTTTCTCTTCCCTTTATATGTCCTTTTTAACTTACTGGTCTCTGCTACTATTTTCATTTTCACACAGAAGCCCAGTCATCTGTAGCTAGGATCCACATATGAGAGAGAACATGTGGCACTTGGCTTTCTGGGTTTGGGTTACCTCACTTAGTATAATCCTTTCCAGGTCCATCCATTTTTCTGCAAATTTCATAACTTCATTTTTCTTTACTGCTGAGTAGAACTCCATTGTATAAATGTGCCACATCTTCATTATCCACTCATCAGTTGAGGCACATCTAGGCTGGTTCCATTTCCCAGCTATTATAAATTGAGCAGCAATAAACATGGTTGAGTATGTACTTCTAAGGAAATGAGATGAGTCCTTAGGATATATGCCTAGGACTGCTTTAGCTGGGTCATATGGTAGATCAATGTTTAGCTGTTTTAGGAACCTCCACACTGATTTCCACAATGGCTGGACTAGATTGCATTCCCACCAGCAGTGTAGAAGGGTTCCTCTTTTTCCACACCCCTGCCAACATTTATGATCATTTGTTTTCATGATGGTGGCCAATCTGACAGGAGTGAGATGGAATCGCAATGTAGTTTTAATCTGCATTTCCCTGATGACTAGTGATGTAGAACATTTTTTTTTCTTTATTTATTTATTTGTTTTTGGTTTTTGTTTGTTTTGTTTTTGTTGTTTTGGGTGTTTTTGTTTGTTTTTTGGTTTATCAAGGTAGGGTCTCACCCGTAGAACATCTTTTTAGATGCTTATATGCCATTTGTATTTCTTCCTTTGAGAATGCTCTATTTAGCTCCATAGCCCATTTTTTGAATGGCTTGTTTGATTCCTTATTATTTAACTTTTTGAGTTCTTTGTATATCCTAGATATTAACCCTCTATCAGATATATAGCTGGTGAAGATTTTTTCCAATTCTGTAGGTAGCCTCTTTGCTTTTTTCCCTGTGTCCTTTGCAGTGTAAAATCTTGGTAATTTCATAAGGTCCCAGTGATTAATCTGTGGTTTTATTGCCTGAGCAATTGGGGTTATATTCAGAAAGTCTTTGCCAAGACCAATATGTTGGAGGGTTTCCCCTACTTTTTTCTCTAGCAGTTTTAGAGTTTCAGGTCTGATGTTAAGGTCTTTAATCCATTTGGATTTAATTCCTGTGCATGGTGAGAGAGAAGAATCTATTTTCATCCTTCTGCAGATATATATCCAGTTTTCCCAACACCATTTGCTGAAGAGGCTGTCTTTTCTCCAATGAGTATTTTGGGCATTTTTATCGAATATCAGGTGGCTATAGCTACCTGGGCTTACATCTGGGTCCTCTATTCTGTTCCTTGATCTACATGTCAGTTTTTGTGCCAGTATCACTCTATTTTTGTTACTATGGTTCTATAGTATAGGTTAAAATCAGGTAGGGTGATACCACCAGCCTTATTTTTGTTGCTCAGTATATTTTAGATATTTGAGGTTTTTTGTGATTCCAAATGAATTTTTGGATTGTTTTTTCTATTTCCATAAAGAATGCTTTTGGAATTTTAATAGGGATTGCATTAAATGTCTAAATTGTTTTGGGTAAGATTGCCATTTTCACAATATTGATTCTTCCAATCCAGGAACAGGGGATGTTTCTCCACTTTCTAGTATCTTCTGCAATTTTTTGCTTGAGTGTTTTAAGTTCTCATTGTAGATTCTTTACTTCCTTGGTTAGGTTTATTCCAAGGTACTTTATTTTATTTTATTTTATTTTTGATGCAATTGTGAATGGGAGTGATTCTCTGATTTCATCCTCTGTGTGTTTGTTGTTAGTATATATGAAGGATATTGATTTCTGTGTATTTATTTTGTATCCTGCTACATGGCTGTAGGTTTTCATCAGCTCTAACAGTTTGCTAGTAGAGTCTTTAGGGTCCTTTATGTATAGAATTATGTCATCTGCAAATAATGATAACTTGATCTCTTTCTTTCCAATTTGTATACCTTTTATGTGTGTCTCTTGCCCTATTGCTATGGCTAAGACTTCCAAAACTATATTAAATAAAAGTGGGGACAATGGACACCCTTGTCTTGTTCCTGATTTTAGTGGAAAAGCTTCCAGTTTTTCCCCATTTAGTAATATGTTGGCTGTAGGCTTGTCATTAATGGCTTATATTATATTGAGATATGTTCCTTCTATTCCCAGTCTCTGTAGGACTTTTATCATGAAGGGATGTTGGATTTTGTCAAATGCTTTCTCTGTGTCCAATGAGCTGATCATGTGATTTTTGTCCTTCAACCTGTTTATGTAATGTATTACATATATAGATATACATATATATATATTGTGTATATTGAACCATCCCTGAATATCTGGGATAAAGCCTACTTGGTCAGGGTGAATGATCTTTCTGATATACTCTTGTATTCTGTTTGCCAATATTTTGTTGAGAATTTTTGTATCTATGTTCATGAGGGAGATTGGTCTGTAATTTTCTTTTTTGTTCTATCTTTGCCTTGTTTCGGTATCAGGGTGATGCTGGCCTCATAAAAGGAGTTTGGTAGACTTCCTTCTTTATCTATTTCCTGGAAAAGCTTAAGAAGCAATGGTGTTAGGTCTTCCTTAAAGGTGTGGTAAAATTCAGCAGTGAATCCATCTGGGCCTAGGCTTTTTTTAGTTGGGAGATTATTGATAACTGTTCGGATCTCCATGTTTGTTATAGGTCTATTTAAGTGATTAATCTCATTTTGATTTAATTTAGGTAGGTCCTATAAATCAAGGAACACATCTGTTTCTTTCATATTTTCATAGTTTGTGGAATATATGCTTCTATAGTATGTCCCTATGATTTTTTGAATTTCTCTGGAATCTGTTGTGATGTTACCTTTTTCATCTCTGATTTTATTATTTGTGTCTCTTCTCTTGTCAGATTTGCTAAGGGTTTATCAATCTTGTTTATCCTTTCAAAGAACCAACTCTTTGTTTCATTAATTCTTTGGATTTTTTTTTTGTTTCTATTTCATTAATTTCTGCTCTAATCTTTACTATTTCTTCCCATCTACTGATCTTTGGTTTGCCTTGTTCTTCTTTTTCCAAGGCTTTAAGGTGGAGCATTAGGTCGTTTACTTGTGACCTTTCTAATTTCTTAATATAGGCACTTAAGGCTATAAATTTACCTCTTAGAACTGCCTTCATTGTGTCCCAGAGATTTTGATATGTTGTGTTCTCATTATCGTTTGACTATAAATTATTTGATTTCCTTCTTGATTTCTTCATTGACCCATTCATCATTTAGTAGTGTATTGTTTAGTTTCCATGATTTTGTGTATGCTCTATAGCCTTTCTTGCTACTATTTGTAGTTTAATTCCATTGTGGTCAGATAGAATGCAAGGAATTATTTCAATTTTCCTGAATTTGTTAGGATTTGCTTTGTGTCCTAATATATGGTCTATTTTAGAGAATGTTCCATGTGCTGCTGAAATGAAAGTATATTCTGCAGCCTTTGGATGAAATGTCCTGTATATATCTGTTAGGTCCATTACTCTATGACCTCATTTAGTCCAGATGCCACTCTCTTTATTTTTTCCCGGGATGACCTGTCAATTGATGAGAGTGGGGTGTTAAAGTCACCCACCACCACTGTGTTTGGTATTATCTGTGACCTTAGTTCTAATAGTGTTTGTTTGATGAATTTGGGAGCCCTCATGTTAGGTGCATATATGTTTAGGATTGTAATGTCCTCCTGTTGGAGTGTGCCCTTAATCAATATAAAGTGACCTTCCTTATCTTTCTTGACTAACGTTGGACTGATGTCTACCTTGTCAGATATTAGGATAGCAACCCCTGCTTGTTTTCTGGGCCCATTTACTTGAAACACCGTCTTCCAACCTTTCACCCTAAGATAATGTCTATCCTTTGTAGAAAGGTGAGTTTTTTGGAGACAACAAATTGTAGGATCCTGCTTTTTAACCCAGTCTGCAAACCTATGTCTTTTCGTTCGGGCATTGAGGCCGTTGATATTAAGAGATATTATTGAAAGGTGTGTATTTATGTTTGCCATTTTTTTTGTGTGGTTCCAGTTCTATCTGTGCTCTCTTTTGTTAACTAGTATTTGAGTATTGCTTGTTTTTTCTAGGTTCCTTATATGTGTGCTTTTCCTTCAGCATGGAAGATTCTATCAAGTATTTTCTGTAGAGCTGGTTTTGTCTTCAAATATTCCTTCAAACTGCTTTTGTCATGGAATGTCTTTATTTCTCCGTCTATTTGAATGGATAACTTTGCAGGATAAAGTAAACTTGGTTGACAGTTGTTATCTTTCAGAACTTGGAATATATCACTCCAAGCCCTTCTGGCTTTAAAAGTTTGTGTTGAATAATCTGCTGTAGTCCTGATGGTCTTGCTTTTCTAGGTAACTTGATTTTTCTCTCTGACTGCTTTCAATATTTTTTCTTTGGTGTGTGTGTTTGGAAGTTTGATTATAATATGGCGAGGAGAGTTTCTTTCCAGGTTTTGTCTGGCTAGGGCTCTAAAGGCTTCCTGTATCTGCATTGGCACCTCTTTCCCAATTTGGGGGAAATTTTCTTCTATGATTTTGTTGAAGATGCCTACTATGCCTTTGGAGTGGAATTCTCCTTCTACTATGCCCTGAATTCTTATATTTGATCTTTTCATAGTGTCCTGTATATCTTGAAATTCCCACTCATGCTTTTCTATAAGTTTGTCTTTCTCTCTGTTGGACTGTCTTAGATCTGCCACCTGGTCTTCTAGCTTGGATATTCTGTCCTCTCCCTCATCCATCCTACTGGTGAGATTTTCTACAGAGTTTTTTTATTTCATTAACTGTGTTCTTCATTGCTAGTAATTCTGACTGGTTTTTCTTTATTATCTCGATTTCCTTATTTATGTCTTGTATTGCCTTCTTTATTTTCATTAAATTGGTGTCATGCATCTTCTTTGATTCCTTTGATTTCCTCTTTAAGTTCCTCTTTGACTCCTGTGATTTGTTCTCTGACTTCTTTCAACATATTTACAATCATTCTTTTGAAATCATTCTCAGACATTTCCTCTAATTTGTCCTCACTGGAGGTCATTTCTGATGCATTAATACTTTTAGGTGGATTTATATTGTCTTGCTTTTTAGTGTTTCTTGTGTTATAATGTATATATTTTTGCATCTTGGATTAAGTTAATGCTTGGATTTTATAGCTAGCTGGGTATTCTTATCTGTATCAATTGATTTGATGTTATATATTTTCAGGGTAGGAGCTTAAGGTGTTAAGTGTGGCTCTTAAGACTCTCAGAGTATCTACAAAGGTGCTCCCAGGGGTTGAGTTTCCCTGCTATGGGAGTATTTAAGTAGGCTGAGTGGAATAAAATAGAAGTAGATTCTAAAAGTTAACTAAACACTGTACCATTCAATCAAAAACAGCCCCAGGTATGTATGCCAGAGTAGTTATTATAACAACCAGCTCCTCTATCAACATAGAGGTTAAGATTTCTGGTCTGTTGAGTGATCCAAGTCAGCTTGTGACCAAGTGTGACCCTTCCCTGGTGCAATCCCAGTTACCTTCGATGATTTTGGTCTCAGTCAAGTTCCTGCCTGGTTCGTCAGGCTGGTGTTCTGATTTCTGGAGCTGGGCACTGGCTTTTCCTGTGGGGCAAACTGATCCTGGCAAGTGTGGCCCTGCAGATCAGCCCCCCTGTTGCTGGAACTGCTGCTGCTAAAGCTGCCACTGCTGGGTCTGTCAGCAGCTGAAGCTGCTGCTGCTGGGCCCACTGCTGCTGCTGCCTCTGCTGCTGCTGCTGCTGTAGCTTCCACTTCTGGAGCCACTGCTGCTGCTGAAGCTGCTGCTGCTGGGTCCACTGCCACTGCTGCTGCTGGGTCTGTTGCTGCTGCCGCTATTGGGTCTGCTGTTGCTGGGGCCGCTGTTACTGGTGCCGGAGCTGCTGATGTTGCTGCCGGACTCTGCTCCTGCTTGGGTCCCACTGTTGGCCCACGTTGGCATGGATGAGTCCAGGGACCGCTGCTCTTTTTGCTGGGCTCAGGCGATGAGGGAGGGGAGGGAGCTGCAGCTGCTCTGGTTCTCTTGCTCTTCCACGTGTCCTTCTACCTCGTGGTCTGCTCCTCCCATTGCTCACTGCCACCCTCCCTTCATGTTTCCTGAGTTGCGGAGAGTGCCAGTGTGAGTGGAAGCTCCTGCACCTGGCTTTTCCTGCGGCTGGAGCCGAGCCTGGCGGCTTTCTGTTGTGCCACTGCCACAGTTGGCAGAGCTGCCAGGTGTCGCTTTTGCTGGCCTGTGTGGGCTCTGGATCTTTTCTACTTCTCCGCTGCTGCTTCAATTTTCTATACACCTCACTTTTTAGTAAAAGTGTATATTTTGCTGAGTTTTTTTGGTCTTTTTCCCCCCCAGGCTGCTTTGGCATGGTACCTTCACTGCCATCTTACTATATACACTTTTAAATGAGATGATATGTTCACCCATACATACTTTCTTATGAGATGGAAAGTCTGAATACACATACTTCCCTATTAGATGGGATGACAATACATACATATGTCCATATGAAATTTCCACATACATATACTTCCACATAACATGGGTGTATAGTAGTTTGATTCAGGTGTCCTTCATAAATATAGGTGTTCTGAATGCTAGGTCCTCAGCTGATGGCAATTTGGAAATTAATGCCTACTGGAGACAGTGTGTTGTTGGGGCAGACTTATGGTTATTACAGCTAGCTTCCTTCAGCCAGTGATTGTCACACTCTCCTATTGCCATTGTCCATCTAATGTGGACCAGGAAGTGTTGTCCACTCTATGCACATGCCCTCATTACCCCTGTCACCATTGAGTTTCCACTTGACTCTGTAAACCACAACAAACCATTTTTCCCACAAGCTGTTTTCTTTTCTTATTTTGGTTTTTCAAGGTAGGGTCTAGCTCAGGCTGACCTGGAATTCAGTATGTAGTCTCAGGGTGGCCTCGAACTCATGGTGATCCTCCTACCTGTTCCTCCCGAATTCTGAGATTAAAGGCATGTGCCACCATGCCTGGCTTGGCTGGGTGTTTTCTAACAACAAGGTGAACCTGAGTCCAACAGTGAAGTTGGTACTGAGAAGTAGGATCATTACTGCTCAAAACATGATTCATGGCTTTTGGCCTTTTGGAGCTGACTTTCAAGGAGAATGTGGAAGGATTTGAAACTTTGGCCTAAAAGATGCCTTTGCAGTGCTGTAGGAATAGGTTGATGGACCATTCTGGTTAAAGTTGAAAGATCTGAATACAGTAAAAATTATGGACTGTCAAGTTTTGGTTTATGAGGGTGAGAAAGAGCTTTAACTGGACTGGGCTAGAAGCAGGTTGTGTGCGAGAGTTGCTGTTAAACCCATATCCTGAGAACTTGTGTAAGGATGCATTGCATAGAAATGCACTGGAGAGAACAGAGGGATCTGGAACAGAAAAAAATTAAATCTGAAATTTCTGCCTGTTCAGGTGCAACTACTTGAGATATAATAACCTTTGAGATTGGGCCAGAGACCTGCAATGGGACAATAGGAATAATGTAGGCTTTTTTGAGGGGTCTAAATGCTGGGTGTTCTATTCTTCAAAGTCTGTTTTATTCCCCCCTGGATAAATGAAATGGTAGCCTACCTGGTATTATGGAGTATAACAAATGCAGGAAAGGGAGGTCATTGAATTTGCAACATGGTTTTGCATTTTGGAAAGGGCCATTGGCAGTATGAATCAGCCTTGTTGAATTACCTATGTGGAAGTGCCTGTGGATTCCGGATCTAACACAACCCACCAAAGAAATGATTCCCCTCAAGTCAAGCATAGTGAGTCAATCAATGAGTTTGTTGGGTTTACTTATAAGAGCTTGGACAACTCAAAATTAACTGCATCACTAAAAAGTCCCACCTCCAGCTTGTCAACTCATAAAAAGCTACACCCTGGGCTCGAGAGATGGCTTAGTGGTTAAACGCTTGCCTGTTAAGCCTAAGGACCCTGGTTTGAGGCTCAATTCCCCAGGACCCATGTTAGCCAGATGAACAAGGGAGCGCATGCATCTGGAATTGGTTTGCAGTGGCTGGAGGCCCTGGTGTGCCCATTCTCTCTCTCTTTCTCTACCTGCCTCTTCCTCTCTCTGTCACTCTCAAATAAATATATAAAAATGAACAAAAAAATAAAACAAATAAAAAGCTACACCCTGAAGACCACAAAATCCCCAGTCAGCCTCCTGTGTATTCTAACACCATCAAGACCACATCCAGCTAGAGCAGGAGGAAGTGGTGTTGCAATCTCAGGTGAGGATCTCCTGACCTGTCCCTTCCTTCCAAGAGGGGATGTTATCAGCTTCATGACTGATACCACAGCCCCACTACCTCTTGGCTATGTGGTGCTTATTTCATCACCATGGTAGCAAAAGTCTTTCTCTGTATGTCACCATAGGTGCTCTGCTTCATGATGGCCATGGGTGTGTCAAGCCCATAGGAGGTAGTTTCGACACTCATACACATAGTTATTCTCTTTTGTTTTTGTTTTTCAATGTCTCACTCTAGCCCAGGCTGACCTGGAATTCACTATGGAGTCTCAGGGTAGCCTCAAACTCATGGCAATTGTCCTATCTCTGCCTCCTGAGTGCTGGGATTAAAGGCATGTGCCACCATGCCCAGCCACAGTTATTCTTATTTTAAATATGAGGAAGCTGAGCTGTGTAGAGACTAACTCAACCTATCTGTGCAGTTAATATAAGGTAGAACTGGGACATAAAACCAAGCTTTTTACTTCATGCAACTGCTTCTTTAATCACCTCCATGAATCTTAGAACTCCTGCCTACAGAATATGGGCCTTTAAATGAATGATGGCATTTTTATTATCGTAAGTCATAGAGCATGAAAAGAAAGGACTGCTATTCTTTTGAAAGTGATTTAAATTAGCCCTGAATCAAAGGGTCTAAAACAAACAATTCTGTTGCTACACTAAAACACAAATAAAATGCACCATTCTGGGCTCCCTTTGGTTGCTCCCTCACATGCTAAGAACACATACTATTTCTGCATCCCGAAAAGCTGGAGTGAGGGAAGCACTAAATTAAACCTTCTCTCCATCATTACACTCTAAAAATTTGGGGACTTGAAGTAGGTACCAGAAAGAAGATATTGGGCTGGGAAGATGCTGAAAGGTTAAAAGGCACTTGCAAAGCCTGATGGCCTGGGTTCAATTCCTTCATCACCAACATAAAGCTGGAAGCAAAAAGTGGCACAAGCAGCTGGCATTCCTTTGCCAAGGAAAGAGACCCTGGAACATATACATACAAATAAATCAGTAAGTAAGCTTTTAAAAAGAAAAAAGTATGTAAATTTCAGTCTTGTGGCTAATAACACTGGACACAGGCCATGATCTAAAGTCTAAACCTAGAACAATATGACAGTTGTGTGATATATCACTCTCACAGCTTAAAACAATACTTCAAATAATTTAGTTCATCCCACATTCAAAGTTTCAACTGTCATAAAATGTTTTAAATTAAATTTATTTTCAAGAAATAAAAACAGGGCTGGAGAGTTGGCTTAGTTGTTAAGTGCTTGCCTGTGAAGCCTAAGGACCCTGGTTCGAGGCTTGATTCCCCAGTACCCAAGTTAGCCAGATGCACAAGGGGGCGCACGCGTCTAGAGTTTGTTTTCAGTGGCTGGAGGCCCTGGCGTGCCCATTCTTTCTATCTATCTGCCTTTCTCTCTCTGTGTGTTGTTCTCAAATAAGTAAAATAAATAAATAAATTAATTAATTAAAATTTTTAAAAAAAATTTTAAAAAAGAAATAAAAACAAAAATGATACTTGTGGAGTACCATATAGTATTTTTATATCTGTGCATGTAGGATAAGTAACACAAACACTAGTGTGCAAAGAAGCAAGTGTAGCATCTGCTCAGGACATGTTTGAAGGGATCAGTAAATGTATGTCTTCATAATCAGACATCTCCTCACATACTGACTCTTAGCAGTAAGAGCTTCAGAGAAAAGACAGATCATAGGATTGTCTAGGATCTGATAATGACTGACTTTTTTGTTTTTTCTTTTAACCACTGAGCAGAGATCAGTAAGTACACAGAAGCTGGGTCCCAAGAGATGCTTTGCAGTTTAAAGCATCAGGATTTTTCATGAGTGTTGCTTTTAAAACTGCTGGTTGACATAGGCATCCAAACAAAACACTTAAAAATAAGTTGAAGTGGCCACATGCAGGACTTTATTTGGTTAATGTATACAATAAAAATTTACCTTTAATAATGAGGCCTATGGAATGGTTTCATTGTTAAAGTGTTAATTAATTATTGTAAGACTCTTGTGTAATAACTAATTAAGTATTATTAGTGGCCCATTTACTGATGGGAAAATGAAACAAAACATTTCAAGAACTCTAACTTACTTAGGTCAGCCATATGTTCAAGACTGAATACTTTTCAGAGTACCTTTTTTATGGTATTATCTGATTTAAGAGCCATTTTTATGACAAATATTTTATGAATTTTGGTAAAAGAACCTTCAATTTTTTGTCATTTTATTTATTTATTTGAAATAGAGTCACAGAGAGAGAGAGGGAGAGACAGACAGAGAGATTGGGCACACCAGGACCTCTAGCCAGTGCAGCTGAACTCCAGATTAATGGACTACAATGTGCATCTGGCTAACTTGGGACCTGGAGAATTGAACCTAGGTCCGTAGGCTTCTCAGCCTTAACTGCTAAGTCATCTATCCAGCTCTCAAATAATTTTTAATATCAGGGCAATAAATAATAAATTTATATTTCCAGCAAATATTAAATCAACTTCAATCTTCAGTATTCTACTTCAAAACTGTGAAACTTTAAACTTTAAAAAGTAGTGATTTCAAAATTACATTTCCATCCCTTCAGTATCATTATTAGTAACAGGATGAACATGTGGAGCAAGAAAACATGTAATCTTTTAAAATTGTAGCTTAAAAAATGAATCTCAAAACATAGTTGATGATATTCTAGGATTTACAAACCCAACATTTCCCCCTGGGAACTAAAGTGACAGGACATTTACTACGTTCTGTCATATTTGTAATATGTTCAGAAGCAAAGTGTTTTTGGTCACCTTTGTCTTTTTGCTGTTTCTGGTGGACTAATGGGCATGGTCACAGATTTAGGAAAACAGTGCTGTCCTCTAGCTCCCATAGGGTGTGATTTGTCTTTGCATTTGACTTAGGTGTTTTCCAAGAGGCATCTGCATGCGGCGCAGTTTAAACGGATCAGGCCCTTCTTGGAAGTCAAACACCTCCATGCCCCTTCCTAGTCATCTCCCAAGGGGCAGCGTCTCCCTCAGCACCCAGTTCTACAACTGGAACTTGCCTTCTACTGCATAACATACACTCCTTCTGTGGAGTGATAGGTCAATCCACAAGGAAATGTAATGACACCACTTGCTGCAGAGCCTCACAGAGCAAAAAGTGTGCGAGGAAGGACTTTGGAGTAGAAGCATCACAGTCATCCACTCAGTGAGCAGGAAGGGAGGGAGAGGAAAGGACGAGGGGAAACGCAGAGCTCCTCCAGCAGTGGAGAACATTTTCATTGTTGTTTCCTCACCAGTGGAACAGCTCTTGACCTAGCTGTCTCTGGGATCATGAGCTCCAGCAGGAGGAGACACAGAGAACCTACAACAGCAGCCACTGCCAAATGCTGCACCCAAGAACCTTGTTTGCAGTGTTCTTATACTTTTACGCATCCGTGTGCTTGACACCACTCAGACATTCCTCAGCATAGTTGGGTGAGTGAAATCAAGAGTGAAACAGAGCCAGGAGTGGTGGCAGACGACGTTGATCCCAGCACCTGGGAGGCTGAGGTAAGAGAAGGCTGAATTCAAGGCTAGCCTGAGCTACAGTGAAACCCTGCCCTAAAAAATACAAACAGAAAACAAAGTGCAAAAAAGAGTGAAACAAAATATATTCCTGAGGCTTCTCTATCTTGTGGCTCCAAGAAGCACTGAGGCTCATGAGGGCCTCTTGGCACTTATGACACATTGGCCTTTGTGACGTCTTGTTGGGACTTTTGACCAATAGGATGCTTCTCGGAGGGAGGGGTAGAGCAAGAAGTGGGTGATGGGCACACGGGAGGTGGGAGGGGGTAAAACAGGAAGTAGGCGATGAGCACAGAGGAGGTGGGGGAGGGATGATGGGGTGATTCCCCCTAAGCAAGAAATAAGAAGCCCATTGTACTTTAGAGCTCTTTGACTTTCAGATGCTCCCAAGGGTGTTGGAACTAATCCACTTTGTACAGGGTAGGGATCACAGTCATGCCCAATAGAGCTCCTGATCCCAGCCAGGGCACAGCATGCTGAAAGCCCAGAGCTCAGGCAATTCAGCCCTCCAGGAACCTCTCCCAACTCTGTGTAAACTTGCAGTGGTCCACTTCACAGTAACCACCCTAGGGGCACTGGCTACCCTGTTCTTTCTGGTGTCCAAGAGAAATCATGTGTCCTTGAGGGGACCGGATGCTGCTGTCCAACATCTCTTCCTGACAGGTTTGTTCTATTCACTTCTTTTTAGAAGTTTGTTTTGTAAAAACATATTGCATGGTTGGGCATGTAGATCAGTTGGTAGATACTTGTCTAGCATGCATAGCCAGCACATAATCCAGGTGTGGCGGCTCAAATTCATAAATTTGATGAAAGGGCATCTGAAATTCAGGTCATCCACTGCTACACAGCCATTTAAAGGCACCTTTCCTTTGCAAAGAAACATAACAAGCAGTTGAAAGCACAGGCCTGGTGAGACTGCGGCCTCTCCCTGGAGACCCAACACTACTTATGTATCCACACGGTCAGAGTAAGGACCTTGAGTTTCTCAAGAAGCTCAGTCATATTTTCAGGAGCATTTATATTCTTTTGGTCCATTTTGATTATTCTGAAAACATGGCCAAGTATGTGGTGACCTGCACATATGAATGTTTATGTTTCCAGTACCAAATAGTCCATGATTTTCCATAGGCATCATACCTGAGCAGGCACATCAGCCTCGTGTGATGTTCCTTCCAGAGTATTTCAGTAGCTGGGATTATTTTTACATGTCTCCTTCCAGCCAGGCATGGTGCAGCTCACCTCTACTACCATCATTTGTTAGGCTGAGGCAGGAGGCTCCCCAGATCAATGTTAGACTAAGCTCCACAGCGAAATCCCATTGCAGAAGAGGAATAAACAATCTCATTCCCAAAGTGGCTTCACATTGATAGTTTTTACATTTCTATGGAATTTAAAAGTGGATTGTAGGAACTATATGTGTTTAAAATCCCAGTATATCATACTTAAGTTGATACTCATTTTCTCCTTCAGTTGTAGTCTGGTGGATGTAGGAAATACTTTCAAAATAACTCAAGTTCATATTTTTTGATTTATAGATTGTGTGAAGGGACTGGGGGAGAACAGCCCTTAATTTGGACCAGAAATAAATAAATAAATAAATAGTGGATGATGGGTCATGTTTCAAATTCAATGACAGAGATCTAGCTGAAAACAAGGTCTTCAGTGATCAGAGGGGAAATTCATTGAAATTGCAAGGGAGACAGAAGTGGATGAATTGAGTTCTACTCAGTGGTAAGGAATTATGAAATCATGTCTCCTCAAGTGGTAGTTTGATTTTGGGAAAACATGGCAGAAACAATGGGCTTGATTGAGGGAATGACTGACTCTAATATCATCTAGATATTTGTGAGCCATTGTTATTTCCACTTCTAAACTTCTCCTCAGAAACAGAACAACATGGACCATGGAGGTTTTCATCCCAAACTATGTATTGAAGATGATATGTATATGTTATATGTATTTGTATATGTTAAGCAGTGGACCACCATGGTTATGTGGTGAGCCACTTAGAATCTCACTGGGAGGAGATGGATGTTGCTGATTAATAGTTCATCCACACCAGTGACCTATTTCCTGTGTTAATCCTCAGCCAGGGATTGAGACCTTCAGGGTCCTACTGTAAACTCATTACTGCTCAGTTAACTGTGGCTCAAAGACTCCCCAACCAGCCTGAATAAAACATTTGTGAAATTCTTTTGTGTCTTCACATCTGGTATCTCTTCCTTTCCAGAGTCCAGATCAACATACAATGTTAGGATTTCCATGAATCCTCCAAAGAATTTAGCATTTTTTTCCCTCAGAGGTGCTTTATTTATTTACTTATTTATTTATTTATTTATTGACAACTTCCTTGATTGTAAACAATATCACATGGTAATTCCTTCCTTCCCCCCACTTTCCCCTTTGACATTTTCCTTTTGAAATTTTTTAGTACATGTAATCCAGTTGTAACATCTACTTCCTGGATGTTTCAATATCATTTACCTAAGTAATTGCTCAACTTAATGTTTCTTTTTTTTTAAAATTATTTATTTATTTATTTGAGAGCGACAGACACAGAGAGAAAGACAGATAGAGGGAGAGAGAGAGAATGGGCGCGCCAGGGCCTCCAGCCTCTGCAAACGAACTCCAGACGCGTGCGCCCCCTTGTGCATCTGGCTAATGTGGGACCTGGGGAACCGAGCCTCGAACCGGGGTCCTTAGGCTTCACAGGCAAGCGCTTAACCGCTAAGCCATCTCTCCAGCCCAACTTAATGTTTCTTGATAGTTTTTTTGGCTTTCTATTTAGCCAAACAATTGATATTACCATGTGTATTTTAGGAACATTTTCCTATATGAATTCCTCAATACTATAACTCTGCTACACAGCTTTCAGCACCTCAATTTGCCTAAATTCAAACTTTTCACTTCTTTCAGTCATTGAAAGTATTATGCTCTATTTTCTTATTCATGAACTTAGATATAGACTGTGCCCCAGACAGAAATTCAGGCAATTATATGTCTCACTGGTTTGTTTCTTGTCTCTCACATGTTACAGTTTTTTTTTCCAGGTTTATAGTTAATTATGAAATAGTTGATGGTAAAAGAGCCAATTATGTATCATTGCTCTATCTTAGAAGTGGAATTCCTAAAAACAATTTTAGGTATGGTACAAGAAAATGATTTAAGTCCTTTGGTTTTTACATAGTGAGTTAAGTTATAAAAGTACTATTTAAACTCTATGTCTAGGGCTAAGAAGATGGCTAAGTTCGTTTAGGAAGTATGAGATCCTGAGTTTGGAACCCCAGAACCCATGTAAAATGCTGGGTGTCATGGCATGTGCCTATACTCATAGTGCTGGCAAGGCAGAGACAGGAGGATCCCTGGTGGTGACTACCTGGGTAACCTAGCTTAATTGGTTCAGTGTGAGAACCTGTCTTAAGGAAAAAAGGCTGAGTGGGTACTAGAGCTTGCTACAAGCGTGAGTGTCTGAAAGGGCCTGAGTTTAATTTCCAGTCAGTGTAATCACACATACCGGTAACTCCAATCCTGTGTGGTGCAGAGATGAATAATTGCTGTGGCTTGTGAAAACCTGCAGGTCCATTTTCAGAGAGACTCTGTCTCAGAGGAATATGTATATTAGTGATAGAGGAAGGACACTCATTGTTCTCCTCAACCTCCATGTGCTTGTGAGCACATCTGCACATATACGTGCATAGAACCACACACACATTCACACACACTCACATTCTAATACATACTACACACATGCAAAGGAAGAAGAATAAAGTAGAGTTGAGGAAGACAAGTGACTGGCCTATACACACGTGTGCACACACCTAGGTCTACACACATACAAACATGCATACACATATGCTTGCATTCCACATACATATGCATGCAAAATGATTAAAATTAATGTTGATGCAATGCTGGAAATGAAAACAATGATTTATATGTAGTACAAATGAACAATGAATAAACTCATCATCAACTATATGAAATTTATGATGTTGATATAACCATGCTATTATGAGTCATATTTCCCTAATATCAACATTACCCTCTTTCAAAATAGTACTTTACTACATGTATTATATTTGCATATAGGTCCATTTAGCTCCCAACAATGAGCCTAAAATCTCTTTAAGCTTTTGGAGTTCTAGTGCATGGGACACTGGAGTTTGCATGACTAGAAACAGTGAATTTTCCCCAAGAAGTGGTATAACTAGGAGTTATAAACTTGTGGGATCCCCAAAGGAAAGGTTAAAAAGCTAGTAAATGTGACAGAACAGTGTTTAGGAATAATCAAAGCACCATTATATACTTCAGAAAAACCAAGACCCTGGTACATTAATGAAGGGGAATTTAATTCTTACACATATTAGAGATGAGTAACTATATGTATCTACACACACACACACACACACACACACACACACACACCTTGAACCATAGGCTATTAAGGCCACAATAGGGCTATTAAAGACTGCTGCGTATAGCTGTGATAAATCCCTATTGGCTGAGATAACATTACCACACCCAGAAATGTGTCTTTATCCTAAGGAGGATTAACTAACAAAATTATATGGTAATCTGATTGGAAGAAGTGAATATAGTCACAAATTCTCGAGTTTTCCTGGTAAAGCAATTTGGGTATAGAAGGGAATGAGAGTGTATTGTTTTTATTTTCCATCGTTGTAAACCAAGACAAATTGATTTCAAGGAAAAATAAATACATCAATCTAAGAATAACTGTGCATCCCAACCCACTCAAAACAAACCAGCAAACAAACAAACCAACAAACCTCCCCAGTAATCCCAGCACTCAAGCATAGAAACCTAAGGACAATGCAAAAGGATCACCGCAAGTTCAAGAGCAGTCTGGCATACACAGTGAATTCTAAAAAAGAAAGTATTACAGACTAAGACAGTGTCTTAAAAAATAAATGGATATGACAAAGACAGAACTTTTACTGACTACTTATTTGCTCTGTATGGTCTATCTACATATGCACAGAAATAAATATGATATAATAAGACAAAATAGTATAGGCAGCATGGTTTAAAAAATATTTTTTGTTCATTTTTTTATTTAGTTAGTTGAGAGCGACAGAGAGAGAGAGAGATAGATAGAGAGAGAGAGAGAGAGAGAGAATGGGCGCGCCAGGGCCTCCAGCCACTGCAAACGAACTCCAGACGCATACGCCCCCTTGTGCATCTGGCTAACGTGAGTCCTGGGGAATAGAGCCTCGAACCGGGGTCCTTAGGCTTCACAGGCAAGCGCTTAACGGCTAAGCCATCTCTCCAGCCCGGCAGCATGGTTTTAGAGGCCCATTCTTCTGCCTCTGTATAGACACAATCTCAGTAAGCACATCTCACTGTGAAGGGTTGTAAAGGGAGGAAAAAGGACACAGAGCACTCAAATCTTAAAGGAGTTTTACAGAAATCCTGGATAATATTTACACTTACATGTAATTTGAAAGTCACATGGTTATACACAACTACCAGTAAGAGTTCAAAATAATCTTTTAGTTTGAAAATAATCATGAGTTTTGTTATAAGAAAAGAAAGTGAGCATTAAGAGGAAATTAAATGTCTATATTATACCAGACTTTCATCTCTGTCCTTATTTAAAAGTGTTTTGGGGGCTGGAGAGATGGCTTAGCGGTTAAGCGCTTGCCTGTGAAGCCTAAGGACCCAGGTTCGAGGCTCGGTTCCCCAGGTCCCACGTTAGCCAGATGCACAAGGGGGCGCACGTGTCTGGAGTTCGTTTGCAGAGGCTGGAAGCCCTGGCGCGCCCATTCTCTCTCTCTCCCTCTACCTGTCTTTCTCTCTGTGTCTGTCGCTCTCAAATAAACAAATAAATAAATAAATAAATAATTCAAAAGTGTTTTTGTTTTATTTTTATTTATTTATTTAAGAGAGAGAGAGGGAGAGGAAGAGGGAGAGAATGGGTGTTCCAGGGTCTCCAGCCACTGCAAACGAACTCCCGATGTGTGCACCCCTTGTGCACCTAGCTACTGTTGGTCCTGGGGAATTGAGCCTTGAACCAGGGTCCTTAGGCTTCACAGGCAAGCGCTTAACAGCTAAGCCATCTCTCCAGCCTCGCATCTCTGACCTTTTTAAAAACCATTATTAAAATCCTCTTTTTCAATTATTTGCTATGATGTTTATTTATTTGGATGATGGTTTTTATTATTGATTATCTAATATAACACTGTCATTGTCTTCCAAGGCAATGTTTATCATTCAGTCCTTTCTCCTAATTTCCAAATGCCTATTGTTATTTATAGTTGGTTTTCCTTTTTTAACAATTATTTATTTATTTATTTATTTATTTATGAGAGAGAGAAAGAAAGGAAGGAAGGAAGGAAGGAAGGAAGAAAGGCAAATAGAGCAAGAATGGGTACACAGGGCCTCTAGCCATTGCAAACAAACTGAGACGCATGCGCCACCTTGTGCATCTTGGTTTATGTAGGTACTGGGGAATCAAACCTGGGTGCTTTGGCTTTGCTGGCAGGTGCCTTAACCGCTAAGCTATCTCTCCAGCCATCTACTTGGTTTTTCTCACTGTGGCACAGACAGTGTTATATACTAATAAATGACTTTGTTTTGTTTTTCAGTAGGGCAGAGACATACAATTGAAGGAGCCTAAATCATTCAGTCACTACATAGACAGGTGTCACCCAGGAAAGCCACACCCAAACTTCTAACAACATAACAGTAAGCTCTTGAGCTTTGCAGTGTTACTTGTCCCAGCAGTGTTAGTCCCCCTGTTTAATAAAACACAAACACAAATAATGTAAATATTCATCATATTCTCTAGTTATTCATACAGTTCTTAATAGTTTAGTTTATAAAGGGGGCAACTTATGTTTGAAATCACAAGTTTGCTTGACATGAGCCAAACATATTGAAATCTAATGTTTCTTTGATTATGAAGCACAGAGAAATTACATTAATCGTACCAAGGAGAAAAATTGTCAAGTAGAAGAATTTAAGGGAACTTTATGAGTAAGTTTAATTATTACCCAACTTGGAGACCATCACAATTCTTCACTGTTTTGTTGCACCTGGTATCTGAACTATTGCATGTTGATTGTCTATCAGAAATCTTTGACATGTAGTTCAGATTTTGATTTTTTTTCCTGGAATTGGAATACTAGCAATATATATAAAACAAGATATCAGGAATAAGACTCAAGTACAAAGAGGGAATTCATTGATGATGTTGCATGACCACACAAGCAAAGAAGCAGGGCCACTAGACTGAAACCCTAAAACTGTGAGCCACAATTAAATATTTTGATATTATGAAGGAAAGCTAAAAATAACACACACCTCATGGACATAGCCTAGGAGTAGGTTTTTTGGAATATTTTCGTTAATATTGTGCATAAAATAAAGTTTGTGGGGTTGAATTTTCTACTTGTGACAACAGGTCAGTGCTCAAAAACTTTTCAGATCTTAGAACATTTCAGATTCTACATGTTTTGGTTAGGGATATTAATCTGGCATTTTCTTATCCTTGCAGTCAGAGTTACTATGTAGTCTCTGTTTATACTATGAACATATGATATGCTATCTTATATGGGATGAATTTTCAATAATGATGATGATGTTGATGAAACCAGTGATAGTTGTATTGATAAAACTTAGGTGAATGTGTACCCAATATTTTTATTAAGGTTAGTAATACAGAAGTTATAGCACTTTAAAGCAGGAGTTTAGAGCTTATTGAAGGTATTTCTCTTCCAGATATATATATGTATATAAATAAAAATATATATACCTATATATATGTGTGTATATATATGTACATATACATACATACATACATACATTCTCTATGTAGAATATCTAACAATGCTGAAATCAGCTTTGTCTTTTAAGACTTTTTTTTTTTTTTTTTTTTTGGTTTTTCTATATAGAGTCTCACTCTAGTGCAGGCTGAGCTGGAATTCACTCTGTAGTCTCAGTGTGGCCTCAAATTCACAGTGATCCTCCTACCTCTGCCTCCCGAGTGCTGGGATTAAAGGTGTGCATCACCATGCCTGGCTGTCTTTTAAAACTTAAAAAAATTATTATATATATATACACACACACACACACACACACACACACACACACACACACATATATACACATATATATGTACATATATATACATATGTATATATATTATAACAGGATATGCTTTTATTTCCCCTCTCCCCAGCTCCCATTACCCTGGGGACCTTCCTCAGTGGGGTTATGGTATTCTCCGTCATAAAGGCCTCAGTCAGTCCCTAAGTGGTAACAGAAGGAGCATGTCTCAGGGTATTCCTATCAACTCTGTGGCTTTTACAATCTTTCTGCCCCCTCTTCTGCAATGTTCCCTGAGCCACGGCAGGCCTGTTGGCAGTCTGATTTAGTGCTGAGTTCTTTGTAGCCTCTGGATTTCTGATTTGGTAGGTTTTGATTGATCACCATGTCTGTCACCATCACCCTGGAGCTGGTTGTCAGGCTAGCAGTAAGAGCATTATTCATGTTGCCACTTCCTCTGCAATTTCTCCTGGGTTCTGGCAGATATGGTAGATATGGCAAGTCTTGTGGTAGACAGTCAGCTATCTTCTTGTCTTTTTGACAGATCGTGGCTCTCTTCTGTTTTCTCTCCCATTTGTAAAATAAAACATCCTCCATCCAAGAGTAAAAGCAGCTTGGACTAAAGGGGTATGAAAAGTTATATTTTCAGTGTGCAATCCCACTCTTCTCCAGAGAGTAGTGGGGGCATCTCTCCATAGTATGAGTTTCCTGACCACAGGATTCTGACTTGGTTTCTGGTACCACCTATGAGTTCTCTCCAATTAAGTGGGTCTCATGTCCAGTTAGAGAACAGTTGGTTACCCACAGAGCTGCATGCCATAATTGTACAAGTGTGTACTTCTTGTCTGGTTGGTTGATTTCATAGTCTGCAGTGTCCCCTGCTTATTCATGTTGTTGGTGACTACTATACACCAGTGCCTTCCATAGGGCTCTCCCAAACTATGAGGACTAGCCTCGTGGGAGCTAGTTTCCCTTCTGGTTCCAGCATGGTATTATGTCTTGTGACCATAGCCTGTGGTGTCTTCAGATATAGGACCTTCCCTTTTAGCTCTGGCAGGCAGTCAAGTGTTTTGTCAATGGCCTACATTGTTTTGGGGACCTTGTGGGTCTCCTTGGTCATCTCTCAACACACAAGAATTAAGTCCAAATGGATCAAAGACATTAATATCAGACATGAAACTCTGAAACTGCTAGAGGGAAAAGTAGGGAAAACCCTTCAACATATTGGCATAGGCAACAACTTTCTGAATATAACCCCAGTTGCTCAGGACATCAAAACACTAATCAACCAGTGGGACCTTCTGAAATTACAAAGGTTTTTATAGCAAATGGCACTGTGAATAGAGCTAAGAGGCAACCTACATAATGGGAGAAAACGTCAGTTATATATCTGACAGAGGACTAATATTCAGGATATACAAAGAACTCAAAAAACTAAATAAGAAATCAAACAACACTTAAAAAATGAGCTATGGAATTAAAGAGTTCTCAAAAGAAGAAATATAGATGGCCCAAAAACATCTAAAAATATGTCCTACATCCTTAGCCACTAGGGAAATGCCAAGTAAAACTACTTTGAGATTCCATCTCATTCCTGTCAGAATGGCTATTATGAAGAAAATAAATGATAATAAATGCTGGTCAGGATGCACAAAAAGATGGACCCTTCTACACTGTTGGTGAAAATGTAATCTGGTATAGCCATTGTGGATATCATTGTGGAGGTTCCTGAGATAGCTATAAATAGATTTGCCATATGACAAGCTATATCACTCCTAGGCATCTATCTTAAGGACTCTTCACACTACCTTAAAGATACTTGCACATCCATGTTTATTGATGCTCAACTCACAGTAGCTAGGAAATGAAATCAGCCTAGATGTCCCTCAGCTGATGAGTAGATAATGAAGATGTGGTACATTTACACAATGGCATTCTATTCAGTGCTAAAGAAAAATGAAAATATGGAATTTGCAGGGAAATGGATGGACCTGGATAGAATTATACTTAGTGAGGTAACACAAACCCAGAAAGCCAAGCACCGCATATTCTCTGTCAATGCAGCATATGTGGATCATAGCTACAGATGTTTTGACTTACATGTGAGTTGGAATAAAACTTGGTAGCAGAGGACAGTAAGCTACAAAGGGGCTATAAGGAAGGGAAGAGAGGAGAGGACTTAAGGGGATGGCAATGTGTATATGTAAGTAGAAGAACAGATTACTAGGGGTGGAAAGGCCTAAGTGAGGTCAGGGGAAGTGATTGAGTAAAGGAAGGGTCGGGGGAAGTGCTAATCAAAATCTAAGAGGGTATGAATAAGCCATAAGGAAACTCACGGTTTTGGACAACGGCACACCCAGAAGCCACAAATGACTACTAGAAAGTTTTCACTGCCAGGGATGGGATACCTTCCAGTGAGTTGTTTTCCAAGGAGGTACCTGATGCTCCCACAACATTACAGGCCATTGTCAAAGTTCTTGATTTGCCATGAGGAATAGATGGTAAGACCCTATTGCTAAAGACTGCACATACTTGGGCTGGAAGGTCACTGAGAAATCTTGCTGGAGCTGAGTGAAAATCTCCTTCCTATAGACCATCTGACAGAAAGCTGGAAAAAGCTACACTGCATGCAGTTCCATGGGTGAGAAAAAATCATCAGTAGAGATAAACAATAGTGGACACTGCAAGCCTTCAGTTTGGCCAGCCAGGCCAAATGAGTCAACAGGTGCAATAGTGGCATGTCTGTTGTGGGAGAAACCAACTATTCTCTAATTGGACTGGAGGTCCCTCCATGGGAGGGAATACATGGTTGATACTGCAAAACCTATGACAGGAGAACTCGTGAGCCCTAGGGGTATAATCCCTGCTTACCAAACTGTCCGGTAAGCACTTCTCTTAATGTTCGTACCCATACATTGATGTTACTCTCACTTTTGGTTAGAGAAGCTTCTCTTTTCAGATGGTGGTAACCTTGGGGATGACTCAAAGGGCACCCTAGTGTAAACATCTCTATTATACTTCCAAGGCTCCGGATCTATTGTGGAAGAGGTGGCGGAAAGAATTTAAGAGCCAAAGGAAGAGTAGAACTCCTTATCGTGCACTCTTCCAGACACAAAATGGCCTGGATATCCATGACCTCACAGTGACTGGCACTACGTATCCAAGACCATAATAATAGGAGGAAAAGATGATGACATCAAAATAAAAGAGAGACTGATTGGGATATGATGGAGAGTGGAGTTGGGAAGGGGAAAGTGGGAGGAGGAGGGAATTAGCATGGTTTATTTCTATAATTATGGAAGTTGTCAATAGTTTAAAAAAATTTAAAGGAGAAGGAAGACACAGATAATGACTCTTTTTTTATTTTTTTATTTTTTATTTATTTTTTTTTTTGGTTTTTCGAGGTAGGGTCTCACTCTAGCCCAGGCTGACCTGGAATTCACTATGGAGTCTCAGGGTGGCCTTGAACTCACAGCGATCCTCCTACCTCTGCCTCCCAAGTGCTGGGATTAAAGGCGTGCGCCACCACGCCCGGCATGACTCTTTTTTTAATGTAGCAGAAAAAAAAAACAAAAAACAAAAACGATGGTATAACCAAGAATACAGGTTCGTTCTGCTTTACTTTTCCTGGTTTATAAAAATGGTTATGAAAATAAAATAGAGACAAGATTATCAAGGTGGAAAATCTTGGGAAACAAACATGTGTAGTACAAGAAAAATACAAATGTCAGTTTCTTAATTTGTAGGTATCAGTCCCATATGGCATCTTATAACTGACTGTGAAGATAGAAAAAAAAAAAAAGGCCACAGTAAAAGGTTTCTAAAAGCACAATGAGCAGAAGAAATCAATTCAAAAGCAAATGTGTAGTGACTCTGAGATGCCTCTGGCAGTTCTCTCCTGTGTTGCGTCATGAATCTCCACTGCAGAGTTGGTTTTGAGCATGCTACATATGCACTTTGCATTATGCATCATTCTGTCACAAAATGCCTATGAACACTGCCTGAAGCACCTTGGATCAGAATCAAGACTATTGTAGGTTATGAACTGCAGGTTTTTTCCCCTGCACACACACTCTTCTTCTCTTTGGCTCATAATGGGTTAGTTATGAAAACAAAAACTTTTAATATTTCCCTACCATTATCTTCAAAGTATTCACTTACTATATGTTTGGGTGTGTTATATTTGAATTTCTATTTTAAAAATTGCTGGGGCTAGAGAGATTGCTTAGTGGTTAAGGCACTTGCCTGCAAAGCCTAAGGGCCCAGGTTTGTTTACCCAGTAACCCACATAAGCCAGATACACATGGTGGTACATGCATCTGGAGTTTGTTTGCAGTGGCTAAAGGCTCTGATCACCCATATTCTCCCCCCTCACATAAATAAATAAATAAAATAACATTTAAAAAATGTTGCTTATGTTACTGTCTTCAGTTTCATTAAAAAGGAAATCGTTCTTAAGAGAGTTTTTCAAACAATTTCTGAACTGACCCTAAGTGTACTTCTAAGTGTATACATACAGAACAGCCTTCTCAGCATTAATAGGGATAAAATCAAAATCTTAATCAACTCTGAAAGCAATAATGACCTATACCCTGCAGTATCAAATAGCCAAGCCAGGCATAGTACTCATGCCTGTTTTCCCAGTACCTGGGAGTCTGAGGTAGGAATATAGCCATGAGTTCTAGGCTAGCCTAGACTATGGAGTTAGTTCCAGGTCAACCTGGGCTAAAGTGAGACTCTGCCCCCCCCCACAACACAAGAAAACAAATGGTCAAGATTTACTTTGTGTAAAAATAAACAAAAGCATACATCTCATTAGTGTGCAAGATTGCTTTCCTACTTAATAAAGTATTCATATACCGAACATTGTTTTAAAATAAATTTCTCTATTATTATCAGTAAACACTTTATTTTTATACCTATTGTATATAACTATATAATAATGGTCATATAAAAAAAATTCTTGGGTGAAAAAGGAACACAAGTGGAAACTGAAGACCCAGTATAAACCACAAAATAAATTGCTACAAGTAAAAACGGGAACCAGAAAGAAAAACAAAAAACTCCTTGGTTTGTTGAAAGACCACTCCATCAATTTGTGTTTGAACAGACACACAGGTAGGGACCCCACACTGAACTCGTGGAACCACCTTCTTGTATGTCTGCACTCCCGTCTATGCTGACGTCCTCTCCCCTGACCCTGCCCGCAACCTCCAGAGAGCATCTGACACAGAAGAAACACTCATTAGAGGTCTGAAGATGAGCTAATGAATGTGAAATGTTCTTACATAGAAAGATCAACAAAGATGGTCTTATGCCCAGTGATGCTTTATATTTTGGAAACTGAATTTAAGTGATGCTACATTTAGGTACTTGATTTTCATACCGTCTGATTCTATTTTGGAAAAACATTCATGGCTTCTTGTAAAGTTCAATGAGCACTTATTATTTGATGTATAATTCTAGATAATTACCAAAACCTTTTGAAAATACCCAACACACAGCACAAGAATGCTCATAGTAGCTTTAGTCATCTGTGGCAAAAACTAGAAACTCAAATTCAATAAAGAGAACAAATAACATTTTAGTAGATTCATAAATGTGAATATTACTCTACAATAAAAACGTTGCTATACATAGTAACATGGATAAATCTACCAGATACCACACTGAACAAAAGAGACTGAACACAAAGGATATGTGATTCCACATGAAGGCCAATATTTGATAAAAGTCATCAACAGTTTTAAAAATCAGAAAAAGAATTGCCACTTTGGAAAGAGATTTACCTGGAAAACATACAAGAAAGCTTGGCTGGGTGACATCATTCTGGGATGGAGAGATTGTTCCGTGGTTCAAGGTGCTTGATTACAAATCCTGATGGCCTTACCCACATAAGGCCAGTGCATAAAGAAAGAGGCATGTACATCTGGAGTTCGTTTGTGGTGGCAGGAGGCCCTGATGAGCCCATTCTCTCCCGCTCTCGTTCTCTATGTTCACAGTGGCCGGTTCAGCTCTGACGTTTCTTGCCAACAGGTTGAACTTGCTGCCCCTCCTGAGCCCTGCCGGGAACCCCCCGTTCTTTCCTCTCACCCTGTGCATCCGCGTTCCCTCCATGCTTCTCTCCTCTGCATCTACCCAAGCACCTGCGTACCAACGGTCAAGGACGTGAGTACTGAGAATGCCTGGTGTGCCTCAGAACGGACAATTTCTACAGAAGACGAGATGACGGGCCCAGGCCAGCCCAGCCAGACTTGACCTCCGCGGAGCTGCGCAGCGCCGCCCTGCTGCGTCTCCAGGGCGCCCAGCCCGCGAGCGCCATAACGGCCGCCTGGGCACGCAGGCGCGAGTGGACACGGATTCTTGGACAGCACTTGGTGTCCACTTCATGGAAGAGTCGTCAGCAGTCACCTGACTCTGCCCGCTGAACAACGTCCTAGCTCTCCGCTCGGATGTGACCTCTAGTGTACCCAGAGGTTACAGGTGAGTCCTGGATTCACCGGAACAGGTGGACAGTTGCGGCATGGCCTCCTGCGTTTACACAGCATGGAGGCCTTACACTTGGATGTGGGAAATGCCAGTCTGAAAGTTTTGACCCAGCTTTCCTCAGTAGTTATACATCATGCCAGCCATGGTGGCAGTCCTTGAATCCCAGCACTGGGGGAGAGGGGAGGAGGGAGGATCACAGTGGGTTGAAGGCCAGCCTAAGACTATATAGTTGAATTCCAAGTCAGCCTGGGCTAGAGTGAGACCATACCTCAAAAAAAAAAAAAAAAAAAAGAAAAGAAAAGAAAGTTATGCAACATGAAAGTAGAAGGCTGAATGTTTCCAAGAGGTCCTACAAACCTCAAAGGCAGAAGTGACATTGCCCAGTTCTTACTTCTCAGTCAGGAATAAAGTTGTCTCAATTTAAGAAGGGAAATCAGCAGTAATTCAGAGACATGGTAAAGGTCAGTAACATAGGACATAAAACTGCAGTCTGTGAAGAAAATCACTATTGAGAAAGAGTAGTGCTGTTTTCTTTCTTTTTTCTTTTTTCTTTTTTTTTTGGTTTTTCGAGGTAGGGTCTCACTCTGGCTCAGGCTGACCTGGAATTCACTATGTAGTCTCAGGGTGGCCTCGAACTCTCGGAGATCCTCCTACCTCTGCCTCCCGAGTGCTGGGATTAAAGGCGTGCGCCACCACGCCCGGCTTAGTGCTGTTTTCAAAACCTCAGATACACTAATTAAAATCATGCACTTCTAAATAAAAAAAATGGTGAGTCTGATAATATCCCGCAAAACAACCTACTTTCACTGAAATTCAACTTTGCTTAAACAAGAGGTTCTTAAATGCCATTGAAACTCCTGCCCAAAGATATCAATAGTGGCATAAAAAAGAGATATTTTATTGTCTTATAATTCATGTTCTGAACGTTCTTACTCCAAGGGGTTAAATTTTGTCTGCCTTATGTCAGTTTTAAAGAAAAACTCCACACTTTTAAATTACACAGAACCACCTTTATTTCTATACCTAAAAAGTAGCTGTCTGCTCAACCCAATGCTGGTTTTTTGATCATTTGTTTTAAATATTTGTTGCTTTTACTCTTGTAAATAATAAAAATAAGAAAATTATTATAACTTGTACTACTAAATCGCGTTTTAAAATTAATATGTAGTTTGTTTTAAACATTTTCATTTTTGAAAGATTTCTTGGCCCACTTACCATCTTCAACTTTTATTGTGGAGAATCATACTGAGGGCTTCACGCAAGAAAGGCATGCCTCCACCACTGAATTATCTTTAGCTTTCATTTCAGTTTCATAATAGTGCTTCAGAGTTGGTTTTACTGTTGAATGTAATTATAATTTGTGAATATGTCTAACATGAAAACAAACACCCCATGCCCAATTTTCTTGGTATTCTAAAGAATAGAAGATATAGCCACAGTGTTGAGGAAAAGATTCAACCCTAGGCTCTGAGAACAAAAGATTGAAATGACTGTTCTGTCAGTCAGGATGCTTAAGGTCAGCAAACTACACAAATCCAGAATAGTTTACTCAGACACAAGGATTATTTTGAGATGAACTGAAAGGAGTGTAAAAATTTTCTCCATTTCACTCTTTTTAAATTTAATTACATTTAATTTAATTTTTATAAAAGGTTATACTCAGGGGCTGGAGAGATGGCTTAGCAGTTAACATGTTTGCCTGCAAAGCCTAAGGACCCAGATTTGATTCCCCAGGACCCATATAAGCCAGATGCATAAGGTGGCACATTTGTCTAGAGTTCATTTTCAGTGGCTGGAAGCCTTGGTATGCCCATTGCCTCTCTATCTTTCCTCTCTGTCTTTCCTTCCCCTTCCCCCCAACTAAATAAATAAATACTTTTTTTAAAGGTTAGTGGTTAAGGCACTTGCCTGTGAAGCCTAAGGACCCAGGTTAGAGTCCCCAGGACCCACATAAGCCAGATGCACAAGGTGGCACATGTGTTTGGAGTTCATTTGCAGTGGCTAGAAGCCTTGGTGTGCCCATTGCCTCTCTATCTGCCTCTTTATCTCTCTGTCTCTCCTTCCCTCTCTCTCTCTCAACTGAACAAACAAAATACTTGTTTTAGAGGTCATACACTTCAGCTGGAGAGATGACTTAGTGGTTAAGGCACTTGCCTATGAAGCCTAAGGACCCAGGTTAGAGTCTCCAGGACCCACATAAGCCAGATACACAAGGTGGCACATGCGTTTGGAGTTCATTTGCAGTGGCTGGAAGCCTTGGTGTGCCCATTGTCTCTCTATTTGCCTCTTTCTCTCTCTGTCTGTCCTCCTCTCTCGCTGCTAACTAAATAAAATACTTTTTTTTTAAGGTTATACACTTGGGCTGGAGAGATGACTTAGTGGTTAAGGCACTTGCCTGTGAAGCCTAAGGACCCAGGTGGCACATGTGAGTAGAGTTCATTTGCAGTGGTGCTCTCTCTCTCTCCTTTTCTCCCTCTTTCCCCCTCCCTCTCATTTCCTCTCTCAAATACATAAGAAAAAAAAATATTTTGATTTTCCAAGGTAGGGTCTCACTATAGCTAAGGCTGACCTGGAATTCACTGGGTAGTCTCAGGGTGACCACAAACTCATGGTGATCCTCCTACCTCTGCCTCCCAGGTGCTGGGATTAAAGGTGTGTGCCACCACACCTGGCTTAAATATATTTTTTAAAGGTTATACTTTTATATTTCCTCTCCTCCATTCTCATTCCACTGAGGGCCCTCCTCAGTGGGGTTATTGGTATTCATTCTGAGGTATGAAGGTCTCAGTCCATCTCTGCAGGGGGCAGGAGGTATGCCTCAGGATAACCCTACTCACCTTGTGACTTACAAGCTATATGCCCTCTCTTGGGCAATATTTCCTGAGCCTTGGCATGTATGTTTGTATTCTGAGTTCTCTGCAGCCTCTGGATTTCTGCTTTAATGAATTTTAAGTGATTACAATGTCTGTTTTCATCTCCCAGGAGGTGATTGTTAGGCTTGCAGTGAGAGCAGTACTCATGTCATTCTTTCTTCTACACTGTCTCCTGGACTTCAGCAGATGTGATAGAGGTGACCTGTCTCATGATAGGCAGTTAGCTAGCTATCTTTTCTTGTCATATTGATGTATCTTGGATCTCCCCTGTATTCTCTGCCATCTGTAAAATAAAACATACTCACCAACCAAAAGTAAAGGAGCTTGGATGAATAGGCAAAGGCATAGAGACTGTTTGATGTGTATGCTCACTCTTTTAGCCAAAGAGCAGTGAAGGCTTCTATCTGGAGTCTATGAGTTTCCTATCCATGGGATGTCTTATTTAGCATTGAGCTCTTGACAGCCTCATATTTTCAGTTTTGATGAGTTTTTAGTCTCCTCAGTGTCTAGTGCCACTTCTATAGAGATGCTTCTATGGCTAGCAGTGAGGGCAGCACTAATATTTTTCTGTAAATTTTCCTCTGCAGTGTTCTCTATGCACTGGTGGGTGTGATAGAGATGAGACTACTCCAGTACTAAGCACCAAGCTTTCTCTTCTTATCATCATCTTGATGAGTCTTAGTCTCCCTGGTATTCACTACTGTAGCAGACAGCATCAGGTTCACTGATACCAACTTCCAGACCAGGCACAGTTATGGAGGAAGGGATTTGGTGAAGCTTACAGATCCAGGGGAAGTTACATAATGGCAGAGGAAGCTGGCCTGCTTTCACAGGACCAAGCACGGAGAGAGAGAGAGAGAGAGAGAAACACAAGCCAAAAGTCACACAACACAGCACAGTTCAGGGACTCCAGCTAAGCACTTTGCATATCTTTAGACTGAAATCTTAAACCCAACACCACACCTTAAGATCTGCCCAGTGACACTGCCTCTAGCCAGGTGGCTGCAGATGCAAACTACAAACTAATAAAAAACTGAGTATATTGGGGCAATCTATTCAAACTACCACATTCCACCCCTGGCATCCAATAGATTTATAACCATCACACAATGTAAATTGTATTGAGTTTAATTTCAAAGGTCCCTAGCCAGAGTCTTGACCAAGTTAAGATAATAAGTCATGTAAAATCAAACAAGTTAAGTACTTCCGACATATAAAGGCACAGAAGAAACATTTTCAACTGGTATAAGGCAAAGCAGAGAGACTAAAACAATGTAAACTCAACCACCATCATACAATCATCAAACTTCTCAGTTCAAGTCCAATACAACCAGAGGCTGATAGTCTCCAGATTTTCCAATTCTTCCCCTTCAGAAGGGTAGAGTAGCCAGGAAACACTTCCATCCTAAGCCAACAGTGTACTTTATGGCAGCCCTTGCATAGTCCTGGTATATCCAAAACATCTTTAGATCTTTATGCAAACCATGGTCCATCTTCCAAAGGCTCTTTCAGCCTATCAGGGCATTAGGCCCTGCCTCATGCCGCATCTCAGCAGTGGCTCCTGGAACCATGTGCAATTCATGACCATTCCTCACATTTTTCATGCTTCTGAGACCAATATCAGGTGGGCAGGAGACAGTCATATTCTTAATTCAGGGACTAAATAAATCATAACCTTGAAAAGCAGGTTTCTTCTCCAGTCAACTCTTTCAAGAGTTTGCATTTCTAGCTTCCGGTTAAGATGGCAGTGTAGGTACCATGCCAAAGCAGCTTGGGGGGAAAAAAAGACCAAAAAAAAAAAAAAAACAGCAAAATACACACTGTTACTAAACAGTGAGGTGTATAGGAAATTGAAGCAGCAGCGGAGAAGTAGAAGAGATCCAGAGCATCCAGAGCCTGCACAGGAGGGCAAAAGCAGCCCCTGCAGCTCTGCCAACCGCAGAGGCGGCGGCACACCAGAGAGCCACCAGACTCGGCTCTAGCTGCAGGAAAAGCCAGGTTCGGGAGCTTCCCCTCACACCAGCGCTCTCCGCAACTCAGGAAATGTGAAGGGAGAGTGGCAGTGAGCAACGGAGGAGCAGACCACGAGGTAGAAGAACACATGGAACAGCAAGAGAACCAGAGCAGCTGCGGCTCCCTCCCCACCCCCACCGCCTGAGCCCAGCTCCAGCGAACAGAGCAGTGGTCGCGGGACCTGGCCACGCCAACTTGGGCCAATAGCAGGACCCAGCGGCTCCAGCACTGGTAACAGAGGCACCAACAGCAGCAGACCCAGGAGCAGCAGCAGCAGCAGACCCAGCAGCAGCAGCGGCAGACCCAGCAGCAGCAGCTTCAGTTTCGGACGGACCCAGCAGAGGCAGCTTAAGCAGCAGTACTTCCAGCAGTGGGGATGCTGATCTGCAGGGCCACAGTTGCCAGGCTCGGATTGCCCCACAGGAAAAGCCAGTACCCAGCTCCAGAAATCAGAACAGCAGCCCGACAACCAGGCAGCAACTTGACTGAGACCAAAATCATCCAAGGTAACTGGGATTGCACCAGGGAAGGGTCTCATTTGGTCACAAGCTGACTTGGATCACTCAACAGACCAGAAATCTTAACCTCTATGTTGATAGAAGATCTGGTTATTATAATAACTACTCTGGCATACATACGTGGGGCTATTTTTGGTTGCATGGGTACAGTGTTTAGTTAACTTTTAGAATCTACTTGTATTTTATTCCACTCAGCCTATTTGAATATTCCCATAGTAAGGAAACTCATCCCCTAGGAGCACCTTTGTAGATACTCTGTGAGTCTTAAGAGCCACACCTAACACCTTAAGGTCCTACCCTGACAATATATAACATCAAATCAATTGATACAGCTAAGAATACACAGCTAGCTATAAAATCCAAGCATTAACTTAATCCAAGATGAAAAAAATATATACATTATGACACAAGAAACACTAAAAAGCAAGACGATATAAATCCACCTAAAAGTATTGCATCAGAAATGACCTCCAGTGAGGACAAATTAGAGGAAATGCCTGAGAAAGATTTCAAAAGAATGATTGTAAATATGTTCCAAGAAGTCAGAGAACAAATCACAGGAGTCAAAGAGGAACTCAAAGAGGAAATCAAAGCAATCAAAGAAGATGCAGGACACCAATTTAATGAAATAAAGAAGGCAATACAAGACATAAATAAGGAAATAGAAATAATAAAGAAAAACCAGTCAGAATTACTAGCAATGAAGAACACAGTTAATGAAATAAAAAACTCTGTAGAAAATCTCACCAGTAGAATGGATGAAGGAGAGGACAGAATATCTAAGCTAGAAGACCAGATGGCAGATCTAATACAGTCCAACAAACAGAAAGACAAACTTATAGAAAAGTATGAGTGGGAATTTCAAGATATTCGGGACACTATGAAAAGATCAAATATAAGAATTCAGGGCATAGTAGAAGGAGAAGAATTCCATTCCAAAGGCATAGTAGGTGTCTTCAACAAAATCATAGAAGAAAATTTCCCCCAAATTAGGAGAGAGGTGCCAATGCACATACAGTAAGCCTTTAGAACGTGAGCCAGACAAAACCTGGAAAGAACCTCTCCTCGCCATATTATAATCAAACTACCAAACACACAAACCATGTAAAAAATACTGAAAGCAGTTAGAGAGAAAAATCAAGTTACATACAAAAGCAAGCCCATCAAGATTACAGCAGATTATTCAACACAAATTTTTAAAACCAGAAGGGCTTGGAGTGATATATTCCAAGTTCTGAAAGATAACAATTGTCAACCAAGGTTACTTTATCCTGCAAAGTTATCCATTCAAATAGACGGAGAAATAAGGACATTCCATGACAAAAGCAGGTTGAAGGAGTATTTGAAGACAAAACCAGCTCTACAGAAAATACTTGATAGAATCCTTCATGCTGAAGAAAAGGAAAAGCACACATATAAGGAACCTAGGAAAAACAAACAATACTCAAATACTACGTAACATAAGAGAGCATAGGTAGAACCGGAACCACACACACACACACAAAAAATGGCAAACATAAATACACACCGTTCAATAATACCTCTTAATATCAATGGCCTCAATGCCCCAATCAAAAGACATAGGTTTGCAGACTGTGTTAAAAAGCAGTATCCTACAATTTGTTGTCTCCAAAAAACTCACCATTCTAAAAGGATAGACATTATCTTAGGGTGAAAGGTTGGAAGACGGTGTTTCAAGCAAATGGGCCTAGAAAACAAGCAGGGGTTGCTATCCTAATATCTGACAAGGTAGACTTTAGTCCAACGTTAGTCAAGAAAGATAAGGAAGGTCACTTTATATTGATTAAGGGCACACTCCAACAGGAGGACATTACAATCCTAAACATATATGCACCTAACATGGGGGCTCCCAAATTCGTCAAACAAACACTATTAGAACTAAGGTCACAGATAACACCAAACACAGTGGTGGTGGGTGACTTTAACACCCCACTCTCATCAATTGACAGGTCATCCTGGGAAAAAATAAGCAGAGAGGCATCTGGACTAAATGAGGCCATAGAAGGAATGGACCTAACAGATATAGACAGGACATTTCATCCAAAGGCTGCAGAATATACATTCTTTTCAGCAGCACATGGAACATTCTCTAAAATAGACCATATATTAGGACACAAAGCAAATCTTAACCAATTCAGGAAAATGGAAATAATTCCTTGCATTCTATCTGACCACAATGGAATTAAACTACAAATCAGTAGCAAGAAAGGCTATAGAGCAAACACAAAATCATGGAAACTAAACTATACACTACTAAATGATGAATGGGTCACTGAAGAAATCAAGAAGGAAATCAAAAAATTTATAGAGTCAAATGATAATGAGAACACAACATATCAAAATCTCTGGGACACAATGAAGGCAGTTCTAAGAGGTAAATTTATAGCTTTAAGTGCCTATATTAGGAAATTAGAACGGTTGCAAGTAAACGACCTAATGCTTCACCTTAAAGCCTTGGAAAAAAGAACAAGGCAAACCAAAAATCAGTAGGTGGGAAGAAATAATAAAGAATAGGGTAGAAATTAATGAACTAGAAACAACAACAACAAAAAAAAAATCCAAAGAATTAATGAAACAAAGAGTTGGTTCTTTGAAAGGATAAACAAGATTGATAAACCTTTAGCAAATTTGACCAAAAGAAAGAGAGAAGAGACACAAATTAATAAAATCAGAGATGAACAAGGTAACATCACAACAGATTCCAGAGAAATTCAAAAAATCATAGGGACATACTATAAAAGCATGTACTCCACAAAGTATGAAAATCTGAAAGAAATGGATGCTTTCCTTGATTTATAGGACCTACCTAAATTAAATCAAAATGAGATTAATCACTTAAATAGACCTATAACAAACATGGAGATCCAAACAGTTACCAATAATTTCCCAACTAAAAAAAGCCCAGGCCTAGATGGATTCACTGCTGAATTTTACCAGACCTTTAAGGAATAGCTAATACCATTGCTTCTTAAGCTTTTCCAGGAAATAGAAAAAGAAGGAATTCTACCAAACTCCTTCTATGAAGCCAGCATCACCCTGATACCAAAACCAGGCAAAGATAGAACAAAAAAAGAAAATTACAGACCAATCTCCCTCTTGAACATAGATGCAAAAATTCTCAACAAAATATTGGCAAACAGAATACAAGAGAATATCAGAAAGATCATTCATCCTGACCAAGTAGGCTTTATCCCAGAGATGCAGGGATGGTTCAATATATGCAAATCTATAAATGTAATACATTATATAAATAGGTTGAAGGACAAAAAGAATCACATGATCATCTCATTAGATGCAGAGAAAGCATTTGACAAAATCCAACATCCCTTCATGATAAAAGTCCTACAGAGACTGGGAATAGAAGGAACATATCTCAATATAATAAAAGCTATTTATGACAAGCCTACAGCCAACATATTACTAAATGGGGAAAAACTGGAAGCTTTCCCACTAAAATCAGGAGTAAGATAAGGTTGTCCACTGTCCCCACTTTTATTTAATATAGTTTTGGAAGTCTTAGCCATAGCAATAAGGTAAGAGACACACATAAAAGGGATACAAATTGGAAAGGAAGAGATCAAGTTATCATTATTTACAGATGACATGATTCTATACATAAAGGACCCTGAAGACTCTACTAGCAAACTGTTAGAGCTGATCAAAACCTACAGCCATGTGGCAGGATACAAAATAAATACACAGACATCAGTAGCCTTCATATATGCTAACAACAAACACACAGAGGATGAAATCAGAGAAGCACTCCCATTCACAATTGCACCCAAAACAATAAAGTGCCTTGGAATAAACCTAACCAAGGAAGTAAAGAATCTCTACAATGAGAACTTTAAAACACTCATGAGAGAAATTGCTAAAGACACTAGAAAGTGGAGAAACATCCCCTGTTCCTGGATTGGAAGAATCAATATTGTGAAAATGGCAATCTTACCAAAAGCAATCTATACATTTAATGCAATCCCTATCAAAACTCCAAAAGTATTCTTCATAGAAATAGAAAAATCAATCCAAAAATTCATTTGGACTCTCAAAAACCTCGAATATCTAAAAAAAATACTAAGCAACAAAACTAAGGCTGATGGTATCACCATACCTGATTTTAACCTATATTAGAGAACCATAGTAACAAAAACAGTGTAGTACTGGCACAAAAACAGACATGTAGATCAGTAGAACAGAATAGAGGACCCAGATGTAAGCCCAAGTAGCTATAGCCACCTGATATTCAATAAAAATGAAAAAATACTCATTGGAGAAAAGACAGCCTCTTCAGCAAATGGTGTTGGGAAAACTGGATATATATCTGCAGAAGGATGAAAATAGATTCTTCTCTCTCACCATGCACAGGAATTAAGTCCAAATGGATTAAAGACCTTAACATCAGACCTGAAACTCTGAAGTGCTAGAGGAAAAAGTAGGGGAAACCCTCCAACATATTGGTCTTGGCAAAGACTTTCTGAATAAAACCCCAATTGCTCAGGCAATAAAACCACAGATTAATCACTGGGACATCATGAAATTACAAAGATTTTGCACTACAAAGGACACAGTGAAGAAACAAAGAGGCAACCTACAGAATGGAAAAAAAATCTTCACCAGCTATATATCTGATAGAGGATTAATATCTAGGATATACAAAGATCTCAAAAAGTTAAATAATAAGGAATCAAACAAACCAATCAAAAAATGGGCTATGGAGCTAAATAGAGCATTCTCAAAGGAAGAAATACTAATGGCATATAAGCATCTAAAAAAAATGTTCTATGTCACTAGTCATCAGGGAAATGCAGATTAAAACTACATTGAGATTCCGTCTCACTCCTGTCAGATTGGCCACCATCATGAAAACAAATGATCATAAATGTTGGCAGGGATGTGGAAAAAGAGGAACCCTTCTACACTGCTGGTGGGAATGCAATCTAGTCCAGCCATTGTGGAAATCATTGTGGAGGTTCCTAAAACAGCTAAAGATTGATCTGCCATATGACCCAGCTAAAGCAGTCCTAGGCATATATCCTAAGGACTCATCTCATTTCCTTAGAAGTACAACCTCAACCATGTTTATTGCTGCTCAATTTATAAAAGCTGGGAAATGGAACCAGCCTAGATGTGCCTCAACTGATGAGTGGATAATGAAGATGTGGCACATTTATACAATGGAGTTCTACTCAGCGGTATAGAAAAATGATGTTATGAAATTTGCAGAAAAATGGATGGACCTGAAACGTGACGTAACCCAGGCTCAGAAAGCCAAGCGCCACATGTTCTCTCTCATATGTGGATCCTAGCTACAGAGGACTGGGCTTCTGCGTATGAATGAAAATACTTAGTAGCAGAGGCCAGTAAATTAAAAAGGAGACATATGCCGGGCGTGGTGGCGCACGCCTTTAATCCTAGCACTCGGGAGGCAGAGATAGGAGGATCACCATGAGTTTGAGGCCACCCTGAGACTATATGGTTAATTCCAGGTCAGCCTGGACCAGAGACCCTACCTCAAAAAAAAAAAAAAAAAAAAAAAGGAGACATAAAGGGAAGAGAAAGGAAGGGACGAGGGTACTTAATAAGTTAATGGGGATTTTTTCATAATCATGGAAAATACTAATAAAAATTAAAAAAAAAAAAAAGAGTTTGCCTTTCTATGACAGTCTTTCCTCAGGCATGCTTCCCATTGTTTTAATGTAAAGGAATTGGGCCATCTTCTTTAAGATTGCTAATGTGTTTGACAATAGCAGGTTCAGTAACCTAAGACCAGTCACAATGACTGTAATTTTAACCTGCTTGAGGTTTTCCAGCTTAAAAATCTTCAATCTCTCAGTCCAATTATCTCTAGTGAAGCACATCAGTCCATTACAAAGTTAACCTCGATCAAACTCTCTGGGCCTGGGCAGCAGGACGCAGCCAGCCCTTATGCCAGTACACCAATTCCAATAAAGTCCTCTGCAGTGTTTCTTTCCCCTTAGAAAGTTCATAAGCCAAGCCTCGAAGTTCAATACTGTCTGCACTTAGCATTCTAAAACTCTTATTGGAATAGTCCATAAAACTTGGCTTACCACTCCAGAAGGCATCTTCAGTTGCAAGCACCATGTCCCTGCCCATTCCTCCAAAACAAATGTTCCAAAAGATCACCATCCACATGGTCAGGTTCATCTCACCACACTCTTGGTACAAAATTGGTAGAAAAAAAGACAGTTACAAATACCAGCTAAGGCCATGTGACCAGTTACAAACACATGGGCTGTAATTGCAATGTTTCTCTCCTACCTTGACTACACTATTATTAAGATATCTCACTAGCTAACTGTTGTTGAATTATACCTATTATATTAGAGACTAAGCTTTGTGTTGGGGGGAACATTTTGAAGTTGCAGTTATATGTGTGGTAGTTATACTATGTTAGGTGAAATTATGAGCTTGTTACTGTTTTCATTTGGAAATTAAGTATGATGTAAGGAGATATGGTTTGCTGGCAAGTTGACAAGGGGTGGACTTGTGATAGTTAAGGTGTTGTCAACTTGATCTTTTTAGCAATCCACAGAAATCCCTTTTGGGTGGATCCTTAAAGTTGCTTCTAGGAAGGATTAACTGAAGGAGGAAGTCCTTCCCCCAGAGTGAGCCCTTCCCTCAGAGTGAGCGGCCCCTTTCAGAGGGGGACTTTATATAAGGAAGCACTGGGTGAAAGAGCTCTTTCCTTCTTCCCACTTGGCTGCCAGAGCTGCTTTCTGTCTTCCAGCATGGATTGAAGACCAGCGTGGACTGAAGACCAGCAATAACTGAAGACCTGTGGGGATTGAAACCCAGCAGCTCCTCAGGAAGCCTCCAGGCCTTCAGCACCATCTGTAGTGCTGCATGGGACTGCTGAGGCATCTGGCCACATGGACTGAGCAGCTACCAGGTTCTGTGATTCTCGGGCCTGCAACTGCTATTGGACTACTGTAAGCTAATCCAATAAATTCCCTTCTTAAAATAATTCATTCTAGCAGTTCTGTTCCTCTAGAGAACCTTGACTAATACAACAGGGAAGCAGGCTGTCATCCTGATTTTAGTTTCCTTGTCAGTCCAAGTGAGAAGTCAATTCATTTTTTGCAAAAGCAGTTGCTAAATGCCTGTTATAGTAATAAAGTCTACATGAGTGTATACTTCAAACCCAACAAGTTGTATTCATTAAACGTGCACACCCTTTTGAGTAGCAGCCATCCCTCAATGAAGATAATTATAAAAAGAAAAAGAATAAGCATATGTCTTTCCTCATCAATCTGTCTTTCATCAGTTTAATTTCCAGGATCCTGAACATTGAATCTAAAAGGACAAAGGAAAGGTTTTTCTCTTCTACAATGCTTTTGGCCTCAAGAAATAAAAAAGTAATAAATAAATAAAAACAAAATTGGTTTAATAAAGTCATTCTCTGTTTTGTAGGAGATCAGAGCTCTGGCAAGGTAGGGACGATGTTAGCAATTGGTCATCCCATTACAGCCTGCATAACTGTGGCTCATGCATTTCGCGGTCATCATCAGAATGTAGACCTGTGTTCTCAGGCTTGTCCTGTGGCAGCAAAGGGGTGGAGCACCTTCATATGTTACTCTCTTTACCAAACAACATCTAAAAGCCAGGATGAAAAGAGGTCACATTCTTTTTCCTGCATCCCCAAATAACTGCAGCTAAAACTGTCTCAGAAGTTATCCAACTGATGTCCCTTCATATCTCACTTGCTGCAATTCTGTCATATGCCCATGCCAAAATGAGTCACTTAGCAGAGGTAAGGACAAACCAAACTTCACCCCTAGAGTTTGGGAGGAAGCCAAATTCTCCTTATGCTCAAAGTCTCTGGCAAAGCATGAACAAGAGCAGTGCCTGCTTGTCTGCCACCAGAGAAGCACCATCCCTCTTTGCTGCTAAAGCCATCCCTTTGTTCTGCTCAGCCGTTTTTGTTGGTTCTGTCTTACTTTCATTATAGTCTACTGAAATTACTGACTTGCTTGTTTTATTTTCCACAGTTACAAGTTTTTAGCATTAGCTTAGAGTTCCCACCTGACCACTTTGTGGCCTATCTTACAAATAGACGAACATTTGGTTCACAAAAGAAACACACACACACATTAGGAAATGCATTTGTTAATTAACCTTCCTACTAGTTAAAGCTCAGCAGTATGATTCACTCAAAATATCTGGGCCGCAGGAAATAACCATAACATGCCTCAGTGATTCCTTTGCTTTACTTCTTTAGGGCTCAAGGATTGTGACATGCATCCTCCTCAAGAGCCAACACACAACTCCTACAGTGATACACTGTGGGCAGTTAATACATATTTATTGGACAAATCAGTCAATTTGTGTTATTCTTCATGTGACTGTACATTCTTGAGAAAACCAAGATTGCCTTTGGGAAGCTCATTAAACTTTTGGTGTGTCTATTTATGGTCTGATTCTCCTTCACACCAGAGACTCTAGACTTCACACCAGAGACTCTAGAGACTCAGAAATGACCACTGCTTCATGTTAGCTTACACCATACCATTTCACAATGACATTATGTTTGGGGACAATAATGGCAGCATTATTTCTTCTAACATTTCAGAGCTCCAAGAGAGTGCACCACATTCTATAATGCAGGCTCGTGTGCAAGGCCTTTTATAAGCCACTTTGTACTAAACACCAGGTGATACTTTTTGTTCGCTCCACCAAGCACATTTCATTCACTTTCCATATTGCTCAGCATCCTCCCTTTCATGCCTCTTCCATGCATTTGTCCTTGACCTTTTCTACCTGGCTACCTTCTGAACCTCAGATTGAGATTATTTTTTTGGTCAGTTTGCAATTTATGCTCAAACAGAATTAGACCACTTATGTAAGTTCTTTTATCCATGCTTAATTATTGCTTAGGGCTGGCTTTTAAATTTTATTTATTTATTTATTTAATAGAGAGAAAGAGGCAGGTACAGACAGAACAGGCATACCAGGGTTTCAAACCACTGAAAATGAACTTTAGACACATGCACCACCTTGTACATCTGGCTTATGTAGGTAATGGAGAATTGAACCTGGGTGCTTAGGCTTCATAGGCAAGCACCTTAATTTCTAAGCCACCACTCCAGCCCTGGACCAGATATTTTTTATATATAAAACATGCTTGTTTGCCTATTTGAATAGTAGATTTTTGTAGAGATATATTCTTGTGTTTTCTAATTTTGATTTTTTTCTATTTTGACACTTTCATACAGGTATATAATGTATTTTGATCTTATTTTCCCCAATTGCCCATTTTTATCAGCCCTTTCTTCTTTATTCTCTTTTAAAATTATTTATTTATTTATAAGCAGAGTGGCAGAGAGATTGAGAGAGAGAGAGAGAGAGAGAGAGAGAAATAAAGAAAGAGGGGAGAAAAAAAAAACATACTTGGCCTCTTGCCACTGCAAACTTCAGACACATGGCCCACTTTGTGCATCTGGTTTTATGTGGATAGTGAGGGTTTGAACCCATACCATCAGGTTTTACAAGAAAGTTCTTTTATCTCCTCTTTATTCTTTAAAAAATAATCATTGTCATTACATTTAGAAGTCCCTTTAATATAGAAATTACTCAATAAATAGTTTAATTAAAATTTAAAATTGCACATTGATGCATACCAAGTAAGGAAAGTTTCTAATACTATTAAAATACTGCTGTCCTGGGCTGGAGAGATGGCCTAGTGGTTAAGGCATTTGCCTGCAAAGCCAAAGGACCCTGGTTCGATTCTCCAGGACCCATGTAAGCCAGATGCACAAGGGGTTGCATATGTCTGGAGTTCATTTGCAGTGGCTGGAGGCCCTGGCACACCCATCTCTCTCTCTCGAATAAATAAAAATTTTTTAAAAACTAAAAAAACCCAACAAACTATCTTTAAGCCAGGCATAGTGGTGCATGCCCTTAATTCCAGCACTTGGAAGGCAGAGGTAGAGAATCGCTGTGAGTTCAAGGCCACCCTGAGACTACATAATGAATTTCAGGTCAGCCTGGGCTAGAGTGAGACCCTACCTCAAAAAAAAAAAAAAAAAAGAGAAAAAGAAAAGAAAAATATTGCTGTCTTATGTGAATTATAGTATCTTATTTTCAACCTTGTCTCATTAGCTCTATTGACAGAAATAGTCAAGGAAAGCATATTCGTATGGTTAAATCTTATACTTAAAATATAGTTGGAAGGGCTTGGGAGATAGCTCAGTTGGTAAAGTGTCTGCCTCCCATATATGAGAACCTGAGTTCAATTCCCAGTACCCATGTAAATGCCAGGCATGGCTGCCATCCACCACTGGAGGAGGTGGGACAGGAGGATCACTGGAGCTTGCTGGTCTGCCAGTATAGCCTAGTTTTGTGCTCTGGGCCAATAAGAGACCCTGTCTCAAAACAAATGGATGGTATTCCTGCACAGGACTTCTGAGTGTGTCCCCTGGCCTCCACACACATCCACACATATACCTGCAGACAAACATGCACACACACATGTACACAGACAAAACAAACAAAATACACAGTTAGAAACTCCCACATATTGAACACTTTTGTTTCATATAATGTTTAATATGGAATCAGTTCAAAGTGCTATCTGGCTGTTCAAAGTACTTCTGATTGTTTTCCCATTTTGTCTTTCTCTCAGCTTGTCGCGAGCGCTCTCAAAGATGATTGGTTGAAAGGATTCCGCCGGCGAAGGTCAATGATACTCAGACACTGGTATACTTGCAAAGGAGTTTACTGGGATGAAAGTCACACACAAGCAAGTCCAAACTATCACAAATAATATTATAGCTAATATAATATTCATCGCTACATTACTAACACAAGAATATTTGTAACGAGTCTAACATGTATACGACCTGACAACACGAGATTTGAGTTGTGACGTTTTATGATGTTTTACGACCTGTCCAACGCGGGGTTCGAGCTGCGACGTTCGAGCTGCGACGTTGGTTACTTTCGGTTCGCTGCGCTTCAAGCCGAGTCTTGGTCCGCTGGTGTAAGCTAGTGCTTTAGCTTACAGATGATCATTCGGACAGCGTTCGGACAGAGTGTCGGGCTGATGAATTCGGATCCGTGATGTACTCGCGGGGGTCTCAGTCAGGACTGCTGAGCAACCTTTCAGTCAGTCATAGTGTCGGGGAGACTGAGACAATGGTTGCTGAGCAGCTGGGGTTTTTATACCTTCCAATGCTTATCTAATAGTTTCACACACACATCTGCTAATCTCTACTATGTCACTGCACACAGAGTTTTGCTTACAAGCTTTGACTTTGCATTTTTTACTCTCACAACAAACTTGTTTATCCTAAACTGGCCCTGGACCATATGCTGGTCTTTACATGCTCATAACACAGCTTCTCTTCCTTTCTCTTTCTTGTTTCTTTTCTTTTTCCTATCAGGCCATTTAGAATATTTACATTGATGAACTGTAAACTTCTCCTGAAATATTTGTCAATATAAACACTCTTGAAGGACTTCACCCATTTGTTCCAATTAAAAATTAATGGCAAAAAATGTGATCTCTTCCATGCTATAGCAAGCAAATGTCTTGTTTACTGTTCTGTTGAAAATTTTGTTAACATATCTACAGGGCTTTGTAACAGCTTTACCTCTCACAACTAGGAAGTCATGCTACTACAATTGGCAAAGTCACAAGGTGTCCATTTCATCCATTGGGATGCAAGTACCTCAGATTTTTAACTGTTTTCTTCATTGATATATTTCAATTCCATAGAAGAGTGACTGGATCAAAGTAGAAGCTCTCTATCATTCTTTGCTGAAAAGAATAAGGAATTAATAACTTCTTTAATCACATAGTTATCTGACATTTTCAATTTTTTTCTTCTCAATTTCTCTTCCCTTAATTTCTTGGGATTTTTTTCTTATTAAATCTTACATGTAATTTATATGTGCTATGTAAAAAAATAAATAACAGCAACTTTATACCTTTCCACTTTCCATATCAAAGCGTGCTAAAATTGGGTGTAACTTAGGGTTTAATGCAACTTACTGGGGTACTAAAATTTTCTGAATAAATTTATTTTATATTTTTCTGCCTTATATCAACCATTAATTTTGCTGTGCTCTTATAGATTGCTATCCATTTTCTCTATATGTACCTACTTTTGTAGGAATTTTATATAACTTTGGTTGCAAACTTATCTTACTTTCTCCAAGAGACCATCTCTGATTATATCCCAAAAGCTTTCTAAACAACTGCAGCAGTGATGGTTTCAAAGACTGAGATAATCTAATGGGACATATAAATCCTTGCAATAGCAATAGCAATAGCAATAGCAATAGCAATAGCAATAGCAATATATATATATATATATATATATATATATATATATATATATATATATATGCATTTTTTCCAATATCTTCCTAAAGATCAAAATGCAGTTATTCTTCTGACACATGAAATCAGTATCACTCACAGCTAGCTTGCATCTTCATTGTGCATACTGCTTTTCTCTTTGACAGCAGTATGTCTCTGCAGAGTACAGACCAAAACCTATATACATAACCCTGATAATGATATAAAGTCTTAGTCAGAGCTTAAATATTTTAAAAGTTTAAAAATTTGCCATTTATTGATACCTGTTTTATAGACAATTTTGAATAAGATCAATGAGAACTAAGCTTGTATAAATTTCTTTCTTTCTTTCTTTCTTTTTGGTTTTTCAAGGTAGGGTCTTACTCTGGCTCATGCTTACCTGGAATTAACTATTTAGTCTCAGGGTGGCCTCAAACTCACGGTGATCCTCCTACCTCTGCCTCCCAAGTGCTGGGATTTAAGGCATGTGCCTAAATTTCTTTTAAAAAATACTTTATTTATTTATTTGAGAGAGAGCGTCAGATAGAAAAAAAAAAATGAGCACACCAGGGCCTCTAGCCATTGAAAATGAACTCCAGACACATGCACCATCTTGAGCATCTGGCTCACGTGGGTCCTGGGGAACTGAACCTAGGTCCTTATGCTTTGCAGGCAAGTGCCTTAACTGTTAAGCCATCTCTGTAGCCCTAAGCCTATATAAATTTCCTATGCATGCTACCTCCAGCAGCATTACTTATATTTGTGTTCTTAATTGTCCTTTTAAATCTCAGAATGATGTATATTATCATTCTAATTTGAGAAATTCTATCACCATCTATTATGAAGAATACTTTTGCTGGGTAGAGTAGTTTGAGTTGGAAGCCATAGGTTCTTAGACTTTGCAGTGTTTCATTCCAGGCCCTTCTAGCTTTCAGGGTTTCCATTAAGAAGTCTGAAGTAATTCTGGTGGGATTACCTTTGAAAGTGGGGTGCTGTTTTCCCTAGCTGCTTTTTGGATTTTCTCTTTGTTGGCAATGTTTAGAGTCTTAATAACAATATGTCTTGGAGAGTTTCTCCTTTGGTCCAGTCTGTTTGGTGTTCTGTTGGCTTCTTGTATCTTGATGGGCCTTTCTTTTAAGAGACTGGAGAAGTTTTCTTCAATTATTTTGTTAAATAAGTTCTTCATGCCTTTGGTCTGAATTTCTTCTCCTTCTGGTATTCCAGTGATCCTGATATTAGGATGTTTAAGTGTATCCCAGAATTCCCTCATGTTCTGTTCACAGGAACTTTTGAACTTACTGAAATTTTTGAACTCTCAAACTGTTTCTTCCATCTTGTCTTCCAGATCAGAGTTTCTATCCTCCACTTGGCTGACTCTATTCTTGAGAGCTTCTAGAGAGTTTTGGACTTGTTCAATTAAGTTTGCATTTTCTCCTAGTTTTGTATGTATAATTTCCATCCCTCTGTCAAGCTCCCTTTTCATATCATTTTCTGATTTTCTTGATGATTCTTGGAATTCATCCTTGCATTTCTTTATGTCTTCATTTAGCATGGCCAGCTGATTTTTTTTTTCTTTTCACAATTTTTATTAACATTTTCCATGATTATAAAAAATATCCCATGGTAATACCTTCCCCACCCCCCGCACTTTCCCCTTTGAAGGCCAGCTGATTTTTTAAGTCTTCCTTTTTTTTTTTTTCACTCTCCCTCAAATCTATTAACTCTCTTTGAACTCCTTCCATTTTCTTATCTATTAGTTCTAGTTTAGTGATGGCAGCATCCACATGATTATCAGTCATTTGTTGCTTTCCTGCAAGTTCTACTAGTAGCTTGGTCAGGATTGCATTGCTCATAGCTTCAATTTGATGTCCTGATCCTAATGACTCTTCTATGTTTTGGTTAGATGTATTCATTGTAGGACTGGGTGATCTAACTGGATTTTCTTGCATTCGATTTTTCATGTTATTTCTTTTGCACTGTAGTCTGCCCATGTCAGTGTATGGGCATGTAGGTGGGTGGATCAGCCTGGGCTCAAGCACATTGGGAATCTGAGGTAGCCTGGGGCAGTTGCCAAACAGCCTGGGCTTTGGCTCTCACTTGCCAAAGCTGCCTGATCTACTGCCTGGCAGGGGTGCCAAAGTTGCCTGAATTCTGAAGTGGTAATCTGCCAAGGATGCCTGCATTTGAGCACTGAATCAGCCCAAACTCTGGCTGGGAACACTGGGACCCAGAAGCAGTCTGTGCTCCCCCGCCACAGGACAATGGCAGACTGCTGGGAAAGGGATGGCACCTGAGCTGGTGCAAGTGAGAGACACAGTCTGAGCTTGTGTGGCAGTTGCTGTGGGCCTGGACTTGCTGAACTTGTAGTGGCAGGAGAAGTAAATGGGCAGAGCAGTCTAAGCTTCCACACACAGGGATGGATCTGGGCGGAGGCACTGTGGATATGATGGCTACTTGGGTGGAGGGGTGGGCTACCCTCTCCTGAGGGAATCAGGTATTCCCTGTTATTGCCAGGACTCCCTGAATGTGCGGTGGCCAGATCAGTGAGAGGGCGAGTGGGTGGAGTAGTCTAATCTTCTGCACTCAGGGATCCATCAGTGTAAGGTGGTGCTGTGGGTATGGTGGCTACTTGGGGGGAGGGGTGGAAGGGAATCAGTGATTCCCTGTTATTGCCAGGACTTGCTGAATGCACTGTGGCCAGAGCAGTAATTGGGCAAGTGGGTGGAGCAGTCTAAACTTCCGCATAGGGATCGTTCAGTTTTTGGTGGCTCCGTGGATATGGAGGCTATTTGGGGGGAGGGGTGGGCTGAGGGGATCAGCGATTTCCTGTTTTTTCCCCCTCTGTGCCCTCCCACTGACAATCTATTGGAGATTGCTCTCCCCTATTAGACCCATTGAACTCTTAATGTCTTGCCTTTCTTTCCCTGCTATTTGCAGTGAAGCTAGGCAGTCACCATCTTGGCCGGAAGCTCCCTAGAGTTACATTTAATAATTGGTCTACATAAGGGATCAAAGATGAGTAGGTTATCTGGTATGTGTTGGAGATTTGTATCCAATGTGATCCAACAGGTCAGGGAAACATCAGAACAAATTGGATCAAGCTGACCCAAATAGTGTTTTGGTTCTAATCTTCCTGTCTGGCATACCCTCCCATTGGGGTACAAGGAGTGCCCCTCCATATTAAAGCAATCACTTGGAACATGGGGGTAATAGTTATTGCAGGGGCATGGTGGTTTGGCTTATGCAATGGAACAGGAGTAGGGTTGGGTCTCAGAATAAGGGGAGGCATAAGTACAAGGAAGACAGAGTGGCTTAGCTGGGTAAATTTCAGAGCAGCCTGTAAATATAGTGCAGAGTTTGTTGGTTTCTCTATGAAAGCAATGGACATGAGGAATCCCTTAGGAAGATTATTCCAGTTCTGAAGGAACTTGGGTGTGGTAGGGGGACCATTTACAGGATAGGGTTTCCTTTGGGCATAGAGTTGCTATTACTAAGAAAATAATATTTTAAAAAAATAGATGACTTCCACAAAAAGGCCCATTATACTTATATAGAACAGTATGACAAGGGCAGGGCTCTGTGATCAGTTCTGGTCTTTAAGAGTGGTTTCTCCCATAAGCTTTTTAAAAACATCCATACATATAGACAATATACCATGATCATAATCCCTTCCTACTGCCTCCCCCTTTCCCTGTCCAAAATTCTACCTCTGATAAATACCTTCTTTTTTCCAAGTAGTCACTCTTCTACTTTAATGTCATCATTCCCCTCCGCCCACCCCCACCCCCCATTATTGTGCAGGTCTTGTGTATGTAGTGTCAACCACTGTGAGCAAAAATACCAAGGCCTCTTCATATTTGGAAGATAGTATTATAAATACTTTTTCCCTTCCTTTGGCTTTATGTTGTTTCAGCCACTTCTTAGACAATGGTCCCTGAGCTAGGGAGGGTGTGGCAGAGATGTCTCACTTTGTGCTGAACACTATACTTTCACTTCTTCTCAGCATTATGTTGACAGTGGTCACTACCATTTGAAAACACAAGCTTCTCTAACCAAAAGTGAGAGTACCATTAATATATGGGCATAAACATAAGTCATTAGAGGGCAGTTTGGTGGCCATAAAATATCCAACTGAATGGAAAATTACAGTGGTTTCCACCCAAGGGGCTTTTTGAGACAGGAGGAAGCAGCTCTGCTTTGCTGAACCAGACTCATACTTAGAGAACAACAAAGAATTGCCATCTCCAAGACAATCAAAATGCCAGAAGGAGAGAGTAAGTGGATGTATACAACAAGCTTTATAGTATAGGACTCAGTTTTATAGCAAAGACAGAAAGAATCAGGCTGGTTTAATGTCAGCAAGAACAGCACTCAATTGAGAATATGGGTGGAAACCTGGAAAATGGTTAACTCAAATGAAGGCTGGATTCAGGGAGCTTAAGTATATCAGGGCTCTCCCTACCTATATCTAAAAGTATCCTAGGCTGACTGATTTTATGTTGAAAGTTTAGTAGTAACCAGATCTTTTATTTTGAGGAGGGCACAGGGAACATAGCAGGCTGATTGCAGAATCAGTAATTAACTACATTAGTGGACCACAATGCTTTTAGCTAACCTCCCAGGAGACCTGTACTGTCAGGACTACCACACCTATTTTCAGTCAAATATAGCCATTTAAAGGTAACTATACAGTTTCTAAGTTTCTTAACTGTCGGGAGCCATTCTGGCTGGACTTGTATCCATATCCCTGGGCTTCTGGCCGCAGGACATTAGCAAAACTTTAACAGCCTTCCTGCAAGTAAGATGTGTATCTTCAGTGTCCGGAAGCCCTCTGGCAGCAAGACATTAGCACAACCATAAACAGCCTACCTGTAAGCAAGATTAGGTATCTTCAGCCATTTGGCTGGTCCTTTGTACTGAGAAATGATTGAAATGCAAAAACTCTGTAACAGGAAGGTTTTTTGATAGGAACTTGTAAAGCTCATAAAATCTTTGTCCATGGAAAAACTGTTTGTAAAAAAGATATAAAAAGGAATGCTGTGAAATAAACCATGTCTTCAGTCCTGGCTTCAGCCCTGGACTGGGGTCCATGCTTTCACTCTTTCTTCTGTCTTTCCTTAATCCTCACTCCCCATCAGGCTCGAACCCTTTCAGCCGGCAGGCTCCAGCACCTAACCATATAATTTACAGAAGCAGGGGCATTCACCCTCATTATGACCTTCCAAGTAGTAAAGATTTTCATTAGGTTTTCAAGAATTTCTTCCTGGGGAGTGAGGCCTTAAAGCTTATAGAATCCATTGCTAGTTAACATAGTTGATGACTTTTCTCCCCCAACATGCTGCACAGCCCTTTCCAGCAACCTGACAGCTAGTCAACAGGGAGGAGGTTTCCTGTTGAGCCCCAGCTTGATTTCTCATTGGCTTATAGCCCACGCATGGGGAGTCTTCATCTATAAGGTCTAACTATCCAGTTATGGTGGGCAACCAAAAGCCTTGACAATAGCCTATAATGTTTTTGGGACAACAGGAGTGAGATGTAATCTCAAAGTGGTTTTAATTTACAAATAGAAATTAAATATCTCAATGGGTATCCATTTCTCTACACAAAGTCCTTTTTGGTGCTACCTCAGCAGCAGGAAGGAGCAGAAAGAGGAAGCTGGGTAATGAACACCCACTAGAGCTGAAGATGTGAGCCTCAAAGTGCACCTCCAGTGACATACCTCCTCCAGCAAGGCTCCACCTCCCAAAGGCTGCATTAGCTGGGGATTGAATATGATGTTTAATCACAAACACACAAGGCTATGGGACATGTTTCACATTCAAACCATCACAGTAGGGAAACACCAATGATGTAAACAGTTACTTTCATAGGTTTCTTAGGTAGCTACATGCCATCACCTTTTGTTTTAGTTGCCTTCTCACTGCTGGGACAAAACACATGACCAAAAGCAGTTGATTGCAGGCAAGTTTTATTTAGGCTCACAGTCTCAAGGGGAAGCTTCATGATGGCAGGAGAAAGCATGCTATGAGCAGAGGCTGGACATCACCTCCATGTCACAGCAGGTAGCAGGACAAGGAGAAGCTGGCTATAACACCACCAGGCCCAACCCTTACAGCACGCCTCCTCCAGCAAACCTCTACTCCCCAAATTGCCATGGCCTGGGGACCAAGCACTCAGAATGCATGAGTTTATAGGAGACATCTGATTCAACCAGCACACCTTCCATGAAACTGGTTCTAGTGGTCGATTGAGAAGGTAAAGCAGCATGATGAAATGCTCCTTTGAATGTAATCCAGCTAGTTCTTTGTAAAAAATGCAACCCAAAGCCATCATGACTGCTCTTGAATGAGAGATTTGTATCTTGCCTATGCTGTCTCTGCTTTGAAAGAAACAAATGTAGAGCCAGGCATGGTGGTGCACACCTTTAATTCCAGCATTTGGGAGGCAGAGGTAAGAGGATTGCCCTGAGTTCTAAAGCTACCCTGAGACTACATAGTGAATTCCAGGTCAACCTGGGCGAGAGTGAGACCCTTCCTCAAAAAAACAAAAACAAAAACAAAAAAAACAACGAAAAACAAAAAACAAAAACAAAAGAAACAAATGTAGAGGCAGGAGTGGTGGTGCACAGCTTTAATTCCAGCACTAGGGAGGCAGATGTAGGAGGATTGTCCTGAGTTTGAAAGCCACCCTGAGACTATACGGTGAATTCCAGGTTAACCTGGGCCAGAGACCCTTCTTCCAACAAAACAAAACAAAACAAACAACAACAACAAAGAAACAGATGTAGTTTAGCTATAACACATTATTTTCAAGCCCAAATTCTCTATGAATTTGACAATTTTCTGTAGCCTTTATGTTCTGATTAAGTGAAGCTATATACTATTAGGGTTATATTTCACTATAATTAAGTCTATTTATTATGAAATATTGATATTTTTATTCTAAAAGGCATCACTAGCAGAATACTAATTTCTATAAGAATGCATGTATGTGAGCTGTTAGGGTGTTTGGTTGTGAACCCTGGTTTGGTTTCCCAGGACCCATGTAAGCCAGATGCATAAGGTGGCACATGTGTCTGGAGTTCCTCTGCAGTGTCTGGAGTCCCTGATGTGTCCATTCTCTATTTCTCTCTATCTGTCTCTTTCTATCACATAAATAAAAAAGAAAAGAAAAGAATACATCTATGCCATATATTGGATTTACTGGTTTTTTTTTTTTTTTTTTTTTTTTGTATTATAGTTTGTTCACTTGTCTTTCTTCTTCATTTTCTTTACGTTTTTCTTGTTTGGTAGGCTTTTGTTTCTGATTATTTGTTTCTCTGGGGGTTTTTGTTTCTTTTGTTTTGTTTTAGAGGTAGGGTCTCACTCTAGCCCAGGATGACCTGGAATTCACTATGTAGTCTCAGGCTAGCCTTGAACTCACAGCAATCCTCTGTCTTCCAAGTGCTGGGATTAAAGGTGTGTGCCACCACACATGGCTGTTTCTTTGTTTTTAAGAGAAGGTCTCTTTATGCAGCCAAGTGTAGCCTGGAACTCATAGCTCTGCCTCAGTCTCCACAAAGTGCTGGGATTAAACATAGGCCCAAGCCACCAAGTTCAGAAATCTTTCTCTTTATTCTTGATTATCTTGGCTCCTTCCCAATTTATATACTTCCTTCAAGAAAATTATGTGAAAATATAACTATTTTACCATATTTTAGTGTATATATAGGCATAAATAAATTACTACAAAATTTGCTACATAGTAATAAAATTTTATTATATGAACTTTTATTCTGTTTTTCTATTTCATCCAGTATTGCCTCATGAAAATTATGTAAGTACTTTGATTCACTCTAATTCAGTTTCTAAAATATTTTGATTTACTTATTTCCAAGCAAAGAGAAAGAAAGAGAGAGAGAGAATGAGCATTCCATAGCCCCATGCCACTGCAAAGAAACTTCAGATGTATGTACCATTTTGTATATCTGGCTTTATGTAGGTACAGGGGAATCAAACCTAGGGTGTCAGGCTTTGCAAGCAAGTGCCTTTAACCACTGAAACATCTCTTCAGCCCTCTAATAGATATAACATAATTAAAATTATATGTAGGTATTAGAATTCAATCATAAGGGATATGGCTTTTTTACTGCTATTATGAACAATGACTAAGCAAACATCCTTATATCTTATATTTGCATACTGATGCTCTTAATTTTATGTTATAAATACTCAGTGTGTGATTGCTAGATCAACAGATGGTGTAAGATTTAAAAAAACAGGAACTATTGCTATATTTCTTATACCAAAAAGGTCTTGCATATGCTAACAGTATTGAGAAATGTAGTTGCTGTAGCAAGATATGGGTCTTTTTTTTCTCAGCAAATGTAGTATATAGTAATATCTCTTTCTTAATTTACTTTCCATTTCCATGACTCTTAGTGAGCTTAATCATTTTATATATTTGTTGACCTTTACTGTTTGATCTATGTACCAGTTTCCCATTCACTTTTTTGTCATTTGAAAATATAGACCCTCAATGATTCAAAAGGCATGTGTAGTATTTTGCCATTTAGAAAAGAAAAGGTAATACTTCAGCTATGTTTTAAATAAATGGACTTTATTTTAAGATATTTTTCTATTTACAAGCTTTATCAGAAATATATGATAGATATTGTTTGTATTTTCTATAGCTAAAACCATATACTTACTCTTTTTATATTTCTTTCAATTAAACTTTAAATTCTGTTGATATAATTAAGAAATTATCAACCTTTTCTAAAATAAAACATTTGTCACAGTACATTAGTGTACAATTTTTGATGAATTATGATTACTTAAATATTTAGTTTATAATTTTGCAAATATGCTAAATGTAAGAGTATTCTATTTAAGAACTATAAAATGTTATGTTTATGATCACATACATGTATATGTATGCATATATATAATTCTATGTATATGGTCTTATTAAAAACTTTTTATTGAATTTTTTATTTTATTACATGTGTATGCAGGTTATATTCCTTTATCCCCTTGACCCAGCTCCTTTTATCCTGAGGACCCCCCTCAGTGGGGTTATGGTAGTCACTGCAGCTTCATGAAGGTCTCCATCAGTCCCAGTGGAGTAAGAGAGAGATCATGCCTCAGGGTATTCTTACCCTCCATGGCTCTTACAATCTTTCTGCCCTCTCTTTCAAAATGTCCCCTGAGCCATGGCAGGCCTGTTGGCAGTCTGATTTAGTACTGAGTTCTCTATAGCCTCTGCATTTCAGCTTTGATAGGTTTGATTGATCACCGTATCTATCATGATCGCTGGTTGCCACGCTGGCAGTAAGAGCAGTATTCACGTTGCCAATTCCTCCGCAATTTTTCCTGAGTCCTGGCAGATGTGGTAGAGGTGACACATGTAGTGGAGGGCAGTGAGCTCTCTTCTTGTCTTGTGGCTGGATCTTGGTTCTCCCCCATTTTCTCTGTCATCTATAAAATAAAACAGATACTCCAAACAAGAGTGAGAGCAGCTTGGGTTAAAGGAGGTATGCATGTCCACTCTCCTTCTCCAGAGAACAGTAAAGGCCCCCCCTTTTTTTAGTGTGTGTGCATGCATGTTCATGTGTGTGGTGTGTGGTTTTGGTATGCTTTTTCTTTATTTTTTTTTACTTATTTGAGAAAGAGGCAGAGAGGGAGGGAGGGAGGGAAGGAGAGAATGGTGTGCCAGGACCTTTAGCCACTGTAAACAAACTCCATATGCATGCACCAGCATGTGCACTGGCTTACGTGGGTCCTAGGGAATTGAACCTGGGTCTTTTGGCTTTTTGTAAAGGCAAATTAAGCCATCTCTCCAGCCTTGTGTTTCTTTGTGTGCGTGCGTGCGTGTGTGCGTGTGTGTGTGTGTGTGTGTGTGTGTGCATGTTCATTGTGTGGTGTGTGGTGTTGGTATGTGTGTGTGTTTTTTATTAGTGTGTGTGTGTGTGTGTGTGTGTGTTTATTGTGTGGTGTGTGATGTTGGGGTGTATGTGTGAGTAAGAGCACCTTCCTGCCATGGCATCAGTGTGGAAATTAGAGGACCACTTTTGGGTCAGTCTTTGCCTTTCTACCTCATTTGAAGCAGGATTTCTTTTTCCATCCAGATTTTCCCCCAGCTGATTTTTATTTTCTTTTAGGCTGCACTCCCCATGAGCTTTCTGGAAAGTCTCTTTTTTCCTGACTTGCGTCAGTTTCCCTGTCAGCATGTCAGCAGGCAGGGATCACAGAAGCTCACCATGGCTGCCAGCTTTTTCCATGGCATCTGAGTTGTCAGGACTGAGCTGCGAGCACAGCATCCACTCAGTCATCTCCCCAGCCCAAAACAACCTTGAGCCTTTTTTCCTTTCTACACTTATTTGACATTGAAGTGATATCATAAAATTTCATAATAAATCTCAATATAAATGTCTTAATTTAATTTCTAATAAATTTTGATTAGATACATAAAAGTTTTATAATTGGTATATATCATCATAAATAATTCATTATGGTGTGATATTTCTTCTTTATTCTGATTATAGCTGTTATTCTTTTTTTTAAATTTTTGGCTTATTTTTATTTATTTGTTTGAAAGTGACAGAGGGAGAGAGAGAGAGAGAGAGAGAGAGAGAGAATGGGTGTGCCAGGGCCTCCAGCCACTGCAAACGAACTCCAGATGCATGTGCCCCCTTGTGCATCTGGCTAACGTGGGTCTTGGGGAATTGAGCCTCGAACCGGGGTCCTTAGGCTTCACAGGCAAGCGCTTAACCACTAGGCAATCTCTCCAGCCCATATAGCTGTTATTCTTAACATTCAGTTGCTGTGATATTTATAATACCGTACTTACATTTTTTTGTCTTATGTTACAGTGTGTCTCTCTGCTTGCCTTTTTGTTGAATGTTGCCTATAAAGATAATATACACCCATGCTTTTAAATTTTTTGTTTTTATTTATTTGAGAGCAAGAGAGATACATAAATAGGCAGGTAGAGTGAGAGAGAGAGAGAGAGAATGGGCACACCAGGGCCTCCAGCCACTGCAAACGAACTCTAGATGTATTTGCCCCCTTGTGCATCTGGCTTACATGGGTCCTGGGGAGTTGAACCTGGGTCCTTTGGCTTTGTAGGCAAACTCCTTAACCACTAAGCCATCTCTCCTGCCACATGCTTTTCTACTTTAATGTATCTCTTTCTTATAAATAGATCCTGCGCTCAATTAACACAGTGTAAAAAAAATCTTATTTAACATCTTATCTTATATAATATCTTATTTCTTTTATACCTTTATTACATTAAATCTGTTTTGCTACAACATTGTTTTAGAACATGAATTTATTTTAACTTAATTTGAAAACAATTTAACATAAAACAAAATTTGTCTGCTGATGAGTCATTCATTTCCAAGAAATGCTATACAAAAAGCTGAAAGCTAAATGGATCCATGTCAGGATTAATATAATATCCTCCATACACTTTTTCCAAGGGACAGCTTCCAAGATACTCAGTGGGTGTCTGAAACCTTCAAAAGTAGCAATCTGTTTTAATACCATGTTTTTTCTTATATATGCATATCTATAATAGAGCTCAACTTACAAAGTAGGTATAGTAAGATATTAACAACAATTGGTAAAGTAGAATAGTTATAACAATGTGTTGTAATATGTTGCTTAGTGACAGACATACTCTCTGGTATTCTCATGCCAGGCATGGTGGTGCACACCTTTAATCCCAGCATTCGGGAGGCAGAGGTAGCAGGATCACCATGAGTGTGAGGCCACCTTGAGACTACATAGTGAATTCCAGGTCAGCCTAGGCTAGAGCAATACCTTACCTCAAAAAATGAATAATAATTTCACCATTGCATGAATACTATACAGTGAATCTAGACAAACTGAGCCCTCTCCCCAGATCCTCCAAATATAAATTTTTCCATGAATTATCTTACATTCTTTATTCATTGAAGAAGCAAGCAAACAAGCAGAAGAATGAAAGAAAGAGAAAGAGAAAGGGGCAGCAAGGAAAGTATCTCAAAACCTTTTTCATTCCCCTCCATGTCACTGGGCCAGCAGATCACACTAGTCCTGGGAGGACTGTGTCTGTGAAGTGAGGGTGCAATGTGTTCCTCACTCTTCCACAGGTACTTTGTCCTTATCAGTGCCTACCATTTCCAGAGATGCCACCCCCCAGAAACCAGAGCTGAAAACCCATGGGTAAATGGTTGCTGCAGGCCTCTATTAAAAGCTAACCCCCATTCCAGCATATCCCACATAGTATTATTACCATGAGTCTGAGGAATGTTTTCTTGGCATAGGTTTTTTTTTTTTTTTTTTTTTTGTCCTTTTATTTCCATTTATTTTCATGCTGAATTTACTCCCTGCCATAAAGTTTTTGTTTCTTCAGTTTTTTTCTGGGATATCTTTTTCTTCTGTGCAACCTCCTCTTCTGGTTTTGGAACAATCTGTTCCTTTTCCGTGAGGATCATCTCAATGTGGCAAGGAGAGCTCATGTAAGGGTTAATCCGACCATGAGCTCTGTAAGTACAGCGGCGCATCTTGGGCGTTTTGTTCACCTGGATATGTTCAATGACCAGAGAATCCACATCTAAACCCTTAAGTTCAGCATTACTCTCTGCATTTTTAAGCATGTGCAGCAGACATTCAGCACTCTTTTTGGGCCACCGACCCTGTGTCCAGTCCCACTGTTTAGCCTGGGCACACCTACCAACTCCACCATTGTATCGCCGGAATGGCATACACTGCTTCTTTAAAGTAACGTCTTTCAAATACTTCGTGGTTTTTCAGATATGCATGCCCTTGATGGCTTGAGCAGCTTCACGGGTGTTCTTAAAGTGAACACAAAGATTTGAACCCCTTGACTTGCATGATTTTGTAGGGCTTTCTGGGTCGAGAGAGTAGCGAACCATTTTCACAGGTCACCTCACGCTGCTAACAGGAAGAGGAAGCTGGCATAGGTTTTTATAGTTTTTTTTTTTTTTTTAACTCATCTAGGGGATGCCACATTTGTCAGTGCAATTGGAGAACAGGATGTGGTTCCTCAGTTAAGGGGGCTGCAGTGAGTCAGCTAGGAAAACAAACATTTCCATGGTGACCTTTCCATTCACTTAGCGCAAGCCTTGCTATGCCCATGAGGGTTAATGACATGGCATTAGCACTGGTAAAGCATAATGAAGAGAGCAGAGTGAGACAACCTAACCCTGATATTTGAGTGGAAAGAGGGAGGAATTTGGCCAATGTGATGAGAAAGTAAACATTAAAGAGAGAGGAAAATAGAAAATAATTTCTTTTATAAAACTGGGCTGGACAGATGGCTTTTCGGTTAAGGTGCTGGCCTGCAAAGCCTAAGGACCCATGTTCAACTCTCCAGGTACCACATAAGCCAGATGCACAAGGTGACACAAGAGCACAAGATTGTACATGCACACAAGGTGGCGCACCGGTCTAAGGTTCGATTACATTGGCTGGAGACCCTGGAACACCAATTTTCTCTCTCTCTCATAAAAGAAAAGCCAGGGCTTCAGAGATGGTTTAGTGATTAAGGCTCTTATGTACACGGCCTAAGGACACAGGTTTGATTCTCCAGTACCCATGTAAGCCAGATGCAGAAGGTGGCACATCGGTCTGTAGTTTGTTTGCAGTGGCTAGAGGCCTGGCTCACCCATTCTCTCTCTCTCTCTCACAACTCTCTTTCAAATAAATAAATTAAATTTAAATTGAATTTTTTAAAGGCCAGTCTGTTGGGCTTGCCTCAAAAAAAAAAAAAAAAAAAAAGCAGTATTCCTGCTATGGATGGGCGTTTATAGTCTTCCCTCTATGAATGCCCTTGCTTCACCAAAGGTCAAGTGAACCAGGATGAGAGAGTACAGAAGGCACAAAGGCTTAAATGCTACTTGGTTGCCTTATTTTGTTGGTTTTTTTCAAATATCTTACAGTGGTCCTTAGGAAATCATTTTATGAAAAATCATTTCTACTGAGCTCTACCTTTTTCTAGAGTTTCATGACAGTACTTTTGTCCTTCATGGAAAAGCACATTTTTTTTTTTCACATTGTGCTAGTAGCAACATTGTACTTTCATATTCAGTGATGTAGGTCATTAAAGATGCAGATAAAGTGAAGCATTAGCAGCCCATCCCCTGACTCAGATGTCAGCCTGGGTGAGGTATGGCCACAGAGAAAGATGACTACATTTTCCCGAGCAGCCTCTCCTAGGACTGCGCCTTGTCACTTAACCACTTGTCTGTATGCTTATCCCCTTCATCACATTTCACCATGCTGTGGAACAGAAATGTCTTCTTCATCTATGTCATTGTTGGTTCCACCACCATGACACACATATGCAATACACTAGATACACAAACACACAAACACTCACCCAGCATTCTTATTTGCATATCACAATTTGCATTGCTATGTCTATTAAGTGAATAGATTTGACCAGCGAGGTAAAATCTTGAATGAGACAAATACATCCTTGTATCTGATGTGTAGAATGCATGGAGTCAGATTATAATGGCTTTTACAACTATGTAACACTGTTTTGGTCTTTTAAATGTTGAGACAAGTGGATTTTACATAATTATAATAAAGTCTGAGAGGCATTAAATGAAAAATAAAGTTTTTAAGAAATCAAGAGACTCTCAAAGCAGCTGGATTGTTGGGTGATTAAATGATGCCCATCAAATGCCAATGCCAATGCTGGCCCTTCTATGGCATTTCTAAACCTCTTAAATATTCATTGAGCACCCATTTTAACAGCTGTTTGGTCTATGCAAAGGCCTGTCCTAAGTGCTTATGCATATTAATTTATTTACTCTCCCCAAAGAGGTCAACAGCATTATTAAAATACGTGTTTTTCAGACAAGTATATTGAAGTAAAAGTCATTGAGTAACTTGCCTACATCCATACATACAGAAGGGAGTGGGATTGGGAATGGAACCCAGCTCCTAAACCTGTGTGAGAGTGGCATTCCCTGGCTGGGAATCAGGAAGATGATCATACCCAAGGAGTGCATGCATCATCTGTGTTTTCCTAAAGTGAGGAGTCACTAGGAAGGGGAGACATGCTGAAACAACTACCTAGGTTCCCATGTGACAAGTGCTATAAAAGCCAAGAAAGAACTCTGGTGACAAGTCAATGCAAATTGTGCCAACTGCAATGATGAGGCTAGTCAGAATGAGGACGAGATGTAGACAGTAAAAGAAGAGTGGGTCCTTTTCCTACTGACCTTGTTTCCTAATGGGCTTTGGTAATAAGGTAGGAATGGCTCAGCTAGACATGTTGAGTCATTGCAAGAGGGAACCTTTCCAAGTGGTTCCTAATGTCAGCTTATGAACTTTGAGAGACATGCCTCTGGGAGGTGTGTCCTAGGGCAAAAAGTTAGCATTGACTAGACAGGAACTACCAACAAGATGGAACCTGTCAGTGTAGACTTAAAGACAGACAATGTTTCCATCAAGTCAAAAGTGTAGCTGAGGGTCTTCTGGAGACCATGACAGTGAACATATCACTAGTAAGCTCTGCTAGAGTTAGGGTGAGTACCTTAGACAAGAAAAGCTGTGCTATGCGGGCAGGTCTGAGTCTAGGGACAGCCACTGAAGTTCCCAGGTTCTTGCATCCTAGGACAAGGAACTGAGCCAGACACATAGTAGGATAACAGAAATAGAGACAGTTGATTAAGAAAAAGAAAGGCACTCCTGAGAATGGAAGTGGCCTAGGGGGCTGGGAAAAGACACGCTCAAATGCACTGGGCTACAAGTCTCATGACCCTCTAAAGCCTTTACCTAATACCTGCCTCTCCCACATTTGTGTATCATAGGCTTTTCTCACGCATTCTCTGTTGTTAAGTGTAGTAACAGCTGGGAAGGTCTCTGGTTTTCCACTACCATCCTCTTCCTTCACGTGTCTATCTTGTTATCTCCCTCTCCAAGTCCTTACTCTTGTATCTCATTTTGAAAGCTAGGCTTATGCTATGAAGCCCTCTGAAAGTCAATCCAAACTTGGTCATTCATTATACATTTTATTTATGTGTGTAGTGTTTAATACATACTGAAGCCTTTTTGTGTACCTTGCTGTATGGTAAGACTTGGGTGGGTATGATATCATTATTGTTGTTATTTATGTGGGGGACGTTCAGCCATTTGAAGGTTCAGTATTTGAGTCAGCTGAGATAAATTGTCAATAGATTAACAGGAGAAATTTACTTGGTCACTTTCATATAACATGAGAACCTTCATATGAAAGACATTAAGACTCAGTGGAATCTGTCCCTTTTTATGGTTAGGTTTGATGAAGCCTGGACAGCCATATGAAAATATAACTAGACAAAAAGTGATTCATCTAGCAATCACCGATGAAGGTTGAAATTTCAGCAAGGCCTGACTGTTTAACTTCTTGGCTCCTCTCTGCAACATTCCTTTCTTCTAGGAATGTGCAGGACCACTTCTGAAATGTGGAGTAGTGTAACCTGCAATAGAATGAAGATCATAGAATTTATTTCTTAGCAAGAAAAACAAGGGAAAGTCAGAGTAATAGTTTGAGGATTTATAGCTGGCCTTAAGGAAAAGTGGTACTGATTTCTTTGGGAAAGGATGATCTAGCTTATATGGTTTGTTTCAGAGGAGAAAAAGTAGTGAGAGAAAGGAGGACAAGAGATAGTCAGCGAAAAACTTTGTTCCAGGCGCCTTCGCTTTGCAGCGCGTGTTCTGAGCCGCAGCAGTGTTATCTTGAATAAAGTTATGACATGGCAGACCTGGGCTTGGAACTCACCCAAAGCACTATGAAGCAAGTTCCTATAGTAACTTTGGTTTAGCTCCAAAGGACTTGCAGGTGTTTACATACCTGTTAACACCAGTTCACTATAGAAAGTAATGACTCATTGACTTTGAATTCAGACTTTGACCCAGGATCCTTGTACAGTCTCCTCAACAATTTTGTCACTTGCTGCCCTGTATGCAGGTGATAACTAAATCTGCGGGGAAACATTGGGGAAAATGGGTGATTTTTAGTTTCAAATGTTGCTGATTGGTTTCATTCAGCTTTACTTGTGGTAGGTATATATTGAGGCAGGGCAAGTGGGAAGTCTGGGGAAGCTAAAGGTGGGGAGAAGCATATTCTAGCATGTCAGGGAAGTAGGTGAACAGAAGTCAGGAGGGTGGGCTGGGTCATAGATCAGTAGCAGATTGACTGCCTGACATGCACAAGGCCCTGAGTTCAATCCTTAGAACAAAAAAAAATAATAATAAAGGACAAAATAAAAGGAAACTTTAGGGCTGGGAGTATAGCTCATACAGCTCAACTAACACATAGCACACACAAAAGGTCCTGGGAGCCATTCATTGCACCAAAAAATAAAATCATAATAGAAATAATAAATAAAATCAATAGGAGGGATACAAATAAGGAATTATAAGGGCCCCAATCAGCACTTTCTGTAAGATGGACAAGGGAAAAACCAAAGACAGGTCATCTGAAATTGTCCAGAGAGGAAAACAATGGAAGACAGTGAAGAGGAAACAAAGGATTCACACAGGCTGAGGCCACCTGCTGTCCTCCCGGCTCCCCAGCATAAGGCACCCCAGCCCTGCTGAAGGAGACTGAACCTGAGCAGCTTCCATACCTGCAAAGGCAGCAGCCAAGAGTGAATCTGTGGTGACCTCAGCAAAGTGGTCGTGGGCCCCAAAATTGCCCTACAGAGGTTCCTTCAAGTTGACCTCAAGGGACTGAGGCATTTTCAATGAAAATACCATTTATTTTCAGGACACAAATGACTGAAAAATTATATCTAAAACATTTCATGATAAAAACAGTCTTACATGGGAGGCACAAGCTTTAAAGCTTTCTAGCATTTTCCTCCCACACTGTTATAACTGCCATGTGTCTTGCTTCCTGAACCTCTCCTGGCCATCACTGATTTCATTCTCTACAAATGGACCAAAGGGTTTGGGCATAGCCGGGCATCATTGAAAGCGCATATTGCACTGAGCTTCATTGTAGAAAGGCTTATTATGTTTGCCCCAAGTTGTGCTTTTATATTTGATTACAATTACTTTGTGGATCTGTTAGTATCTCTTGCATCATTGCTAAGATTGCTAAATATTGGGAAAAGAGAGGTTAATCCTGTATAAAACACAGTGGTGCTTAAATAAACATTTTTGCAATTCCATGCATGAATGTACTCAACTGTACTATTCCTTTTGAGATAATGTAGATTTAACCTAAGGTTCATGCAAATACTCACCCCTTTGAAAATCCATACCTGAAGGAATTTCAAAGTGAGCTTTCAAAAACTACCCACTTGCTAATAATGTGATCCTAAAGTATGTCACATTATTTTTTAAAAGAGAGTATTTATACATCACAACTCATATGAACATGTGTATATGAACATCCACATCTCATATGGCAGTATGGTTATGTGGATATCCCATCCCATGGAAATGTGCATATGTGGACATCCCATTTCATATGGACCTATGTGTATATGGACATCCCATCTGATATGGATGTATACATCTCACATGGAAATATGTTTATATGGACATCTAATGTCATATGGAAGTATATGTATGTGGACATCATCCAAGCTCATTTGGGCATTTGTGAATGCATATATCCTGTTGCAGTCAGGTTTACATTGGTGGCAGAAAACACCAAACTGAGAGCAGTTTGTGGGAAAAAAAATGTTTATTTTGTCTTACAGACTTGAGGGGAAGCTCCATGATGGCAGGGGGAAACGATGGCAAGAGCAGAGGGTGGACATCACTTCCTAATCAACATCAGATGGACAACAGCAACAGGAGATTGTGCCAAACACTGGCAAGAGGAAGCTGGCTATAACACTCATAACCTAACAGGTTAATACACTAATACACTGCCTCCAGGAGGCTTTAATTCCCAAATTGCTATCAGCTGGGGTCCTAGTATTCAGAACACCTATGTTTGTGGGGGACACCTGAATCAGTCCACCATACTTGGTATACTCCTGAGTCAGATGAAAACAGCAATGAGTCCTTGTGTTCCAAGATGTTAATAAGACAAATTCATTTTAGTTCTCCTGGGATTTCCATGAATTTACCATCTGATTATGGAAGACCTTGCATTCAACTAGACCTCTGCAGTTGACTTTGGAACATGACCTATAACCCACTATTTACTTATTTCTAGTCCAAATTAAGGTCTATTCTCTAACAGTCACTTCACACAATACATAAATCAAAAATTATGAACTTGAGTTATTTTGATAGTATTTCCTACATCTACTAGACTACAACTGAAGGAGAAAACTGACAAATCAGGGAGTATCAATTTAAATGATATAATGGGATTATAAACACATATAATTACAATGATTTACTTTTAAATTCCACAGAAATAAAAAAAAGATCAATCTGAAGGCACTTTGGGAATGAGATTGTGTATTTCTTTTCTGAAATGGGATTTCACTGTGGAGCTTAGTTTAACCTTGATCTTGGGAGCCTCCTGCCTCAGCCTAACAACTAATGGTATTAGAGGTGAGCTCCACCATGCCTGGATGGAAGGAGACATTTATAAATAATCCCAGCTACTGAAATGCTGCTGCTCTGGAAGGAACATCACACGAGGCTGATGTGCCTGCTCAGGTATGATGCCTATGGAAAATCATGGACATGCATGTGCATGCCAGTAGGTACTAGAGCCCTACAAAATGGTTTACCCACTGTATTCCTTGGCCTGATGGCCAGCAAGGTTGTGTCAACAATGAAGACAATGGGCTGTACTCAAATAATATCAAAAGACAGTGAACTGAATGGACTAATGCACCCTAAGAAAAACTCCACATGTGAGGGATACAAAAAGGATCTAAGTACTCATTGATCATTAGCAATATAAAGAATAAACAAGGACTCCCTTTGAAAGCAGAGAGAAATGGAAAGCGTTAACTTCCATGGATTCAATACCATAACAATTATTTTACATAGTTCAGGAAGTCTAAATTGTTCTTGCTCATATTGTTGGGATGACTGTTCTCACTTTCTCTGTTACACACACACACACACACACACACACACACACTCTCTCTCTCTTTCTGATGTAAGAAAAAAAATGCTGTGGACTTGTCAGTCTAATAGCTGTGAGGATGGGAGCAGAGAGTGAATTTTCTCCTTAGACACAAATAACAAGAACCACATGTTGATTGCATGTTGGGCAGTCACTAGTGCCCTGTGTGCCCAAGCTGAATATTCTTAAAGGGAAGGCCTTGCACCAGCCTGTGGGGAAGAGCTATAATGTGGGAAAACTCCAAGAAAGACTTAGAAACCCAACAAATTCACACCTGCCAACTCATCTTCAATTGGAGGTTAGATAGGAATCTCAGACAAAATATAATGTGGGAAGTAAGGGGGAAGGGAGTAGATAGGGGCTGACAGAAAGTGGCTGTTGTTCCAGATTACATACAATCATTCAAATCAATCCACTTATTTGTTTTCAATTTTTTTGTTAATTTTTATTTATTTATTTCAGAGCAACAGACAGAGAAAGAGGCAGATAGAGAATGGGTGCGCCAGAGTCTCCAGCCACTGAAAATGAACTCCAGATGCATGCACCACCTTGTGCATCTGGCTTACATGGGTCCTGGAGAATCAAACCTCAAACCAGGGTCCTTAGGCTTCTCAGGCAAGCACTTAACCACTAAGCCATCTCTCCAGCCCATCAATCCACTTCTTAGAGTAAATATTTTTTAAAAGGTTCTGAGTACAGTTTGTCATGAATTGTATGACATTGGATGAATGTTTGTGCACATGTGTGTGTGATAGTGCCTTTCTATCCTAAAAGAAAAACAAGATGAAAAGTTTGCATTTACATAGAAGTTTCACCAAAGTGCAATCATAGTTTTACTTCAGATGTAGGTCAACTATGGCTTCATGTAAAAATAGAGTCCAAGGTGACATGAACCTTAAAGACAGCGGCCTGCACATTATACTGTCACACTACAGCAGTGACATTCTGTCCATCAGTAGAAGTAGAAAAAGTGGCTAACACTTTGGCAACACTGGGAAGGTTCATGAGCTCCTTTACATGTTGGAAATTCAGGAAGTTGCAAAATCAGCCAGATTTGAGCAGTTCTGGTGGCCAAGGCCATGACAGGACACTTTCAAATTTAACTACAACCTAGGGCATTGTGCATCCCCAAACACAGACCAGGGAGCATATTATCTCAGTCATAAGTTCTGAAGATAAATGTTCCTTACCTGATCTGTGCATATAGTGGAGGTCATGAAATACTCCATTCTGGGACAAGAGTTGGAGTAGGTCAGGGATAGGAAACAGGTTTAGACTGGGCTGTGAGGAACCTGCTGCTTGAGGTTTACAAGTCAGTTGATTCTATCATAAAGTGGTAGTTGCAATGGAAACACAATAGTGAAAATATTGTGTTCTCAGCAGATAAATAGCAATGTAGATGCCTGGAGTTTCAGAACAAAGCACCATTGATGCCTTTTACTAGAGTGATGACTCAGTGGTTAAGACTTGCTTGCAAATCCTAACAGGTTGTGCTGGATTCCCCAGGACCTATGTAAAGCCAGATATACAAAATGTGTGCATCTGGAGTTAGTTTGCAAAGACAGGTAGCCTTGGCTGGCCATTCATCCTTGCTTGCTCTGTCTCTTTCCAGTAAATTATATACATATCATTTTTTTCTACAGTGACCTGGTAAGAACCATGTGTTGCTCATGGATCTAAGACTGGTGCTCTTTTGCTGCAGCAAGTCATGAATCACGTAGAGCCATCACCAGTCCATCACGGAGTGGAAATGTATGTTCATGATGACATCTCCATGAGACTAAAGCTCACTGACAGGACACAGGATGGAGCATTCCAGAATCCCACATCATGTAGCATGCTAGCACCAGTGCTATACACTGATGGTTATAGGTGAGAGAGTCAAACACAAGCATCCCATGGGGCAGGAAAAACCTTGTTTGGTTTGTCAATGGGTGTGATCAGTGTGTGAGTGTATTTTCATGTGGTATAATAGCAAGAGGTAGATGAGAGATCAAAATGAAATTTAACCATCTCATGATAATTGTAAAAACTGTGAAAAATTCATTAAGATTAATCACATAATTTTCTTTCTTTTTTTCTTTCTTTCTTTCTTTTTTTTTTTTTTTTTTTGGTTTGCTAAGGTAGGGTCTCACTCTAGCTCAGGCTGACCTGGAATTCACTATGTAGTCTCAGGGTGGCCTCGAACACTCGGCGATCCTCCTACCTCTGCCTCATGAGTGCTGGGATTAAAGGCGGGTGCCACTACGCCCAGCAAATTTTCTTTTTTTATACTACCAGATATTGACCATCACTTTCTTTTTTTCTAGACAACTATTCATTTATTCCTGCAAAGCGCATACTGAGGACAAAATACATGCAGGTTTCATGTAAGACTAAAAAAAAATATACAAAATCTATTTAACACTTTCAAGAGTTTAAGGGGCTGAGGATATAGTTCAGTGGTAGAGCTTTTGTCTAACATGCACAAGGCCCTGAGTTCAGTGCACATCACTGAAAGAAGAAAATGGAGGAGGGCAAAGGGGAGGCTACAGGCAGAGAGAGAACATGTAATTCCACTATATTGTGCCATAGTTGTGGACAAATGGCTTCACAGTGCTTGGAAAAATGCTAAAATATAGTGAGTGCTCAATAAATAAGTGTTGATAAAACTGAATTAACAGGGCTAAGGAGATGGTTTAGTGGCTAAGGTGCTTACCTACCAAGACTAAGGACCTAGGTTTGACTCCTCAGAAGCCTCCTAAGCAAGATGCAATGGTGGTTCATGTGTCCAGAGTTCATTTGTAATGGCTAGAGGCTCTGGTGCTTGCTCTCTCACTCACTCTCTCTCAACCAATAAATAAATAATTAAAAAAAAAAAACCAGAATGAAAGCTGGGCATGGTGGCGCACACCTTTAATCCCAGCACTCATGAGGCAGAGGTAGGAGGATCGCCTTGAGTTTGAGGCCACCCTGAGACTACATAGTGAATTCCAAGTCAGCCTGGGCTAGAATGGAGACCCTACCTCAAAAAAAAAAAAAAAAAAAAAAAAAAACCCACAGAATGAACTGAACAGATAAATGAATGAGTATACAATGGGATATAGAAGTTGAGATATGGAGCAGAATTACCTTTTAAAAAATATTTTAGGAGCTAGAGAGATTGCTTAGTGGTTAAAGGTGTTTACTTACAAAGTCTGAGGGCCCAGGTTCAATTCCCCATATTCATGAAAAACAAAATGCTCAAAGTCAGACTGACCATCACTTTTAAAAAGCATTTAAATAGGAAATAAAGGTGAAGATATATGTACTGGGGAATACTCGGTGAAAATGCACAATATACATATATATTTTTATTTCCTTTTTTTTTTTTTTTTTTTTGATGTTGGGTCTCACTCTAGCCCAGGTTGACTTGGAATTTACTATGTAGTCTCAGGCTGACCTCAAACTCATAGTGATCCTCCTACCTTTTTCTCTCAAGGGGTGGGAGTAAAGATGTGTGCTATCACATTTGGCATGTTTAATTTAGTTTAATGTATTAATATATTAAAATAATTTAATATATATTTAAAACAAATTTGTTTTGGTCTGAACTTCCTTTTTCATTTTTTAGTTTTTGGGAGAGAAAACCAATAGAGAGGAGAGAATGAGTATAGGTGCTCCAGGACTTCTTGCTATTTCAAATATACCTGAAAGACCCCCAGAGGGAGACTTTCACTCAAGTCTCGAGATAGCACGCACCCAAAGACACACGGGAGACCAAACTTGCTGCAAAAGCATGAGGCTTTATTCGGGAAACCAGAGCTCTGGGGTTGACACTTGCCTTACGCAGGAGACAGAGGAATCGACCCTGAGCCCTATTGGGTGTTTCTTTTTATAGGGTTTTTAGCAAGGAAGGGAAGGGGGGGGGGGTTCCACAAGGGTATTTGCAAAGCTTGTACAGTTATGTCTACGTATCTTATTTGTGCATAACCAGAGTTTAAGTCCTTGGTCAGGCTATCTTGGGAAACTATTTTATAATTTTGGTTTTTCTCAAAACTGTATTTTTGTTTTTACTCTTCCCGGGACATAAAGTTTAGGTTGACTCGACCAACCCATATCTTGGGCCACCTGCAGCCTATCTTTTAGCCTATTTTTGATTTACTCCTTCCTGAATATACACTTCAGGCTGTCCCCCAGCTGTAGCAACCAGCTGTTTCTTCACTAAGTTTACTTTAAAATTTTCTATCCTGCCTTTCATACCCAGACTCATGAGACACTTTGCATTTGGTTTTATGTGGGTACTGAGGTTGTTAGGCATTACATGTAAATACCTTTAACCTCGGAGCCATGTCTCTTGCTCCAGTCTTCAGTATGACATATAATTTCTTGGACTGTTTTTCTATATTGTTCAGTCATTGAACCAATTATCCTACCAAGAAATTCACAGTGCTGAACAGCCTTTTCCTTGTTTGTATTTTTTGAGGGGAAAAAAGAACATATCAAATATATATATGACAAAAATGAATTCAGAATTGTTAGAGATTCTACACAGAGATTAAAAATATTATATGTATATATAAATAAAATGAAGAGAAATAGTATATATATAATATATAATGAAGAGAAATATATATAATATCTAATATAATCTAATGTAATATATATAATATATATATATAACAAAGAGAAATAGCTTAAGTAAGCTCTAAATTCCTGCTTTAAAGTGCTATAATTTCTGTATTACTAACCTAAATAAAAATATTGGGTACACATTTTTGCTAGAATTCACTGTGTATGCCAGACTAGTCATGAACCTGTGGTGATCCTTTTGCCTTATCCTTAGCTTTCTGTGCTTGATTGCTGGGATTACTGTTTTCTTTGGAGGGGGTTGGGGGTGCACAGTTATTCTTACATTGATATATTTATTTTTCCTTGAAATCAATTTTTCTTGATTTGCAATGATGAAAAATAAAAACAAAATATATTCTCATTGTCTTCTATTCCCAAATTGTTTTAGCAGGAAAACTCAAGAATTTGTGACCATATTCACTTCTAACCAGATTACCATATAATTTTTTTAGTTAATCCTCTTTAGGATGACGGCACATTTCTGGGTGTGGTAATGTTATCTCAGCTGATAGGGGCTTATCACAGCTATATGCAGCAGTCTTCAACAGCCATATTATGGCCTTATAACCTATGGTTCAAGGCATGTATATATATGAACCACTTATCTCTATTAGGTGTAAGAAATTCCCCTTCATTAATGTACCAGGGTCTTGGTTTTTCTGCAGTATATGAGGGTGCTTTGACTATTCCTAATCACTGTTCTGTCACATTTGCTTACTTTTTAACCTTTCCTTTGGGGATCTCACAAGTTTATTACTCCTTGCTATACCACTTCAAGGGGAAATTTTGCTGTTTCTAGTCATGCAAACTGCAGTGTCCCATGCACTAGAACTCTATTTTTTAAAAATTTTTTATTTTATTTTTTAAATAAAATAATTTAAAAAATTTTATTTTTTAAATGTGACAGACAGAGAGGCAGGCAGAGAGAGAGAGAGAGAATGGGCGCGCGAGGGCCTCCAGCCACTGCAAACGAACTCCAGATGCATGCGCCCCCTTGTGCATCTGGCTCACGTGGGTCCTGGGGAATCGAGCCTTGAACCGAGTCCTTAGGCTTCACAGGCAAGCACTTAACTGCTAAGCCATCTCTCCAGCCCCAGAACTCTAAAAGCTTAAAGAGATTTTAGGCTCATTGTTGGGAGCTAAATGGACCTATATGTAAATATAATACATGTAGTAAAGTACTATTTTGAAAGAGGGTAATGTTGATATTAGGGAACTACGACTTATAATAGCATGGTTATTATTAACATCATAAATTTCATATAGTTGATGATGAGTTTTTTCATTGTGTATTTGTACTACATATAAATCATTGTTTTCACTTCCGGCATTGCATCAACATTAATTTTGATCATTTTGCATGCATATGCATGTGGAATGCAAGCATATATGTATGCATGTTTGTGTGTGTGTGGACCTAGGTGTGTGCACATGTGTGTATAGGCCCATCGGTTGTCTTCCTCATGCTTTCTGTACTTATTCTTCTTTCTTTGCATGTGTGTAGTATGTATTAGAATGTGAGTGCATGTGAATATGTGTGTAGTTCTATGCACATGTATGTGCAGATGTGCTCACACATGCATGGAGGGTGAGGACAACAATGAATGTCCTTCCTCTATCACTAATACGCATACTTCCCTGAGACACAGTCTCTCTGCAAGTTGAGCTGCAGGTTTTCACAAGCCACAGAGACTGTTCATCTCTGCAGCACATAGGATTGGAGTTACTGCTACATGTGATTACACTGACCTGGGAAATCAAACTCAGGCCCTTTCAGACACTCACGCTTGTAGCAAGCTCTATTACCCACTCAGCCTTTTTCCTTAAGACAGGTTCTTACACTGAACCTATTAAGCTAGGTTACCCAGGTAGTCACCACCAGGGATCCTCCTGTCTCTGTCTTGCTAGCACTATGATTATAGGTACATGCCATGACACCCAGCATTTTCCATGGGCTTTGGGATTCTGAACTCAGGATCTCATGCTTCATATACCAACTTAGCCTTCTCCTCAGCCCTGGACAAAGAGTTTAAATAGGACTTTTATAATTTAACTCACTATGTGAAAACCAAAGGAGTTAAATCCTTTTCTTGTACCATACTTAAAATTATTTTTAGGAATTCCACTTCTAAGATAGAGCAGTGATACATAGCTGGCTCTTTCATCATCAACTATTTCATAATTAATTATAAATCTGGAAAAAAACTGTAACATGTGAGAGACAAGAAACAAACCAGTGAGACATGTAATTGCCTGAATTTCTGAATGGGGCACAGCCCATATCTAGTTCATGAATAAGACCCCAAATAGAGCATAATCATTGCAGTGACTGAAAGAAGTGAAAAATTTGAATTTAGGCAAGTTGAGGTGCTGAAAGTTATATAGCAGAGTTAAAATACTGAGGAATTCATATAGGAAAAAGTTCCTAAAATACACACGGTAATATCTATTGTTTCGCTAAATAGAAAGTCAAAAAGTGTATCCAGAAACATTGAGCAATTACCTAAGTAAATGATATTAAAATATCTAGTAAGTAGATGTTGCAACTGCATTGCATGTCCTAAAATTTTTCAAAGGGGAAAATTTCAAAGGGGAAAGTGGGAGTAGGGAGGGGATTACGATGGAATATTGCTTACAATCATGGAACTTGTCAATTGAAAATAAATAAATAAATAAAATTCGATTAAGAAGCACCTGTGAGGGAAAAAAAAATGGTAATTTCTTTGGAAGATCCAGGGAAATCCTAACATTGTATGTAGATCTGGACTCTGGAAAGGATACCAGATATGAAGACACAAAAGAATTTCACAAATGTTTCACAGAGGCTGATGGGGGAGTCTTTGAGCCAAAGTTAAGTGTTTGAGCAGTCCCAAGGCTTACAATAATGAGCCTACATTAGGGCCCTGAAATTCTCATCCCTGGCTGAGGATTAACACAGGAAATAGGTCACTGGTGTGGACGAACTGTTCATCAGCAACATCCATCTCCTCCTGATGAGAATCTAAGCAACTCACCTCATAACCATGGTGGTCTACTGCTTCACATATACATATCTTCTTCACTACAGAGTTTGGGATGAAAACCTCCATGGTCTGTGATGTTCTGATTTTGAGGAGAAGTTTAGAAGAGAAAATTCAGTGGAAATAACAATGGCTCACAAATATCTATATGATGTTAGACTGAATCATTTCCTCAATCATGCCCATTTTTTCTGCCACGTTCTTCCAAAACCAAACTACCACTTGAGGAGACCATGATTCCATAATTCTTTACCACTGAGTAGAACTCAATTCATCCACTTCTGTCTCCCCTGCGATTTCCATGAATTTCTCATCTGATCACTGAAGACTTGTTTTCAATTAGATCTCTGTGGTTGACTTTGGGGTATAACCCATTATCCACTATTTATTTATTCATCTCATTCTGGTCCAAATTAAGGGCTATTCTCCCCCAGTCCCTTCACACAATATATATAAATCAAAAATTATGAACTTGAGTTATTTTGAAAGTATTTCTTTCCTACATCCACTAGACTAGAACTGAAGGAAAAAACTGACACATCAGAAAGTATCAACTTAAATATGACACATTGGGATTTCAAACATATAATTAACTACAATCTATCTTTAAATCCCATAGAAATTTAAAAATTATCAACGTGAAGCCACTTTGGGAATCAGATTGTTTATTCCTCTTCTGAAATGGGATTTCACTGTGGAGCTTAGTCTAACATTGATCTGGGGAGCCTCCTGTCTCAGCCTAACAAATGATGGTAGTAGAGGTGAGCTGCACCATGCCTGGCTGGAAGGAGACATGTATGAATAATCCCAGCTACTGAAATACTGCTGTTCTGGAAGGAATATCACACGAGGCTGATGTGCCTGCTTAGGTATGATGCCTATGGAAAATCATGGATTATTTGGTACAGGAAACATGCACATTTGTATGAGCACATCACTACATACTTACCCATGTATTCAGAATAATCAAGACGGGCCAAAAGTATATAAATGCTCCTTAAAAAGTGACTGAGCTTCTTGAGAAAATCAAGGTCCTTGCTCTGACCATGTGGACACATAGGTAGTATTGGGTCCAGGGACAGGCCACAGCTTCAAGAAGCCTGTACTTTCAACAGATTATTATGTTTCTTTCAAAAGTAAAGTTGCTTTTAATGGGCTGTGTAGCAGTGGATGACTTGGATTTCAGATGCTCTTTCATCAAATTTATGAATCTGAGCCACCACACCTGGTTTATGTGCTGGCTGTGCATGCTAGGCAAGCATCTACCAACTGACCTACATGTCCAACCATGCAATATGCTTTTGCCAAACACACACCTAAAAAGAAGTTGAACAGAACAAGTCTGTCAGGAAGAGATGTTGGACATCAACATCTGGTCTCCTGAAGGATCCATGACTTCTCTTGGACACCTGAAAGTACAGGGTAGCCTGTGCCCCTAGGGTGGTCACTGAAAAGGTGGACCACTGCAAGAGTACACAGACTTGGGAGAGGCCCCTGGAAGGCTGAGTTTCCTGGGCCCTGGGCTTTCAGCGTTTCAGGAGCTCTATTGGGCATGACTGTGATCCCCACCCTCAAAACAGTGGACCTTCTAGTCCAAACACCCTCCCGAGCATCTGAAAGTCAAGGAACTCTAAAGTACAATGGGCTTCTTTCTCCTTGCCCAGGGGGAGTCACCCCATTACCCCTCCCCCACCTCCTTTGTGCTCATCACCCACTTCCTGTTTGCCCCTCCCCCCTCCTTGTGCCCATCACCCACTTCCTGCTTTACCCCTCCCCCCAAGAGCACCCTATTGGTCAAAAGTCCCAACAGGACATCACAAAGGCCAATGTGTCATAAGCGCCAAGAGGCCCTCATGAGCCTCAGGGCTTCTCTGGAGCCACAAGCTAGAGAAACCTAGCGTGAGCTCTCCTGAGACTCACTGCTGCAAATCTTTACTTAACTGCCAAAATTATTCAGAATGGATGGCTTTCTGAGGTGGCGTGGCCATCCACCCTGCCACCAGTCCTCCCTGGATCGTCCTGTTCCAAGTCCCCTGCTGTGAGCCTGCCCTGCCTGCCACACACATCCCAGGTACACCTGCCAGGATAAAGTTGGATCGTCACCCTCCAAGACCCCTGGCTGGTCAGCCAGCCTTGCCTGCGGCACAAGGCCCACATACTCCTGCCGAGGCCAAGTTGCCAGTGTCCAGATCTGATTTCCATCCTGCACTTCCACAGAGCATCCTCAACAGTGCCCCCAACAAGGCAGGTGCAATTCTCAGAGATCCTAGGGTCAAAGCTTATGATAACCACAGCTCTGACACCTCCTCCCCCACAGAACAGTGAGCATCCCTCCTCCTGGATGAAAGAACACTTGGCCACCTTCTCTGACAGTGAGCCTGGGACAAATGGCTGGGGTACCCTAGACAGTGGGACACTGTGCAATCCATTGTCAAAACAACATAGAGGCAAGGGCCAGTGGGGATATTAAAAAAAGAGGGGAGAAGAAAGGTGGGGGGGGGAGAGAAAGTAGTGGGAGTAGAAGAAAAGGAGGGGGAAGATAAGGAGGACAAAGAGGATAAAGATAAATGAAGGAGGCAGGAAAAGTGGAGAAGAAGAAGGAGTTGTAGTACCAGGTATAAGAGGCAGGTGTCCCAGATGGGAAGAAAAGGGACTCATCTGGCCTTGGTGCTTCAGTGACATGTAGGCCACAGATGACCAAGGTAGAACTTGTTTCTCTTAGAGGGTGTGCTGGGCACAGCCCCCTTGGAGTTGTCCAGACTCTTGGGAATTCTGATGCCCATGCCATGGAGCATCCTGACCCAGTGCCAGTGGCCAGGGCAGTGCCTTAGCCGATTCCACAGGCAGCCTGTGTGGTTTCTCATGGGTCATGGAAGGAGATTAAAGTTAGAGAAAGAAGGTCATGGTCGATCGTGAGTGAGGCATGATGCATCCAGAGACACAAGAGAACCATCAAGACAAAGACCAGTCTGCCAACAACAAGCTGCCTTCTTACTGCCACTCAGCTGCTCTGGGGTCAAGGGGAGCTTCCAGTGCCGCCCAAGATTCCATGTTTGGACCTCAGATAATACCTGCTCACCTTGCCTAAGAAGTAAACTCAAGCCAGCCCTAGGGAGATGAGGAGGGCTAAATTACGCATGATGAAAAAAAGAAGAAAGAATGGTTGAAGGCAGCGCTCACTGCCCCTCGTTCTGCCCCGCCTGTCCTCTCTGCTGCTTTCTCTCCTTCTCCTCTTCCATGATGTCCACCCTAGCTCCCTGTGCTTCACCCCCATTCTGTTAGTCCCTATCCATTATGCCGGTTCTGTTCTGCCTCCTATTTCCCACCTCCCCACCCCCTCAACCTTTCCCTTTGCTCTTGAACCGCCCCTCAAACCACCAGCAACGTCCCAATCCAATGCAAGTAGACCCCTCCCCTCCTCTTTCTTTCCCACCTCTCCTCTGGCCTCTTCCGTAGCAACCATATAAACAGTAGGGTGAAGTAGCATGTCCCACAAAGGCGTTGCAGTAGGTACTAGAGCCCTACAAAATGGTTTACCCACTGCCTGATGGCCAGCAAGGTTGTGTCAATGATGAAGGCAGTGGGCTCTGCTCAAATAATATCAAAAGACAGTGAACTGAATGGACTAATGCACCCTAATAATAACTCTATATGTGAGCGATACAAAAAGTGTCTAAGTACTTACTGATCATTACTAATATAAAGACCAACAAAGACTCCCTTTGAAAGTAGGGAGAAACAGAAGGCGATAACTTCCATGGATTCAATACCATAACAATTATTTTGTATAGATCAACAATTCTACACTGTTCTGGTTTGCATAGTTGGGATCACTGTTTTCTTTTTCTCTCTTACACACACACACACACACACACACACACACACACACACACGTACACTATCTCTTTCTGATGGAAGAAAAAAAATGCAGTAAACTTGCTAGTCTAATAGCTGTGAGGATGGGGAAGAGAGTGAAATTTCTCCTTAGACACACATAACAAGAGCCACATGTTCATTGTATGCTGGGCGATCACTAGTGCCCTGTGTGCCCGAGCTGAATATTCTTTTTTTTTTTTCCAAATTTTTATTAACAACTTCCATGATTATAAAAAATACCCCATGGTAATACCCTCCCTTCCCCTGAATTTTCCTTTTGAAACTCCATTCTCCATCATACCCTCTCCCCATCTCAGTCAATCTCTCTTTTACTTTTGATGTCATGATCTTTTCCTCCTCTTGTGATGGTCTTGTGCAGGTAGTGTCAGACACTGTGAGGTCATGGATATCCAGACCATTTTGTGTCTGGAGGGAGCATGTTGTATGGAGTCCTGCCCTTTCTTTGGCTCTTACATTCTTTCCACCACCTCTTCTGCATTAGACCCTGAGCCTTGGAAAGTGTGATAGAGATATTGTAGTACTGAGCACTGCCGTCATTTCTTTCCATCACCACGATACCTTCTGAGTCATCCCAAGGTTACTGCCATCTGAAAAGAGAAGATTCTCTACCAAAAGTGAGAGTAGCATTAATATAAGGGTGTGAACATTAACAGAAGTGTTTGCTGGGCAGTTTGATAAGCATAGTATATACATTTAGCCAGACCACAGCAGACGTTACACCCCTAGGGCTCATGACCACATAGCCCTGTTTTAAGTTTTCAGTATCAGGAATATATTTCCTCCCATGGAGTAGGCCTCTAGTCCAATTAGAGGGCAGTTGTTTTCCCCCATAATAGACGTACCACTATTGCACCCATTGGCTCATTTGGCCTGGCTGGCCAAATATAAGGCTTTCAGTGTCCACTGTTGAGTATCTTCACTGGTGATTTTTCTTTCTCCTGTTGAAATGCATGCAGAATGGCTTCTTCCAGCTTTCTGTCAGCTGGTCTACGTGGAGGAGGTTATCAGCTCAGCTCCAGCAGGATTTCTCAATTGGCCTTGCAGCCCAAGTATATGGAGTCTTCAGCAATAGGGTCTTACCATCTATTCCTGGTGGGAAACCAAGACGAGCTGAATATTCTTGAAAGGGGAATTCCTTGCACCAACCTGGGGGTGGGGGAAGAGCTATAATACAGGACAATACCAAGAAAGATAAGAAGAAACCCAGCAACGTCACACCTGCTAAGTCATCCTCAAGTGGAGGTTAGATAGAAATCTCAAACAAAATGTAATTTGGGAAGTAAGGTGGGGAGTAGATAGGTGATGACAGAAAGTGGTTATTTTGCCAGATTGCATTCAAATCAATCCACTTCTTAAAATAAATATTTTTGGAAAGGTTCTTTAGATTGTCATGAACTAAGTGGATTAATATTTGTGCACGTGTGTGTGAGTGTGTGTGTATGTGTGTGTCGATGGTGCCTTTCTATCCTAAAAGTAAGAGGAAATGTTTGCATTCATGTAGAAATTTCAACAAATTTCACAATTGCAGTTTTACCTCAGATCTAGATTAACTACAGCTGCATGTAATAATAGAGTTCATGGAGATGTGAATCTTAAGGACAGTGGCCTGCACATAACACTGTCCCACTATAGCAGTGGCATTCTGTCCATCAGCAGGAGAAAAAGAGGCTAACACTTTGGCAACATTGGGAAGGTTCATGAGCATCTTCCTCACAAGTGCTGGGATTAAAGGTGTGTGCTACAATGCCTGGCATATATAATGAATTATGTAAAACATATAAAGAAATTTCTTTATGTCTTAATTTCTTCTTTAATTTTTTTAATTTTGGGGGAGAGAAAACCAGTAGAGAGGATAGAGTGAGTATAGGTGCTCCAGCAGTTCTTTCTACTGCAAACATACTAAGACTCATGTGGCACTTTGCGTCTGGTCTTATGTGGGTGCTGAGGATTCCAGCCTGGGTTGTCAGGATTTGCATATAAACATCTTTAGCCTCTGAGCTATGTCTCCAGCTCCAGGCTTTAGTATCAAATATAATTTCTTGGACTGATTTCTATATTTTTCAGTCATTCAGCTGATTGTCCTCCCATGATATTACAGGGCTGAGTAGCAGTGGAGTGGAATGTGGTGGTCATCAAGTTTATTTTGCATACAAGGGTTTCTTTTTTTGTGCCTATCACATTCCTGAACCAAACAATATAAATGAATGTCAACATGTTTAAAATTAAAAGCTTACAATATTAATAAATAATACATATAAATTTATTATTCTTTACTAAAAATGTTCCACATGCATTCTAATTCTTTTTTATTTTATTTGAGTAAGTTTCTGAACTATGCAGTAACATAACTGGAATTAGCATAGTAAAATGCAGAAGAAACTGTAGGTCACTTCCCATAACTCGTGTAAGTTCCTGCAGTATTTTTGGCTGAGCTGCATGTAAAAATAGATATAATATAATAATAATATATTTGACTGAGACCCAAACCTAAAACCCAGGCTCCCAACCCAGCACCTCTTTCACCACCCCTTCTAGAAGCATGACTCTTTCACATCCATCGAGTCTCAGCCCCTTTCTGAGGAATCCAAACGTGCTGCCATAGTTGGTGAGTGCCTGAGAGGAGCCTTTGTGTCATTAACCCTTGACGCTGTGCACTTCATGCTAGTGGCTGACCTGTAGGAGGCTGTCAGGAAAATAAAAGCTGTGGCCATATGAATGTCCACAATTCCAGACCTCCACCTAAATGTAAAATTATTGTTAGCTTTTGTCCACATAAGACAAGTGATATGCTTCAAATATCCTGATGTAATTCAGTTTGGGGCCCTATTGTTGACATGGGCTTTTGTTTGTATTGTGCAAAGTAACCTGCTCACTTTCAGCATGTCAGAGTCATGTATGTAGGATGTGAAGTATTTCTTAATTTATGTAAGGCTTATTAATAATCCATTGCTTAACTTTACTTAACAAGTAAAGAGATAAAGAAACACATCCGTGCTCGGCAAGCTGAGCTGCACATAACCTCAGCCCAGTGTTTCATCATGTGCATCTATCCTGTCCTCTGTGCTTTTCCTTTTTGCCTTCATCCCACCAAAATATTGTGTTTGTAGTTTAGTAAACATAACCATATCCTGATGTAAGGCCTGACCTTATCATACCTCTAAAGTTATGTTTTAATGAATTTATTGTAGCACTGAAGTCTTAGATCATGTGACAGGAAAGAAAGGAAATAAAATATAGGGCCCCTTGAGGGTTTTTACAGTGGCATAACCAGTGAGAATTTAGGGACAGTGTTTGCTGGTTTTAGAAATGCCTGAGGAATATATTTTGTTTCACTCTTTTTGCACTTTGTTTTCTGTTTGTATTTTTCAGGGCAGGGTTTCACTGTAGCTCAGGCTAGCCTTGAATTCAGCCTTCTCTTACCTCAGCCTCCCAGGTGCTGGGATCAACGTCATCTGCCACCACTCCTTGCTGTTTCCCTCTTGATTTCACTCACCCAACTATGCTGAGGAATGTCCTAGTGGTGTCAAGCACATGGATGCGTAAAAGTACAAGAATAAAACAAGGTTCTTTAGTGCAGCATTTGGCAGAGGCTGCTGTTGTAGGTTCTGTTTCTCCTCCTGCTGGTCAGAGACAGTGTCCTGTCAAGTGCAGCTCCACTGGTGAAGAAATAACAATGAAAATGTTCTCCTCCACTCCCCTCCTCGTTTCCTCTCCCTCCCTTCCTGCTCACTGAGTGGATGACTGTGATGCTTCTGCTCTGAAGTCCTTCCTCGCACACTTTTTGCTCTGTGAGGCTCTGCAGAAAGTGGTGTCATTACATTTTCCTGTGGATTTAACTATCACTCCACAGTAGAAGTGTATGCTGTGCAGTAGAAGGCAAGTTCCAATTGTAGAACTGGGTGCTGAGGGAGATGCTGCCGCTTGGGAGATGACTAGGAAGGTGTATGGAGGTGTTTGACTTCCAAGAAGGGCCTCATCCATTTAAACTGCGCCGCATACAGATGCCTCTTGGAAAACACCTAAGTCAAATGCAAAGACAAATGACTGAACAAGTGCAATAGTGGCATGTCTGCTCTGGGGGAAACCAGCTGCTCTCTAATTGAAATGAAGGCCCACTCTGTGGGAGGGAATATGTGCCTGGTACTGAAAACCTAATCAAAAGCCTATGGCAGAAGAGGTCATTAGCCTTAGGGCTATAAAGCCTGCTCTTGTATGGATAAATGCATATACTACTCTAACCAAATTGCCCTGAAACCACTACACTTAATGTTCATACTCCTATATTAATGCTACTGTCACATCTGGTTAGAGAAGCTTCTCTTTTCAGATGGCGATGACCACTGGGATGACCTAAAAGGCAACATAGCCCTGAGAAGGCACGGAGGAATGTCCAGCACTGAAACATCTCACACCCTCCAAGGCTCAGGGTCCATTGTGGAAGAGGTGGAGGAAAGAATGTAAAAGCCAAAGAAAGGGGACTTCCAGCCAAGATGACGACCGCCTAGCTGCACTCCAGATACCAGGGAAAGAAAGGCAAGTATTTAAGGGCTAACAGGATCTTTTTACCAGTGGGAGGGCATAGAGTGGGGAAAAACAGGGAAGCACACAGCCCCGCGCCCTGCGCCCAATGCACCCCCACGCCTCCCGCGCCCCCGTGCGCCCCACCGTGCCCCGCACGCCCCATGCTCCACGCGCCCCACTGTGCCCTGCTGTGCCCCACACCCCGGGAACCCCACCGTGCCCCACTGCGCCCCACTGCGCCCCGGCGTGCCCCACATCCCGGGCGCCCCGTGCCCCGGCATGCCCCGTGCCCCACGCGGCTGTGCTCCCATCACGTGCCCGCCAGCCTGCTGCACTGAAGCTGCAATCTCCACCTTTGTTCTCTGATCCTGCGAGCTGGCCAGCCATGTGGTGCTTGGTTCACATGCCCGCGGGGGCCACCTCTGCTGTGATTAGGTGGCTGCCAGATCCCCTGCTGCTGTGCTCCCATCACTTGCCAGCCGGCCAGCCTCTGCTGTGTCCTGATCCCACACCTGCATCAGATGCCTCTGCACTACAATTGTACGTGAAGTGGGCCCAGTCCCACAGCAAGGGCCACACAAGTCCACACTGAGTCACTAGTGCCAGCTCAGGTGCCATCCCCTACCTGTCCATTGCCACCCATCCTCCACTCCCCTGAGGCGGGAGAGCACAGACTGTTTGCAGGTCCCAGTGTTCCCAGCCAGAGTTTGGGCAGCTTCAGGGCTTGCAACCTCAGTCCCCTTTCAAGCTCAAAGGCAGGCAGCTTTGGTGCATTACTGGGTGAGAATTCAGGCAACTTTGGTGCCCCTGTCAGTCTATAGATAGGTGGCTTAGGCGAGAGAGAGCAAACACCCAGGCTGCTTGCAACTGCCCCAGGCTATCTTGGATTCTCATTAAGCTAGATCCCAGGCTGCTCCACCCACCTACCTGCCCATACACTGACATGGGTAGATCACAGCGCAAAAGAAATAACATGAAAAATAAAATGCAAGAAAATCCAGACAGATCACCCAGTCCAACAAGGATTACATCTAACCAAAACATAGAAGCGTGTTTAGGATCAGAACATCAAGTGGGAGTATGAACAACGCAACCCTGACCAACCTACTGCTAGAACTGGCAGGAAAGCTACAAAGGACAGATAGTTGTCTGGATGCTACCATCACTAAGCTAGAGCAATATGATAAGACACTGGAAGGAATTCAAAGAGAGCTAAGAGAGTTGAGGGAGAGTGAAATAAAAGAGGACCTTAAAAATCAGCTGGCCACACTAAATGAAAACATAAAGAAATGCAAGGATGATTTTCAAGAATCATCAAGAAAATCAGAAAATGAGGTGAAAAGGGAGCTGGACAGAGCGATGGAAATTATACATACAAAACTAGGAGAAAATGCAAACTTAATTGAACAAGTCCAAAACTCGCTAGAGGCTCTCAAGAATAGAGTCAGCGAAGTGGAAGATAGAAACTCTGATCTGAAAGACAGGATGGAAGAAACAGTTCGAGAGTCCAAAAATTACAGTAAGTTCAAAAGTTCCTGTGAACAGAACATGAAAGAATTGTGGGATACACTTAAACGTCCTAATATCAGAATCATTGGAATACCCGAAGGAGAAGAATTTCAGACCAAAGGCATGGAGAACTTATTTAACACAATAATTGAAGAAAACTTCCCCCATCTCTTAAAAGAAAGGCCCATCAAGATACAAGAAGCAGGGGGCTGGAGAGATGGCTTAGTGGTTAAGTGCTTGCCTGTGAAGCCCAAGGACCCCGGTTCGAGGCTCAGTTCCCCAGGTCCCATGTTAGCCAGATGCACAAGGGGGCGCACACATCAAGTTCATTTGCAGTGGCTGGAACCCTGGCGTGCCCATTCTCTCTCTCCCTCTATCTGTCTTTCTCTCTGTGTCTGTCGCTCTCAAATAAATAAATAAATAATTTTTTTAAAAAAAGATAGAAGAAGCAAACAGAATTCCTAACCGACTAGACCAAAGGAGAAACTCCCCAAGACATATTATCATTAAGACTCTAAACATTGACACCAAAGAGAAAATCCTAAAAGCAACTAGGGAAAAACAGCACAGCACTTTCAAAGGAAACCCCTCAGAATTACTTCAGACTTCTCAATGGAAACCCTGAAAGCTAGAAGGGCCTGGAATGAAACTCTCCAAACTCTAAGAAACTATGGCTTCCAACCCAAACTACTCTACCCGGCAAAAGTCTCCCTTATAATAGATGGTGAAAGGAAAACTTTCCATGACAAAACTCAGCTTTACAATTATATGAACACAAAACCAAACCTACAGAAAGTATTCCAGGAAGTTCTCCACAGAGAAGAAACAAATAACCAAACACAAATACCTACAAGAAGCAGATCACAGCAACCAAACCCAGAGTAGACAGAAAAAATTTTAAATTCCTTGGAAATGCCAACGCACCTCTACCACCACAACATGGCAGGGATCAAATCAAATCTCACAGTCATCACCCTAAATATTAATGACCTTACTTCACCCATCAAGAGACACAAACTAACAGGGTGGATCAAAAAATTAGACCCCTCAATCTGCTGCCTTCAAGAAACCCACCTTACCACTAAAGACAGAAACCTCCTCAGGGTGAAAGGGTGGAAAACAATATTCCAAGCAAATGGGAATAAGAAACAAGCAGGTGTACCTATATTAATATCAGATAAAATTGACTTCAAACCAAAAACAATCAAAAAAGACAAAGAAGGCTACTTCCTACTTACAAAGGGAACAATCCATCAAGAGGATATTACAATCATAAATCTGTATGCACCAAACACAGGGGCACCACAGTTCATAAAACAAAACCTACTTGACAATCAAATAGAAATAACCACCAACACCATCATAGCGGGGGACTTTAACACACCATTATCAGTAATAGACAGATCATCCAAACAGAAGCTCAACAGGGAAGTAAGAGAGCTCAACAAAACCATAGAGCACTTAGACCTAACAGACATCTACAGAACTTTCTATCCCAAATCCACAGACTACACATTCTTCTCAGCAGCCCATGGAACATTCTCTAAAATAGACCATATACTGGGTCACAAAGACTGCCTCCACATATTTAGGAAAATCGACATAATTCCCTGCATGATATCAGATCATAATGCTATATTCCTAGAAATCAACAACAAAAAACCCAACAAGAACCCCAATGGCAACTGGAAACTGAATAGCACACTTTTAAACAATAAATGGATAGTGGATGAAATAATAAAAAATGAAATTGCAAAATCCCTGGAATTAATGACAATGAGAACACATCATACCAAAACTTATGGGACACAATGAAGGCAGTCCTCAGGGGAAAATTCATAGCACTCAATGCCTTCATAAAAAAGACAGAAAGATCCCAAATCAATAGCCTAACCATCCACCTAAAGGCATTGGAAAAATAAGAAAAATGCAACCCAAAGAGCTCCAGAAGGAAAGAAATAATTAAAATCAGAGCAGAAATTAATGAATTGGAACCGAGGAAACAATTAAGGCAATTGACAAAACAAAGAGCTGGTTCTTTGAAAAAATAAACAAGATTGACAAACCTCTGGCCAATTTGATCAAGCAAAAAAAGGAAAGACTCCAAATTAACAAAATTCAAAATGAAAAAGGAGAGATCACAACAGACATAAGTGAAATCGGCAGAATCATCAGGACTTATTTCAAAAACCTCTACTCCACAAAACTGGAAAATGTGGAGGAGATGGATAAATTCCTGGATGCATAGCATGTACCAAAGCTAAACTCAGAGCAGATTAATCACCTCAATGAACCCATCATGCTCATGGCGATTGAAAAAGTAACAAAAAACCTCCCAAAAAAGAAGAGTCCAGGACCAGATGGATTCCTAGCTGAATTTTATCAAACCTTCATGGAAGAACTCAAACCAATCTTTCTAAAACTGTGCCACACAATTGAAGAACAGGGAAAGCTACCCAACTCCTTTTATGAAGCTAGTATCACCGTAATCCCAAAACCAGGCAGAGATGCCACAAGAAAAGAAAACTACTGGCCTATTTCCCTAATGAACATAGATGCAAAGATCCTCAACAAAATACTTGCAAACCAAATCCAACAACACATCAAAAACATTATCCACCTTGACCAAGTGGGATTTATCCCAGGAACACAAGGGTGGTTCAACATATGAAAATCTGTCAATGTAATACACCACATAAACAAGCTTAAACATAAAAACCACATGATCATTTCGATAGAAGAAAAGAAGCAGAAAAGGCCTTTGACAAGATACAACATCACTTCATGATCAAAACATTGGAGAGAATTGGCATGGCCGGTTCACATCTTAACATAATAAAGGCAATATACAAAGCTCCAAAGGCCCAAATAATACTTAATGGAGAGAGACTGGAGGAATTCCCGTTGAGATCAGGAACAAGACAGGGATGTCCTCTCTCACCTCTGCTTTTCAATATAGTCCTGGAAGTCCTAGCCCAAGCAATAAGGCAGGAGAAGGAAATAAAAGGGATACAATTTGGAAAGGAAGAAGTTAAGTTAGCTCTATTCACTGATGACATGATTGTATATGTAAGAGACCCAAGAGACTCCATCCCAAAACTCCTGAAGGTGATTAACTCCTATAGCAAAGTAGCAGGATACAAAATCCATGCACAAAAATCGGTAGCATTTCTGTATGCAAATGACAAAGACATAGAAAAAGAAATAAAGGACATAGTCCCATTTTCAATAGCAACAACAACAACAAAAATACCTTGGAATAACGTTAACCAAGGAAGTAAAAGATCTATACAACGAAAATATAAAAACTCAAAAAAGCAATTGAGGAGGACTTGAAAAGATGGAAAGACCTCCCATGCTCCTGGATAGGCAGAATTAACATTGTGAAGATGACAATCCTACCAAAGGCAATATATAGATTTAATGCAATTCCAATTAAAATCCCTACAGTGTTCTTCACAGAGATAGAAAAAATGATCTCAAATTTCATATGGAAAGGCAGAAGGCCTCGCATAACCAAACATATCCTCAGCAAAAGAAATACCTCTGGTGGCATCACCATACCCGATATAAAGTTATACTACAAAGCCATAGTAATAAAAACAGCATGGTACTGGCATAAAAACAGGAGTATAGACCAATGGAATAGACTTGAGGACCCGGATTTTGGGTCAAGCAACTATAGCTACTTGATATTCGACAAAGGCCCAACAATATAGACTGGAAAAAAGATAGCATCTTCAACAAATGGTGCTGGACAAATTGGATAACCACATGCAGGAAACTAAAACTTGATCCACACATTTCACCATGCACTACACTCAAATGGATCAAAGACCTCAACATAAGACCAGAAACTTGAATACTACTGGAAGAAAATTTAGGAAGTACTTTCCATGATATAGGAATGGAAAAAGAATTCCTGAACAAAACCCCAGTGACTCAAGTTCTTAAATAGTCACTCAACCAATGGGATCATATGAAGCTGAGGTGTTTCTTTACAGACAAGCATATAATAAGCAAAGCCAATAGAATACCCACAGAATGGGAGAAAATATTTTCAGGTTATTCAACTGATAGAGGCCTTATTTCTAGAATTTACAAAGAACTCAAAGTCTAAACAATAAGACAAATACCCCACTCACAAAATGGAGCACAGAGTTGAACAGGCAATTCACAGAGGAAAATATACAAATGGCAAACACACACTTAAGAAAATGTTCATCATCCCTAATCATCAGAGAAATGCAAAACAACTATGAGATTCCACCTTACCCCAATAAGGATAGCCAACATCAAAAAGTCAAATGAAAATAAATGCTTACGAGGATGTGAAGAAGCAGGGACACTCATTCACTGTTGGTGGGAATGCAGGATGGTACAACCACTTTGTAAAGCAATATGGAGACTCCTGAAAAAGCTGACTATAGAAATACCAACAGACCAGTTATACCCTTACTGGGCATCTACCCTAAAACCTTCAAACCAAAGGCCAGAGAGATTTGCTCAACCATGTTTGTAGTGGCTCAATTTGTAATAGCTAAAAGCTGGAATCAACCCAGATGTCCATCATTAGAATAATGGATAACAAAGATGTGGTATATCTACACAATGGAATTCTATACAGCTGTAAGAAAAAATGACACAAAGAAATTTGAGGGAAAATGGTTGAACCTGGAACAGATCATTCTCAGTGAACTTACCCAGTCACAGAAAAAAAATCGACACATAGTCTCACTCATCTACAACACCTAACCTGAATCTACCCCAGATACCTTACATACCCAGCAAGCACCTCATGGACTAGACAATAGGATGGATGGGAGGGCGGGGAGGGCATCGAAGGGTAGAAAACAGTAATCTGGACCCAAACGGCAATGGTACCATAAAATTCTACTTCCTAAAAGACAGACCAAATGGCTGAACCTTCACTAGACCCTTACAGGAAACACCTGAACCACAAGACACTGGAGAGGGTAGGATCAAGACTAACCTAAATCTTCTACATCTTCCCTCCCTCCCTCTCCCCTCTCCCCTCTATCTCTCTCCTCTCTAACTCTTGTATATTCGTTATGTTTTTCCTCAATTACTTAGTGGACACTGACCTGTAACCCCCACTTCCAACTTGGGCCTACCATCCACAATGAGCTTTTGATCAGAGAAACCTACAAGGTTTCCCAAAACAATGACAGACTTCTTTCAGAGTACTTGATGACCCACCAAAGGCCAGTGGTAAGACCCTATTGCTGAAGACTCCATATGCAGCTGACACGTAAAATGGAATGACATGGCTGGAAGCCAGGAGAGAGTCAGTCCCCAGACAGTCAATGTGTCTAGTGCCAGAAGGTGCTACATGGGTGACTGGGGGAAATAACCAAGATCTGTCCAAGCAACTCATTGTCTAACCAAATTAGCAACAAATAACCTGATGTGATGCCCACACAAGTGCAATAGTGGCACACAGCCATGGTGAGTAACCAATGCTCTTGATTTGGCTAACTGATCCATTCAGTGGTACGAGACCCATAGCTGGAGCTGGGAAACAAGTCAGAACCATACTCAAACACAAGCCCACTCTACAATATCAAGCTACCATCAATCATGGGGTACAAGAGGGCCTACACCTATCAAACTCTATCAAAAAAGTAAGTGTTATCTCAATTTTCCGGGTGCTAACTTACCCTCTGTTGGAGAATCTGCTTCTCTTTTTCAGATAGATGCAGATCCTAAGGAGAGAGCTGCCCCAACATACCTCAAAAGGGGCCCAACTGAAACTAAGGACAACTGGTGAAACAAGCAAGGGTGATGTTTTCCTGTGAACCGGATACCAGCACAAAGGGGAAGGAGACCAACGCAGAGAAAAATCAACTCCTACCAAATCAGAGAGCCAGAGCCTCAGCACTGAAGCAGACCAAAAATGAACCCAACATGGCTCAGGGAAATTTTGCGGAACAGGGGGCGGAAAGAATGTCAGAGTCACATGTTGGGTCATGATTTGCAGAGACATTTATCATACCAATAACTGGGAGCTAACTCCACAATGCACGACCCATTTACATCAACAAGGAGGGTCTGATGGGAGGGGGTAGATCATAGATGATCCTAAACAATGGTACCAAACTGCCTGTATTTGCTGAAAAGAAAACTAATAAATTAAATAAATTAAATAAAAAAAAAGTTAAAAAAAAAAAAGCCAAAGAAAGTTACCACTCCTTACATACAACTGTCTGGGACAGAACTTGGCCTCAATATCCAAGACCTCTCAGTGCCCAGCTCTACCCACACAAGACCCTCATAATAGGAGAAAAAATGATAACATCAAATTAAGAGACAGACTATGGATAGAGGGAGGGGATATGATGGAGAGGCAGAGTTATGAAGGGGAAAGTGGGGGAGGGGTGAGGAGGGAAATGCCATGCTTTGTTGTCTGTAAGTATAGAAGTTGTCAGCAAAAAGTATATATTTAAAAAAAAAAAAAAAAAGAGCCAGGCGTGGTGGCGCACACCTTTAATCCCAGCACTCAGGAGGAAGAGGTAGGAGGATTGCCATGAGTTCGAGGCCACCCTGAGACTCCATAGTGAATTCCAGGTCAGCCTGGGATAGAGTGAGACCCTACCTCGAAAAATAAAACAAAAAAACAACAACAACAACAAAAAAAAACACAAAACAGAAACAAACAAAAAAGCCTGTGGTTTAACTGTTGGCAAGTGGTGAGTATACAACAAACAGCACTGATTTGCATCCTTAGATGTTAAGAGCCACTCAGGCCTGTGGCTTTTATGTGTGTCACACAAATTAGGTGAAGCCAGGACCTCTTCCAGCTACTGGGTGAGCTTGTCTATTTCCAGTGAGTCAACCAATGGGGGTGGCTCCAAGTCTTGACTTATAAGGAAATCCATGTTGTTCTAGGTTTAGACTTTAGATCATGGCGTCTGTCCAGTGCTATTGGCAACAAGGCTGAAATCTTCATTTTTTTTTCTTTTTAAAAAGTTCCTTACTGATTTATTTTTATGTATGTGTGCCAGGGCCTCTTTCCTTGGCAAAGGAATGCCAGTTGCTTGTGCCACTTTTTGCTTCCAGCATTTTAGTGTAATTACAGAATTGTTTGTTTTAGACCCTTTGATCAGGGCTAAATCACTTTCAAAAGAATAGCATTCTTATCTTTTCATGCTTTATGACTTAAGATAATAAAAGATGCCACCATTCATTTAAAGGCCCATATTCTCTGGGATGAAGTTTTAAGCTTCATGTAGGTGATTAGAGAATCAGTTACATGAGGTAAAAAGCTTGGTTTTACATCCCAGTTCTGCCTTATATTAACTGCGCAGATAGGTTAAGTTAGTCTCTACACAGCTCAGCTTCCTACTATTTAAAATAAGAATAACTGTGTATGAGTGGTAAAGCTTCTTCCTGTGGTCTTGACAGACCCATGGCCATCATGGAGCAGAGCACCTCTGGTGACATACAGAGAAAGACTTTTGCTACCATGGTGATGAAATAAGCACCACATAGCCAAGAACTAGTAGGGCTTTGGGTATCAGTCATGAGGCTGATAGCATCCCCTCTTGGAAGGAAGGGACAGGTCAGGAGACCCTCACCTGAGATTGCAACACCACTTCCTCCTGCTCTAGCTGGATATGGTCTTGATGGTGTTAGAATACACAGGAGGCTGACTGGGGGTTGGGTGGACTTCCATGGTGTAGCTTTTTATGAGTTGACAAGCTGGAGGTGGGACTTCCTAGTGATGCAGTTATTTTTGAGTTGTCCAAGCTCTCATAAGTAAACCCAATAAACTCATTGATTTGCTCATTATGCTTGATTTTATTGGAATCATTTCTTTGGTGGGTTGTGTTAGATCTGGGATCCACAGACATTTCCACATAGGTAATCCAATAAGCCTGATTCACACTGCTGATGGCACTTTCCTTTGCAGCAAAACCATGCTGCAAATTCAATGACCCCTCTTTCCTGCTATTTGTTATACTCCATAATATCAAGTGGGCTAAAATTTCATTTATCCAGGGGGAATAAAGCAGACTTAGGACATCCAGCATTCAGGCCCCTCAAAAGAGCCTGCATTCTTCCTGTTGTCCCATTGCAGGTCAACCGACCCAATCTCAAAGGTTGTTATATCTCAAATTATTGCACCTGAACTGGCAGAAATTTAAGCCCAAATATTTCATTTTTACTGTGCCAGGTCCCTCTGCTCTCCCCAGTGCATTTCTATGCTACACATCTCTGCACAAGTTCTCAGGACATGGGTTTAACAGTAAGCCTCACATACAAGCTGCTTCTAGACCAGTCCAGTTAAAGCTCTCTCTCACCCTCATAAGCCAAAATTTCAGTCCATAGTTTTTTACTGCATTCAGATCTTTCAACTTTGACCATAAAGGTCCATCAAGCTGTTCTTACAGCACTGCAAAGGTATCTCTTAGGCCAAAGATTCAAGTCTTTCCACATTCCTTTAAAAGTCACCTCCAGGGTTAAGATGGCGGCGTAGGTACCACGCCAAAGCAGCTTAGGGGGGAAAAAGACCAAAAAAACTCAGCAAAATACACATTTTACTAAAAAGTGAGGTGTATAGGAAATTGAGGCAGCAGCAGAGAAGTAGAAGAGTTATAGAGGATCCAGAGCCTGCACAGGAGGGAAAAGCGGCACCGGCAGCTCGGCCAACCGCTGCAGCCGCGGCGCAGCAGAAAGCCGCCAGACTCTCGGCTCGAGCCACAGGAAAAGCCAGGTGCGGGATTTTCCCCTCACACCGCGCTCTCCGCAACTCAGAAACGTGAGGGGAGAGCGGCAGCGAGCAGCAGAGGAGCAGACCGTGAGGTAGAAGAACACGTGGAGCAGCGAGACAACCAGAGCAGCCGTGGCTCCCTCCCCTCCCCCAACGCCTGAACCCAGCTCCAGTGAACACAGCAGCATAGCAGCGGCCCGGGACCTGGCCACGCCAACTTGGGCTGACAGCGGGACCCAAGCAGGAGCAGAGTTCGGCAGCAACTTCAGTGGCTCCAGCACCGGTACCAGCCGCCCCAGCAGCAGCGGACCCAGGAGCGGCAGCGGCGGCAGATCCCACAGCAGCGGCTTCGGGGGCAGCAGCGGCAGTGGACACGGCAGCGGCAGCTTCAGCAGCTGTGGTGGATCCGGTGGTGGCAGCTACGGCAGCAGCAGAGGCAGCAGCAGCGGCTCGGTTTGCCCCGTAGGAAAAGCAAGTGCCCAGCTCCAGAAATCAGAACAGCAGCCCGACGACCCAGGCAGCAACTTGACTGAGACCAAAATCACCCAAGGTAACTGGGATTGCACCAGGGAGGGGTCTCACTTGGTCACAAGCTGACTTGGATCCCTCAACAGACCAGAAATCTAAACCTCTTTGTTGATAGAAGATCTGGTCATTATAATAACTACTCTTGCATAAATACTCGGGGCTGTTTTTGATTGAATGGGTACAGTGTTTAGTTAAATTTTAGAATCTACCTGTATTTTATTCCACTCAGCCTGCTTGAATACTCCTATAGCAGGGAAACTCAACCCCTAAGAACATCTTTGTAGATACTCTGAGAGTCTTAAGAGCCACACCTAATACCTTAAGGTCCTACCCTGAAAATATATTACATCAAATCAATTGATACAGATAAGAATACACAGCTAGCTAGAAAATCCAAGCATTAACTTAATCCAAGATGCAAAAATATATACATTATAACACAAGAAACACTAAAAAGCAAGATGATATAAATCCACCTAAAAGTATTAATGCATCAGAAATGTCCTCCAGTGAGAAAGAGTTAGAGGAAATGCCTGAGAAAGAGTTCAAAAGAATAATTATAAATATGTTCAAAGAGGTCAAAGAACACATGAAAACAATCAAAGAAGAAATCAAAGAGGAAATCAAAGGAATCAAAGAAGAGGCAGGACACCAATTTAATAAAATAAAGAAGGCAATACAAGACATAAATAGGGAAATAGAAATAATAAAGAAAAACCAGTCAGAATTACTAGCAATGAAGAACACAGTTAATGAAATAAAAAACTCTGTAGAAAATCTCACCAGTAGGATGGATGAGGGAGAGGACAGAATATCTAAGCTAGAAGACCAGGTGGCAGACCTAATGCAGTCCAACAAAGAGAAAGACAAACTTATAGAAAAGTATGAGTGGGAATTTCAAGATATTCGGGACACTATGAAAAGATCCAATATAAGAATTCAGGGCATAGTAGAAGGAGAAGAACTCCACTCCAGAGGCATAGTAGGCATCTTCAACAAAATCATACAGGAAAATTTCCCCCAAATTGGGAAAGAGGTGCCAATACACATACAGGAAGCCTTTAGAACCCCAGCCAGACAAAACCCAGAAAGAACCTCTCCTCGCCATATTATAATCAAACTTCCAAACACACAAACCAAAGAAAAAATATTGAAAGGAGTTAGAGAGAAAAATCAAGTTACCTACAAAAGCAAGCCCATCAGGATTACAGCAGATTATTCAACACAAACTTTTAAAGCCAGAAGGGCTTGGAGTGATATATTCCAAGTTCTGAAAGATAACAACTGTCAACCAAGGTTACTTTACCCTGCAAAGTTATCCATTCAAATAGATGGAGAAATAAAGACATTCCATGACAAAAGCAGGTTAAAGGAGTATTTGAAGACAAAACCAGCTCTACAGAAAATACTTGATAGAATCCTCCATGCTGAACAAAAGGAAAAGCACACTTAGAAGGAACCTAGAAAAAACAAGCTATACTCAAATACCAGTTAACAGAAGAGAGCACAGGTAGAACCAGAAACACACACACACAAAAAAACGGCAAACATAAATACACACCTTTCAATAATATCTCTTAATATCAACGGTCTCAATGCCCCAATGAAAACACATAGGTTTGCAGACTGGGTTAAAAAGCAGGATCCTACAATTTGTTGTCTCCAAGAAACTCACCTTTCTACAAAGGATAGACATTATCTTAGGGTGAAAGGTTGGAAGACAGTGTTTCAAGCAAATGGGCCTAGAAAACAAGCAGGGCTTGCTATCCTAATATCAGACAGGGTAGACTTTAGTCCGACGTTAGTCAAGAAAGATAAGGAAGGTCACTTTATATTGATTAAGGGCACACTCCAACAGGAGGACATTACAATCCTAAACATATATGCACCTAACATGGGGGCTCCCAAATTCGTCAAACAAACACTATTAGAACTAAGGTCACAGATAACACCAAACACAGTGGTGGTGGGTGACTTCAACACCCCACTCTCATCAATTGACAGGTCATCCAGGGAAAGAATAAACAGAGAGGCATCTGGACTAAATGAGGTCATAGAAGGAATGGACCTAACAGATATATACAGGACATTTCATCCAAAGGCTGCAGAATATACATTCTTTTCAGCAGCACATGGAACATTCTCTAAAATAGACCATATATTAGGACACAAAGCAAATCTTAACAAATTCAGGAAAATTGAAGTAATTCCTGGCATTCTATCTGACCACAATGGAATTAAACTACAAATCAATAGCAAGAAAGGCTATAGAGCATACACAAAATCATGGAAACTAAACAATACACTACTAAATGATGAGTGGGTCAATGAAGAAATCAAAAAGGAAATCCAAAAATTTATAGAGTCAAATGATAATGAGAACACAACATATCAAAATCTCTGGGACACAATGAAGGCAGTTCTAAGAGGTAAATTTATAGCCTTAAGTGCCTATATTAAGAAATTAGAAAGGTCGCAAGTAAACGACCTAATGCTTCGCCTTAAAGCCTTGGAAAAAGAAGAACAAGGCAAACCAAAAATTAGTAGACGGGAAGAAATAATAAAGATTAGGGCAGAAATTAATGAAATAGAAACAAAAAGAACAATCCAAAGAATTAATGAAACAAAGAGTTGGTCCTTTGAAAGGATAAACATGATTGATAAACCCTTAGCAAATCTGACCAAAAGAAAGAGAGAAGAGACACAAATTAATAAAATCAGAGATGAACAAGGTAACATCACAACAGATTCCAGAGAAATTCAAAAAATCATAGGGACATACTATAAAAGCATATATTCCACAAAGTATGAAAATCTGAAAGAAATGGATGCTTTCCTTGATTTATAGGACCTACCTAAATTAAATCACGTGCACTTAGAACCAATTGTTTCAAAAGTCATGGTATACTATTGGCCCTTCTCTCGCTGTTCCACATGTTTTTCTACCTCGCGGTCTGCTCCTCCGTTGCTCACTGCCACTCTCCCTTCACGTTTCCTGAATTGTGGAGAGCGCCGGTGTGAGAGGAAGCTCCCACACTTGGCTTTTCCTGCATCTCGAGCTGATCCTGGCCTCTTTCTGTTGTGCTGCCGCCGCCGTGGTTGGCGGAGCTGCCGGGGCCGCTTTTGCTGGCCTGTGTGGGCTCTGGATGCTCTGGATCTCTTCCACTTCTCTGCTGCTGCTTCAATTCCTATACACCTCACTTTTTAGTAAAGGTGTGTATTTTGCTGAGTTTTTTTAGTCTTTTTTACCCCCTAGGCTGCTTTGGTGTGGTACCTATGCCGCCATCTCAACCAGAAGTCCATATGAAATCTTAATGAAAGCATAATTTTTGAAATATTTTTGTGGAAGAATAGTTGAATTACTATATTTTTGGAGTTCTTCTTGGGAGTTGTAAGTATTGGCTTCTTTATTTGTCATCTATCTGGATTGTCACTCATAATCGCCCAAGATTAAGAAAGCAAATTTTGGACTGGAGAGATGGCTTAGTGGTTAAGCGCTCGCCTGTGAAGCCTATGGTCCCCGGTTCGAGGCTCGGTTCCCCGGGTCCCACATTAGCCAGATGCACAAGTTGGTACACGTGTCTGGAGTTTGTTTGCAGTGGCTGGAAGCCCTGGTGTGCCCATTCTCTCGCTCTCCCTCTATCTGTCTTTCTGTGTCTGTTGCTCTCAAATAAATAAATAAATAAATGAACAAAAAATATTTAAAAAAAGAAAGCAAAATTTGTAAGTTTCTTTTTATTCATTTTACAAATTATTGATCACTTTACATTTAAGAATTTATACACATATAGAAAAATCATACACAGCTGAGTGTGGTGGTGCACGCCTTTAATCCCAGCACTCCGGAGGTAGAGGTAGGAGGATCACTGTGAGTTTGAGGCCACCCTAAGAATACAGAGTGAATTCCACATCAGCCTGGGCTAGAGTGAGACCCTACCTTGAAAAACCAAAGAAAAATATCATAACAATATCAACGGATATTTTCCTAACCAAAGTGTCAACTTAATGGTAATTTATGTGCAGAACACTTAGCCTCTAATGTTGTAAGATATTGTGGAGGTTTTAAAAATTTATTGGCATAGCATTTCTAAGTACTTAGTGAGGACAGAGATAAGAACCTGAAGTCCATCAATTGTTTCTTTAGTGGAATGGAAATGAGAAAATGACCCTGGCAGACCTGAATCTTGGTGGGGCCCAGTGTAACACAAATCTCATTCACCATTCATTCCTCCACTTAACACTCTCTTCATTAAGGTAGAACGGCTACCAACTTTCACTACCACTTACGTGCACATTTTCTTGCTCCTAAAGTCTATTTTATGTGGCAGTTCCACCAAATGGTAACCATGTCTGCTTTTCTGGTTGGACTAGGAGAACATTGTTGTGATTTTTATTTGAGCAGCTTGTTTGTCCTGGACCTGGTATAAGGTCAGACTATCTGACATGCCACAAAGAATGAACTAGTTAATTTGTATAGTAGCAATAGCAAATATATTGATTACAGTGATGATGTTATGTCCTTATCATAACTAAAGAAAGTGGCAGAACTCTTACTATAAAGAATGTCTTCTAAGAATTACGAAAAACTCAAACATGCTTCATCTGTCTTGTACATAAATTAAGTCTGGAAACATTTTGGCAGTTTTAATGAAAAAAGTGCAAGGATTTTTTTTTCCTTTTGAGATATATTTTATTTACCTAAATTAGTTAGTAATCAGTTTATTTGACTTCTCATTCAGCAAAATTTCAATGTCATGAGTGAATTGTTGCTTTTTCTGAAGTGTGATTGAACATATCTAAGATGGCTTTGCCAATCTGATCTCAACTTGAGCTTCCAAGAAGCCCTCTGCCCTTTCTCTCAGAGACTGGGCCCTGGCACTTTGATGAACATGGCTCCAGGCTTGCCCAGAACTTTCTTCACTGTGAAAAATGATCTGCCGCCCATGCTTAGTTGAGAGTCCCAGGCAACTGCAGAAAGGTTTTTTTTTTTTTTTTAAATTATTTATTTATTTATTTGAGAGTGACAGACACAGAGAGAAAGACAGATAGAGGGAGAGATAGAGAATGGGTGCGCCAGGGCTTCCAGCCTCTGTAAACGAACTCCAGATGCATGCATCCCCTTGTGCATCTGGCTAATGTGGGACCTGGGGAACCGAGCCTCGAACCGGGGTCCTTAGGCTTCACAGGTAAGCGCTTAACCGCTAAGCCATCTCTCCAGCCCCAGAAAGGTTTTTAAAACTTTATCCAGTGCATTCATTACTCTTCTCTTCCTGTGACTAAAATACTTGACCAGGGTCAATTTAAAGAACGTGTACATGTGGAGGATAGAGAACAGATAAAGCAGAATCTGATCTTGAACTCACTATCCTCCTGCATCTGTCAAGTGCTAGGATCGCATGCACCACCAAACCTAGCTGTTTTCATTTTTCCTTCCTCCCTTCCTTTAGCCTCCCTCCTTCCCTCTTTTTTTTCCTTTCTCTCTCTTTCTTTCCATGCATGTGTAGGGTATTTGTGGTGTAGTGTGTGATGTTGTGAGTGTGTGTGCCTGTGTGTGCACATGTTTGGAGGCCAGCAGTGGTTGGGTCTTCTCTTCCATAGATCTTCAGTGCATTTTCTTGACATAGAGTTTCTTCCTCAGATTAGAGTTGCTGTCTTTATGAGACCAAGCAATTCTCTGGCCTGATCGCCATAATACTGTGGTTGCAGATGTGGTGGCCATGCCCAGTTTATTATGTGGGTGTTGGGGACTGAATTCAGGTAGTCTCGGGCACTCATACTTAAGCAGTAAGTGAAAGGCCCAAGAATTTAGAAGCCCAGAAATACTATCACGCTCCAAAGGGAGCTTAAACAGGCCCCTGCATGCCTCAAACTCCAGGCTTTACTATCTGTTGGAAGCAAGTAAAGAATCCCTCTTCTCATTATATCAGAGCCCGCTCCTAATATAAAACTAGGTAAAAAGGGCATGAGATAGCCCTCAAGGATGGGAAATGAGTAATGAAGTGAACCACTTATTTGGTTTCTGTAAATAGCCTACACCATAAGCCTTAATAGCCCACACCGTAAGCCTTAGTAGCCCGCACCATAAGCCGTAGCAGCCTGCCTCAGACCTCCAAGGTCATAGGAGACTGATACCACACTCAGCTACTCCCACCCAAGGACCTGTGCAAATGCTGACCACCAAGGTCATAGGAGACTGATTGGTCCACGAGGGGCTTGAACAAATTAAACTAATTGGCTTAGAAACTATGGAGTGGCACAAACTGACTGGCTCGCACCCCGTGGGCTCCTGATGTTAAAAAAAATGATTGGTCTAATGCACAGGCTTTGTTAGAAACCCTATAAAAACTGTCCCGTTCCTGCATTCGGGGCTCTGCAGTCCTCTACCCCTGCACGGTGTACGACTGTGGGCCCCAGTGCGCTTGGAATAAAATCCTCTTGCAGTTTGCATCAAGACCGCTTCTCGTGAGTGATTTGGGGTGTCACCATATCTGGGCAGAGCATGGGGTCCCCATCTTGGGGTTCCTTCACAAGCACTGGTACTTGATAAACCATCTCCTCAGCCACTCCTTTTACATTTTAACAAGTCCCTTTTCATTTGTGAAATCATTTCTAAATCTGTGTAATCAGCCATAAACTTCAGAGGACAGCCAATAGTGTTCTTCTTAGGAAAGCCATCTACTTCTCTTTGAGACAAGGTCTCTCATTGGTCTGAGTCTCACTGACTGTCCTGGCTGGCCATTGAGCTTAAGGATCCTCCTGTTTCTGGCTCACCAGTGTTGGAATTATGGGAGCTCACGGCCATGTCTGTCATTTTTAGGAAGGTGTTGGGATTGAAATCACGTGTTTCTGCTTGTGAGACAAGCACTTTGCCCACTGACCCACCTCTCTAGCCTTTTATCAGTAATTTTAAAGATTATCTAAGATGAGAGCCATCTAAGCCAGTTTCTGGTCTTTGTTAAATGTTCTGTTTCACCTCAGTCATACCATCTGTTATGTGTTTTCTGTTCAGCTGCTTTTCTGTTTTCTTGCCATAAGAATTGTGTAGTTGCAACAGAAATCATATGGCTGCCAAAACCTGAAGTGTTGACTACCTGGCTTTGGATAGATACATTTATCTACAGGAATTTCCTATTTGAAAATATATGATTGTTCAGGGAAAACTGGTTTTGGTATTACAGAAATATGGTATAAATGAACTCTGCAGTCTTTCTGGATATATTACATGAAAATCATGTTTCCCTTATTTCAAATTTAGCTGGCAGTTGTGTATATAGGGGCAAAACTTTATAACACATAAACTGAAAAGTGGAACATGGAAAAGTAGAAGAGTGCTCTCTATATTGAGTGTAAGGAGGTTTATATGAATTTTGACTAATACACCATTGCACTTGTAGCTATCATTGTGTTGTCTTTACTGGGTAGAAATTGAAGCTTAGAGGCTTAAAGTAACAAAACAATGTATGTGCATAGCCATCACTCCATGCTGGGTCTGGATAAATACTCTGTTCTACAACCTAAATGGACAGTGTATGCCAGGGCTTTAGTATTTCTTAGTCTTATTAATTGAGGTAGAGGGTCTTTTATTATTCTTTATAAATAAGAAGGGGTATGCAGTTGGACACAGTTCCATTGTGGCTACTTCAGTCTTCCTGAAGATTATGTCATCAAAATGTAGAATTTCCTTTGCATCATAGACATCTTAAAAGAGTTCTTACTAGATACATATTCTTGGACTCTACATATTGCATATTATTGGCTAGAAATAGAACTCTAGGGATGAACAATTAGATAATTAATGGATGTGTTTGAAACTAGTTCTTCTCTCATCATTAACAGTTATTTCTACTGATAAATAATAGTACTAGACTTGAAATGTATCAGTAGATCCTTTTCCTTTTCAAGGGAGCTAGGGTCAGCAATATTTCACATGCTAATTAACTGCTAGCAGCTCAAAGGGTTTTTTTCTGGTTCTGTGTTGATTATCTTTTTTTTAATCTCTCATTCATAAATTTTCTAAGTTCTTCCATTAGGTCTTTTTTTGGCACTGAATTACAGCATATTATGACTCATTCATATGCTCTTGAAGGCATTTTTCTTTGTATGCACTTGCATTTCTTTTCTTTTTTGAATTTAATTTTAGTACATGAGTTGAGAAAAAGTATTGTTTGTCCTCAGAGCAGACGCACACAGTATTTAAGTAGTGAACATGCTTGTCAATCCTTTTACCGTACCTTCAACATTCCCAGAAGAACAGAGCTAATAGGAGACAAGAGTTCTTAAGACATTCTAACATTTACAAGTCATAATTTCTGGGCTGGAGAGATGGCTTAGTGGTTAAGCGCTTGTCTGTGAAGCCTGAGGACCCTGCTTACAGGCTCAATTCCCCAGGACCCATGTTAGCCAGATGCACAAGGGGGCTCACACATCTGGAGTTTGCTTGTTGTGGCTGGAGGCCCTGGAGTGCCCATTCTCTCACTCTATCTGCCTCTTTCTCTCTCTGTCTGTTGCTCTCAAATAAACAAATAAAGATAAACAAAAAACATTTTTAAGTGGTAATTTCTATACTTTTTTCAAAAAATAGTGTTTATCTTGGAATAAAATTTATTTGCTCAGATCATACATGGAACTACAATTGGGTTCAGTAATAAGTCTCTCTCTCTCTCTCTCTCTCTCTCTATATATATATATATATATGTATATATATGTATGTATATATGTATATGTATATGTATATATGCATACTCTATTTTTTTTTAAGTAGAGTCTTGCTCTAGCCCAGGCTGACCTGGAATTCCCTGTGGAATCTCAGGGTGTCCTCAAACTCACAGCAATCCTCATACCTCTGTATTCAACTTTTTTTTTTTTTTAATGAAGTATATAGACTTCTTTGCAAGGCATTCTGAATTGTTTACTAATAAATTTAGATTGTTATTTCTAATTAGCATAATTAAAAGTGACCTATTTGACATTAGCTTAGTACTATAGATGATCTAAATTGATATGTTTTATGTCCCAGAAAAATGTCATTCCAAATACTGAGCAATTTCTTGTTTGTTTCTTTTGTTTTTTGGAGGTAGGGTCTCACTTTAGCCCAGACTACCTGGAATGGACTCTGTAGTCTCAAGCTGGCCTGGAACTCATGGCATTCCTCCTGCCTCTGTCTCCCAGGTGCTGGGACTGAGTGACCTCACCCAATTAAATTTGTTTATTGATGTTTAGCTTATTATTAGAAAAGGTTAATTTGTACATTTTGGAGAGTTATCAAACAGCTATGCTAAAATATTTTTCAAATTTATACTTTTTGTTTTTTACAGTGCTGTATATTTCTCGTGGTTTAAGAAAACCAGAAAGCTTTCTATGACTTTACCTAAATGAAGTTTGTTCTTTGGACATAGTGAAGCCATGACAGACAATTTTGTTAGCAAGGCAGAGTGTAGAGGATTTTACTACAGTAGCCTTGAAAATATTGTTCTTCCCAAAATGTATAGTGTGATCTGTTTAGTGCATTAATGACTTTTTTTTTTCCCCCTAGCTCAGCCTTGTTTAAATTAACCTGACCCTGTGCTTTATTAAAATTTTTGACTTCAGGGAGGAGCTGAGTTTTAGTAATATTTTTCCCTGTGATTCCAAAGAAAATATCTGTGTTTGCATGTTCTCTTATACAGATCCCTGCTTCAATAAACAAGTGTTCAAGAATTTCCTTATGAGCTCAGGCAGTGACTTGGATGTTAGGAGTATTTGCTGCTTTAAACATAAGGACCTCCTTGGCTGGGCATTTCCAAGAATGAATCCCACATAAAAATCTGGGTGTGGTCTTCTGGTTAAGATGGTGGTGTAGGTACCACACCAAAGCAGCATGGGGGGGGGGGAACAACTTAGCAAAATACACACTTTTAGTAAAAAGTGACATGTATAGGAAATTGAAATGGCAGCAGAGAAGTAGGAGAGATCCAGAGCATCCACAGCTGACATAGGCTGGCAGAAGCAGCTCTAGCAGGTCTGCCTACCACAGCAGTGGCTGTGGCACATCAGAAAGCTGCCAGGCTCGGCTTCAGCTGCAGGAAAATCCAGGTGAAAGGAGCTTCCATTCACACTGGAGCTCTCCGCAAACTCAAGAAACGTGAAGGGAGAGTGGCAGTGAACAACAGAGGAGCAGATCACAAGGTAGAAGAACACGTGGAGCAGCGAGAGAACCAGAGCAGCTGCAGCTCCCTCCCCTCCCCCACCACCAGTGCCCAGCTCCAGCGAACAGATCAGCGGTTCAGGGACCGGCCACACCAACTTTAACAATCAGTGGGACCCAAGCAGGAGCAGAGGTAACTGGGATTACACCAGGGAAGGGTCTCACCTGGTCACAAGCTGACTTGGATCCCTCAACAGATCAGAAATCTTAACCTCCTGTTGTCAGGATTAAGGGTGTGGGTGGGACACCACACAACCTAAGGGACAGTTAAGAGGATCTAGTTGTCATAATACCTACTCTTGGATAAGTACTCTGACCTGTTTTTCATTGAAAGTGTACATTAGTTAAATTTTAGAATCTACCTGTGTTTTGTTCCACTCACCCTACTTGAATACTCTCATAGCAGGCAAACCCAACACCTAGGGTCACTTTTGTAGATACTCTGAGAGTCTTGAGAGATACACCAAACGCCTTAAGCTTCTACCCTGAAGTTATATAACATCAGATTGTCTGATATATCTAATAATATCCAGCTAAATGGAAAAACAATCATTAAATAATCCAGGATGCAAAAATATATACATTATAACACAAGAAACACCAAAAATCAAGACAATATAAATCCACCAAAAAGTTTTAATACATCAGAAATGACCTCCAGTGAGAACAAGTTGGAGGAAATACGTGAGAAAGATTTCAAAAGAATGATCATAAATATGTTCAAAGAACTCAAAAAAGAAATCAAAGGAATGAAAGAGGAAGTCAAAGGAATCAAAGAAAACACAGGACACCAATTTAATGAAATAAAGAGGTCAATACTAGACATAAATAAGGAAATAGAAATAGTAAAGAAAAATCAGTCGGAATTACTAGCAATGAAGAACACAGTTAATGAAAGATAAAAAACTCTGTAGAAAATCTTACCAGTAGAATGGATGAAGGAGAGGACAGAATATCTAAGCTAGAAGACCAGGTGGCAGATCTAATACAGTCCAACAAAGAGAAAGACAAACTAATAGAAAAGTATGAGTGGGAATTTCAAGATATTTGGGACACTATGAAAAGATCAAACATAATAATTCAGGTCAAGGAAGAAGAAGAATTTCACTCCAAAGGCATAGTAGGCATCTTCAACAAAATCATAAAATAAAACTTCCCCCAAATTGGGAAAGAGGTACCAATGCAGATACAGGAAACCTTTAGAACAACAGACAGACAAAACCTGGAAAGAACATCTCCTCACCATATTATAATCAAACTACCAAACACACAAACCAAAGAAAAAATATTGAAAGCAGTCAGAGAAAAAATCAAGTTACCTACAAAGGCAAGCCTATCAGGATTACAGCCTATTACTCAACACAAACTTTAAAAGCCAGAAGGGTATGGAGTGATGGATTCCAAGTCCTGAAAGATAAAACTGTGAACAAAGGTTACTTTATCTTACCAAACTATCCATTGAAATAGATGGAGAATAAGGACATTCCATGGCAAAAGAAAGCTAAAGGAGTATTTGAAGACAAAACCAGCTCTACAGAAAATACTTGAAAGAATCCTCCATGCTGAAGAAAAAGAAAAGCACACATATAAGGAACCAGGAAAAACAAACAATACTAAAATACTAGTTAACACAAGAGAGCAAAGGTAAAACTGGAAGAACTACAAAAAAATGGCAAAAATGAATACACATCTTTCAATACATCTCTTAATATCAGTGACCTCAATGCCCCAACCAAAAGGCATAGGTTCGCAGACTGGGTTCAAAAGCAGGATCCTTCAATTTGTTGCCTCCAAGAAACCCACCTTTCTAAAAGGGATGGACACTATCTTAGGGTAAAAGGTTGGAAAATGGTGTTCCAAGCAAATGGACCTAGAAAACAAGCAGGGGTTGCTATCCTAATATCTGACAAGGTAGACTTAAGTCCAACAACAGATAAGAAACATAAGGAAGGTCACTATATATTGATTAAAGGCACCCTCCAACAGGAGGACATTACAATCCTAAACATATATGCACCTAACATGGGGGCCCCCAAATTCATCAAACAAACACTATTAGAACTAAGGTCACAGATAACACCAAACACAATTGTAATGGGTGAATTCAAAACCCCACTCTCATCATTTGACAGGTCATCCCAAGAAAAAATAAATAGAGAGGCATCTAGACTAAATGAGGTCACAGAAGGAAGGGACCTAACAGATATCTATAGGACATTTCATCCAAATGCTGCAGAATATATTCTTTTCAGTAACACTTGGAACATTCTCTAAAATAGACAATATATTAGGACACAAAGCAAATCTTAACAAAAAGGAAAATTGAAATAATTCCTTGCATTCTACCTGACCACAATGGAATCAAACTACAAATCAATAGCAAGTAATGCTATAGAGCATACACAAAATCATGGAAATTAAACAACACACTACTAAATGATGAATGGGTCAATGATGAAATCAAAATTTTATAGAGTCAAACGATAATGAGAACACAACATACCAAAATCTCTGGGACACAATGAAGGCAGTTCTAAGAGGTAAATTTATAGTTATAAGTGCCTATATTAAGAAATTAGAAAGGTCACCAGTAAATGACCCAATGCTTCACCTTAAAGTCTTGGAAAAAGAAGAACAAGGCAAACCAAAAATCAGTAGATGGGAAGAAATAATAATAAAGATTAGGGCAGAAATTAATAAAATACAACCAAAAAAAAAAATCCAAAGAATCAATGAAACAAAGAGGTCATTCTTTGAAAAGATAAACAAGATTGATAAACCCTTAGCAAATCTGACCAAAAGAAAGAGAGAAGAGACACAAATTAATAAAATCAGAGATGAAAAAGGTAACATCACAACAGATGTCAGAGAAATTCAAAACATCATAGGGACATACTATAAAAGTATATACTCCACAAACTATGAAAATCTGAAAGAAATTAATGATTTCCATGATTTATATGACCTACCTAAATGAAATCAAGATGAGATTAATCACTTAATTAGACCTATAACAAGCATGGAGATCTGAACAGTTATAAAAAATCTCCCAACTAAAAAAAGGCCAGGCCCAGATAGATTCACAGCTGAATTTTACCAGACCTTCAGGAAAGAACTAACGCCATTTCTTCTTAAGCTTTACCATAAAATAGAAAAAGAAGCAATCGTACCAAAGTCCTCTAAAGCCAGAATCACCCTGATACCAAAACCAGGCAAAGATATAACAAATAAGGAAAATTACAGACCAATCTCCCTCATGAACATAGATGCAAAAATTCTCAACAAAATATTGACAAACAGAATATAAGAATATATCAGAAAGATCATTCACCCTGACCAAGTAGGTGTTATCCCAGAGATGCAGAGATGGTTCAACATATACAAATTGATAAATGTAATACATTATATAAATGGACTCAAGGACAAAAATCACATGATCATCTCATTAGACACAGAGAAAGTGTTTGACAAAATCCAACATCCCTTCATGATAAAAGTCCTACAGAGACTGGGAATAGAAGAAATACATCTCAATATAATAAAGGCTATTTATGACAAGCCTACAGCCAACATATTACTAAATAGGGAAAAACTGGAAGCTTTTCCAATAAAATCAGGAACAAGGCAAGGGTGTCCACTCTCCCCACTTTTATTGAATACAGTACTGGAAGTTTTAGCCAAAGCAATAAGGCAAAAGACACACATAAAGGGGTACAAATTGAAAAGGAAGAGATCAAGTTATCATTATTTGCAGATGGCATGATTCTATATATAATGTGCCCTAAAGACTCTACCAGCAAACTGTTAGAGTTGATAAACACCTACAGCCATGTAGGAGGATACAAAATAAATACACAGAAATCAGTAGCCTTCATATATGCTACCAACAAACACACAGAGAATGAATCAGAGAATCACTCCCATTCACAATTGCATTAAAGAAAGTAAAGTACCTTGGAATAAACCTGTCCAAGGAAGTAAAGGATCTCTACAATGAAAACTATAAACACTCAAGCGAAAAATTGCACAAGACACTAGGAAATAGAAAAACATCCCTTGTTCCTGGATTGGAAGAATCAATATTGTGAGAATAGCAATCTTACCAAAATCAACCTACACATTTAAAGCAATCCCCATCAAAATTCCAAAGGCATTCTTCACGGAAATAGAAAAAAAAATCCAAAAATTCATTTGGAATTACCAAAAACCCTGGAATATCTAAAATAATACTGAGCAACAAAAATAAGGTGGGAGGTAACACCATAGCACCATATCTGATTTTTACCTATACTACAGAGCCATAGTAACAAAAATATCATGCTACTGGCACAAAAGCAAATATGTAGATCAATGGAACTCCATAGAGGACGCAGACGTAAGTCTAGGTAGCTATAGCAACCTGATATTCAATAAAAATGCCAAAAATTCTCTATGGAGAAAAGACAGCCTGTTCAGCAAATTGTGCTGGGAAAATTGGATATGTATCTGTAGAAGGATAAAAATATATTCTTCTCTTTCTCCATGCACAAGAATGAAGTCCAAATGGATTAAAGACCTAACATCAGACCTAAAACTCTGAAATTGCTAGAGGAAAAAGTAGGGGAAACCCTCCAACATATTGGTCTTGGCAAAGACTTTCTGAATATCACCCCAATTGCTCAGGCAATAAAACCAAAGATTAACCACTGGGAGCTCATGAAATTAGAAAGATTTTGTACTGAAGAAGACACTGTGAATAAAGCAAAGAGGCAACCTACAGAATGGTAAAAACCTTTTGCCAGCTATATATCTGATAGAGGATTAATATCTAGGATATACAAAGAGCTCAAAAAGTTAAATAATAAGTAATCAAACAGGCCAACCAAAAAAAAAAAAAATGGGCTATGGAACTAAAAAGAGAGTTCTCAAATGAAGAAATACGGATGGCATATAAGCATCTAAAAAATGTTCTACATCCCTTGTCATCAGGGAAATGCAGATTAAAACTACATTGAGATTCCATCTCACTCCTGTCAGATTGGCCACCATCATGAAAACAAATGATCATAAATGCTGGCAGGGATGCGGAAAAAGAGGAACCCTTCTACACTGTTGGTGGGAATGCAATCTGGTCCAGACATTGTGGAAATCAGTGTGGAGGTTCCTAAGACAGCTAAAAATTGATCTACCATATGACCCAGCTATAGCACTCCTAGGCATATATCCTAAGGACTCATCTCATTCCCTTAGAAGTACATGCTCAACCATGTTTATTGCTGCTCAATTTATAATAGCTGGGAAATGGAACCAGCCTAGATGTCCCTCAACTAATGAGTGGATAATGAAGATGTGGCACATTTATACAATGGAGTTCTACTCAGCAGTAAAGAAAAATGAAGTTATGAAATTTGCAGAAAAATGGATGGACCTGGAAAGGATTATACTAAGTGAGGTAACCCATGCCCAGAAAGCCAAGTGCCACATGTTCTCCCTCATATGTGGATCTGTGCTACAGATGATTGGGCTTCTGCGTGAGAAGGAAAATACTTGGTAGCAGAGGCCAGTAAGTTAAAAAGGAGATACAAAGGGAAGAGTAAGGAAGGGAGGAGGGTACTTAATAGGTTGGTATTGTATATATGTAAGTCCAATGATTGAGAAGGGGAGGTAATATGATGGAGAGTGGAATTTCAAAGGGGAAAATGTGGCGGGGGGGGGAAGGGAGGGTATTACCATGGGATATTTTTTATATAACCATGGAAAATGTTAATAAAAATTAAATAAATAAAAAAACTACATTGAGATTCCATCTCACTCCTGTCAGATTGGCTACCATCATGAAAATGATCATAAATGCTGGCAGGGATGTGGAAAAAGAGGAACCCTTCTACACTGTTGGTGGGAATGCAACCAGGTCCAGCCATTGTGGAAATCAGTGTGGAAGTTCCTAAGACAGCTAAAAATTGATCTACCATATGACCCAGCTATAGCACTCCTAGGCATCCTAAGGACTCATCTCATTTCCTTAAAAGTACGTGCTTCAACCATGTTTTTTGCTGCTCAATTTATAATAGCTGGGAAATGGAACCAGCCTAGATGTCCCTCAACTGATGAGTGGATAATGAAGATGTGGCACATTTATGCAATGGAGTTCTACTCAGCGGTAAAGAAAAATGAAGTTATGAAATTTGCAGGAAAATGGATGGATCTGGAAAGTATTATACTAAGTGAGGTAACCCATGCCCAGAAAGCCAAACACCATATGTTCTCCCTCATATGTGGATCCTACCTACAGATGATTGGGCTTCTGTGTGAGAAGGAAAAAAGTCAGTAGCAGAGGCCAGTAAGTTAAAAAGGAGATATAAAGGGAAGAGAAAGGAAGGAAGAAGGGTACTTAATTGGTTTGTATTGCATATATGTAAGTGGAAGAATAGATTAACAGGGGGTGAAAAGGCCCAAAGTGAGGTCAGGGGAAGAGATTGAGTAAAGGAAAGGTAGAGGGAGGGCTAATCAAAATCTAAGAGGATGCAAATAAATCATATGGAATCCTCTGGTTTCGGACAATGGAACACTCAGGAGCCATAGATCATTGTCAGAAAATTTTCAGTGCCAGGGATGGGATACCTCCAGTGAGTTGTTGGCTAGGGAGGTCCCTGATGCCACCAAACATTATAGGCCATTGGTTTCCCATCAGAAATAGATGATAAGACCCTATTGCTGAAGACTCCACAAACTTGGGCTGCAAGGCCACTGAAAAATCCTGCTGGAACTGAGCTGATGCCCTCCTCCATTTAGACCAGCTGACAGAAAGCTGGAAGAAGCCATTCTACATGTATGTAGTTCAATGGGAGAAAGAGATATCACCAAGTGAAGATACTCAACAGAGGACACTACAAGCCTTATAATGGGACAGCCAGGCCAAATGTGCCAACAGGTGCAATAGTGGCAGGTCTGCCATGGTAGAAACCAACCGCCCTCCAATTGGACTGGAGGCCTGCTCCAAGTGGGGGGGAACACATCCCCTATACTGAAAACTTAAAACAGGGTTAGTTATGAGCCCTAGGGGTTTAACATCTACTGATGTCTGGAAAAATGTATATACTGTGCTTATGAAACTGCCCAGTAAGTACTTCTCTTAATATTTATATCCTTATATTAATGCTACTCTCGCTTTGGGTAGAGAGTCTTCTCTTTCTAGATGGCAGCGACCTTGGGATGACTCAGAACGTATCATAGTGCTGGAAAGAAGTGACTGGAGTACTGAGTAACATCTCGATCACATCTTCCAAGGCTCAGGGTCTAATGAGGGAGAGGTGGTGGAAAGAATGTAAGAGCCAAAGGAAGGGTAGGACTCCTTACAACGTGCTCCCTCCAGACATAAAATGGCCTGTATATCCATAACCTCATAGTGCCTGACACTACCTACACAAGACCATCATAAGAGGAGGAAAAGATCATGACATCAAAATAAAAGAATGATTGAGATGGGGAGGGGATATGATGGAGAATGGAATTTCAAAGGGGGAAGTGGGGGGAGGAGGGAGGGCATTACCATGGGTTATTTTTTATAATCATGGGAAATGTTAATAAAAATTGAGAAAAAAGTAATAAATTTTAAAAAAGAAATCAAAATAAAATGAATTTATATGTTTAATTTTAATAAATTTACTTGAAAATGAAAAAAAAGTCTGGGTGTGGCTACTCAAACCTGAAACCCTACTCTCCAGAGGGAAGACACTGAAGAATCACTGAGACTAACTGATGGACAGCAGATTGGGGTCAAGGGAGAAACCCCTTCTCAGGCAACATGTGAATGAGCAATAAGAAATTGACACCCATGTTCTCTTCAGGCCTGCACACATGGACACATAAGGCATGCACATCTGTGCACACACATGAATACATTACACACAATACCACACATAACACAACACACACACACACAACACACCTCTTAAAGTTAGATGTTAGGGCTGTATAGTTTCGAGACTAGAAGTGGTTTTTCTTTTTAAAAGTAACACTGAATATTACTTATCACCCATCATTTCATTGAGCAACTTGAGAATGGAGAGAAATTTGGGGAAGTCCAAATCAGCCCAATTTTCTCTCCGGTGAAGAGGGTGCAGAGGTCCTTGTGTGGCTTGCCTTTGTGCTGGAGACACTTGCACTGAGGGAGCTGTCCCTCTGCTGATGCATGGGCAGAGAGAAATCAGCAATATGCCAAATGATTTTCAGAAGAAGTTTCCCCCAAGGGTTAAGAATCAGGATCATCATTGCTCCAGCGTGATTTGCAGCCCCCCATTTACAGCCTTCTCTCCAGTAGCAAATATACTAACTGAAAATGCAAGGTGTTGCCTTCTTAATTTTTCTACCTCTCTGCCTAAGCTGAATTTCTCAAATGCCAATTCAGTATTGTCACCTTATTTCCTACATGTAGCTGAGTGAAGCTTAAAAATTCATGAAATGCTCTCAGTCGCTCTAAATGGAATAAGAGATAGCTTATGCTGAGCCAAATATGAGTGACCACGGCTTGTAGAACAGAGGTTTAGGTTGCCTGAAATGATGTGCTCCACTGTCGAAGTAGTAACATGAATGTTTTATAGTCACAGAACCAAAGAGCGTTTGCCAGATGCCTCATTGGGGACATGTAGTAAGCAGGTTATAGCATAGTGAGAAATCTTATATGCTTCATATGCTATGTGATGGCATCTTATCTTTTGAGTTGGATAATTACCTGTTAGTCAAAAGGCTGTTAGATCAGGTACAGAGGTTGGTAATACAGGATCTAAAGACAGCACCAGGAACTTTTGGCTTTGGATCTCCAGCATTCCAAGTCACCACAATCACAAAGATTGAATCAGTCAGTCTGCAAAACTGCCCATAGGTTCGTCTTTTTTAGGGAACTATATTTTACAGAGTCTTAGTTTGACATTTCTTTTTTAAATAACTTAACTCAGGAATAGGGCATGGGGGGGGGGGTGTTCCCTGAATCACAGAAGCCTCTTACGGCTTTCTAGTGACTCCTAAGTGGTAAGTGGGAATATTATATGTTGGAGTTTACTCAAGTTATATATTAGAGTGGAAGTTACAGGGTGGTTGTGGAACACTTATCTAACATGTGTGGGACCCAGTGTTCATTAATAAAGAGAAATTTTAAAAAAGTATGTGCTATGTCCTATGCATTATAGGCTGCACCACATTAGGTTCTTCAGTTTTCCCCCATTCCAGTGTGTACTTACGTGAGTGCTAGGCTCTTAATTATTTTTTAACCTGGATTGCATTGTATCATACTTCTGGACAAGATCTTTTAGTGGTTTTTCTAGCAGCAGCAGGGGTGGAGGTGCAGTTCCCCACTGGTCCCTGTAGCAGCCTGAGGAGTTCCCTAAGTCTTTTAGGAAGTCAAGCTCAGGCTAAACCAGATCTAGGACCATGTTATGGAAAAGAATTTCAGGATGAGCAAATATTAAGGAGAGTTGGGATTTAGTAAAAAAAGAAAGAAGGGCTGGAGATGGGCTAGCGGTTAAGGCACTTGCCTGCAAAGCCTAAGGACCTAGGTTTAATTCCCCCGGACCCATGTAAGCCAGATACACAAAGTGGTGCATGAATCTGGAGTTCATTTTCAGTGGCTGGTGTGCCCATTTTTTTTCTCTCTCTCTGCCTCTTCATTTCACACACACACACTCTAAAATAAATAAACAAATAAATAAATAAAATAAAAATAGAAAGAAAAGAGCCTGGGAGATAGGTCAGTAGAGAAAGTGTTTGCACACATGCATGAGGACCTGACTTCAGATTCCCAGCAGCTATATGAATGCTGGTTGTGGCACACATGCCCACAATGCCAGCATTCAGAAGATGGAGGCTTGAGTATTCATGGGGCATCTGGCTAGCTGTAGATTCAGTGACAGACCATTATTAGCAAGGTAGAGAGCAGCTGAGGAAGATACCTTATGTCTACCTCTTTCCTCCACCTACATGCATGTTCACCTCCCCCCCACACACATGTGAAGCCACATGCATCTAAACACACATATACACAGGGACACACCACACATATATAGACAGAGAAAGACACTTAGGGAAATAATAAGACACACCCAAGAGCACAGGTGTGGCTTCTTAAAGAAGAGTTGTAATTAAGAGTCTTTACCATATGTGTCGTTTGGTGTCTCTCAAACTTGACTCAAAGGGTTGCTAAGAATTTTTTTTCTCTTCTCTTTTTTAATTAATAACATTATAGAATAGCTGCAGAAGTGCTTTGAATGGGATTACACTCTGACAACATGAAACCAAGGCTCCACTAGGGTTGCACAAGAGGATTAGCACATATGCTTTCCTATACATGGGCTTTCTAGTGGATAAGCCTAGGAAATTACAGGTTTACAGCTGGGAAGGAAGAGGGCCCTTAAGCAAGCATCAGTTGTATTGGAATTCATGATTTTCAACTGCAATGTGGTTTCAAACAGACTTTCGTCAAAGACTCCCTTCACTTTCCTTTGTTCCCATAGTTTTCCTTGTCTTTGTATCCTGCTCAGTTTTAGTACCACTGTAGAATGATATCAAACTCATTTTTATGACATTTTAAGTCTCTCATATGAAGTTTTACTCTCCTTGCTTTTTTGTTATTTTAAAGAATTGTTTGAGGTCCTCTGACATATCCTTTCTTCCTTCTCCCCCTCCCTTCCTCTTCTTCTCTTATTCCTTTTCCCATTCTTGTTCTCTTCAGCCCTTTCTGCTGGCCATTGATACTGGTTCATCTTTCTCATGTATCTACTTCAAACATTAAGTACTGTTTCATGCATTTGCACATCTATGTTCTTGTTTGTATTTCACCCCAACCTGACTGCTGCAGTTATACCACCTAGACAGCTGTAATATTTGCTCCATGATCTACTTAGTATCATCTAGAATCCATTCTCCAGAGATCTTTTCTCCTTTTATTATAAATGTGGTCATTTTACTTTTCTCTCTCCCTCCTCTTCCCTTTTTGTGTTGTTCCTTTCTTCTTCCTTCCTTCTCATTGTCTATGCTTCCCTTATCTACTCTTTTCCTTCTTTTTCACAATTCTTTACTAGTTCTCTCAGCTATCCTTGTCAACTCTCCCTTCTCCAGGTCCCTGGCACATGACTTTTGCATTCTCATAGATGGTGGTACTTGTTAATGATTTACACTGAATTTATTTAAAGGTAGTAAACTGATGAACACTTAAAATACCAAGGAAATCATCTATTTTTAAAATATTTATTTATTATTGGAGACAGAGGAAGAGAGAGAGAATGGGTGTGTCAGGGCCTCTAGCCACTGCAAACTCCAGATCCATGTGCCATTAAGTGTATCTGGCTTACATGGGACCCAGAGAATTGAACCTGGGTCCTTAGGCTTTACAGGCAAGTGCCTTAACCATGAAGCCATCTCTCCAGCCTATCTATGTTGTTTAGAATAACCTGAATGTTTTTCTCTACCACTGGCTTAGTTTATTTTGTCATGCTCTAACCAAATCCCAGAGGATAATGAAGAATGTTTCCTTGACTGATGAGCCCATTACCACATAGGGAGAACCCCTCCCATCACAACATGACAGAGAAGCAAAAGGAAATGTCTACATGCAGAAGTGTCCAAATACATTATGTACCTCTCACTTTATATAGGACATACATGATCCTGAGAACTAACCTAATCCTCTTAGAACTACATTAATTCTTTCTGAATGGGGTGCTCCCATAACTAGTCACCTCTCAAAGTCCCCATCATTTCTTTAGGGGATGGATTTAGTCACAGCAATGACAATGTTAATGAAATTAATTTTTGTTTTATATGATTTTTTTCATTGTGAAATGTAGTTTCTCTTACTATATTAAACTGCTATTATAATAATTATAATAATAATAGTGATCTTTATTTTGAAGATTATAGGAGACAACTAAAGTGACAGTGAATTTCTGGTAGAATTATGTTTGCTCTCCACCAATGCTATCAGATTTGAGTTCCTGTCACAACATACTTTGATTTTTCTTCTAAATCATTCCTGAACTGATAGTGTATCAATGCACTGGCATACTGATTAGAACCAGGGAGATGCAAGAATCAATCAGTGCAGGAAGATTAGACCTCCTCTCAACCCTGTGTGTCTCTGAGAGGCTAGTGCTCTGCTCATGACCTAGTGGAGATGTTTGCACATTTTTAGCTTGAAGATTTGAAATGATCATGCTCATATTGTTGGAGCCTAACCCGTGTGTGAAAGAAAAAAGAAAGGTAATTAATGAGGTAAAAGGATCCAAGGTTAGACATAATTAGTTGTGCTCTGTGCTTCATGGTAGTGGTGTTGTGTTTTTCTTTTTTTTAAACATTTATGTAAAACAGTGAAGAAAATGAACTACCCAACTTTAATGTGTAACAACTCTGTAGATAAGTATTATATACCTAAATTATGCACTTTTTGACTGCTTCTTAGGAGATCAATTTAAGTGATTATGTCTGTTTAATTCTTTTTGTAGAGCTTCTGTGTAATACATTTGTAATTTCATGGAAGAAAGAACTGTCTGACTCCCAATTTATATAGATTAACCTTTCTTCCTAGGCCATCTAAGGGAGAGATAAGCTCCTAGGGCCTTACGGGAAGGGTTGAAGGACTGACTTTTGTGAGAGGAATCTTGAGTGTGAGCTCTAGTTTTCCCAGAATCAAAATCAAATTGTGTTTGTCAGATGACTTAAGTTTTTATGTTGGTTTTTCTTATTCTTAAAAGAAGATTTCAAAAATTGCTTTTTCCCCAGTGACATGTTCTCCTCATAGTGCTTAAAGTTTTCATCTCACAGTTGTATGTTGTCTGAAATAGCACCATTTTAGGATTAATTTGGTGCTTAACTCTCTTTACAAGAAACATATTAAATGCTTTTCACAGGCTTAAGTGCTGCCGAAGATTCCTACTATTGGTTAGATATGAATAAACTATTTACAGAAAAGGAAACACAAACTTTTTTTTTCAACGTCTCCCCTGACAGGTTATAAGACAAACACTAAGTTTGCCTGAGTTTTAAAGGGTATTTCCTTTGCCCCACTTGAATGGCCAATAAAGACATAAGTCCAAATGGCAAAGTGAAAGGGGGAAGAAACACAAACTTTTAAACAGATGAAAAATGGTCAGTTACCCTTATAACAAAAAAGTACAAATTAAAATTTGGGGTAACTGTTATTTTCTTTCTTGTGATCCCCAAATATCAGAATATTTTGGTAGTGAAAGTTTAGGCATTCTGACATGCTGTTGGTGGTGTCCTGTGGAAGGTCGTTTAGCAATATCCGTCATAGATGGGTATGTCCAATAACACCTCCCCTAGGGACATGTCCAAATATCTATCTACAAACTGTTCATTGAACTATTATTTTTAAAAGTAAAATATTAAAAAGCAACTAACTATCTTATTAGTATGGCACTACTTAAACCAATTATAGTCCATTTATGCAGTGGAATACTGACCAGCTTTTAGAAACATTTAGAATAATGAGCTCTTTATGTACTCATATAGGGGTCAGGCCATGTTATTAAGTACTTTAAAAACAGGTATCTGACACAATGCAGAGTGGGCTACTTCCTATTCATTAGGAGAAGAGATTGTGTATTTCTATTTATTTATGTATATGCAGACACACATAAAGATTTAAGAAGAAAGCCGGGCGTGGTGGCGCACACCTTTAATCCCAGCACTCGGGAGGCAGAGGTAGGAGGATCGCCGTGAGTTCAAGGCCACCCTGAGACTACAGAGTTAATTCCAGGTCAGCCTGGACCAGAGTGAGACCCTACCTCGAAAAACCAAAAAAAAATTAAAAAAAAATAAGATTTAAGAAGAATACCTAAAATATTATGGTAGCAGGTATAAGGGAAAATTACCACTACATCGCTTTGACTTTTTTTGAATAATTTTTTTGTTTATTTTTATTTATTTATTTGAGAGTGACAGACAGACAGAGATAGAAAGAGGGAGGGAGAAAGAGAGAGAGAGCAAGAGAGGAAGAGAGAGAGAATGAATGGGTGCACCAGTGCCTCCAGCCACTGCAAATGTACGCCAGATGTATGCACCACCTTGTACATCTGGCTTACGTGGGTCCTGAGGAATCAAGCCTCAAACCAGGGTCCTTAGGCTTCACAGGCAAGAGCTTAGCCACTAAGCCATCTCTCCAGCCCATGCTTTTACTTTTGTTTGTAATTTTTTGAAACATACATTATCTCTTTCAGGTTGCTATTAGAAGCCAGCCTAATGTACCCAAGAAGCTATCTCAAAAATTAGGAAAAAAACACATGAATATCATATGGTAATATGAAGTTAACTTACTTACATTATTTTTTAAACAACCATTTGAAATGGAACTGGGATTTTGATTGGTGGAGAGGCAGAGCTAAGCAGTTGCAGGAAATTTAGTCCTTAGGTGAGACAGAATCTCACCTCTAACCTAGTATAGAGTCAGCTTGGTGCCTTTTGAGAGAAAAGTGAAATTGAGTGCTGGGAGCTTTGTAAGAAAACAGAGGTGAAGGGATGCTGAAGGCTACCTTAAATGACTGCAAAACTTTTATTTCCAGCAACTTAATTTTCAGCAAAGCAACAGATAGGCAGGATATCCCTTACCCACTCTGCCTCTGTGTGAGTTGGAATATAAAGCAGAATCAAGAAGAGAATGTAAAGAAAGGCTGTGAATTCATATATGAGTGAGGCTTCTTACAGATCAAATATATTGAATTACCTAGTCTGAGTACCTGAAAATTTTTGGAAGTGTGTAACTGTTTTTAATGGCATTTCAACTTTCAACAAACTCTCAAACTGTTGGGAGATTAATTAAGGGCTGCATGTAATCATTTTCAGGGTCATAGACCCTGTTGTTCATGATAATCATGGGCTTTACTCCTTGGCATATGGCCTGTTTTCTCGATACCTTCTGTTTACCCTATAGCATTGATTTTATAATTCTGCAGTCAAAGCAGAAATCATGAAGCATTCTGACAAGACTGGGAACTGTCAGGGAGGCATGGCCATGGGAATAAAGCATTCTAAAAGGATCCCATTTTTATGTATTTATCATTATTCTCAGGGTTGAATTAGCCTGATGTATGAAGGATGATTTATTTCAGTTAGCATCAATGTGACTAGCTCTACGTTCCATTCATTTATTCATTATGTGCATATATTTCTCAATATTTGGATACTCTGCATGATTGTGGATTCAGTGGTGAATCAGACAATTAACTTATTACATGGCAGTCTTACAGATACAAGCATCACCTACTTTGTCCACGTATAGCTCTGCCCCAATTTCATTGCAAAATATTGTAAAGTAGGAGGGAAAGGGGAAGAAAATGACTAGCTACTCAACTACTGTTTCTTAAACATTCTAATCTCTTATTCAAGTAGTTTTATTTATTAGAATCTTCATCGAAGAATATTTTTATCTTTTAAAAGAACAATTCGTTGGTCACTGTAGAGTACTTGCAAACACACCACAGTGTGTCTGATGTCAGAGATGAATGGCAATGTGTAAATGATGATGTGTAGAGTATGTGGTAGTTACCCTCTCATTGGTAGGACAAAACATCTGACCACAAGCAGCTTATGGAGGGGAAGAATTTACTTTGGCTTGCAGATTCCAGGGAGATTTCATCATGGACAGCGAAATGTAGCATAAGCCACAGCATCGTCGCATATCAGCATGGAGGAAGCAGCAGGAGTGAGCTGAGCTGATACTGGCAAGGGGAACAGAACTGTAAAATCTTAGGGCCTGTGCCCAGTGCCACGCCTCCTCCAGTAAGGCTGTTCCTCTTGAAGGTGCCTCAACTTTCCCAAAGTGCCACCAGCTATTCACCAGGTATTCAAACACATAAGCCAATGAGGGACATTTTATTCAATACAGCCCAAGTATAATGTTAAAAATAATTGTGGAGTTCTTGTCGGAGTCCTGATTAATTGTTACTTAATAAGACTATGGTAATATGAAGGTTACTTTTTCTCTGAACTGTGCTTTCAATGGAAAAACAAAATATATCTTCCAGAGACCTTCCCAGGATTAGAGGTATCTATTATGTGTGCTCACACCTGGAGCTCTGCAAATGCTAACCATTATTGGTAATTAATTTAGAAATAATTGACCGTTAACAGCTTATGTGGTGGTGCTTGTGTTTGATAATGCATTTTAAGTTTCAGTCTGGGAGACTGAGCTCCTTTGTCTTTGGGCTTTTCACAACTAACTTCACACTCGGGGTACCACCCAGTTCACTGTTCATATGTCTTTGTAAGTTGATACGGCATTGCATTTGAGATGGGTAATGACCCTTTGATTTGATTCCTAAATAGGAAGAAGTGAGATGAAGGCAGACGAAGAGAGCTTGAGATAGATAGGTGAGCAAAAGCAGCGAGATGAATGCTGCCTGACTCTCTCATCCCCATTCTCTGCCTCTGGCAAGGGGCCAGCTGTTTGCTTACATCAAACTTCTATGCGCCCTGGCACTGATAAAGCACACTCTCCTGAGAGAAAGCCCTGCTGGCAATTGCATTTCAAAGAAGAAACTTAAAGTTTGAGAATTATTACAGTTTTTAGAGTGTTACATTAAGCATAAGATGTGTAAGGAGCCAGAGCCAGGCGTTGGCATTCGCCCAGGAAGGGACATGCCAAACCTTCATTCAGGAACACAGGGAGAGGGGATGTCACACAAAAACCTGTCTTTCAGAAACTGTGTGATATAGGAGGTTTAAGCTAGAGAATCAACCCTCACATACGTACTCTGATGAACTCTGGCCACCTAAGAATAGCCGTATCTTCTGGTCAGTGAGGGAGGAATATATTTCAAGTTCCATTTATTTTCTATTCTAGTCTGTTTGCTCTACTGTGCTTCTCCTCCCCATCAGGGGCCACTTCCCCCCCCCCATTGTTACTTTAAAATTATGTATTTATGTGGGGCGGGGAGTAAGGGAGAGTATGTAGTGACAGTTGACTCTGCCATTGCAAATGAATTCCAGAGACATGCGCCACTTTGTGGGTACTGGGGAATCAAACCTGTGCCAACAGGCTTTGCAAGCCAGCACTGTTGACCATTGAGCCATCTCCCCATCCCCTGTTGTTACTTTTGACTGCACTTTCATTACTGTTCCTCTTGCAGCTTTTTTTAAAGCATCCTCACATTGCCTACTTTTTTTTTTCTGCTAAGATCAGAAACAAAATAAAGGTGTCCACTTCATCCATTTCTATTCAATATAGACTTGAACTTTTAGCTAGACCAATAAGATAAGATAAGGAAACAAAAGGTATAAAAATAGAAAAAAAGAAAGCTTAAGTACCCTTGTTTGCAGATGATATATTACATATAAGATATCCTAAAGAATCCATCAAAAAATTCCTAGAACTCATAAAAGCTTTAGCAAAGTGTCAGGATACATAATTAAGCAACAAAATCAGTAGCTTTCTTATACATCAACAATAAACATATGGAGAAACAAATGAAGGAAATAACCTCATTTATACTGGCTTCAAAAGAAAACACCTTGAAACGAATCTGTTCCTTTTCTTTCTAAAATTTAGTTTTTCCATTTCCCTTCTACCTCTCATAGAGACTGTAACAATCTAGGTCTGGGTCGGTTTTTCTTTCCCTCTGTTAGTCTGGTCTCACTATACAGGCCACACTGGCTTGGCAATCACTCAGCTGCTAGGCCGGCCCAGAAGCCACAACCCTCCTTGCCTCAGCCTGAGCGCTGGCACCACAAGGCCTGCACCACCACGTCAGCCCTCAGTCTACTCTCACTTAAGGTTCATTTATCTCAGAGATACCATTTAGATCTCTTGATAGGTGAGTGAACAGGAAAAAAAATCCTCTATGCTACCAAAAGATACTCAAAATGGTCTTCTAGGTTGGCAGTGTAGCTCAATAGTAGAACATGTCCCCAGCATGCCTGAGACCCTAGGGCCAATCTACAGCACAACACTGGGAAAAGCCCCCCCCCCCCCCGCATTAAATAATAATTTAAATACTCCTGAGTTAAAACCAAAAACAGAGAAAAATATTGCTGGGCTATAGTGATGGGTGCAGCAGTGAAAGGAGCATGCTCACAGAGCCTGACAGCCTGAGTTCAATTTCCCAGTACCTACATAAAGACAGATGCACAAAGCGGCACATTTGTTTGTAGTGGCAGGAGGTTCTGGTGTGCCCATCACCCCCATTCTATCTGCTTGCAAATAGATATTTTAAATACATTTCACTTTTATTTATTTATTTATATGACAGAAAGAAGCAGAGAGAGAGAATATGAGAACAGGTGCTCCAGGGCCTCCAGCCACTGCAAACAAACTCCAGATGCGTGCACCACATTGTGCATCTGGCTTACATGGGTCCTGGGGAATTGAACCTGGGTCTTTTGGCTTTGCAGGCAAGCACCTTACTCACAAAGCCAACCCTCCAGCCTAAATAAATATTTTTTTAAGAATGGGTATGGTGGCATATACCTTTAATTCCAGCACTCAGGAGGCAGAGGTAAGAAGACTGCTATGACTTCAAGGCCACCCTGAGGCTACACATAGTAAATTCCAGGTCAAACTGAGATAGAGCAAGACCCTGCCTCAAAAAATACTAGATTATCATTGTCTATCACATCTGTCTACTGGAGTTCACTGTCTATTACTTCCTGAGGCAAAAGAATTATACCAGGCCAATCCTTTGATTGTCCCTCAAGCACATTGATTGTATTTCCCTTTGGTCAAATTAGTACTGAAAACATATGCTGAGCTACTAGACATCTTTTTTAAAAGTGTATTGAATAAATAGACTTATCTTTAATAAAAAAAAAAGACCTTGAAATTATAACCTACCTGAGGAAGTGAAAGACCCCCTACAATTACAATAAAAACTTTAAAACACTGAAGAGAGAAATGGATGGGAAGACCTTCCCATGCTCATGGACCTGAAGAATTAATATTTTGAAACATGCCATCCTACTAAAAGCAATCTGCAAATTCAGTGTAATCACAATCAAAATTTAGCATGATTCTTCACAGAAATAGAAAAAAAAATCTTAAAATTCATATGGAAACACAAAAGACCCTGGATAGCAAAAGCAATCTTTTTTTATTAACAACTTCTATACTTACAGACAATAAACCATGATAATTCCTCCCCTCCCCCACTTTCCCCTCTGCTCTCCATCATATCCCCTCCCTCTCTCCATTAGTCTCTCTTTTATTTTGATGTCATCATGTTTTTCTCCTGTTATGAGGGTCTTGTGAAGGTATTGCTAGGCACTGCGAGGTCGTGGATCTTGAGGTCAATTTTTGTCTGGACAGTTGCATTGTAAAGAATCATACCCTTCTTTTGGCTCTTACATTCTTTCCGCCACCTCTTTTGCAATGGACCCTGAGCCTTGGAAGGTGTGAAAGAGATGTTTTAGTGTTGGACACTCCTCCATCACTTCTTTTTTTTCTCAATTTTATTAAACATTTTCCATGATTATAAAGAATATCCCATGGTAATACCCCCCTCCTTCCCTTTTCCCTTTTGAAATTACCCTCTCCATCACATCCACTCCTCATCTCAATAAGTCTCTCCTCTATTTGGATGCCATGATCCTTCCCTCCTCTTATGATGGTCTTATGTAGGTAGTGTAAGGCATTATGAGGTCATCCTCCATCACTTCTTCTCAGCACTATGTTGTCTTTTGGGTCATCCCAGTGGTCACCGCCATCTGAACAGAGAAGTTTCTCCAACCAAAAGTGGAGGGTAGCATTAATATATGAATATGGACATTAACTGTGGTGCTTACAGGACAGTTTGGTGAGCATAATACATGTATTTAGTCAGACAAGAGCATACTTTATAGCCCTAAGGCTCATGACCCCCCCTACCATAGGCTTTTGATTAGGTTGTCGGTACCAGGCATGTATTTCCTCCCATAGAGCGGGCCTCCAATCCAATTAGATAGCAGTTGGTTTCCCATGTTCAATCATTTGGCCTGTCTGGCCAAACTTGAGGCTCCCAGTGTCCACTGTTTTCACTATTGATGACTTCTGTCTCCCATAGGCCACATGCAGTGCAGTTTTTTATTTTTTCCCAACTTTCAGTTGGCTGGTCTACAGGGAGAAGATTTTCAGATCAACCTCGGCTTGATTTCTCAGTGACCTTGCTGCCCAGCCATGTGAAGTCTTCAGCAATAGGGCTTCCCATCTTTTTTTGTGGGAAACCAAGGGCTTTGACAATAGCCTGTAATGTTTTTGAGGCAGCAGGGACCTCTTTGGTCAACAACTCACTGGAAGGTATCCCAACCCTGGCATTGAAAATTTTCTAGCAGTAATCTATGGCTTCTGGGTGTACCATTATCCAAAAAAGTAGGCTTTCATGTGTCTTATTCAGAATATCTTGAATTTTGATTGACTCTCCCCCTACACTTCTTTTATTCAATCTCTTCCCCTGGCCTTGCTTAGACCATTCCACTCCCTGTAATCTGTTCTTCTACTTACATATATATACAATACCATCCCCTTAAGACCTTCCCTTTCCTCCCTCCCTTACAGCCTTTCTCTAGTCTACTGGCTTCTGCTACCAATTTTTGGTTCCAGCTCATGCACAAGTCTAAACATTTGTAGCTAGGATCCACAAATGAGAAAGAACATGTGACATTTGACTTTCTGAGCCTGGTGTACCTCACTTAGTAATATCCTTTCCAGATCCATCCATTTCCCAGCAAATTTCATAATTTCATTTTTCTTTACCACCAAATACAGCTCCATTGTGTTAATGTGCCACACCTTTATTACCCATTCATCTGTTGAGGCATATCTAGGCTAGTTCCACTTCCTAGCTACTGTTAATAGAGCAGCAGTAAATATGGTTGTGCAAGTATCTCTAAGATAGTGAGAAGAGTTATTAGGATATATGCCTAGGAGTGCTATAATTGGATGATATGGTACATCTATTTTTAGCAGTCTCAAGAACCTCTACATTGATTTCCACCATGGCTGTCCCAGACTACATTCCATCAACAGTGTAGAAGTGTTCCCCTTTTGCCACATCCTCACCAACATTTACTGTCATTTGTTTTCTTCATGGTAGCCATTCTGACAGGAGTGAGATGGAATCTCAAAGCAGTTTTAATTTTCATTACCCTGATGGCTAAGAATGTACTACACTTTTTTAGATATTTATATGCCATCTGTATTTCTTCTTTTGGGAAGTCTCTATTTAGTTCCATAGCTCAATTTTTAACTGGGTTGTTTGATTTATTATTATTTTTTAATTCTTTGTATATTCTGGATGTTAATCCTCTGTCAGATGTATAGCTGGCAAATCTTTTCTCCCATTCTGTAGGTTGTCTTTTTGCTCTATTCACAGTGTTCTTTGCTGTGCAAAAGCTTTGTAATTTCATGAGATCCTAGTAGTCAATTAGTGGTTTTATTTTCTGACCAATTGGTGTTATATTCAGAAAATTGTTGCCTATGCCAATATGTTGAAGGGTTTCTCCTACTTTTTCCTGTAGCAGTTTCAGAGTTTCAGGTCTGATATTAAGGTCCTTGACCATTTGGATTTGATTCTTGTGCATGGAGAAAGACAAGGATCTATTTTCATCCTTCTACATAAAGATATCCAGTTTTCCCAGCACCACTTGTTGAAGAGGCTGTCGATGAGTAATTTTGGCAGTTTGGTCAAAAGTACCATGGCTGTAGTTGCCTGGATTAACATATGGGTCTTCTAATCTGTTCCATTGATCTACTTTTCTGTCTTCATGCCAGCACCATGATGTTTTTGTTACTATGGCTTTGTAATATAGCTTAAAATTGGGTATGGTGATACAGCAGCCTTATAATAATAATAATTGTTATTATTATTTTGGTTTTTTCAGGTAGGGTGTCACTCTAGCCAAGGCTGACCTGGAATTCACTTGACTCTATAAATTTTTTGATTTCCTTTTTGATTTCTTCATTGACCCATTCATCATTTAGTAGCGTATTGTTTAGTTTCCATGATTTTGTGTATGCTCTATAGCCTTTCTTGCTACTGATTTGTAGTTTAATTCCATTGTGGTCAGATAGAATGCAAGGAATTATTTCAATTTTCCTGAATTGGTTAAGATTTGCTTTGTGTCCTAATATATGGTCTATTTTAGAGAATGTTCCATGTGCTGCTGAAAAGAATGTATATTCTGCAGCCTTTGGATGAAATGTCCTGTATATATCTGTTAAGTCCATTCCTTCTATGACCTCATTGGAATTCACTATATAGTTTCAAGGTGGCCTTGATCTCATGGTGATCCACCTACCTCTGCCTCCCAAGTGCTGGGATTAAAGGAGTGTGCCACCATGCCTGGCCCCCAGTCTTATTTTTGTTGATCAAAAGTATTGGCTATTCAAAGTTTTCTTGTGTTTCCAAATGAATTTTATGATAGTTTTTTCTATTTCCCTAAAAATTACCATTGGAATTCTAATGGGGATTTCAATAACGTGTAGATTGCTTTTAGTAAGATTGACATTTTCACAATATTGATTCTTTTAATTCAAGAACATGGGATGTCTTTCCATTTCCTAGTGTCTTCTGTAATTTCTCGCTTGAGTGTTTTAAAGTTCTCATTGTAGTGATCCTTCATTTCCTTGGTCAGGTTTATTCCAAGGTAATTATTTATTAATTAGTTAATTTATTTTTGACACAATTGTGAATGGGAGAGATTCCCTGACTTCATCTTCTGCCTGTTTGTTGTTAGTATATAGGAAAGCTAATTATTTTGGTGTGTTTATTTTGCTACTGATTTGTACTTTAATCCCATTGTGGTCAGATAGAATGCAAGGAATTATTTCAATTTTCCTGAATTTGTTAAGATTTGCGTTGTGTCCTAATATATGGTCTATTTTAGAGAATGTTCCATGTGCTGCTGAAAAGAATGTATATTCTGCAGCCTTTGGATGAAATGTCCTGTATATATCTGTTAGGTCCATTCCTTCTATGACCTCATTTAGTCCAGATGCCTCTCTGTTTATTCTTTCCCTGGATGACCTGTCAATTGATGAGAGTGGGGTGTTAAAGTCACCCACCACCACTGTGTTTGGTGTTATCTGTGACCTTAGTTCTAATAGTGTTTGTTTGACGAATTTGGGAGCCCCCATGTTAGGTGCATATATGTTTAGGATTGTAATGTCCTCCTGTTGGAGTGTGCCCTTAATCAATATAAAGTGACCTTCCTTATCTTTCTTGACTAACGTCGGACTAAAGTCTACCCTGTCTGATATTAGGATAGCAACCCCTGCTTGTTTTCTAGGCCCATTTGCTTGAAACACCGTCTTCCAACCTTTCACCCTAAGATAATGTCTATCCTTTGTAGAAAGGTGAGTTTCTTGGAGACAACAAATTGTAGGATCCTGCTTTTTAACCCAGTCTGCAAATCTATGTCTTTTCGTTGGGGCATTGAGACCGTTGATATTAAGAGATATTATTGAAAGGTGTGTATTTATGTTTGCCATTTTTTTTTGTGTGTGTGTTTCTGGTTCTACCTGTGCTCTCTTCTGTTAACTGGTATTTGAGTATAGCTTGTTTTTTCTAGGTTACTTATATGTGTGCTTTTCCTTTTCTTCAGCATGGAGGATTCTATCAAGTATTTTCTGTAGAGCTGGTTTTGTCTTCAAATACTCCTTTAACCTGCTTTTGTCATGGAATGTCTTTATTTCTCCATCTATTTGAATGGATAACTTTGCAGGATAAAGTAACTTTGGTTGACAGTTGTTATCTTTCAGAACTTGGAATATATCACTCCAAGCCCTTCTGGCTTTAAAAGTTTGTGTTGAATAATCTGCTGTAATCCTGATGGGCTTGCTTTTGTAGGTAACTTGATTTTTCTCTCTAACTGCTTTCAATATTTTTTCTTTGGTTTGTGTGTTTGGAAGTTTGATTATAATATGGCGAGGAGAGGTTCTTTCTGGGTTTTGTCTGGCTGGGGTTCTAAAGGCTTCCTGTATCTGTATTGGCACCTCTTTCCCAATTTGGGGGAAATTTTCCTCTATGATTTTGTTGAAGATGCCTACTATGCCTCTGGAGTGGAGTTCTTCTCCTTCTACTATGCCCTGAATTCTTATATTGGATCTTTTCATAGTGTCCTGAATATCTTGAAATTCCCACTCATACTTTTCTATAAGTTTGTTTTTCTCTTTTTTGGCCTGCATTAGGTCTGCCACCTGGTCTTCTAGCTTAGATATTCTGTCCTCTCCCTCATCCATCCTACTGGTGAGATTTTCTACAGAGTTTTTTATTTCATTAACTGTGTTCTTCATTGCTAGTAATTCTGACTGGTTTTTCTTTATTATTTCTATTTCCCTATTTATGTCTTGTATTGCCTTCTTTATTTCATTAAATTGGTGTCCTGCCTCTTCTTTGATTCCTTTGATTTCCTCTTTGATTTCTTCTTTGATTGTTTTCATGTGTTCTTTGACCTCTTTGAACATATTTATAATTATTCTTTTGAACTCTTTCTCAGGCATTTCCTCTAACTCTTTCTCACTGGAGGACATTTCTGATGCATTAATACTTTTAGGTGGATTTATATCGTCTTGCTTTTTAGTGTTTCTTGTGTTATAATGTATATATTTTTGCATCTTGGATTAAGTTAATGCTTGGATTTTCTAGCTAGCTGTGTATTCTTAGCTGTATCAATTGATTTGATGTAATATATTTTCAGGGTAGGACCTTAAGGTGTTAGGTGTGGCTCTTAAGACTCTCAGAGTATCTACAAAGATGTTCTTAGGGGTTGAGTTTCCCTGCTATGGGAGTATTCAAGCAGGCTGAGTGGAATAAAATACAGGTAGATTCTAAAATTTAACTAAACACTGTACACATTCAATCAAAAACAGCCCCGAGTATGTATGCAAGAGTAGTTATTATAATGACCAGATCCTCTATCAACAAAGAAGTTTAGATTTCTGGTCTGTTGAGGTATCCAAGTCAGCTTGTGACCAAGTGAGACCCTTCCCTGGTGCAATCCCAGTTACCTTGGGTGATTTTGGTCTCAGTCAAGTTGTTGCCTGGGTCGTCGGGCTGCTGTTCTGATTTCTGGAGCTGGGCACTTGCTTTTCCTACGGGGCAAACCGAGCCGCTGCTGTTGCCTCTGCTGCTGCTGTAGCTGCCACTGCTGGAGCCACCAGTGCTGCTGAAGCTGCTGCTGCTGTGTCCACTGCTGCTGCTCCCCCTGAAGCTGCTGCTGCCGAGTCTGCCGCTGCTGCCACCCCTGGGTCTGCTGCTGCTGGGGCCACTGTTACCGGTGCTGAAGCCGCTGATGTTGCTGCCGAACTCTGCTCCTGTTTGGATCCCGTTGTCAGTCCAAGTTGGCGTGGCCAGGTCCCGGGCCGCTGCTCTGTTTGCTGGAGCTGGGTTCAGGCGTTGGGGGGGGGAGGGAACCGCGGCTGCTCTGGTTGTCTCGCTGTTCCACGTGTTCTTCTACCTCGCGGTCTGCTCCTCCGCTGCTCGCTGCCGCTCTCCCCTCATGTTTCCCGAGTTGCAGAGAGCGCGGTGTGAGGGGAAAAATCCAGCACCTGGCTTTTCCTGCAGCTCGAGCCGAGTCTGGGGGCTTTCTGCTGCGCCACGGCCGCGGTGGTTGGCCGAGCTGCCAGAGCCACTTTTCCCGCCTGTGCAGGCTCTGGATGCTCTATAACTCTTCTACTTCTCCGCTGCCGCTTCAATTTCCTATACACCTCACTTTTTAGTAAAAGTGTGTATTTTGCTGAGTTTTTTTTGGTCTTTTGCCTCCCTAGGCTGCTTTGGCGTGGTACCTACGCTGCCATCTTAACCGGAAGTCCGCCATACCCAATTTTTTACTTGGGTTCTTGGGGCTGAAATTTGGAGATCTCTGGCTGGAAAGGTTGTCATACTTAAGCAGCAAGTGACCTTAAACATTGACTCGCCTCCTTGGCCTGAAGAGTCTTCAATTTTCTCTGGCTTTTTTTGTTCATTTGTCTTCAGTTGGTTAAAAAAAAAAAATAGAGAATATTCCAACTGGTTAGGTTGGAATTTTCAAAACTGGGTGACCATGGGCTGTTTGGCTTCCTGACTGGTTCTGTCTACTGTATCCACATATGCATTATAAAAATTGGGTCTACTCAATATTTGGTGATGGATTAGAAAGATCCTTTTACACACAACTTTATGAAGTTAACCAAAAGACTTAAAGAATGACTGTGCTCAGGAATGGGGGCTCCCTTCATTTGCTGAGTGGATGATTTAGGTCTAAGTAGTGTGACCTTGTATGTGTAATTATTTTGGATACTTTCTGTCCTTACGCTTGTTGCGTTCTTTGATCTTTTGGGTAGTTTGTCCAGCTTTCCTTCCTGCAATGACTGACAACTTTGTTCCACGTCCCTTGTTTTTAAGATTTTTTTTTTTCTCTCTGCAAATAGCCTGAGTTCACTTTATGTGGAATGCGTGTCCATTTATGAAGACTGTCCTCCCATGTTTGCTGCGGGATTTGATTGTCAGTTCTCTTTTCTCAGTGTATTTTTCCATCTGTTTAGGTAGGGGACTTGTTTTTTTTTTCTGTTTGAATTATTTCTTTCACTTTGGTTAAAATAACAAAACTCAAGCTGATGAGTAGTCCAGTCAGGTAATTGAAAGTTTTCATAGTAGTATGGCATCCAAATTCTTCTGAATGAAGATCCTGGCACAATTTCTCAGCTAATCTCTTGCCTATGGTCTCTGGAAATTAACTTTGTCCTACTTCTGGCTCTGAAATACCAGCATCTTGTGGAGTGACTTGCTCCTCCATTCAGATGTGAGAGAAAGAGAATACTGGTTCCCAAACCATGGAGCAGAAGTGCTGAGCTTTCCCTGTGTGAACCACTCACAGCTGCCCACAATGAATGAGATCAACTTGGAAGTCTTCTGCACTAGGCATCTCTCTGGAAGTGGTCAGGGGTACCACAAATGTGTGACTTTGACACAAGGGGAAACTGCGGGTGCTTGTTGGGAGATCATCTAAATGCTCACCATATATCAAGTATTTAAGCATTAAATTTATCTTTACTTTATTTGTTGTCTTTTTTGTCACCATTACTTAGTACAGAAACTTAGAGGACAGTTGTTAATAAAACCTTTTTGATGAGAAGTTCAGATTCCTTTAAAAAATTTTTAACTTTTTTTCATTTTTGACATTTTTATACATGCATATGTTTTTATCTTATTCTCCACTATTACCCTTTTATCTCTCTCCTTAACATCATACCTCTTCCTCATTAATTCCCAATTTACTTTCATTCCTTTTTGCAGTTTCTTTTTAACCATTGAGTTAGATCAGGGTTGTTTGCATGATCATGGGTAGAAGATTATTTACTATGGAATGAGAAGCTTATCAGTGGCTACACCTCTGAAGAACCTGATCCCCAGCTCCCAAACATAGCTGTCACGAGGTACTCTGGGAGGTCTGAGGCCTCATGGATCCTTCAGCAGAGATTGTGAAGTATTGATAGGCGCTCTTGTGCTGCAAACACAGCTGCTGTGAGTTCGCGTGCGTAACGACCATGTCATGTCCAGAAGACAGTGTCTCACAGCCCTCTGCCCTGTCCTCCTGCGCTTATATTCTTTTCATCCCTGTGAGTACATTGCTTTCCTGTAACCACCATGAAAGCAGTTTCTCCTATGTATGGTACTGTGATGACACAGTGCCACGGAAGGATTACAGCAATAGTATGGTTGGTAATTACTTTTGTTGGTGGTGAAATAGCTGACAAAAGCAATTTTAGGAAGGAAGGTTTTATTTTTGGCTGACAGTTTAAGAAGGGGTACAGTCCACTATGGTCAGGAAGGCATGGCAGCACGAGTATAAGGTGGCTGGTCACATCGATAGCAGGAAGTAGACAGCACATAGGTGGTGAGGCCAGGATATAACATCTCACAGCCCCCAGTGAGCCTCTAACTCCTCTAAATCCCCCAAGTGGGGACTGAGACTTCACACACATGAACCTATGGTGGGCCGGGGGCATTTCACATTCTATCTACAGCAGTTAATATTGGCTAATCAAGTGGTTTACACCAGTGACCCTGCATCCCAGGACAGCAGTATCAGGATTGCCTGACAATGTTTTCAGGTCTTCATGCTTGCATGCATGCACTTTATCAGCTGGGTCATCTCTCCGGTCTAATTAGTTTTTAAAACATGAATTTCTCTCTCTCTCTCTCAAATAAAATAAAAAGACTGTAGAGATCACTTAGCAGTTAAGATGCTTTCCTGAGAAGCCTAAGAACTCATGTTCAAATCTCTAGATCCCATGTAAGCCAGATGCAGTGATGCAAGCACACAATGTTGCACCTGCACACAAGGGGGCTCACACATCTGGAGTTCATTTGCAGTGGCTAAGGGCCCTGGTGCACCCATTCTCTCTCTCTCTCTCTCTCTCAAAAAAAAAAAAATGTTAACAAATGTGAATTTGTTCTTATGAAATTGATATATTGGGAGTTGCAGTCAGGTTTACATTGCTGGTAGAAATCACCCCACTAAGAGCAGCTTGTGAGAAGAAGGTTTATTTTGGTTTTCAGGCTCAAGAGGGAAGCTCCATGATGGCAGAGGAAAATGATGGCATGAACAGAGGGTGGACATCACTTCCTGGCCAACATCAGGTGGACAACAGGAACCAGAGAGTGTGCTAAACACTGGCAAGGGGACACTGGCTATATCATCCATAAACCCGTCCCAACAATACACTGCCTCCAGGAGGTGTTAATTCCCAAATCTCCATCAGCTGGGAACCTAGCATTCAGAACACCTAAGCTTATGGGGGACACCTGAATCAAGCTACAACAATGGGAAACAAGATACCAGAAAGTCAAATGCCCATTCAGTTTATGCTCTTTTATCCTTTCTCCTCTGCTTCATTCCACTGAGGGCCCTACGCAGTGGAGTACTGGTAAACATTGTGAGGTCATGAATGTACCAGGTGGTTTCTATAGGGAGGACAGTGCTTCACAGTACACCTTTCTACTCTGTAGTTCTTGCATTCTTTTTGTTCCTTCTTTCACAATGTTCCCTGAGCTTTGGAGGGTGTATAGGAAGTCTCCTTTAGTGTTGAGTTCTCTCAGCCACCTCTAATTTTCTGTTTTGATCTGTTTTGATCTGTTTTGAGGTTCCTCAGTGTCTATTTCCAACTACATCGGTAAGGTTCTCTGGCTAACATTGAAAACAATGTTCTCTCTCTCTCTGTCTCTGTCTCTTTCTTTGTCTTTTGAAGCAGGGTTTCACTCTAGCCCAGGCTGACTTGGAAATCACTCTGTAGCCCTGGCTTGCCTCAAACTCATGTTGATCTTTCTCCCTTAGACTCCTGAGTGCTGAGTTTAAAGGTGTGTGCAACCACCTCTGGCTAGCACTCATATTTAGTCTTCAACTTCTTCTGTAATGTTTCCTGACCCTGGTGGATGTGGTAGAGATGACTTGTCTAGTGCTAAGCACTCAGTTTTCTATTCATGTTATTTTGATGGGTCTTGGGTCTGTCCAGTATTTGGCATCATCTGTAAAAAAATTCTCTCTAACCAATACTGAGAGCAGAATTCATCAAAGGGGATAAACTTGCACATTTAGAAGGCTTTTTGATAGCCACAACATCTCATTTTAGCCAAAGAATGATGGAAGCTTCCTTCTAGGGTGTATGACCTTCCATGCTATAGGCTTCCAGTTGTGTTCTCAAAACCAGGCCTGAACTCCCTCCCACTGAGCAGGCCTCATATCCAATCAGAGGGCAGTTGATTACCCACATAACTTATGTGCCACTATTGTACCAGTGAGTACATCTTGCATGGCTGGTTGATTTTGTAACCAGCAGGATCCTCTGCAAGTTCACACTGTTGATGACGTTTTTCTGGCACTATGAGAACTAATCAGCAGGGCAGCTGGCTTCCTCTCCGTTCTAGGTTGATTTTTTCAGTGTTTTGAGACTGAAGCCTGTGGTGTTTTCAGCAATACCATCTAGTTCTGGTAGGTAACCAAATGCTTTGGCAATGACCTGCATTGTTTTGCAGTCCTCTTGGGTTTTGTTGACCAAAAGCTCACTGTGGTGGGATGATGACCCTGGGACTGACTAGCAACAGCTCATGGTTTTAGAGAAAAGCTTTTTTTTTTTTTGTTTTTTAACCTCAGCCAGGTACTTCCACCCAAACTCTCTCTTTCTCTCAGGGGAGTGATGTCTTTTAATTAGCTGATGAAGTAGGTTTCCATAGTACTAATTAGTGCCATCTTTACTTCTGTGTATCTCTTCCTCTATCCTTCCTCTCTTTCCTCTGTCCTCTCCGAGACCCTTCCACCCCCTGTGTCCTGTCTCTCCACTTGCCTGACTACTATCCTTCCTCTAATCCTGCCCTCTTCTCTCTCTCCAAGCCTCACTCCTGACCAGTACCATTGATGCTTACTACAATTCATAGACACACCAAATTAGTCCCAGTTAGAATCTGCATATGAGAGAAAACATGCAGGGTTTGTCTTTCTGAGCCTGGGTTATCTCACTCACTATAATTTTTTCCAGGTCCACTTATTTATTTTTCCTTACTGCTGAATAGAATTCCATTACCAACACCCATGATTTTTACTGTGTACTTTTAGATAGCAAAAGATTTTTTTAAAGATTTTATTTATTTATTTATTTATTTGAGAAAAAGAGACAGAGAGAAAGAGAGAATGGCATGCCAGGGCCTCTAGCCACTGTATACAAACTCCAGACACATGTGCCCCCTTGTGCATCTGGCTTATGTGGGGAATTGAACCCCAGTCCTTAGGCTTCGCAGGCAAATGCCATAACAACTAAGCCATTTCCTCAGTCCCCAAAAGATTTTTTTAGAGACTCCTATGTTGCATTGAACAAATGAACTATAATTTGAACACACCTTAGCAATTTGTAACTGTTATGATCCTTATTTCAGGACAGCTTTTTGTTTTATAATCACAATTATTTTGTTTCCTCATTAGTAGCACAAAAAATGAATTTAAAGTTGTCACCGTGAGGACGGGATAGCCTTTAAAGTATTTATTGGGAGCCAAGTGCAGTGGCACAACTATTTGGAATATTAAGGCAGGAGCATCAGGAGTACAAGATTATCTTTGGCAGTATAATGAGTTTGATGCCAGCCTGACCTACATAAGACCCTATCTTTTAAAAATCCATATGTTAAGCTGGGCGTGGTGGTGCACACCTTTAATCCCAGCACTCGGGAGGCAGAGGTAGGAGGATCACCATGAGTTCGAGGCCACCCTGAGACTCCAGAGTGAATTCCAGGTCAGCCTGGGATAGAGTGAGACCCTACCTCGAAAAAACAACAACAACAAAAAAATCCATATGTTGTTGGGGCTGGAGAGATGGCTTAACAATTAAACACTTGCCTGTGAAACCTAAGGACCCTGGTTTGAAGCTCTATTCCCCAGGACTCACATAAGCCAGATGCACAAGTAGCACATGAATCTGGAGTTCATTTGCAGTGGCTGGAGGCCCTGGTGCACCCATCCTCTCCCTTTCTCTCTGCCTGTTTCTCTCTGTGTCTATCTTTCATTCTCAAATAAATAAAGAAATAGAAATAAACAAAAAAAATCATATGTTGGAGCTGGGGAGATAGCTCAGCAGTTAAATGTGCTTGCCTGAAAAGCCTGACAGCCTGAAGGCAATTCCCCAGTATCCATATTAAGCCAGGTGGACAAAGTGGTGCATGTGTCTGGTGTGCCTGGTGTGACCATGCTCTCTATTTCTCTCTTTTACAAATAAATAAATAATATCTAAGGCCTACATACGCTTATCTATGTTTCCATATTTACATATTTTATCTACATTCCATGTTTTTTTTGTTTTTTTTTTAAATTTTTATTTATTTATTTATTTGAGAGTGACAGACACAGAGAGAAAGACAGATAGAGGGAGAGAGAGAGAATGGGCGCGCCAGGGCTTCCAGCCTCTGCAAATGAACTCCAGACGCGTGCGCCCCCTTGTGCATCTGGCTAACGTGGGACCTGGGGAACTGAGCCTCGAACTGGGGTCCTTAGGCTTCACAGGCAAGCGTTTAACCGCTAAGCCATCTCTCCAGCCCTACATTCCATGTTTTATATGCTAAAATATGTTAGTCTATATCCAAAAACCTTGTAAGAAAATAATTCCATTTTTCTTTAGCATCTTCTCTCTTTAATAACCAATTATGACAGTAATATGCAAATCCCTAAAATGGCCTAAATTGTCCTTCTCTGCATGGAACCAAGTTAGTTGATATGCACCAAAGAATCTTTTTAAAACATGGCATGTTTGATATCACAGGATGAAGAATTAAAAGCTAAGACAATGTATTATTGTTGCTATTAATTTTTCTTTCAATATATTCCTGATTTTACCACTTTCTAGAAACATTTTCTTCTTATATTTCTTATCAACTCTTTAAAGAATGCGCCCTATATCCCCGGGTTTCTCAAATGTCACCATCCTTATCATGGGAAGAGGAAAAGTTCTTTGGTCATTAGCTGTGCTCATGTACTATTGAATAATTGGCAGAAAGGCTGGAGGTATGCCTTAGCTGTCAAAGGCACTTGTTTTCAAAGCTTGCCAGCCCACAGCTCAATTCTATGGCCACCTATATAAAGCCAAACAGGTAGTCACTTGAGGCAGCATGAAACACTGGGGCATGCATACCCACACACAATATATTTTTTAATGGCAGAGAAAGGGAAAGCATAGCATTTGAGTTATGTATGGACTTGAGGTCCAGAGCTGTCCCTGCCACTCTCAACAGGAAAAACCTTTCTACCAAATCCCATATCTCATGCTTGACAAGTCGCCACAGGAGCTGAAGAAGCATGTGGTGGTGGCTGTGCTGACGTATGCTCTGAGGTGACATCTTGCTTTGCTAAGGTTGGCAGGAATAACTTACGAACCTCAAGTGTTGGCTTCATGACTAATAAACTTGGCTGTCAAAGGCCAATAGACAGAGAATATTATGGAAGGACTTGCATCCAGCTTCCTGTTTTCATCTGAAGGGTTAAACTTTATAATTCTGCTTATACCCAATGTCCCCCAACATTCTGAAGCTCAACAGATTTCATTAGCTATTCATCTGTGTCCTTTTGAGTTTTTCATGGGTTCAAAATTCATAAGAGTGAAACCACCAACCACCAGGCTATCTGATAGGTTAGACTGCCTTTTGAGAAAAAAAAAAATATCAATGCATACTACAGTTGCTCTTGTTAATGAAATTTTAAAGACTAACCCATTCTTCTAACATGAAATACAGAAAAAAACAACAGCAAAAGAAGTAATGAGTAAAAACATGGGAAACATATTAAAGTTTTCTTGATATCTGAGAGACAAGTTTATCATAGTAATTGTTTCCTACTGACCTATACTGACATACCAATAATGTTCACACTGACATTTTCTTCTTAGTTCTTAGCAAACATACTCTATTTTTGCACTATAAAGGTTAATAAAGTAATTTATTTTTACAGCACTCTTTCTGGCTTTTTTGAGATAGCAATTCTGATTTTTAGAAATTAATGTAAATTCAGGAAGCATGATCTTATAAGCTGCAAACTCTGGTAATCTGATTGTCTTTATTTATGATGCTTTGCCTTCAAGCTGACTATATGACAGCATGTTATTTCAGTTATACATGCAGAACAGTTTTCTTAGCAATAAGGTACATAAAAGGAGCACAGGTATTTTTGGTATGTGTCTATGTAGGATGTGTGCGTGTGTACATGCATATGAGCACACATGTGAGTGTTCATGTGAATGAGTATGGGTACACACAGGTCATGGTGGAAGTGAGGAGGTCAGAGGACAAGTTCAAGTGTTGGCTTTCATTGTCCGCCTCACTTAAGGCAGGGTTTCTCATTGGGCAGCACTGTGTTCCCCAGGCTAATTGGCCAATGAGCTTCTGGGAAATTCCCCATTTTCTGTTCTCCATAGGCATGTTGGACAGATACCTGTCTACAGTCCAAGTGTCATGTGGATTCTGGGTATCTGAACTCAAGTATTCACACTTGTGCTGCAAGCATTTTACCCACAGAGTCTTTTCCACAACCCCTAATTTAAAAAAAAAAAAACACATAAAAACTGTAAGTATAATGTTATCCTATCATTTGGTTAAAGAAGCTTTTCTTTGCAGATGGTGGTGACCACTAGGGACACTGGAAACTCACCAAAGTTTTGAGAAGAGACAGTGGAGTGTTCAGCACTGGGACATCTCTATCACATCCTCCAAGGCTCAGAGACTATTGCAAAAGAAGTGACAGAAAGAATGCAAGAGCCAAAAGAAGGGGAGGAGTGCTTACAATGCTGTCTTCCAGACACAAAGTAGCCTTGATATGCATGACCTCACAATGGCTGACACTACCTACACAAAACCTGCATGATAGGAAGAAAAAAATGATGACATAAAAATAGAAGAGAAGGGCTGGAGATATTGCTTAGTGGTTAAGGCATTTGCCTGCAAAGCCAAAGGACCCAGGTTTGAGTCCCCACATAAGCCAGATGCACATGTGTCTGGAATTCGTTTGTAGTGGCTAGAGACCCTGACATGTCCATTCTCTCTCTCTCTCTCAAATAAATAAATAAAAATATATTTAAGCTGGGTATGGTGGCACACACCTTTAATCCCAGCATTTGAGGGGCAGGGTTAGGAGGATCACCATGAGTTTCAAGGCCATCCTGAGACTATGTAGTGAATTCCAGGTCAGCCTGGACTAGAGTGAGACCCTACCTTGAAAAACTGAAAAATAAAATAAAATAAGAGAGACTAATTGGAAATAAGAAGGGATTCAGTGGAGGGGGAATTTGGGAGGGGAACGGGGTAGAAAAGGATGATAGGATTATGATTATGGTATATTATCTATGTTTATGGAAATTGTCAATAAGAAGTTTAAAATACTTTGTTAATAAACATAGCAAATTAGAATGGAACATGGACTTGCATGATTGTAATCCCAGCACATGGGAGGCAAGGCAAGAGAGTCACCAAATTGAGGCCAGCTTGACAGACATGGTAAGGCCCTGTCTCAGAGAACGAAAAAGCTAAAAGTGCAAGTCACGTTTTACAGCAATGACTCTTTGGACTTATTTCTTCCTCACTCTACCCTCCATACCACATTATCTTGTGATACAGTACTAGGAAAATCATAATCTCTGTAGTAATGAAAACTCAGTGAGGAAATAATAACCCTCTGATGGCTCTTAAAAGCATTTAGCAATTAAAGGTGACTTGTCTAGATTGCATTTATCCTAAACAGAAACACAATGAAGCTATGAAGTTTTACCTCTATAATTATTCATTGATTATTATTTTGTTGGAGTGCCTGCTGCTTCCCACATCAGTGCTATCTGTCTCAGATTATGATCGGTCTCGACCTAAACTCTGGTTTCTAAATTGTTCTGTGCAATTAAATGCTTTGTGATCATGATAAAAAGCATCATTATAACTGTTAGACTAGAGCTCTACATGCAAAGCTGTCTCCCACAAAAGGCAGCTACTGTCACTGAGCAGTCGCTGAGCTCGCCTGGACTAAACAATTGTTAACTTTAAAACAATCACTTGTGACTATTTCTGAGTATTGTACACCAGACTAGTTGTGCTTATGTGTGGGTATGTGTGTTAATTCTCAGTTTAGCCTACAACAGAGAGTACCAATTAGATTGGATTATGCCAAGAGCAGTTAATATGTTTGTTAATTGAGGAGCTTTTGGTGGTTTTGTTGACCTCCTATGGCTTGATCTCTCAAATCTGTCATCTTCATTAGATGCAATAGTAACACTTAGTAACTGTGAGAAACTTCCATCTATAAGTGTATTTAAAATGACAAACTTTATACTTTTTAGCAATAAAAAAGTCCCAGGTAATATCTTCACCTAACTTTTATATTTGCTTAATGTCTAAGAAAAGAGACAGAAAAATAGTATCTTCCAAAACCAAAAATACTATTTTCCAAAACAAAGCAATTTTTGATGCTGTCATTCACATATGTGCAAACACACACACATGCCTACAATGTCAATGGTCTTGATTCCATTGACAGAATTATATACTTGGGGCCTCTTCTTTTGTCTATAAAAGCATCTAAAAAGGGCTGGGTATGATGGCTCATGCCTTGAATCCCAGCACTCAGGAGGCAGAGTTAGAAGGTTGGCCATGAGTTTGAGGCCAGCCTGAGACAATATAGTGAATTCCACATCAGCCTTGGTTAGAGTGAGATCCTACCTCAAAAAAACAAAATAACAACAAAAAAAAAACCAAAAAGCATGTACAGAAATATCATTAAAATTTATTGCCCCCCAATTCTGTTTTTAGCCTCATACTTGCTAGCAAAAACCAAGTGGATATTTAAAAGGCAAGGAATCTGTGACAAAACAAGCTTGAGAGTCAGTAAGAGACTCAGGCTCAAAATAAGACTACGTGGAGGAGCTACTAAGCAGGACACCTGCAGTTTTGCTCAGGCCACTGTAAGTTAGCATCCCTACTAGAGATAAGCACGTGGAGCACCACGTATGAGAACACACATATTCATATACCACATCATACATACACACCCACATTACACCACACACATACACATACTACATCATAATACATTCCCACTTTACACCACACACATATACATGCCACATCACACATACACATTCATACACCACATACATACACATACCACATCACACACACATACCACACCATACATACATACCCAGATTACACCACACACATACGCATACCACATCACACATTCACACCCACATTACACCACACACACATATATACACATACCACATTACACATACATGCCCACATTACAACACACACACACAACATATCATACATACACATGTACACATTACACATGTATACACGAGCAAAGAAACAAAGCAACCAAAACGAACTCTAAAAATATGTGTTCTATAATACATGTAAACTTTTGACATTGTAATGAAAAGTCCTCCTAAATCCTTGATGAATGAGTATGTGGGGTGCCAAATACATTGCCAAGTGCAATATAAACAGACAAACATTTCTAAATTCTAAAAGTAAATTTCTAAAATTTAAGAGACTCTTTCATAATGTATAATATCTTTTTGTTGTTGTTGTTTTGTTTTGAGGTAGGGTTTTACTCTAGCTCAGACTGACCTGCAATTCACTATGTAGTCTCAGGGTGGCCTTGAACCGATGGCGATCCTCTTATTGCTGCCTCCCAAATGCTGGGATTAAAGGCATGCACTACCACACCCAATATCTTTAAGGTATCAACAGAAAGTTGGAAAAAAAAATCTGAAGTTTAAAAATAAAGCTTATGTACATAAACTACTACTGGAAAAAAGAAGAATTTAAAAGACAATGTAAACATTTTTGGCACCTCAGTGAGTTTTTTTGGTGTGTGCATAGAATGTGTGGTAGAGGGGTGTGTCTGTGTGTGTTGTGTATGCGTGTGTGCGTGCAGACACATCTCCCTGAGCACATGCATGTAGAATTTCCTTGAGACAGGGTTTCTCCCTGAACCTAGCTGGAGCTGCCACTTTTAGGTTAGATTATCTGATCAGTGATTTGCTTATCTTCACTTTCCTCAGCAAGGGGTTACAGCTGTTTGTGGCCATATGTGATTTTTTTTAATGTGGGTGCTGAGGATCCAATTCAGGCTTTCATGCTTGCAAAGCAAGTACTGTTACCTGCTGAGCCATCTCCTCGGCCCCCACCCCTCCATGAGATTTAGTGCCAATGACGACAACTCATAATGGAAGTCTCTGCTTTACTAACTCCGGCTCCCTCAGAAACTCATTTGACCTTGTTTGGCCTTGGACAGGTCATTTATTCTCTCAACACCTGTTTTCTTGTATGTCAAGGAAAGAAATTTGTCGGCAAAGTATTTAAAGTCCTTCTGCTTGTAAACACTATAAATTTATTCAGATACTATGGTACAATTTAAAAAATATTTAAATGCTTATAGAAAAACATTTTGAATAGACAATTTACCCTGAATTGCTATGTTAAAGATTTCAGAGGCCTTAAGTGGGATAAATGTCCTATTGCTTAGATAACTGATGACTATTTATTGTCTTCAAATACCTATGGAGGAATAAATACATGAATACATGTATTTCCATGAAAATACAGAAAAACCCATATGTTTTATACTAATAGATATGTGCATAATCTGTATCATTATTTATACAAAATTTGAGCTGAGCTAATTGTATGGAACTTCACATTTATGTATGTATGTTTATCTTGAGTAAAGTTTCATTCAAAGATCAGTGCCCCTGAGTTATACCAAAAAGGTCAAACCTCTCAAGTCAGTCCAATATACATCAAGTAAAGATCTAATGGTTGTCCTTGTTAGGTTTTTGGTTTTTTTTTTTTTTTCAGTTGCCGTGTATTGACCAACCAGTAACACAAAGCAGGTATCTTTGTCTAACAGTTCAGTTTAGCAAATGTTGGATTAGTAAACCAGTAACTGAATATAAAAACATTGCAAGTACATATTTTTGTGTTTGTTTACCTACTTGTGTCTGACACCCAGGCAATGAAGGAAAATATTGTGCATATAAGTGTAGGCATCCTTGTGTCTCAGTTTCCTACACCTGAAATAATTGGCATGTGAATCTAAAATATAGACCCAGAAAGTCACCCTTGGTTTGATGCCCTTTTAAAAACATGTTTTCATTTTGGTGCACTCCACTCATGCTGCTATCAAATATTACCTTGGTGTTAAAAAAATGCAAGGAGTAAAATGAGGAGAACCAGCTCATTGCTTCTCTCCTGCGTGTGCCTGGGCTCGTGTGATTGGTGTATCCGACTCTGTAGTGTCACTTCACTCCTTGCTCTGTCAACATCAACAGTAGCAGACGAAAAGCAGAGCTTTCCAGTGTGAGGGAAAGCACCAGTTATTTACATATGTACATATTTTGGCTTTATTTATAGCTATGGATCTTCAGGTACATGTCTAGGCTAAAGTAGATGTAAATGTACATCTCATTGGTCTGTATTTTCACATTTACTGTAATTAATATAGAAACAAGGAGAGATAATTGTTACTCATTATTTCCCCCCCTTTCTTCTACAATGTAGGATAGAGAGGGATTATCTTCTATCTACCTGAAACAGAAGTTTAGACAATAGCAAATTCAAAAATCCATAGGCATTTCCCTCATGGTAGTTTCTTGTAGTGAAAATTAATGTGAATCAAAAAATATATGAAAAAAAGGCAGAACCATTGCTCCTAGCAGAGTTATCTGAATGATTTCCTAGGTCAAGTAATCTGTCAACAATTTTCCTCTAGATCATAGGATTAGTGTACCAGGCCACATTCTTATCCCACACAACACTGGGAAGCTATTTTTGGAATCTGAGTGTATTGATTTAACAGCCCTCGAGGAGACTTTCTAAGATTTTACTTCTAAAACTCTGACTGCATATTATAGTAAAGTATAATTCCTTCATAAAATACAGCTGGAAAAACTAAAATGCAGTTTGAATACATTTAAAAAAGAGCCTCCAATGCTTTTTCCATTAAATAAAAAGATTGCAAATTAAAAGTACTCAAAAATTGTAGTTGACATTTAGCAACTCATTAGCTTCATTCTTCTCTGAAATCACCATAGCAATTAGTCTAAACTTTAATTGGTCAAAATTGCTCATCATTAAAACACTGATTTTTTAAAAAAATATTTTATTTATTTATTTGAGAGAGAGACAGAGGAAGAGGCAGAGAGAAAGAAAATGGGTATGCCAGGGCCTCCAGCCACTGCAAATGAACTCCAGACGCATGCACTTCCTTGTGCATCTGGCTTATATGGGTCCAGGGATATCAAACTGAGGTCCTTAGGCTTTGCAGGCAAACACCTTAACCAATAAGCCATTTCCCCAGCCCTACCTCAAAAATAAACAACAAAAAGAATATTACATCATGATAAGATGTTGGCTCATTAAAGAAATAATATGTGTGTGTGTGTGCATAAGTACAAAATTAGTCACACAAAACTAAAAAATGGTAGAGCCAAACCCCATGAAAGAAATACACAATTCCAAGTATTATACTACTTTTCTCCAAGGCAGGTAAGAAACTAAAAAAAAAAAAAAAAAAAAAATCAGCAACCGTAAAGAATCCCAGGAAAACAATAATAGCAACTGTGAGCTAATTGACTGGCAGACTACTCCCAGCAATTGTGGAATATTAAGCACACATAGAATATTCATCAATATAATTGATATGCTAAGTCATAAAACATGTCTAATTACAAAAGATTGTAATATTGGTATCATATCAATTCAAAACAAATATAATGTCTAAAATATTTGGAAAATAAATAATTAACTCTAAACCATCAATGAATTTGTGAGATGGTATGATAAATTCATTTTTCTTCCATCAGAGAGTAAATAAGACAGAAATTGCCCTTTATCTGCAAACAATTAGAAAACAATGTTTGCAGACATTGGCAAAGTAGCTAGTAAAAGACTATCAACTAGAGAGAAAAAAGATATATGCAATGACCATAGATTTTTTTGAATGCAAGTTAGAAGGTTATAAAGATGATATTTTTAAAGTGCTAACAAAATACTGTTAACCTAGCTGGGTGTGGTGGTGCATGTCCTTAATCCTAGCATTTTGGAGGCAGAGGTAGGAGGATCTACATGAGTTCGAGGCCACCCTGAGACTACATAGTGAATTCCAGGTCAGCCTGGGCTAGAGCGAGACTCTACCTAGAAAAAACAAAAACCAAAAAGTCCTAGTGACCTATAGTTCTATAGCAGATCAACATTGTTTAAAGACAGGCTGACAATGACTTTAGAGGAAGAACAAGTGGAAGAGTGTCCTGCTTGCAGATCTTAACTGTATGTTCAACCATGTTATTTAGCTTGAAGAGAAATTATACGAGATAGAAATCTAGATGCGTGTAAACAAATGAAGTGTGCCATAAAGGATCCATATTCAGTAAATATAAAAAAATCTCCTTTTAAGAATGGAATTTCAAATGGGAAAGTGTGGGGGTGGGGAGGGAGGGAATTACCATGGAATATATTTTATAATCATGGAAAATGTTAATAAAATTTTTTTTAAAATCTCCTTTTAATTTTTTTATGTATAGGTCAAGGGAATTAGGTACATTTAATTAAAGACTATTAGACCACTTAAAGCAAAATTAATGACAATGTAGTTTTCAATTTATAACATATGTAGGAGTGAAATATATAGTAGTAAAAGCAGAGTGGAGAACAATGCAAATTAGAGTAGTAATGTTCTTACAATATGTATGAAGAAGTTATTTAATGATGCTATATTTCTTGAATAAGTTATTACATAATTTAATAATTTAGAAAAGTATATGGTGTAAGCTAAAGATGCATGTTATAAAAATCAAAGCTAAGAATGGGGATAAGATGGAGTAGTAAAAATTTATTCATATAATCCCAAAGAAAAAAGAGGAATGAAGAGAAAACCTGATAAGCACATACAAAGGCAATACTTTAACTTAAATGACATTGTGTTAAGAATTACAATTTACCTAAAGAGTCTCGTCAAGAGGCAAAGATTTGGGCTGGAGAGATGGCTTAGCGGTTAAGTGCTTGTCTGTGAAGCCTAAGGACCCCGGTTCGAGGCTCGGTTCCCCAGGTCCCACGTTAGCCAGATGCACAAGGGGGCGCACGCGACTGGAGTTCGTTTGCAGTGGCTGGAAGCCCTGGCGCGCCCATTCTCTCTTTCTCCCCCTCCATCTGTCTTTCTCTCTATGTCTGACGCTCTCAAATAAATAAATAAAAAATGAACAACAACAAAAAAAAAAATTAAAAAAAAAAAGAGGCAAAGATTTATCAGACCGTATGAAACATGCCACACTTAAGCACATTTTAACCCTTCACATCATACAGGGGCTGGGGGACGGCTAAGATAGGATAGCAAAGAGCTCAGCGCTTAGAGAGAGGTTGTACATGTAACAAAACGAGAAAGCTTTGGAAACAAAAAGTCATGTAGGACACAGGCAAGAAAACAGCCATGCAGAAGGAAGTGATGCCCTCCTTTCCCAGCCTGAGAGACTTACACACTATGTTCAGGTGAACTACAGGCAGAGAGAGAGAGAGAGAGTTATACACACGCCAGGCCGGTTTCTAGGGGTCAGACTTCCAATTAGGATGAGCAGTGCCATATCAGGCTCAGGTGTGAAAGGAAGAGACTTGATTGGCTTTTGGACACAACAGGCTGACGCAGGAGGGTCCAGCACAGGCAGGTGTGCTGTGCTGAGGAGGAAGCAGAAAGCACTGTTGCTGAGGAATTGCTTGTGGCCATCTTGGGTGGGACGGGGACAGACGCTGGTTCTAGTCTTCCCAGGGTAGCAAGGTAGCATCCATGTTCTTTTTGGACCTCTGTCCCTGGCTGACTGCCTACAAAAGGATTTCTTCTACTTCTCCTTCAGCTACAAAGAGGACCTTTGCAGTTTGTACGTAGACTTCTTATAACTCAGACTGTCAAGGAATAGGACATGAGTTTTGTCACAATAGCATTTTTTAAGTATTTTATTTAGGGACTGGAAAGATTGCTCAGTGGTTAAGGTGCTTGCCTGTGAAACCTAAAAACCTAGGTTTGATCCCTCAGGACACATATAAGCCAGATGCACAAGGTGGCACATGCATCTGGTGATCATTTTCAGTGGCTAGAGGTCCTGGCTTGCCCATTCTCTCTGTATCTGCCCCTTTCTCTCTTTCTCTCTCTCTCAAATAAATAAATAAAATATATGAGAGAGAGAGAGAGAAAGAGAGAGGCAGATAGTAAGAGAGAATGGGGCACCAGGGCCTCTAGCCACTGTAAACGAACTCCAGATGCATGTGTCACCTTGTACATATGGCTTATGTGGATACTGGGGGCTTAAACCTGGGTCCTTAGGCTTTTTTAGGCAAGTACATTAACTAGTAAACCATCTCTCCAGCCCTCACAATACCGTTTTTGTTTTTAATTGTCAAATAAAAATGTGCATATTCCTGAAGCATAATGTGATATTTAGATATATAATGTAATAAACAAGCTAATTTGTCTATTATCTTATACACATCATTTTTGTGGTTAGAACATTTTAAATCACTCAGAAATTTTGACATATCAATTATGTTATTATAATATGCTTATAATATAAAATATATACTAAATATAATATATTTATTAACTATAAGTCACCATGCTGTGGAGATCTCAATAATATACTTCTGTCAGGTTAATAGCTTGAGCAACATCTCCCTATTCTTACCACACTCACCTCAAACTCTAATGGCCATCGTTCTACTCTGTGAAACACAGCAAACTAATTGCCGCCCTCCTGGGGTGGCTGTTCTGTTCCTGTCCTGTGGCGGGCTGGGTGAGACCCTTGGTTTGCACTCCTAGCCACAAGCTCTAGAATGGGAAGCAGCAGTCCCCCAAAGGCAGAGAGGTTTCACACGTGAAGGAAACAGTGAGGCTGGGCATACCACAGCTGCAGATGCATGCATCCAGAGAGAACAGCCAACCTGCCTTGGTCTAAAATATTGTCATTTCCCAGGGCCATTCTGGAAGGGAATATACTGTTTGTGATAGACTTCTTATTAAAGTTGCTCACATTCAGCAGCCACAATGTAGAATAGGTTGGACTGGCAGAGAATAGTTCACAAGACTTTAAAGTTGATCACATTTTAATTTCCATTCTAAATTCATCCATTTACTACTAAGGTAACTTCCTGAGATATCTGTCTACGTCTGTTTCTTCCTCTATAAGTTGGAGCTAATGATAGCACTCTTTCTGTTGTGAGGATTCTTTAAGGTAATTCATGCAGAGTCCTTGCCATACAGCCTAGTGTAGCTATTCTAGATTGCTCAACACACTGAAAGGACCTGATTGCATGTAAGTCATTCAGAGATCGGAATTTAGCTAAATTATCACTGTGGACCCTATCATTACATGAAAATGAAGGCCATGGATGTAAAAGGTTTTAAATATGTGCTTAAAGAAGATTTCATGAAGAGAGAAACCAGCCGTGCTAGATTCCAGTCTCTGCGCTGAATGCTGAGCTCAGTGTGCCTGGGTGATAACAAAATGAACATGTTCAGTGTCAAATTCTGATTCTGTACCTATGAACATAGGTCAGGATAGGAGAATATTCTGGAAAAGTTGTTTTCTAACTTAAGAGTTTATAAATCTACCAAGTTGTAAAATGGCTTGTGTACTTTTTCCTTTTTAGCAAAATTTAACAAATGGATATTTTAATATCATGGCACACAAAAAGTTTAAAAATAAACTTCTCTTCATTAAGGAGGCAATCTAGGAAACAAGTTTGACATTATCACTTGCAAATCCCAAAGAAACTGAGGAGCTCCTTGGGACTGTGACTTAACTCCTCATTTGTGGCAGATGTGTGTGCAGTTTGCTCACTGGTGGGCCACCTTCTTCCCTCTTGGAGAACCTGAACATTTCATCCAATCAATGGCTACTGAGCCCTTCCAGTCAAGGCTGAGGTCAGGGGAAGCTGCTGCCTGGAAGCAGAATGAAAGGGGAAGTGATGGGAGGAAGGCTGAGGAAAGAAATAAGAAAGAAAACCCGGCTAGTAAGAACAGCATGAGAAGGTATTTTCACCAAAGTCAAAACAAATTTGTTAATTGGAGGGGAATTGTTCAATTGTGCCGCACTAGGAATGTAATCAGCTACGTGAAAACAGTCTATTACTTTTGTCAGAAGATTTCTGATAATGGAGTAGTAAAAAGAATTTTGTGGAGCTGCTTCTGATCCCGAAGAGAAGAGCAGAGAGCAAACCAAAGAAGGAAGTTAGAACAGCCCCAAGGCCATGCTGGTGTTTTGGAGCTCACACTGCAGAGATCTCATGTTCCTCAAAACATGGACTAACTTGCATAAGGCCAATGGCTTGAAGGACGCCAACATGGAATGGTAGACATGGCATCCCTACGTCTCCAAGGTGATGATAAAATAAGCAAGAATGAACTTTCCTGAGTACCAGCGCCTGTCATCTCTAAGTGGAGAGGCAAGGAGTTCCGTGTGTCTTGAGACCATAAAGGTGGCTTGAAGAGAAGACCTTTGAAGAGCTGGCCTAGTGCTGTGTGCACAACAGGCTGAGTGCTGCAAGCCGCTCTGGGAAGTGCAGGTTGTGCGGCCATCCCATGTACTAAGAAAGGACAGGGCCTTCTGTGAGGAACAAAACCCACAGAAGTGGGCATGTAGGGAGCAAAAAATCCACTGTTGATCTTCAGAGAACATTTCCACAATCACAGACTTCTTGCCAACAGTCTTAAGTCTGCATTTTACAGGGTACCTTGTAAACTGGGTGTAGTGACACACATCTTTGATCCCAGCACTCAGGAGGCAGAGGTAGGAGGATTGCTGTGAGTTCAAGACCACCGTGAGACTCCACAGTGAATTCCAGATCAGCCTGAGCTAGAGTGAGACCCTACCTTGAAAAAAAAAAAAAAAACAGGGTAATGTGACTATTATAGATATATTATTTGACAGTTTGGAGGATGGAGTGGGAAGGGGATGGGTAGGACGATAATTTTGGTTTAAAATTTGGAGCCAGATTAAAGAGATGGTGAATCAAGCTGGGCGTGATGGTGCACACCTTTAATCCCAGCACTCAGGGGCAAGGCAGAGGTAGGAGGATCACTGTGAGTTTGAGGCCAGCCTGAGACTACATAGTGAATTCCAGGTCACTCTGGGCTAGAGCAAGACCCTACCTCAAAAAACTAAAAATAAACAAATAAAATGATGAACAAAGAACAACAACAACAACAAGAAAAAAATTTGTTCTTGTGATGGGTCAGAAATCTACAAATCCATAATGGATTGACTTTACTATTTAGTCAAGGATGAGCTTGAACGTCTAATCCTCCTGTCCTTCCTGAGTGCTGAGATAACAGACGTCTATCTGGTCTATACAGTGCATCTTTGTGCGTGTTAGGGAAGAACCCATCCAACTGAGCTACACCCCCTCCCCAAGAAAATCTTTTCAAAGGGGAAAGTGGGGAGAGGGAGGGCATGACCATGGGATATTGTTTACAATCATGGAAGTTGTTAATAAAAAAAAATCTAAGAAAATTAAAATATTTTTTTAAAAATTAAAAAAAAAAGTAAGGGGGAATGATTCTGATTTTCTAAAATTCTAGCTGAAGAGTTAGGAGTGAAGATTAAATAACTGTGGGCAAGTAGTACACAACTGTAATTCCAGAACTTTTGTGACTGGGTAATGTTTAGATCATGAGTTCCAGCTCAGCCTGGGCTACACAGCAAGACCCTGTCTCCCACAAAACAGAACGATGGCCATGGCAGTGTACATTGCTAATCCTGGCACTTGGATCTGAGGCAGTAGGTATGCTGAGTCTCAGGACAGAGTGGGCTACATGAGATCCCATCTCAGAAAACCACAAGAACGGGAAAACGGGAAAGAAGAAAAAGAGATCTGGGACCTCATAGTGCCTGACACTACCTACATAAGACCATCATAATAGGAAGAAAAGATCATGACATCAAAATAAAAGAGAGACTGATTGAGAGGAGGAGGGGATATGATGGAGAGTGGAGTTTCAAACCGGAAAGTGGGGGGAGGGAGGGAACCACCATGGGATTCGGTTTACAATTATGGAAATTGTCAATAAAGAAATAAATTAAAATAAATAAATAAATAAAATCTTTTCATTATTTGAAAAAAAACTTAAGTCTTCTGTCTAATGTAGTGATAACCAGAATTTATAGGAGGGCTATTTTTTTAAAGTTCTAGGATAAAAATGTGTCTTACTGGCCAAATAATAAAAAAAATTCTCAGTGGGAATTATTGCAAAAACAATGAAGAGATGGAAATAATTAGTAGAGCCTAATTATAGCTGAGACTGGGTATAATTTCAATTACACCTATATATGTGAATGTTAAGGCTTACTAGTCTTAAAGATGAATGCTGTATAGGTTTTTAGAGCTGATAAAATTTTAAATTAATTTAATTAATTGATTCTTCCTAGCTATAAACTGATTTCTATCCCTGTAGCATGAATTGGTCCTGCCTGCCTGTCTATATGTGAACCACTTCTGGGAATTGTGATATTTTTTATTTATGTATGTATTTATTTAACAGAGAAAGAGGGGGAGAGAGAGAAAGAATGGGTGCACCAGGGCCTCTTACCACTGCAAAGGAACTCCAGACATGTGTGCCCCCTTGTGCATCTGGCTAACGTGGGTCCTGGGGAATCAAACCTGGGTCCTTTGGCTTTGCAGGCAAACACCTTAACCACTAAGCCATCTCTCCAGCCCTGGGAATTATATAAACAAAACTAGAAATGTCTGGTTAGCTTGGAGACAGAGAAACTACATGGTTGACTAGTTATAGGACAGGACAGGCTGGGGCTCAGAGTCCAGGACTCTGGGAGTTCAGCCAGAACCATCAGCCTGCCTTGTTCCCTGGTCCCTCCTCAACACAAAAGATCTCCAGGTCACCACTAAACTTTCAATAGACAATCAATCACTCTTAATTATGGGTAGGCAGCCCCAACATACTTAAGGCTTCCAAAAACAGCCCTCATTTTTGCTGCTTGTTTGATGTTTCTGCTTTTGACTGTAACTCAAAATTCTGTTTAATAGAGCCTAAAACACACATTCTTCTACTGGCCTGTAATTGTCTTGTGGCCCAGAAATAGTAATGTGTGCGTGCAAATAAATAACTTTTTAATGATGTGGTGGCTCACATCTTTAATCCCATCACTCTGGAGGCTGAGATGGAATTGCCATGAGTTTGAGGCCATCCTGTACTATATAATGCATTCTAGGTCAGCCTGGGCTAGAGTGAGACCTGTTTATTTTTATTTTTATTTTTATTTTTGTAAAGCATCCTAACTGAGTGTGGTGGCACATGCCTTTAATCCCAGCATTCGGGAGGCAGTGGTAGGATGATTGCTGTGAGTTCAAGACCACCCTGAGACTACATAAGGAATTCCAGGTCAGCCTGGGCTAGAGGGAGACCCTACCTCAAAAAACCAAATACATATATATATGTATATTTATGACTGAATCCTATCATGGGATCTCAGGAGTCCCTTGTTAAAATGGTAGAGCTATTGGAAAAATGGAACCTAGGTCTCTCATTGTTTGAAAAAGTTCTGCCCAACCAGCAAGACTGTGTGCAAACTGGGTGGCTACCACCTACAACCCTGCCATGCAGAGGATGGCCGGCTCTCCTGCCTAAGCCGAAACTGACAAGCCTTCTGCAAATGACAGGACTTCTGGAGGCTTCAGAGTTCCAGACAAGTACATCAGACAGGTACAATTAGTACAGGTGTCTAGGTGAGAAGATGATCTCCTGTCTCTTCCAGGAAGTGAACACTCGTGTGTGTGTGTGTGTGTGTGTGTGTGTGTACACGTGTGTGCATGACTGCATGTCTGCATGCATAAGACGTATTATCTGGCATGTATGTATAGTGTGTACTAGTCATGTGTGCATGTACATGTGCAGTGTGGTATATCTGGCATGTATGTGCAGCATGTACTTGCGTGTACAGTTACATGCACCCTGTGCACAATCCTATGGAGTCCAGAGGAGAATGTGGAGTGTCCTCTATCACTATTCCACAGTTTCCTTGAGATAAGAGTTTCTTACTGAGCCTGGGGCTGCCATTTCTTAGAAAGAACTAAAAGAGCTATTACTTTTGACTTGAACAACAATTACCCTTCCCAGTGAGTTCCAGTGATTTTCCTGTCTTCATCCCACTCAGGACTGGGGTCACAGGCATGCACGGTCACTTTCAGCTTTTTACGTGGGTGCTGGTGTTCCTCGTACTTGAATGGCAAGAGATCTTACCCACTGAACCATTCTACCAGCCCCTCTCACTTAAGGGGAGATTTCACTTTTAAAAAGCAGCCTTCATGGGCTGGAGAGATGGCTTAGTGGTTAAGCGCTTGCCTGTGAAGCCTGAGGACCCCAGTTCCAGGATCCATTCCCCAGGACCCATGTTAGCCAGATGCACAAGGGGGCGCACGCATCTGGAGTTTGTTTGCAGTGGCTGGAGGCCCTGGCGCGCCCATTCTCTCTGTCTCACTATCTGCCTTTCTCGCTCTGTCTGTCGCTCTCAAATAAATAAATAAATGAATGAACAAAAAAAAATTTTAACAGAGTCCCTCATAATTATAAGTGTATTTTTGGCACATGATGTTCTATTTTCAGGGGACATATTATGAACAAGCAGTCTAATGTTTATCCAATAATAAGCAGTTCCTTTTACTAAGAGTAGAAAATGATACCGGACCAATTTTCAAATTTAAATGTGGTTTTCAGCTCTATAATTTATTATTTGTATTTCCATCAATGCCAATAGCAATGGTGGTTTGTGCAAATTATCATCCACAGTAACAGTATTTTAGTACTATTGAATAATAAGACTGTGAAATTTGAAAGGTAATTCCACTATGGTAAACTTCCTAGGAAAAATCAACTGGACTGACTGTTATAAAATTTGGACTCATTGTTAAAAATTAGAAATTCATTGAGTAATAAGTACAGGGTTTTTTTGGCCTTTAAAAGTGAAGCTCTGAGTTGGTGGCAAAAAGAGGTAGTTTCATAGAATTTATCCCCTCAGTGGTAGGGGACCCATAGCTGGAGCTGGGAAACAAGTCAGAACCATATCCAAACATAAGCCTGCTCTCCAATATCAAGCTACCACCAATCATGGGCTACAAGAGGGCCTACACCTATTAAATTCTCTATTAAAAAAGTAAGGGTTATCTCATTTGTCCTGGTGCTAACTTACTCTCCCTTGGAGAATCTGCTTGCTTCTCTTTTTCAGATAGATGTAGATCCTAAAGAATAACTGGTGAAACAAGCAAGGTTGCTGTTTTCTTTGTGAACCGGGTACAAGCACAAGGGTGAAAGAGATCAACACAGAGAAAAATCAACTCCTACCAAATCAGAGATCCAGAGATCCAGAGGCCCCCAACACCTCATCACTGAAGCAGACCAAAAAATGAACCCAACATGGCTCATGGAAATTTAATGTCAGAGCCACATGTTGGGTCATGATATGCAGAGACATTTATCCTACCCATAACAGTGGGCTAACTCCAGATTGTATGACCCATGTACCTCAACAAGGAGGGGCCAAGGGGAGGGGGTAGGATGAGCCTAATAATGGTACCAAATTGACTGTATTTGCTGAGTACAAAACTAATTAATAAAAAAAGAAGAAAAAGAGGTAGTTTTATAGAATTTATTTCTTGTCTCTTTCTCTTTCTCTTTTTTCTAAATTATCAAGTCTTGATTCAGAAGTTAGAATAGGCTGTGAAGTGAGTGAAAAGGTAATTGTTGTTCAAGTCAAAAATAATAACTCTTAGTTCTTTCTAAGCATTTTCCTTTGTTCCAGGGAAAATGAGGTATTTGTAAACTAATTATATTGAGTGATTCTTAAAATCTTTGAGTATAGAAGATGACTTTGTGATGCAGAAAGGTACTTTTGTCACTGGACACTGCAGAAAGCTTGTCCCTTAGAATAGAAAGCTGGAATATTTGTGGTCCATCTCCCTTTCACTGGCTTCCAAAGGAAGAAAACAAATTTTTTAAAAATAAAGGAAAGAATATAACCATCCTTAGACTTCCTGTATGTATCCAAGCCTGTAAGAGAATGCCAGTGCTTTAGCAATGACATCTACCCTACTGGTAGAACAAGGGAAGCCATCTCCATACACTTCCCCATGACCTGGTAACTATTCTATTCTTTAGTCCTTTGAGATCAACGTTTTTGCTTCCATATATAAGTAATAATATGCAGTATTTATCTTCCTGTGCCTGACTGAGTTACTCTAACAGGGTATCTTTCAGTTCCATCCATGTTACTGCCAATGACAGAATCCCATTATTTTTTGTGCCTGAATAATATTTCATTAAATATAGATATCATGTTATCTTATCTATATATCACTACATATTATCTGTATTGATGGATTCTTCATTTGATGCCATTCTTTGCTATTGAGGGGAGTGTTGTAGTAAACGTACAAGTGCTGAGTGTCTTTGACATACTGACTTTAATTTCTTTGGAGATGATAGATAGATAGATAGATCGATAGATCGATAGATAGATAGGTAGGTAGATAGATAGATAATGGGGTTGTTGGCTCACATGAAACTTTTCCATAATATTTTCCATAAGAACTGTACTAATTTGCATTCCCATCAGTAGTATATGAGAGTTCCTCTTTCTTATATATCCTCACTAACATTTTTTTACTGTAATGAGGTGAATTCTCATTGTAGTTTTGCTTGAACTTCCCTGGTGATAAGTGATGCTGAGCACATTTCCCATCTGTGTATTGGTTATTTTTATGAATTCTCTTGAGAAATGCCTAAACCAGCCCATTTGCCCTTTTAAAAATTAGATTGTCTTTGCTATAAATTTTCTCATGTATTCTGTAAATTAACCTTTTGGAAAATGATAGTGCATAAATATTTATCCCATTTGGGTCATCTCTTCACTGTGTTTCTTGTTTCCTTTATGAAATACTGCTGTTTCGTTTATGTCTTTCCATTTGTTAACTTTTGCTTAGTTGACTGTGTCATCCCCTCACTTGTTTCCTACCCCTATCCTCCCACAACAAACATTTCCCAGGCTTTTTCAAGGTTATAAAACATTTCCCCAATATTTTCTTATTGTAATTCATAGTTCCAACTTTAAAAATAATTAATTTATTTCCAAGCATAGAGATACAGAAACACACAGAGAGAATGAATGAGAAGGTTAGAAAGAGAGTATGGGCATGTCAAGGCCTCCAGACACTACAAACAACTCTAGATGCCTGCGTCGCTTTGTGTGCGGGTGGCAGGGGACAAAGCCCAGTTGTTAGGCTTTGCAGGCAAGCACACTCCCCACGGAGACACCTCTCCAGCCCCGTGTCTTCAGCTCTCACATTTAAGATTTTATCCCTTTTGAATTTTTACATAGGGTAAGAGATAGGGGTCTACTTGTTTCTTCTGTATATATGGATCCAGTTTTCATAGAATCACTTATTAAAAAGGACTTTTAGGCCAGGTGTGGTGGCACACACCTTTAATCCCAGCATTGGGGAGGCACAGGTAGGAGGATCGCCGTGAGTTCGAGGCCACCATAAGAATGCAGAGTGAATTCCAAGTCTGCCTGAGCTAGAGTGAGACCCTACCTCAAAAAACAAAAAACAAAAAACAAAAAAAAAAAAGGACTTTCAGGCTGGAGAGTTAGCGGTTAAGGGGTTTGCTTGCAAAACCTAAGAACCCAAGTTCAATTGCCCAGTACACATGTAAGCCAGATGCACAAGGTAGCACATGAATCTGGAGTTTGTTTGCAGTGGCTGGAGGCCCTGGTGTGTACATTCTCTCTCTCTCCCTCTCTCATAACTAAACATAAATTTTTTTAAAAAAGGACTTTCTTTTGTGTGCATATATATATATACACATTCTGTGGGTCAGGATGGTCTGGAACTCACTATGATGGCCAAGCTGACCTCAAACTAATAACCCTCTTGACTCTACCTTTCTTCTGCTGGGATTGCAGACATGTGCCACCATACCTACTCCCCATGTGTGGTCTTGCTATCACAGTTGAAGATCCAGTGGCTGTGAATACATGGATATATTTCAAGGGTCGTTTTTCTGCTTTGTTGTTCTTTGTACCTATTCTGTGAGGGTACCATGGGGTTTTAGTTATTACCACATTGTAGTATGTAAAAGCTGAAAAATGGTCATGCCTCAAGCTTTGTTCTTTTGCTCAGGACTACAGTGATTCTTGTTTCTGGTTCTATATAAAGTTTGTAATTTTTCTATTTTGTGAAGATTATTATTTACTATTTTGATAGGAACTGCATTGAATCTGTCCAGTGCTTTGGATAGTATGGACATTTTAACAATATTGTTTCTTTCATTCATTAACATCACATATTTTTCAATGCCTTTGTATCCTCTTCAATTTTTTTCCATTAGTTCCCAAATGTCAGAAGGGTTTATTTATTTTCTTGGTTAAACTATTTTGTAGTTATTTTGAATGAGCTTGCTTTCTTGGCTTTTCTCTCAGAAATTTAGTTATTAGTATATTACAAAAAACTCTTGATTTTTGTTTTTTGTTTGTTTTTTTTTTTCTGGTCATGGAGAATATTTATTTGTATCTGTTCTTCTCAATCAGACATAGTACACAGCAAAGCTAATAGGATAAACACAAGCTATTTTTCTGCTGTACAGTGATTCCAATGGAAATTGAAATTCCTGGTCCTATGAAAAAGAACAGTTGATAGCAGATCTGATTGTCACTACCCCATGCACTACCTGCTTCTTAAACTAAGTTACATGTGTGTTTACTTGTCAAAGTAAAAGAATCTTCAGCAATCTCCTTCCACTTGTTGTTCCATGTTTTTACAGCACCTCTACTGAAATCTTTCATTAGTTTTAAGAGTTTCTTGCTGGAAGTTTTAAGTTTTTCTTTATGTATAAAATCCTTTTGTATACAAACAGGGATAATTTGACCTCCTGCTTTCCTACCTGGGTGTTCCTTATTTCTTTCTTTTGTGTTATTAATTTTGCCAAGACTTCTAATACTATTTTGAATAAAAGTTGTGAAACTGCATATCCGTGTGTTATATTGGCCTTCAGTGTGTAGTGTGTATTAGCAGTTGTTTAAACATATAGAATGACCAGGTGTGGTGGCACATATCTTTAATCCCAGCACTTGAGAAGCTGAGGTAGGAGGATCACTGTGAGTTCAAGCCCAGCCTGAGTCAAACTCCAGGACAGCCTGGGCTACAGTGAGACCTTGCCTTGAAAAAAGAACAAAAAAAATATAAAATGAACAATTGTACATAGAATGTAATATCTGATAATGATAATAAATGACAGGCATAAGGTTGTATGTTTACTATACTGACCTTCTAAATTTTTTTAAACTGTACTATAAGCAGTATGGCATGTTCTGTTGGTGGCAACCTCATGTACCTTGATTTGTTGTCTGAGCACTGTACTATTTTTCTGCACTTGATTATGTTGTTTTGCAACATGGCTCTAAGAACAATAACGCCATGCATCCCATAGATCCAAGTGTGTAGTAGGATATACTGTTGTGGTTTGCCTAGATTCACTGTATAGTATTCATGCAATGATGAAATTATTATTCATTTTTTGAGGTAAGATATTGCTCTAGCTTAGGCTGACCTGGAATTCACTATGTAGTCTCAAGGTAGCCTCGAACTCATGGTGATCCTGCTACCTCTGCCTCCCAAGTGCTGGGATTAAAGGTGTGTACCACCATGCCTGGCATGAGAATACCAGAGAATATGTCTGTCATTAAGGAACATATTACAACACATTGTTATAATTATTCTACTTTACCAGTTGTTGTTAACATCTTACTGTACCTACTTTGTAAGTTAAACTCTAGTGTAGATATGCATATATAAGAAAAAACATGGTATTAAAACAGGTTGCTATTTTTGAAGGTTTCTGACACCCACTGTGTGTCTTGGAATCTGTCCCTTGGAAAAAGTGTATGGAGGATATTATATTAATCCTGACATGGATCCATTTAGCTACTGTACCTTTCAGCTTTTTGCATAGTATTTCTTGGAAATGAATGACTCATCAGCAGACAAATTTTGTTTCATGTTAAATTGTTTTCAAATTAAGTTAAAATAAATTCATGTTCTAAAACAAGTGCTGTAGCAAAACAGATTTAATACAATAAAGGTATAAAAGAAATAAGATGTTATATAAGATAAGATGTTAAATAAGATTTTTATACACTGTGTTAATTGAGTGTAGGGTCTATTTATAAGAAAGAGATACATTGGGCTGGAGAGATGGCTTAGCGGTTAAGCACTTGCCTGTGAAGCCTAAGGACCCCGGTTCGAGGCTCAGGTCTCCAGGTCCCACGTTAGCCAGATGCACAAGGGAGTTCGTATGCAGAGGCTGGAAGCCCTGGCACGCCCATTTTCTCTCTCTCTCCCTCTATCTGTCTTTCTCTCTGTGTCTGTCACTCTCAAATAAATAAATAAATAAATAAATATTTAAAAAATAAAAAAAAGAAAGAGATACATTAAAGTAGAAAAGCATGGGGCAGGAGAGATGGCTTAGTGGTTAAGAATTTGCCTACAAAGCCAAAAGATTCAGGGTCAACTACCCAGGACCCATGTAAGTCAGATGCACAAGGGGGCGCATACATCTAAAGTTCGTTTGCAGTGGCTGGAGGCCCTGGCATGCCCATTCTCTCTCTGTGTCTCTCTCTCTCTCTCTCTTCCTGCCTATTTCTGTATCTCTCTCTCAAATAAGTAAATAAAAATTAAAAAAATAAAAAAATCATGGGTGTATATGACCCTTATAGGAAACACTCAACAAAAAGGCAAGCAATGAGACATACTGTAATATAAGACAAAAAATGCAAGTGCAGTATAATAAATATCAGAGCAGCTGAATATTAAGAATAACAGCTACAATCAGAATAGAGAAGAAATATCACACCATAATGAATTATTTATGATGATATATACCAATTATAAAACTTTTATGTACCAAGTCAAAATTTATTAGAAATTAAATTAAGACATTTATATTGAGATTTATTATGAAATTTTATGATATCACTTCAATGTCAAATAAGTGTAGAAAGGAAAAAAGGCTCAAGGTTGTTTTGGGCTGGGGAGATGACTGAGTGGATGCTGTGCTCGCAGCTCAGTCCTGACAACTCAGATGCCATGGAAAAAGCTGGCAGCCATGGCGAGCTTCTGTGATCCCTGCCTGCTGACATGCTGACAGGGAAACTGACGCAAGTCAGGAAAAAAGAGACTTTCCAGAAAGCTCATGGGGAGTGCAGCCTAAAAAAAAATAAAAATCAGCTGGGGGAAAATCTGGATGGAAAAAGAAATCCTGCTTCAAATGAGGTAGAAAGGCAAAGACTGACTCAAATGTGGTCCTCTAATTTCCACACTGATGCCATGGCAGGAAGGTGCTCTTACTCACACATACACCCCAACATCACACACCACACAATAAACACAGACACACAGTAATAAAAAAGCACACATACCAACATCACACACCACACAATGAACATCCTAACACACACACACACACACACACACACACACATACAAATAATAATTAAAAAAAAAAAAAAACAGGGCTGGAGAGATGGCTTAGTGTTGTTTGCCTTTACAAAAAGCCAAAAGACCCAGATTCAATTCCCAAGGACCCACATAAGCCAGTGCACATGGTGGCACATGCATATGGAGTTCGTTTACAGTGGCTGAAGGTCCTGTCACACCCATTCCCCCACCCTGCCTCTTTGTTTCACAAATAAGTAAAATAATAAAGAAAAAGCATACCAAAACCACACACCACACACAGAAACATGCATGCTCACACACTAAAAAGCGGGGGGGGGGGGTGTTACTGTTCCCTGGAGAAGAAGAGTAGGCTTGAACACTAAAAACAACATTGGGACTTCCAATTAATATGGCAGCTTAGGAACCACACCAAAGCAGCATAGAGGAGAAAAAGCCAAAGAATACCCAGCAAAATACACACATTTTACTAAAAAGTAAGATGTATAAGAAATTAAAATGGCAGCAGAGAAGTAGGAGAGATCCAGAGAACCCAGAGCCCACACAGGCAGGCCTAAGCGGTCCTGGCAGCAACGGCTTTGGCTATAGCAGTGGCTGCTCTGGCAGCGGCAGCGGAAGCGGCGGCGGAAGCGGCGGCTCAGGCTCTGGCTCTGGTCTGGCTCCAGTAGCAGCAGCAGCAGCAGCATCAGTGGCTCTCGCAGTGGCGGATCCAGCAGCAACAGCGGCAGCAGCAACTCCAGCTCCAGCTCCAGCAGCAGCAGCAGCGGCAGCAGCAGCAGCGGCTCCAGCAGCAGCAGTGGTGGCTACAACAGCGGCGGATCCAGCAGCAGCAGCTCCAACATCAGGGGTGCCAGGTCTGTGGGGCCACAGCTGCCAGGCTCAGCTTGCCCCACAGGAAAAGCCAGTCACCAGCTCCAGAAAACAGAACAGTGGTCCAGCGATCCAGCCAGCCTACTTGAACCCACAGGGCACCAAAGAGGGACACATAACTGAAACCAAAATCATCCAAAAAGGTAACTGGGATTGCACCAGGGAAGGGTTGCACTTGGTCACAAGCTGACATGGGGCCCTCAATAGACCAGAAATCTTAACCTCTTTGTTCATAGATGATCTGATTGTTATAACACCTACTCTTACATAAATACTCTGTGCTGTTTTTCATTGAATATGTACATTGTTTAGTTATATTTCTCTGGTGTCTGTTGTGATGTTACCTTTTTCATCTCTAATTTTATTAATTTGTGTCTCTTCTCTCTTTCTTTTGGTCAGATTTGCTAAGGGTTTATCAATCTTGTTTATCCTTTCAAAGAACCAACTCTTTGATTCATTAATTCTTTGGATTGTCTTTGTTTGTTTGTTTGTATCTATGTCATTAATTTCTGCTCTAATCTTTATTATTTCTTCCCATCTACTGATTTTGGGTTTGCCTTGTTCTTTTTCCAAGGCTTTAAGGTGAAGCATTAGGTCATTTACTTGTGACCTTTCTAATTTCTTTTTTTTTTTAATTAATTAATTTATTTATTTGAGAGCGACAGACACAGAGAGAAAGACAGGTAGAGGGGGAGAGAGAGAATGGGTGCGCCAGGGCTTCCAGCCTCTGCAAACGAACTCCAGACACGTACACCCCCTTGTGCATCTGGCTAACGTGGGACCTGGGGAACCGAGCCTCAAACCGGGGTCCTTAGGCTTCACAGGCAAGCACTTAACCGCTAAGCCATCTCTCCAGCCCAACCTTTCTAATTTCTTAATATAGGCACTTAAAGCTATAAATTTACCATTTAGAACTGCCTTCATTGTGTACCAGAGATTTTGGTATGTTGTGTTCTCATTATCGTTTGACTCTATGAATTTTTTGATTTCCTTCTTGATTTCTTCATTGACCCATTCATCATTTACTAATGCATTGTTTAGTTTCCATGATTTTATGTATGATCTATAGCTTTTCTGCTATTGATTTGTAGCTTGATTCCATTGTGGTCAGATAGAATGCAAGGAATTATTTCAATTTTCCTGTATTTGTTAAGATTTGCTTTGTGTCCTAATACATGGTCTATTTTAGAGAATGTTCCCTGTGCTGCCAAAAAGAATGTATATAATGCAGCATTTGCATGAAATGTCCTGTAGATATCTGTTAGGTCCATTCCTTCTATGATCTTGTTTAGTCCAGATGCCTCTCTGTTTATTTTTTGCCGGGAGGACCTGCCAATTGATGAAAGTGGGGTGTTGAAGTCTGCCACAGAAAACAAGCAGAGAGGTTACCAATTTTTGTCATTTCATCAACCATTAGGCCTTCTCTGTCTGAGCAGGGATAGCCAAGAGAAGGGGTGGGGGCAGAGGACAACTGTGAGAAGAGCTCCTTTTCAGCTTGTAGTATGTTAGGGTATACCTCGGATTGAACTTGGACATAGCTATGCCAAATATAGATCTTGCTAGAGGGCCAGTTTTCAATTCTGCTCATATACATGGTCCCTTGAACCATGGAGGTCCAGCACCAGTCCCAGGGGTCCCAGATGATGAGGGAATACCCACTGTCAGTGTGCCAGAATTTATGTCCAGACCATCCGGTGTCCAGGATTTGACCCTTGGCGGGGACAAAGACACTCCAAATGGTACACCAGTGCCAAGGGCATCCGACACTTTCCTTAATATAATGAGTTTTGCATTTGTTGTGCTCCTGATCGAAGAGGAAGCACAGAATGGGAGCAACCTTATTTGGGTGATGTTTAAAGTCTGTAAAATTTAATAAAATAGGCTTGGTACAGCCTGCAGGTGGACAGTCAGCAGTAGCCAAAACGTGTCCAAATTGTTTTGTCTGATCATAGGTGGTTCAGTTTTCTGTGAGATAGAATCACCAGGCAAATGGGGATGTGGAGGGCCAAGCGGCTGGAAGATGTAGCAGTAGCAGCAGGCACCAGGTGAAGGTTGTCATTATGTTATATATATCTAGAAAGATGCGTTTGCAGGGTTAAAGTGAGAGCAACACATAGACACATGAGCACAACAGACACAGAGGGCCCAATAGAGCTGTGTGTCCTTGATGGCCAGACGAGCCTGTATCCTCCAGGGATGGTTCAATGATGCCAAACACAGTGCGAATGGGAGTCAGTCCCTCCAGCTGTGTCCTCCGGGGCAGGGTCGTCTTGAGGTCCTTACAGCCTTGTCCTGCCAGGAAAAAGGAAGATTCTCTCAGGGAAGTGTTTCTTCCCTGGATATGTGAGATGTCATTGGAGGATCATCAGCCTGTTTTACAAGTCTCTCTGGCAGCCATCTCGCAGCATTTTCTTTGGTGTCAAACAAGCATACTGATCCTAGGCCCCAAATGAGTACTGGGTCTGGGCCATTCCATTTTAAGGTTAAAGAATCTTTCCACATGGCTTTGGCAAAGGTAGTTTTTATATTTGTGTGCCAAAAGCGATCAGCAGCTGACTTTCCTTGAGTGTCAAGCGTTAAAAAACTTAGGACAAACAAGGTATGATGAAGAATGTTTTTTGGGGTGCCTTTTATGGGATATAAATCCCCCATTTTTAACTTTTGGAGGGTATGTTTAATAGTTTGATGGGCTCATTCAACAATTCCTTGACCCTGGGGATTGTATGGTATGCTTGTAATATGTTTAATTTGTAGTTGATGACAGAAATTTTGGAATTTTTTTCCAGTATAGCCAGGACCATTATCAATTTTAATAATTTGGGGCTTTCCCATGACACCAAGGCAATTGAGTACATGAGCAATGACATTTTTTGAAGCTTCTCCAGCATGGAGGCTGGCAAAAATGAATCCACTAAAGGTATCCACAGTAACATAGAGGTACTTAAGATTACCAAATGAGGGAACATGTGTTACATTCATTTGTCAGATCGCATTGGGAATTAAACCTCTAGGATTAACGCCTAAGTGGGGAATGGGTAGGAGGGTGACATAGTATGTGCATTGTTTGACTATCTGGCGAGCTTGTTTCCTAGTGATTTTAAAAAGAAAACACAAGGTTTGAGCGTTAAGGTGATGTACAGAGTGGGCTGCTTTGTCCTGGGCCACAGGATTGAGCTTAACAAGGAAGGCAAACTGGGTGGCTTCATCAGTCATGGTATTGCCTGTGGCTAGAGGCCCAGGGAGTCCAGACTGAGCAAGAATATTTCCTATATAAAAAGGATGTTGCCTAGAATGTATGCATTGCTGGATGGAGAAAAACAGAGGGGTAGTGTTTGTGGTGGGTTTTATTTATGGCACAGTTTCTAACAGGGGGATGGATTGATCAATATAAGCACTATCAGTATACAGATTAAAGGAGGTATTTGGAAGTTGTTGAAAAACCTGTAAAACAGCGAAAAGTTCCACCTTTGAGCAGAGTGGAATGGGGATCGTAGGGAAGTGGTTTGATTGTCTACAGTGAAGGCTGCAACTCCATTAGAGGAGCCATCAGTGAAAACTAGGGGGACATGGGAAAGAGGTCGGGGAGAGGTTAATGTAGGAAAAACAAATGGCTGAATTCTCAGAGAGTGGAGAAGTTTGTTAGCAGGGTAGTGGTTATCAAGGGATCCATGAAAAGAGGTGCAAGATATTGCCCATTCATCATCATTTTGTATTAACCATTGTATTTGGGAAGTGGAGTAGGGTAGAATGATTTTATCAGGGTCCTTACCAAATATTTTTCTGCTTTGGCCACGTCCAATTTTTATTAACTCTGTCACCCATGATGTGTAAGGGGTAAGGACTCTGGGTGGTGAAGCGGGTAAATGGACCCAGAAGAGGGGCCTCTCCTGCCAGAACACGATCAGTCTTTATAGTAACTGGGATTGGCTTTTTTGTTCCCTGTGAATGTTTGCCCAATCCTTGTCCCGGGAAGAAACCTTGATTAAGCATCTGGTGAGATCTCTAGGTCTAAGTCATGAAGTTGTTTAAGTAAGGTAGCCTTTTCTTTTTTTTTTTAATTTTTTATTTATTTATTTGAGAGCGACAGACACAGAGGGAAAGACGGATAGAGGGAGAGAGAGAGAATGGATGCACCAGGGCTTCCAGCCTCTGCAAACGAACTCCAGACGCGTGCGCCCCCTTGTGCATCTGGCTAACGTGGGACCTGGGGAACCGAGCCTCGAACCAGAGTCCTTAGGCTTCACAGGCAAGTGCTTAACCGCTAAGCCATCTCTCCAGCCCAGCCTTTTCTTTTTTAACTGCAAGGAGAGTTTTTAGTGATTGGGCTTCCCAGGATAGTTTGTGGGTGGCTTGTCGAGTGATTGTTTCTAAATCACAATCAAGGGTTACAGGGGCACAGAAGTGACATGGCTTAGGCTTGTGAAGATAGGTGGAGGGTCTGCTATGGGGGCCATAGGAGGTGCCCAGTCAGGGTTATGATACCTGGCAGCCTCACCCTCTAGCTCTGATTTCTCATCTGGGGAAAGAGGGGCATTAAGGGGATGGGGTAACTGTAGATTTGGAGAGAAGAGAATAAATAGATTTAGGGGCAGGTGGGTCAAGTGGGTCATCCTCAGGCATAGGGACAATGACAGAAGGGCATGGCAAAGGGGGACTATTTGTCCTGCTCAGCACATTTGCCTCAGGACTGTCACCGCAATGTCTGCCTGGAGGGTGGGGCGATTCAGGGGAGGGAGCTGCAGCTGCTGCAGCTGCCACCATGTGGGACTCCTGAGGGCAGGGAGTTAATTCAAGAATGGGAGGGGGTCTACCTAAGTTTAAGGTTATTTTTAAGAAAGAATTCTCCATCCCTAACAACTTTTGAAATGTCCAGTTGGCACCGGTGAATCTGGAGAACGTCATTTATTAAGTTCCAATAGGAGAAGATCTGAACCAGGACTTTCTCAGGGCCAAAAGACTTATAATAGTCTTTTATACAATCTCCCACTCTCCCCCATCTTTTTTCATCAATGGTAACCATGGACATAAATCTTCTAAGAAGAGGAAAAAGTGAACAAGATCTTTTTTCTTAACTTTTGTCCACAAGTCTTGAGGGAGTCTTTAAGTCCCTGGATAAAATGTTCCTGCTTACTTAGGGTTTGTCCCATGATAGAAAAGGAAAGAGGAGAAACGGCAAGACCAGAGGGAGACGTTCCCGGTGGGAGAACCAGTACGGGGGATTCCCCTATGGGCCTGACGTAAGCCTGTTTGCAAACTTAAGAATCTGGCAGCCGCCCTTAGGGCATTTACTGGCCATTGTGTAACCAGTTTCATTGGTAGGAAGAGAGATAGGAGGTCTTTGCCAATGCCTGAACAGGCTGTTGGGATTCGCACAGGGAGCTAGGGGCCCTCATCTAATGACAGAGGATAGCCCTGGCCAAGAGCCTTCAGTTGCCCTGTCACTATGTTGCAATTCCACGCAATGGCGCCAACTGAAAGTAAAAGAAGGAAAAGAAGTTTACAAAAAGCAACAAAGAAATCCCACAATTCTTGTGTCTTGCAAATCTGACTAAATAGTCTTTAAATGGTTTGCATAGAATTCGTCGCTTGTCTTACCTTAGTGTATCTGTATCACAGGTGGGTTTTTTCTGTGGTGATCATGGTGCAGCTCTGTATCACAGACGCGGAATGCCTGCGGTGACCTCTATGCGGACCTTCACTCACCCACCGGTGAGGTGGTGGTCCAATGGTGGAGACAGCCATCCACTCAAGTGACATTCAGGTTCTTCTTCATACCTTGAGCCCTACATTCAGGCACCACTTGCCCCGGCCAGCAGTGAGTTGAACAAGGACCCGAGGGGAAGTTAACTTGAATGGGAGAAGGCAAACAGACACAAGAAGGAGACCATGCTAGGTGTTTGTCAAGACCTTGAGATTTTATTCTTACATGTAGGTTTATATAAGGTTGTAGTGGGAAGGGGACGTAATCAGGCCAAAGATCATAGAGTTAATGGTTAAGCCACAATGTCTTTGTTTCTTCATTAGCTACAGGCCACATGGGGGAGTATTCAGCCAAGCGTATGACCCCTTTGTTTCTGGTAGTTGAATATTAGGTGAGGAAGTAGAAACTTAACTTGCTATATGGTGGTTTTTGTTAACATGGCCAAAGTTTGGTTCATAGCTCCCAACAATCTCCCTCATGAACATAGATGCAAAAATTCTCAACAAAATATTGACAAATAATTTATACTTTTATATTAATGCTACTCTCACATTGGGTAGAGAATCTTCTCTTTTCAGATAGCAGTGACTTCAGGATGACTCAGAAGGTATAGTGCTATAAAGAAGTGACTGGAGTGCTGAGTAACATCTTGATCACACCTTCCAAGGCGCAGGGTCTATTGTGGAAGAGGTGGTGGAAAGAATGTAAGAGCCAAAGGAAGGGTAGGACTCCATACAATGTCCTCCCTCCAGACATAAAATGGCATCTATATTCATGACCTCATAGTGCCTGATACTACCTACACAAGGCCATCATAAGAGGAGGAAAAGACCATGACATCAATATAAAAGAGAGCCTAATTGAGAGGGAGAGGGGATATGATGGAGAACAGAATTTCAAAGGGTAAAGTGTGTGTGGGGGTATTACCACGGGATACTTTTTTTTTAAATAATTTTTATTTATTTATTTATTTATTTGAGAGTGACAGACAGAGAGAAAGACAGATAGAGGGAGAGAGAGAGAATGGGCGCGCCAGGGCTTCCAGCCTCTGCAAATGAACTCCAGACGCGTGCGCCCCCTTGTGCATCTGGCTAATGTGGGACCTGGGGAACCGAGCCTTGAACCGGGGTCCTTAGGCTTCACAGGCAAGCGCTTAACCGCTAACCCATCTCTCCAGCCCAAGGGATACTTTTTATAATCATGGAAAATGTTAATAAAAATTTAGAAAAAATATGAAAAATAAATTTAAAAAATTTTAAAGAAAAACAATATTGACAAACAGAATACAAGAATATATCAGAAAGATCATTCACCCTGACCAAGTAGGCTTTATCCCAGAGATGCAGGGATGGTTCAACATACACAAATTGATAAATGTAATACATTATATAAATGGACTCAAGGACAAAAATCACATGATCATCTCATTAGACGCAGAGAAAGCATTTGACAAAATCCAACATCCCTTCATGATAAAAGTCCTACAGAGACTGGGAATAGAAGGAACATATCTCAATATAATAAAGGCTATTTATGACAAGCCTGCAGCCAACATATTACTAAATGGGGAAAAACTGGAAGCTTTTCCACTAAAATCAGGAACAAGACAAGGGTGTCCACTGTCCCCACTTTTTTTTTTTTTTTTAATTTGAGAGCAACAGACACAGAGAGAAAGACAGATAGAGGGAGAGAGAGAGAATGGGCGCGCCAGGGCTTCCAGCCTCTGCAAACGAACTCCAGACACGTACGCCCCCTTGTGCATCTGGCTAACATGGGACCTGGGGAAACGAGCCTCGAACCGGGGTCCTTAGGCTTCACAGGCAAGCGCTTAACCGCTAAGCCATCTCTCCAGCCCCTGTCCCCACTTTTATTTAATATAGTACTGGAAGTTTTGGCCATAGCAATAAGGCAAGAGAAGCACATAAAAGGGGTACAAGTTGGAAAGGAAGAGATCAAGTTATCATTATTTGCAGATGACATTATTCTATATATAAAGGGCCCTATAGACTCTACCAGCAAACTGTTAGAGCTGATAAACACCAACAGCCATGTAGCAGGATACAAAATAAATACACAGAAATCAGTAGCATTCCTATATGCTAGCAACAAACACACAGAGAATGAAATCAGAGAATCACTCCCATTCACAATTGCATCAAAGAAAATAAAGTACCTCAGAATAAACCTAACCAAGGAAGTAAAGGGACTGATTCAGATGGGGAGGGTGTATGATGGAGAGGGGAGTTTCAAAGGGGTAAGTGGGGGGGGTGTTTTTTATAATCATGGAAGTTGTTAATAAAAAAATAAAAATATGATAAAATAAAAATAACTTTGCATACCCCCTTTAACCCAAGCTGCTCTCACTCTTGTTTGGAGTATCTGTTTTATTTTATAGATGACAGAGAAAATGGAGGAGAACCAAGATCCATCCACAAGACAAGAAGAGAGCTCACTGCCCTCCACTACATGTGTCACCTCTACCACATCTGCCAGGACTCAGGAAAAATTGCAGAGGAATTGGCAACGTGAATACTGCTCTTACTGCCAGCGTGGCAACCAGCGATCATGACAGATACGGTGATCAATCAAACCTATCAAAGCTGAAATGCAGAGGCTATAGAGAACTCAGTACTAAATCAGACTGCCAACAGGCCTGCCATGGCTCAGGGAGCATTTTGAAAGAGAGGGCAGAAAAACTGTAAGAGCCACAGATGGTAAAAATACCTTGAGGCATAATCTCCCGTTTACTCCAATGGGACTCACTGAGACTTCCATGAAGCTGCAGTGAATACCATAACCCCACTGAGGGGGGTCCACAGGTTAACGGGAACTGGGTCAAGGGGATAAAAAGAATATAACCTGTTATAGAATATGTACTGAAAAATTCAATAAAAATTTTTGAATAAGATTATATACATAGAATTATATACATGCATACACATATACATACACATGTATGTTATGATAAATATAACATTTTATAGTTCTTAAACAGAATACATTACTCTCACATTTAGCATATTTGCAAAATTATAAACTAAATATTAAAATAATCACAATTCATCAAAAAATATACACTAATATACTGTGACAAATGTTTTATTTTAGAAAAGGTTGATAATTTCTTAATTATATCAACAGAATTTAAAGTTTAATGTGAAAGAAATATAAAAGTAAGTATATGGTTTTAGCAGTAGAAAATACAAACAATATCTAAGATATATTTCTAATAAAACTTGTAAGTACAAAAACAGAAAAATATCTTAAAATAATAAAGTCCATTTATTCAAAACATAGCTGAAGTATTATTTTTTGCTTTTTCTAAATGGCAAAATACTACTCATGCCTTTTGAGTCACTGAGGGTCTATATTTTCAAATGACAAAAAAGTGAATGGGAAATTGGTACATAGATCAAATAATAAAGGTCAGCAAATATATGAAATGATTAAGCTCACTAAAAGTCATGGAAATGGAAAGTAAACTAAGAAAGAGATATTACTATATATACATTTGCTGAGAAAAAAAGACCCATATCTTGCTACAGCAACTACATTTCCCAATGTTGTTAGTAAATGTATAACTTTTTTTGTATTAGAAATATAGCAATAGTTAACTATTTTTTTAAAATCTTACAATATCCATTGATCTAGCTATCACACTGAGTATTTATAACATAAAATTAAGAGCATCAGTATATAAATCTAAGACATGGGGATGTTTGCTTAATCATTGTTCATAATAGCAATAAAAATATCCATATCCATTATGATTGAATTCTGATCCTACATACAATTTTAATTATGTTATATCTATTAGAGGGCTGGAGAGATGTTTCAGTGGTTAAAAGTACTTGCTTGAAAAGCTTGACACCCTGGGTTTGATTCCCCAGTACCTACATAAAGCCAGATATAGAAAGTGGTACATACATCTGAAGTTTGTTTGCAGTGGCATGAGGCCCTGGAATGCTCATTCTCTCTCTCCCTCTTTGCTTTAAATAAGTAAATCAAAATATTTTAGAAATTGAATTAGAGCTGAATCAAAGTACTTTCAGAAATTTCATGAGGCAATACTGGAAGATACAGAAAAACAGGATAAAAGTTCATATAATAAAATGTTATTACCATATAGCAAATTTTATAGTAATTTATTTATGCCTATCTATATCTATATCTATATCTATATCTATATCTATATACACTAAAATATGGTAAAAGAGTTATATTTTCACATGATTTTCTTGAAGGAAGTATATATATTGGGAAGAAGCAGAGATAATGAAGAATAAAGAGAAAGATTTCTGGACTTGGTGGCTCGGGCCTATGTCTAATCCCAGCACTTTGTGGAGACTGAGGCAAAACTATGAGTTCCAGGCCAAACTTGGCTACATACAGAGATCTTGTCTTAAAAACAAAGAAACAGCCATGTGTGGTGGCACACACCTTTAATCCCAGTACTTGGGAGGCAGAGGATTGTTGTGAGTTCAGGGCCAGCCTAAAACTACATAGTGAATTCTAGGTCAGCCTGGGTTAGAGTGAGATCCTGCCTCAAAAACCCCAGAGAAACAAATAATCAGAAACAAAAGCCTACCAAACAAGAAAAACATAAAGAAAATGTAGAAGAAAGATAAGTGAACAGACTATAATAGAAATTAACAGTAAATCCAATACATGGCACACATGTATTCTTTTTTTTTTTTTCTTTTTTATTTATCTAATAGAAAGAGAGAAAAAGACAGATAGAAAGAATGGGCACACCAGGGCCTCCAGCCACGGCAAAGGAATTCTAGACACATGTGCCAACTTAGGCATCTGGCTTACACAGGTCCTGGGGAACTGAACAGGGGTCCTTAGGCTTTGCAAGCAAACGCCTTAACTGCTAAGCCATCTCTTCAGCTTGCACACATGCAGTCTTATAGAAATTAGTATTCTGCTAGTGATACTTTTTAGAATAAAAATGTTAATATTTCATAATAAATAGAATTAATTATAGTGAAATATAACCCTAATAATATATAGCTTCACTCAATCAAAATATAAAGGCTACAGAAAATTGTCAAATTCATAGATTATTTGGGCTTGAAAATAATGTGTTATAGCTAAGCTACATTTGTTTCTTTTCTTTTGTTTTTGTTTTTCGTTTTTTTTTGTTTGTTTGAGGAAGGGTCTCACTCTGGCCCAGGCTGACCTGGAATTTACTATGTAGTCTCAAGGTGGCTTTTGAACTCAGGGGCAATCCTTCTACCTCTGCCTCCCAAGTGCTGGGATTAAAGGTGTGCACCACCACACCTGACTCTACATTTGTTTCTTTCAAAGCAGAGACAGCATAGGCAAGATAAAAATCTTTCATTCAAGAGCACTCATGGTGGCATTGGGTTGCATTTTTCATAGCAAACTAGCTGGATTGCATTCAAAGGAGCATTTCATCCTGCTGCTTTGCCTTCTCAATCGACCACTAGAACCAGTTTCATGGAAGGTGTGCTGGTTGAATCAGATGTCTCCTATAAACTCATGCATTTTGAATGCTTGGTCCCCAGGCCATGGCAATTTGGGAAGTAGAGGTTTGCTGGAGGAGGCGTGCTGTAAGGGTTGGGCCTGGGGGTGTTGTAGCCAGCTTCTCCTTGTCCTGCTACCTGCTGTGACATGGAGGTGATGTCCAGCCTCTGCTCATAGCATGCTTTCTCCTGCCATCATGAAGCTTCCCCTTGAGACTGTGTCTTCCTGCAATCAACTGCTTTTGGTCATGTGTTTTGTCTCAGCAGTGAGAAGGTAACTAAAACAAAAAGCTACCTATGAGAGTAAACAACACATATGTCATCGGTGTTTCCCAGTGTGGTGGTTTGAATGTGAAACGTGTCCCCTTGTGTGTTTGGGATTAAACATCATATTCAATCCCCAGCTTGTGGAGCCCTTGGGAGGTGGAGCCTTGTTAGAGGAGGTGTGTCACTGGGAGTGCACTTTGAGGCTCACGAGTCCAGCTCTGGTGAATGTTCACTACCCAGCTCCCTCTTGCTGCCCTTGCCCTGCTGCTGAAGTAGCACCATAAAGGTATTTGTGTAGAGAAATGGATACCAATTGAGAGAGATGACATTTATTTATTTATTTTTCATTCATTCTGTTCAGGTGTTCAGCTTTGCTATTATTTTAATTATATTTTATCAAATCATTATTTATTAAATAATCACTTTGTTTTTGTCACAAAATTACAAGCAACCTCTACTTATCACACTTTGCTAAAATGTAAATTTGTTTTCACTAATTACTTTTATTCCTCAAATATGTCTCTTACTTTGACTCTGGAGTAGTTAAAGAGAGAGAATGTTTCTATTCTAGTGTCTATTTTCTGTTTATTTTTCTTGGTTACTGTGGTGGTTTGATTCAGGTGTCCCCCATAAACTTAGGTGTTCTGAATGCTAGGTTCCCAGCTGATGGATATTTGGGAATTAATGCCTCCTGGAGGGAGTGTATTGTTGGGGGTGGGCTTATGGGCTTTATAGCCAGTTTCCCCATCCCAGTGTTTGGCACACCCTCCTGTTGCTGTGGTCCATCTTCTGTTGGCCAGGGGGTGATGTCCACCCTCTGCTCATGCCATCGTTTTCCCCTGCCATCGTGGAGCTTCGCCTTAAGCCTGTAAGCCAAAATAAATCTCTTTTTCCCAGAAGCTGCTCTTGGTTGGGTGATTTCTACCAGCAATGCGGACCGGACTGCAACAGTAAAGTGGTACCAAGGAGTGGGATTGCTGCTAGACACCTGACTATGTGGCTTCAGCCTTTTGTTGCTGATTTTCAAGAGGAAAGTGGAAGGAGTTGAAACCTTGGCCTAAGAGATGCCTTGCAGTGCTGTAAGTACAGCCTGATGGACTATTCTGGTCTGAGCTGCAAGACCTGAAGGCAGTAAGAACTATGGACTGTGAGGTTTGGCTTATGAGGGTGAGAAAGAGCTTTGCTTGGACTGGGCTAGCAGTTTGTGTGAGAAGCTTGCTCTTGTGCCCATGTCCTGAGAAGTTGTGCAGGGTTGCTTTGCGTAGAAATGAACTGGTGTGTGCAGAGGGATATGGCACAGAAAGAAAAATCTTTGGGTGAACTGTTGCCTGTTCAGCTGCAACTGAGAGATTACAACCTTTGAGGCTGGGCTAGCTGACCTGCGCTGGGGCAACAAGAAGAATGTAGACTCTTTTGAAGGGGCCTGAGTGCTCAAGGAGTGTCCTGTTCTTCAAAGTCTGCTTTATTCCCCCCTGGATTAACAAATTGGCACCCTACCTGGTATCGTGGAGTATAAGAAATGCTGGAAAGAGGGTCATTGAGTTTGCAACACGGTCTTGTGTTTTGGAAATGGCCATGGGCAGTGTGAAGTGGGTTTGCCTGCATAGAGACCCCATGGGGCCATGAGGATGAACCGTGGCTTGCAGTGGAGACCCAGTGGAGATGCCGGGACCATGAGATGGCTGCCGAGGAGCTGCCGGCCCCGGTGAAGTTTCCCAGGACTGTGAGTAGCCTAGCTGGAGGGGCGGAATTGGATTGCCAGAGACTTGTTGCTGGTTAGAATTATCAGACTTGAAGATTTTTCACTGGCTAGATTTGCTGGACTTGAAGCTACAGAGTTTGATGTTTGCCCTGGTTGTTTTAAATCTTGTATTGGTTGAATGTTTCTTTGCTATGCCCAATGCCATCTTTTGCAGTGTGAAAATTAATTCTGTGCCATTCTGGGTTTTTTGAGGTTATATTTTGGTATTATGGCTCAGTTAGAAGATCTTGAACTATGGGGATGTATGAACATCATTGGGATTGATAAAAACTATGGGGACTTTTAAAGTCAGACTGAAAGCATTGTATTTTACATCATGTATGGCTATCAGTTTATGGGGGCCAGGGGCGGAATGTGGTGGTTTGATTCAGGTGTCCCCCATAAACTTAGGTGTTCTGAATGCTAGGTTCCCAGCTGATGGATATTTGGGAATTAATGCCTCCTGGGGGGAGTGTATTGTTGGGGGTGGGCTTATGGGCTTTATAGCCGATTTCCCCATCCCAGTGTTTGGCACACCCTCCTGTTGCTGTGGTCTACCTTATGTTGGCCAGGGGGTGATGTCCACCCTCTGCTCATGCCATCGTTTTCCCCTGCCATCGTGGAGCTTCGCCTCGAGCCTGTAAGCCAAAATAAATCTCTTTTTCCCAGAAGCTGCTCTTGGTTGGGTGATTTCTACCAGCAATGCGGACCGGACTGCAACAGTTACTTTTAGGATAAGGGTTCATAAAGAAAAATCCCAGGAAGCCGGGCGTGGTGGTGCACGCCTTTAATCCCAGCACTCGGGAGGCAGAGGTAGGAGGATTGCCGTGAGTTCGAGGCCACCCTGAAACTCCATAGTTAATTCCAGGTCAGCCTAGGCTAGAGTGAGACACTACCTCAAAAAACCAAAAAGAAAAAAGAAAAAAAAGAAAAGAAAAGAAAAAGAAAAATCCCAGGAAACATTTGTTTTTTATTTTACTCCATTTGGAAAATGTAAAAAAAAAAAAGGTTTCCCCATTCAGTTGTTAGAAACTTTGATCCCCAAAGGCAAGTGTTATTATGTTTAGAGGTTAAGTCCTTGGGAAGTAATTAGGATTAGATGAGATCATGAGGGAAAGAAACCTGAGCTAGCAAGCTTGCTTTGTTTTGCTCTGTAGTGTCCCCTGACACATTATGAAGAAGCAAGAAGGGAGCACCAGAATTTCTGGCCATGTTCTCACAGCTTCTCGGTGTTCTGACCTTGAGTTCAATAAGCTTCTGGTCTTAAAAGTTCCTCAGTCTGTGATCTTCAGTTATAACTGCAGAAAATGGACAAAGCAAGCATTTCACATTTCACAGTTGGAATCTTGCAAATCTGTGACGGAAGCGTTATTAATTCCATCTTATAAATGAAGATTTTGAGACTCAAACAGATTAAATAACTTCTTTAAGACCAAAAAGCCACTTAGTGCAAAACTAGGAAATAAATAGCAAAGTAGTTCCTAAAAACCTTGTGATTAGAGTTTAAGTCAGAGGCAAGTAAAATAATGTCACCATTGGAAATTGTGTGCAACATGCCTGTCTTCTGAAAAATGTGGCTTCTTTGAAGTTTCTTCCTGTAATTTCAAAATTCATTTCTAAAATTTTAGTCTCTCTCCCTTTCATTTCAATTAAAATTTAAATATTATATATAGCTTACCATTAGAAAAACGTAATCTATTTCCACTCCAGTGGATGTAATTATATTGAAATTATTAATGTCAGAATATTGTGTTAAACTAAAGAGAAGTGACTACATCTAGCAACTAGGAAATTTCTCTGCTCTGACATATAAGCACTAAATTTCTGGAATTTATTTCATTTTATTTTAATTTGGGGGGGAAGCGTCCTGCTCTAGCCCAGGCTGACCTAGAATTCACTATGTAGTATCAGGGTGCCTCCAACTGACAGCAATCCTCTTACCTCTGCCTCCAGAGTGCTGGGATTAAAGGCATGCATGCACTACCATGCCTGGCTCTAGGGAGAATGGACATTTCAGGGACTCTAGCTGCTGCAAACAGACTCTAGACGTATGTACCACTTTGTGCATCTGGCTTTATGTGGGTACTGAGGAATCAAACTGGGATTAGGCTTTGCAGACAAGTGCCTAAATCACTGAACCATCTCTCCAGCCTGATTTCTAGAATTTACATCAACATAAATGTGGTGATACAAATGGCAAAGGACCCTTTTTCATTGTGTTTTGACTCTCTGACAAGTCTTGCTTTAAAAAAAAAAAGGCCTAAAAAACTCCCAGAATTGAAAAGATTCCTGTGTCCATTGGGCAGGCTTTAAAAAAAAATTATGGGGCTGAAGGGATTGCTTAGTGGTTAAGGCATTGTTTGCCTGCAAAGCCAAAGGACCCAGGTTCGATTCCCCAGGACCCACATTAGCCAGATGCACAAGGGGGTGCACGCATCTGGAGTTCATCTGCAGTGGCTGGAGGCCCTGGTGCACCCATTCTCTCACTCTCCCTCTTTCTCTGTCAAATAAATAAATTAAAATATTTTTTTAAAAATTATGTATTTATTTGAGAAAGAGACAGACAGAGAAAATGGGTGCACCAAGGCCTCCAGCCACTGCAAGCAAATTCCAGATGCATTCTCCATCCTGTGCATCTGGCTTATGTGAGTCCTGGGAAACTGAGCCTGGGTCCTTAGGCTATCAGGCTAGTGCCTTAACCACTAAGCCATCTCTCCAACCCCCATACGGCAGTGTTAATGATAAAGTCTGACCTTTCCTTTATCCTGGTGGTATGATTTCTGTCTCGTGAATCAAAAGTCACAGGTGACTTGTGGTGAGTCCCTGGTACACTCTTCTTTTCCCAGGTTAAGCTTAATTTGCCTTATAGTGACTCAACTTTTTTTTTAACCTCTCAGCAGCACTTTACACACTTGTAATTATTTATTAAGTTTTTGTACCTATCTTTTTAATTTGTATAGTTCCAGCTGGCATTAGCTCTGTGAAAGTAGGAAGTGAGTCTGTCTTTCAACGAACATGTCTCCTGCATCTAAAAATTTGCCCTGACTACATTGAGCATTTTATGTGAATGATTACAGTATAGGACTCTCCCACTTAATTTGTTTGAAAGATACACTTTTTATATTTCAACTTTCACTAACCTTAAAGAAATCCTAGAGTAATCCATAATTTCACTGGTAGTGCATTTCACTTTATTTTTCTATTGCCTATACTATTAAGAGCATTCATGGTAATAACCATTCAAAAGTACAGGTTACTTTAGTTGAACCTGTAAGGTTGACTGTGCTCATCTTTACTCTGTAATCCAGGCTGAGCTTTAGCTGGCAACCCACAAGACTCTACCTACTAATGGACAGAATTAAATCCAGGCCCCATTGAGATGGTGACTTGTCAACTTGACAGGAACTAGAATCCCCTATGAGGGATTACATACATTAGGTTAGCCTTTGTGCAAGTCTCTCCAAGCCCAGAGACCAAAGCTCCTTTGGCTGTAATTATTGAAGAGATTACCACCACTGAAGGGAAATCTGGAATGCAGGAGCCACAGAGTGAGCAGGTATATTTTGGAGTGCATCCTCCTGACATGACCTGCCTGGTATTCCCATCACTGCACAGTGGTTGCTGATACCCCACAAGACCAGCGTGGTCCTCAGCCCATCCATATACCATGACATGGAGGATGGAGGAAGACAAAAGGAATGACATAACAAAACAGAGGAAGGACTACCTTGGAAGAGAAGGATGCTCAAGGGACAGGAGTTGGGTTCAGGGAACAAAAAGAAAAGGTAAAGGGATGGTAACATGACCAAATTATTGTGTGCCCATATATTAAAGTTGTCAAATTTGAAAAATGGGGTTGTGGGGGATTCTACTGTTCTTCAATGGGACAATAGGAAAGATGGCAAGAAGGCAAAACCCAACCTACTGCAGAGTTAAGCTAAGAAGAATGTGAATTCTCTGGAAAGGACAAAGTGGGAATGAAGAATATTAAAAGCAGTCTCTGTCTCCAAAACAACATACAGCTGCTACAACAGTGTTCTGTGGGTACCAGGCTTCATCCCCGTCTGACAGAACTCTTCAGCATTTCTTTTTTTGTTTGTTTGTTTTTGTTTTTGTTTTTTTGTTTTGTTTTGTTTTTCGAGGTAGGGTCTCACTCTAGCCCAGGTTGACCTGGAATTCACTATGGAGTCTCGGGGTGGCCTTGAACTCACAGCGATCCTCCTACCTCTGCCTCCCGAGTGCTGGGATTAAAGGCGTGCGCCACCACACCCAGCTCTTCAGCATTTCTTAAGTTGTTCCCATTTCAGAAGACTGAAGGAAGCAAGATGTAGGGAATCATGGAATATTTCACTGTCTCCAGAGTGCTGCTAAGGCTAGGCAATACGTGCAAGACAAGGCCAGAGTTACTGAATGGAGTCCAGGGGAGGTCACTGCATGAAGCTCTGAAGATTGTGGATGGTGAAAAGGAAATATCTTTCATAACTTCATGTGTTTGTGATTAAGCTTCACATTCAATCCCCAGAGGTGGGAGATGTGTCACTAGGGGCAAGCTTGTGTTTTAGTAGCCCAGCTAACCAGTACTAGCCAGCTAACTCACTTCCTGCCCCAGCTGCTGCAGCAGGATGTGATGCTCAGTCTCTGCTCTACCATGCTTTCTCCACCATCATGAAACTTCTGCTCAAAACTGTAGCTGTTATGCCCAGATCACGGAGTCCCCAAAGACCACCAAGAGAGTCAGACACATATGCAACAGCAAAGAGCTTTATTTTGGGCTTAAGCTCAGGCTCCAGATTTCACCAATGAAATGGATCTGTCCAAGAGCCCAGTATGGCGTTTGGGAGAAGCTTTTATTGGGTTCAATCAAAGAAAAGGGAATTTCTAATATCATTGGTTGACATTTAGCAAGGGTATACATGTAGTAAGATGATTGGTTACATAGTTGCTGAGGACCCTTAAGCAATGTTATCTATGGAGCCACAAAAATGCATAACATTTGCTTGGTCCTTTCAGATTTGCCTATTTCAGGGTCATTTTGGGTACTGGGCAGTTTGTGGTTTTTTCAGTAATTGCAAAGTGCTGTGTCAGTAGCTTGGCAGGAAACAGAAACTTAGGCCTCCTAATATCTCTAAAGCCTGTCATGGCATTACTTTGGTTTGGGCTCTTCAGTAGCCCTGAAATAGACCCTTTTCTCCCACACCTGCTTCTGGCAGGGTGTTTTGTCCCAGCAACAAGAAGGTAACTATTGCAAAGAGGAACCATAAGAGCCAATGGAGGTCCCAGGATGTTAGAAATGCCAGGGCCATGGGACATCTGTGTCCTCCCTCAGCCTCCCAAGTGAGTGCTGGGATTAAAGATGTACCACCTCACCTGGCTTCATATATATATTTTTTTATCACATTCAAATTATACAACTTTATCATATACACATCTATTTTATTAACACATAACAATTATGGGTTGTGTCACATTTGTTCACATTGGCAGAGAAGATATGTATTGTCTCTTAAAAGCTCAATGACCCATCTCTGAGATTGAAAGTCACTATGGCCAAGGTCACATACAAGCACACAGTTAGAACCAGTCTCAGAGCTGCCCTTCCTCTGCCACTGGCCACTATGATTTCCAAGTTGTGGTTCTTGTTCACTCGCTTCTCTTTTCATTTTTGTTTGAATCCTGGCAGAAGGGAAGGAATATAGAGAAAACGGTTCACTGCTTCCTGTGGTATTCCCTTCATCTTGTAAGAATTTAGGGTCTGAGGCACTCGAAAAGAGTGTCTGCTTGGCAATTCCTGCAGCATGTCTATGGCTATAGATCATCCCATTCTCTTATTGGCTATACTGTAAATCAGCTTTACAAATAGCCACTCTCACAGGGATGTAGCAGGTTAAAGTAGGTAGCTTAGTACTCCCCACTCTCATGTATGGCTTATTGAGCTGTATCTGTGAAGAAGGCCCCATATTTTTTTAATCACTATCCAACTGCAACTCATGTTAACTGACAAATAATGATCAAGGTACCAGTCTCAAAACTACTTTATTATTTATTTGCTAGAGAGAGAGACATGCCAGGGCCTCTAGCCACTGCAAACGAGCTCCAGATGCATGTGTCAACTTTGTGCATCTGGCTTTTTGTGGGTACTGTGGAGTGAAACCTGGGTTCTCTGGCTTTGCAGTCAAACAGCTTAACTTCTAAGCCATCTCTCTAGCCCCTCAAGACTATTTTTGGTGCTATTGCAGGTTGTATGTGGATGAATCATCATTTTAACATATGTACCTATGTATTTTGCAGAATTCAGGAAGAAAACATTCACCCAGAGTTTGTGGGTTAAATAAAACAAAGATGCAGTCTAGGAAGATACTGTTGACCTTGGCAGGAAGTGCATATTTGGAGCTTTTCTTCAATAAGAGTTTCTGGCTAATCCAACTGAGAATAATGCAGAGGCTCAGGGCAGACAGAAAGCCTTCGTTGCATGTGTTCGTGCTTCCAAAGCTACAACTAGCTACTCATGCAGTGGCTTTGACGGCCTCTGGTGGGAGAGAACCTGCACGAGTCACAAAGCAGGCAGTGGACTAACCAGAGAACCCCCAGCCTCAGCGACCAGCTGACCTAGTCTTTTGCCAGTGGCTGAGAAGCTGCAGTGTGCCCAGATCAAAGGCCCAGAGAAGGACGAAGCAGATGTTTTGATCTAGAAGACCTGAATTGGCACATGCCGAGTAGGCCAACAGATGAAGCTGAGGCAGGCCTAGCCAGAGCTCCCTGAATGCCAGGCTATGAGGGTAGATGTCTGGCTTCGGTTCTTTTTTGGCTGAGGACTTCTCTGGTTTTTTTTGTTTGTTTGTTTTTGTGTTTTTGGTTGTTTTCCATTCTCACTCCTCCATGGGATAGAATTTGTACTTCCAAAAGTTTCAAAAAGCTTGAAAATGTTTGGTTACTAAGAAATAATGCTATGACCTTTGTTACCTGGGAAAACCATGTTCTGAACTAAAACTTGTTGCCCAGAAAAGTGGCGCTTGTGCTAGAAAAGGCTTCTCAAACCCCAAGATGCACTGTTGTTAACCATACAATTCTATCCTAAGAAAATCCATGATGCCTGCAGCTCTCCTTACTTTGCCCTTGACTCTGACAGCTCCCTTCCTTAAAAAAAATGTGGGCAGAATGGAAGTGTACCCACCCCCTCTCCAACCTGCCTGTGGGCTAGCAGTTTATGTAACACTGACTCTGAATACGCAGGGCTGACAGTTGTCAAATTAATATTTATACAAAATTTGATTCATATGCAAAACCAGTGAGGTTCAGGTTTTAAACAGTGGACCCTGGCTTGATTGTTTCTGAAGCTTTAAAGTGCTGTGCAGTAGGGCTGAGCCTCACCTTGGCACAGAAATGTGCAGGTGCTGGTACGTGCAGGCCACCTTTGATGCATAGTAATTATTTCTCACATGATGACCTCATTGTTATCCTACAGAAAAACACGAGATTTTCACTCTCATTCAGCTTAGCCACAAATTTACACCAAAGTTTCATTTGCTCATAACTTTTGTCCAACTCTGTTAGAACTTCAGCATTCTGCATAGACCCATAAACTGCTTTGAGACATTCAATGACCAAAGCATCATTTTCACAATGGGCAAAACCCTTCTATCATTACCCTAAGATTATTGCACAACTATAAGTATATATATTTTAAGAGTACATGTATATAACAATGTAAATATGTGTAAAAAGAGTCTATGTACATAATATTTTAAAATACTTAGAACTCAGTACTGAAAAAAATCATAAAGGTCTTATACACATAAACAGGGAAACTAAAAATACATACATCTGAGCTATTTCTGCAAGGAACTGACAGTCAATTTTCTTATAATAGTCTCGTGGTAGTTAAAGATGCTCATAGCCACCATATGCAGAGAATAAGATGTTTGAGAAACAAGGCTATGGTTTATGAGCAGCTGCTAAGACTTCCTGAGCAAGGAAAGAAATAGAACCAAAAAGAGGTAAGAGATAAATGTAATGAAACAAGGGATGAAATAATTTCTTACTCCCATAATATATGTCTCATCATCCTAAAATTTTCCCCTATGGACAGCTTAGAATTATATTTAAGAATACATATATATAACTAAATATATATTAATAAATATATATTGAAATATAATAATAAATATGTATTGAAATACATTTATGTTTATATATTATTTATAAATTCAAATATACTTATGTATAATATATCCAATAATGTCTATATTCTACCTCCCCAAAATTCCTATAAACTTATAATGGCAAGGCCATTGCTCATTATTCTTATCTTGAATCCTCCATATCTGGTGCATGAGATACAGAGTTTGCATGAAGTTGGTATTCAATATAATGTTTAAAAGAATAAATGGATTATTTTTCAAATAAATTAAAATAAAATGAATGACTAGTGAGTGTAGTAGACAAGAGAAGTGAGTCCAATGATTCCATAGAAAGGCAGATTTGACACTGATTTATAAGCTAAAGATGCTGTACTCCCTACCATGATTGATAGCCTGTTGGGTATCACTGGCCATGAGCATCCAGATGTTACCCACTGGTAGGAAAGTTTACAAGCCCTCAAGGTTGATTTGATTGTGTTAGTGAAGTGAGTTATCTTAGCCTAGATTTGGATTACATACTGTATCTACAGTAACTGTGTAGCTGACCAAGTGAGCATTAAACAAAGCTGTTTGCATTTCTTAAGCTCCATGTAATTCTTTAACACAGGAGACAACATTTGCAGCCCAACATTTTTAACATATCATCAGGCTGGTTATAAATATGTCATTTTGTAATTCCTAAAAGCTTATGCTATATAATAACTGTTTAACTTTTTTAATGCAAGAGACTGAGAGAGAGACAGACAGAACATTGGCATGCCAAGGCTTCTTGCCACAGTAATCCAACTCCAGACATGTGTGCCACCTACTGCGCATGTGTGACCTTGATCACTTGCATCACCTTGCATCTGCTTACTGGGATCTAGAGAGTTGAACATGGATCCTTAGGCTTCACAGGCAAGTGGCTTAATGCTAAGCCATCTCTTCAGCACAACTGTTTAAGTTTTTAAAAAATATTTATTTATTTACTTATTTATTTATAAGCAGAGAAAGAGAGAATAGGCATGTGCCAGGGCCTCTAGCCACAACAAACAAATCCCAGATGCATGCACTACCCTGTGCATTTAGCTTATGTGAGTACTGGAGAATTGAACCGGGTCATTAGCCTTTTCAGGCAAGTGCCTTAACCACTGAGTCATCTCTCCAATCTCATTAACCATTTAGCTCTTTACTTCCTCAAAGTTTCATGATATCTTTTATCTTTTAAATCCAAGCTTATCTGCATAATCCATTAGTTATGTAATAATTAATACACTTAATAAATACAATAGCAGGCCATTTTATCTAATAATGGCAAGTTTAAATTCTTTTTACCAGAACAATTTTCAATTAAATTTATTTAGACAAGTTTTATATTCACTAATTTTTTTACATAGTATCTATAAGAGGCAATTTGTCTTCTTTCTTTTTTTTTTTTTTTTTAATTTTTATTAACATTTTCCATGATTATAAAATATATCCCATGGTAAATCCCTCCCTCCCCACCCCCACACTTTCCCGTTTGAAATTCCATTCTCCATCATATTACCTCCCCATTACAATCATTGTAATTACACATATACAATATCAACCTATTAAGTATCCTCCTCCCTTCCTTTCTCCACCCTTTATGTCTCCTTTTCAACTTGCTGGCCTCTGCTACTAAGTATTTTCATTCTCACGCAGAAGCCCAGTCATCTGTAGCTAGGATCCACATATGAGAGAGAACATGTGGCGCTTGGCTTTCTGGGCCTGGGTTACCTGACTTAGTATAATACTTTCCAGGTCCATCCATTTTTCTGCAAATTTCATAACTTCATTTTTCTTTACCGCTGAGTAGAACTCCATTGTATAAATGTACCACATCTTCATTATCCACTCATCTGTTGAGGGACATCTAGGCTGGTTCCATTTCCCAGCTATTATAAATTGAGCAGCAATAAACATGGTTGAGCATGTACTTCTAAGGAAATGAGATGAGTCCTTTGGATATATGCCTAGGAGCGCAATAGCTGGGTCATATGGTAGATCAATCTCTAGCTGTTTTAGGAACCTCCACACTGTTTTCCACAATGGCTGGACCAGATTGCATTCCCACCAGCAGTGCAGAAGGGTTCCTTTTTTTCCACATCCCCACCAACATTTATGATCATTTGTTTTCATGATGGTGGCCAATCTGACAGGAGTGAGATGGAATCGCAATGTAGTTTTAATCTGCATTTCCCTGATGACTAGTGACGTAGAACATTTTTTTAGATGCTTATATGCCATTCGTATTTCTTCCTTTGAGAACTCTCTATTTAGCTCCATAGCCCATTTTTTGATTGGCTTGTTTGATTCCTTATTATTTAACTTTTTGAGTTCTTTGTATATCCTAGATATTAATCCTCTATCAGATATATAGCTGGCAAAGATTTTTTCCCATTCTGTAGGTAGCCTCTTTGATTTTTTCACTGTGTCCTTTGTGGTGCAAAATCTTTGTAATTTCATTAGGTCCCAGTGGTTAATCTGTGGTTTTATTGCCTGAGCAATTGGGGTTGTATTCAGAAAGTCTTTGCCAAGACCAATATGTTGAAGGGTTTCCCCTACTTTTTCCTCTAGCAGTTTCAAAGTTTCCTGTCTGATGTTAAGGTCTTTAATCCATTTGGACTTAATTCTTGTGCATGGCGAGAGAGAAGAATCTATTTTCATCCTTCTGCAGATATTTATCCAGTTTTCAAAACACCATTTGCTGAAGAGGCTGTCTCTTCTCCAATGAGTATTTTTGGCATTTTTATCGAATATCAGGTGGCTATAGCTACTTGGGCTTACATCTGGGTCCTCTATTCTGTTCCACTGATCTACATGTCTGTTTTTGTGCCAGTACCATGCTGTTTTTGTTACTATGGCTCTGTAGTATAGGTTAAAATCAGGTATGGTGATACCACCAGCCTCTTTTTTGTTGCTCAGTATTATTTTAGATATTCGAGGTTTTTTGTGATTCCAAATGAATTTTTGGATTGTTTTTTCTATTTCCATGAAGAAAGCCTTTGGAAGTTTGATAGGGATTGCATTAAATGTGTAGATTGCTTTACGTAAGATTGCCATTTTCACGATATTGATTCTTCCAATCCAGGAACAAGGGATGTTTCTCCACTTTCTAGTGTCTTCTGCAATTTCTCGCTTGAGTGTTTTAAAGTTCTCATTGTATAGATTCTTTACTTCCTTGGTTAGGTTTATTCCAAGGTATTTTATTTTTTTTGATGCAATTGTGAATGGGAGTGATTCTCTGATTTCATCCTCTGTGTGTTTGTTGTTAGCATATATGAAGGCTACTGATTTCTGTGTATTTATTTTGTATCCTGCTACATGGCTGTAGGTTTTGATCAGCTCTAACAGCTTGCTAGTAGACTCTTTAGGGTCCTTTATGTATAGAATCATGTCATCTGCAAATAATGATAACTTGATTTCTTCCTTTCCAATTTGTATCCCTTTGATGTGTGTCTCTTGCCTTATTGCTATGGCCAAGACTTCCAAAACTATATTAAATAAAAGTGGGGACAGTGGACACCCTTGTCTTGTTCCTGATTTTAGTGGAAAAGCTTCCATTTTTTCCCCATTTAGTAATATGTTGGCTGTAGGCTTGTCATAAATAGCCTTTATTATATTGAGATATGTTCCTTCTATTCCCAGTCTCTGTAGGACTTTTATCATGAAGGGATGTTGGATTTTGTCAAATGCTTTCTCTGCGTCTAATGAGATGATCATGTGATTTTTGTCCTTCACCCCGTTTATGTAATGTATTACATTTATAGATTTGCGTATGTTGAACCATCCCTGCATCTCTGGGATAAAGCCTACTTGGTCAGTGTGAATGATCTTTTTGATATACTCTTGTATTCTGTTTGCCAATATTTTGTTCAGAATTTTTGCATCTATGTTCATGAGGAAGATTGGTCTGTAATTTTCTTTTTTTGTTCTATCTTTGCCTGGTTTTGGTATCAGGGTGATGCTGGCCTCATAGAAGGAGTTTGGTAGAATTCCTTCTTTTTCTATTTCCTGGCAAAGCTTAAGAAGCAATGGTGTTAGCAATTCCTTAAAAGTCTGGTAAAATTCAGCAGTGAATCCATCCGGGCCTGGGCTTTTTTTAGTTGGGAGATTATTGATAACTGTTCGGATCTCCATGTTTGTTATAGGTCTATTTAAGTGATTAATCTCATTTTGATTTAATTTAGGTAGGTCATATAGATCAAGGAAATCATCCATTTCTTTCAGATTTTCATACTTTGTGGAGTGTATGCTTTTACAGTATGTCCCTATGATTTTTTGAATTTCTCGGGAATCTGTTGTGATGTTACCTTGTTCATCTCTGATTTTATTAATTTGTTTCTCTTCTCTCTTTCTTTTGGTCAGATTTGCTAAGGGTTTATCAATCTTATTTATCCTTTCAAAGAACCAACTCTTTGTTTCATTAATTCTTTGGATTGTTCTTTTTGTTTCTATCTCATTAATTTCTGCCCTAATCTTTATTATTTCTTCCCGTCTACTAATTTTGGGTTTGCCTTGTTCTTCTTTTTCCAAGGCTTTAAGGCGAAGCATTAGGTCGTTTACTTGCGACCTTTCTAATTTCTTAATATAGGCACTTAAGGCTATAAATTTACCTCTTAGAACTGCCTTCATTCTGTCCCAGAGATTTTGGTATGTTGTGTTCTCATGATTTGACTCTATAAATTTTTTGATTTCCTTTTTGATTTCTTCATTGACCCATTCATCATTTAGTAGTGTATTGTTTAGTTTCCATGATTTTGTGTATGCTCTATAGCCTTTCTTGCTACTGATTTGTAGTTTAATCCCATTGTGGTCAGATAGAATGCAAGAAATTATTTCAATTTTCCTGAATTTGTTAAGATTTGCTTTGTGTCCTAATATACGGTCTATTTTAGAGAATGTTCCATGTGCTGCTGAAAAGAATGTATATTCTGCAGCCTTTGGATGAAATGTCCTGTATATATCTGTTAAGTCCATTCCTTCTATGACCTCATTTAGTCCAGATGCCTCTCTGTTTATTCTTTCCCTGGATGACCTGTCAATTGATGAGAGTGGGGTGTTAAAGTCACCCACCACCACTGTGTTTGGTGTTATCTGTGACCTTAGTTCTAATAGTGTTTGTTTGACGAATTTGGGAGCCCCCATGTTAGGTGCATATATGTTTAGGATTGTAATGTCCTCCTGTTGGAGTGTGCCCTTAATCAATATAAAGTGACCTTCCTTATCTTTCTTGACTAACGTCGGACTAAAGTCTACCCTGTCTGATATTAGGATAGCAACCCCTGCTTGTTTTCTAGGCCCATTTGCTTGAAACACCGTCTTCCAACCTTTCACCCTAAGATAATGTCTATCCTTTGTAGAAAGGTGAGTTTCTTGGAGACAACAAATTGTAGGATCCTGCTTTTTAACCCAGTCTGCAAATCTATGTCTTTTCTTTGGGGCATTGAGACCATTGATATTAAGAGATATTATTGAAAGGTGTGTATTTATGTTTGCCATTTTTTTGTGTGTGTGTGTTACTGGTTCTACCTGTGCTCTCTTCTGTTAACTGGTATTTGAGCATAGCTTGTTTTTTCTAGGTTCCTTATATGTGTGCTTTTCCTTTTCTTCAGCATGGAGGATTCTATCAAGTATTTTCTGTAGAGCTGGTTTTGTCTTCAAATACTCCTTTAACCTGCTTTTGTCATGGAATGTCTTTATTTCTCCATCTATTTGAATGGATAACTTTGCAGGATAAAGTTACCTTGGTTGACAGTTGTTATCTTTCAGAACTTGGAATATATCACTCCAAGCCCTTCTGGCTTTAAAAGTTTGTGTTGAATAATCTGCTGTAATCCTGATGGGCTTGCTTTTGTAGGTAACTTGATTTTTCTCTCTAACTGCTTTCAATATTTTTTTCTTTGGTTTGTGTGTTTGGAAGTTTGATTATAATATGGCGAGGAGAGGTTCTTTCTGGGTTTTGTCTGGCTGGGGTTCTAAAGGCTTCCTGTATCTGTATTGGCACCTCTTTCCCAATTTGGGGGAAATTTTCCTCTATGATTTTGTTGAAGATGCCTACCTTGCCTCAGGAGTGGAGTTCTTCTCCTTCTACTATGCCCTGAATTCTTATATTGGATCTTTTCATAGTGTCCCGAATATCTTGAAATTCCCACTCATACTTTTCTATAAGTTTGTCTTTTTCTTTGTTGGACTGCATTAGGTCTGCCACCTGGTCTTCTAGCTTAGATATTCTGTCCTCTCCCTCATCCATCCTACTGGTGAGATTTTCTACAGAGTTTTTTATTTCATTAACTGTGTTCTTCATTGCTAGTAATTCTGACTGGTTTTTTTTATTATTTCTATTTCCCTATTTATGTCTTGTATTGCCTTCTTTATTTCATTAAATTGGTGTCCTGCCTCTTCTTTGATTCCTTTGATTTCCTCTTTGATTTCCTCTTTGATTTCTTCTTTGAAATTTTTCATGTGTTCTTTGACCTCTTTGAACATATTTATAATTATTCTTTTGAACTCTTTCTCAGGCATTTCCTCTAACTCTTTCCCACTGGAGGACATTTCTGATGCATTAATACTTTTAGGTGGATTTATATCATCTTGCTTTTTAGTGTTTCTTGTGTTATAATGTATATATTTTTGCATCTTGGATTAAGTTAATGCTTGGATTTTCTAGCTAGCTGTGTATTCTTAGCTGTATCAATTGATTTGATGTAATATATTTTCAGGGTAGGACCTTAAGGTATTAGGTGTGGCTCTTAAGACTCTCGGAGTATCTACAAAGATGTTCTTAGGGGTTGAGTTTCCCTGCTTTAGGAGTATTCAAGCAGGCTGAGTGGAATAAAATACAGGTAGATTCTAAAATTTAACTAAGCACTGTACACATTCAATCAAAAACAGCCCCGAGTATGTATGCAAGAGTAGTTATTATAATGACCAGATCCTCTATCAACAAAGAGGTTTAGATTTCTGGTCTGTTGAGGGATCCAAGTCAGCTTGTGACCAAGTGAGACCCTTCCCTGGTGCAATCCCAGTTACCTTGGGTGATTTTGGTCTCAGTCAGGTTGCTGCCTGGGTCGTCGGACTGCTGTTCTGATTTCTGGAGCTGGGCACTTGCTTTTCCTACGGGGCAAACCGAGTCGCTGCTGCTGCCTCTGCTGCTGCCGTAGCTGCCACCACCGGAGCCACCACCACTGCTGAAGCTGCCGCTGCCGTGTCCACCGCTGCTGCTCCCCCCGAAGCCGCTGCTGCGGGATCTGCCGCCGCTGCCACTCCTGGGTCCGCTGCTGCTGGGGCCGCTGGTACCAGTGCTGGAGCCGCTGAAGTTGCTGCCGAACTCTGCTCCTGCTTGGGTCCCGCTATCAGCCCAAGTTGGCGTGGCCGGGTCCCGGGCCGCTGCTGTGTTCGCTGGAGCTGGGCTCAGGTGGTGGGGGAGGGGAGGGAGCCGCGGCTGCTCTGGTTGTCTCGCTGTTCCACGTGTTCTTCTACCTCACGGTCTTCTCCTCCGCTGCTCGCTGCCGCTCTCCCCTCACGTTTCCCAAGTTGCGGAGAGCGCGGTGTGAGGGGAAAGTCCTGCACCTGGCTTTTCCTGCGGCTCGAGCCGAGAGTCTGGCGGTTTTCTGCTGCGCCGCGGCTGCGGCGGTTGGCCGAGTTGCCGGAGCCGCTTTTCCCGCCTGTGCAGGCTCTGGATGCTCTATAAGTCTTCTACTTCTCCGCTTCCGCCTCAATTTCATATACACCTCACTTTTTAGTAAAAGTGTGTATTTTGCTGAGTTTTTTTGGTCTTTTTCCCCCCTAGGCTGCTTTGGCGTGGTACCTATGCCACCATCTTAACCGGAAGTCCTGTCTTCTTTCTTAATGGTTTATAAATTTGAATTTTACAGCCAACTAAAGAAAAAAGCATCATCAAAGAAACTCAGCCTGATTTATTTAACTAACTCCTGTCACAGAATTAAAAAATATATGGAATTTTATGTTTTTTGTCTTTATTGACTTTCTTTGTTAATTTTTTAAATTTTGTTTTATTTATTTATTTGAGAGCGACAGACACAGAGAGAAAGACAGATAGAGGGATAGAGAGAATGCGCGCGCCAGGGCTTCCAGCCTCTGCAAACGAACTCCAGACGCGTGCGCCCCCTTGTGCATCTGGCTAACGTGGGACTGGGGAACCGAGCCTCGAACCGGGGTCCTTAGGCTTCACAGGCAAGCGCTTAACCACTAAGTCCTCTCTCCAGCCCTTTATTGACTTTCTTTGTAGTACTGCAGACTTATAGCCCATTACATAATCTTTAGAGGTGGTTAGGAATTTCATAGTTATTTTCTGAATATGGCAGAAATGTTTTGATACCTTGTGAACTATTAACTCTGCTAAAGAATTTCAAACTATAAAAATATATAAACAAGGTGGGGGTGGTGACTCAAGCCTTTCATCCCAGTATTTGGGAGGCTGTGGTAGGAGAATTGCCATGACTTCAAGGCCAGCCTGGGCTACAGAGTAAGTTCAGCATGGGCTAGAGTGAGACCCTACCTCAAAAGGAAAAAAAAAACACAAAAATGAACAAATATCAAAACAAACCTGCATGAAGAAATATGTTTTTATGCCTCTTATTTACTAAAACAGTGAAAGTTCTTTCAGTATTTAGAAAACATTCTTAAAATACTAAACTAAATACTAGGGACAGAGATTAAAAATGTTTACCCTCCAGATAGTCACTATAACAGGCCGGGCGTGGTGGCAAACACCTTTAATCCCAGCACTCGTGAGGTAGAGGTAGGAGGATTGTCATGAGTTCAAGGCCACCCTGAGACTACATAGTGAGTTCTAGGTCAGCCTCGACTAGAGTGAGACCCTACCTCGAAAAACAAAACAAACAAAAAAACAGAAAAGATAGTCACTGTAGATCTGGAGGGCAGCAAGTACTTCATGACAACGTAAAAAGTAATGCAATGTAGGAGCTCACATGATATGTAAAGCTGAAAACAGGGGATACAGGCATGGGGCATGCTCTTTAATCGCAAAACTTACTTTGTTGTCAAAGAAGAGTTTCTAAGGCAGTTGTGCCTGAGGGGTGATTTGAAGGCCAGAAGATCCCTGTGTGGGGCGGTGTGTCGGGGGAGGCAGGAATGTGGTTGTGGGTATTTTATGTATGGCAAAGCATATAATGGATGTTGAAACCACCACTTTCTCTCTTGAAGTTCTTTTTAGCATTTACGTTTAATAATCACTGATGGCACCTTGGGGCAGACTAACATGTGTCATAGTGTGAAAAAAATGTATAGAACATGCCGAGTATATGGCTCCTTAAGGATAATGTGAAACCACTGCAGGACGTTACACAGACTCCTAGCCCTCCTTCTCTCCTCCTTGCTCTCCCCTCTCTCCTCTTTTTCATTCCTTCCCTCCTTCCTTCTTTGCTTTCTCCCTACCGTCCTGTACTTACTCTTTTCAATACACAAAAAAGAATATGGCCTCTTTAAAAATTATGGAATTCAAAATAAACTATATTAGCAAGAATAAAGCCAATAGGACTCCAATAATATTTTCCCAGCTCTATTTCAGCAAATATAACCATTGTAAATTAAAGAAGCACCCCCCTTTCCCCACTAGTTTTTTCCCCCAACACATATGTGGGGTTACTATATGATTTCTTCATAGTCAATTGAGAACAAATAGATTTTGGATCAGGATGTAATGAAGATAGAGAAATTCGAGAAAGAATTTGTAAGATCTTAGGAGGCTGCAGGAAAACATGAAAAATGGCTGGACCCAAGAGGAAGAAGCAGGAACTGAGAGAATGGGGTTGGTATAAGAGGTACTAAGGAGTCTGGGTCAATGTCAATAGGGCTAAGTGACAGATTGAATGGGAATGGAAAATAGAGAATCTTTTACAGTTACGCCATGTTTCTGCTTTAGGCTTCTGCATGGATGACTCACAGCACAGCTTTGTGAATGGGGTCTTCAGAAAAAGAGAAGTTGGTGAGTTCAGCTGAGGATCTTTTGATATAGGACGGTGTGCAATGGAATCATGCTCATATTGAATAGAACTCAGGAATGATATCCGACAGCTTAGCTTTAGATTTGAAGTCAGTGCTAAACAAATAGTAGTTGAAGTCATGGGTTTGAGTTGGATGTTCAAAGACATAGTGGATGAAAACAAAAGTGTACAGTTGAAGCCAGGTGTGGTGGTGCATGCCTTTAATCCCAATACTTGGGAGGCAGAGGTAGGAGGATCACTGAGAGTTCGATGCCACATAGAGACTACATAGTTAATTCCAGGTCAGCCTGGACCAGAGTGAGACCTACCTCGAAAACCACCCCCCATCAAAAAAAAAGTGTACAGTTGAGGAAACCTTGGGAGAATCCCATGTTTACATGGAAGAGGAGGAAGAATCCTACAAGACACTGGGAGACCCATCCTAGAAGCAGGAGTTAAGGCAATACACCAGAATCTTGGGGGAGGATTGTGGAAATAGTGTCAGGGCAGAAGAAGTAGTGTCAAAGTGAATGAGGCACCTTGTCAAATAAGCTGAGGACCTACAAGTGCTCATTTAATTTTGGAATTAAAAAGTCAAAGATAGTGCTGGGCGTCGTGGTGCACACCTTTAATCCCAGCACTTGGGAGGCAGAGGTAGGAGAATCATCATGAGTTCTAGGCCACCCTGAGATTAAATAGTAAATTCCAGGTCAGCCTAGGCTAGAGTGAGACCCTACTTCGAAAAAAAAAAAAAGTCAAAGATAAGGCTGGGGAGATGGCTTAGCAGTTAACGTGTTTGCTTGCATAGCCTGCCAGCCTGGGTTCGATGTCCCAGTACCCATCTCAAGCCTAATGCACAGATTGGTACGTGCATCTGGAGTTCATCTGCAGCAGTAACAGGCCCTGGTTAGCCCATTCTCTTTCTTTCCCTCTCTCTCCCTCTCTCTCTCTCTCTCTTTCTGTCTTTGCCTCTTTTTCTCACTCTCTTCTTTTGCAAATAAATACATATTTTTTTAATTTAAGAAAAACAAAAGGTCACAGATCGCTAGAGTATAGCAATAGTTTAAGGATTTTGTGACACAGATAGATTTTTTCCTTGTTTTGTTGAGGTAGGGTCTCAAACCTACCTCAGCCTAGCCCAGGCTGACCTGGAATTGTCTTTGTACTCTCAGGGTGGCCTTAAACTCAATGCCAAGCTTCTTACCTCTGCCTCCCAAGTGCTGAGATTAAAAGTGTACCTACCATACCCAGTGGTTTTTCTTTTCTTTTTTAAAAATTATTCATTTATGTGTTTGTGGTATGTGTGTATGGGAGCACACCAGAGTCTCTTGCTGCTTCAAATACTCATTGAGCTTTATGTGGATAGCTGGGGATTGAACCCTGGGCCAGCAGGCCTTATAAGCAAGCACTTTTAACTGTTGAACAATCTCTTATCCCCAGGTTTTTCTTTCTAACCCAAGTTTTCCAATTAACTTTATATATGGAAAACAAACTAATGAAGGTATATGAACAACATGAAGTTTGAATTTGATGACAATAAAAAATAGAGAAAAATTATTTTTCTCTAATACCTAACAATGTCATTACCAACAATATGTCAATTTCTGTTTAAAAGTATTGTGATCAAAAGTCCAAAACAGTTATGAGCAATACAGAAGAGAGGGAGCATGTCCTGGATGACAAAATCATACAAATAAAATAAAGTCATACATTAGAGGACAGATGAAAATATGGCAGCAAGAATAATATTTTGTGTTTGGGAAGGCATGAGATGGATCTGAGGATTTCCCTACTTTCTGAAAAAAATTACCTGAATTATGTTTCCTAGATGTGTGCCATCCTAAATGTAGATGACTAGTAATTTTGAAAATGTCACTTTGATTGCTTATTTCATTTCAGGTCAATAGAAACATTTCTCAGTAGAGAAGTTATTTCTTCAATTAATAAGAGGAAGTTCCAGAAAATACAGGGCTTCCTAAAGCAGTGTGCTATTGGTAAGTAGATGTGCTGTTATGTTTTTGATCTGTTGGTCTTCTGAAGGCTAGACAAAGCTAGGAAATGGAATTTCTATTGAAAGAGCTAACTGGAGCCCTAAGCCTTCAGAACGTGCAAAATAATGATGCTTGCCATTCCAGATTGAGAGGGACACAAGAGCAACTGTGTCTCCAAAGTCTGAGAGGTTCTTTGTAGGCACAAAACATAGAAGTCCCTAAGGAAACTGTATCTGGTAATCATAACTTACTTTCTAATTGACTCATACTTTTCTCAGTTGGAAAACCAGTTCAATTTTTTACCTAAATATTTCAATAATAAAGCACTGTAAATGTAAATTCAGACACCTTTGAAAATCACTGCATATGTACACATGTGCACATAGACACACACAGGATTCATATAGAAAATTTTAAAAATTCCAGGGGTTTTTAGGTCAAATTTTGAAGAAATGTTTGCTTGTTTTTCAATAAACCTTACAATTTCATGGAATTTAGAATTGGTTATTATGTTTTAAAGCAAATTTTAGAGAGAAAAGTAAAGAGTAGTGAATAAATGGATGAGAAGAGAACACTTCAAGTCTGCAGGTACTTTCATGTTACTGTTCATAGGAATCATGATCCCCTGTAAGGCTGCTCTCATCACTATTAAATTGTCCTGCTATTCCTAGATCTCTTTTCTGCACAAATTTACTATTGTGTATTATATGAAATCTTAATGAAAACATAATTTTGGAAATATTATTTTTGTGGAAGAATAGTTGAATTACTATATTTTTGGAGTTCTTGGGAGTTGTAAGTATTGGCTTCTTTTTTTTTTTATTTGAGAGCGACAGACACAGAGAGAAAGACAGATAGAGGGAGAGAGAGAGAATGGGCGCGCCAGGGCTTCCAGCCTCTGCAAACGAACTCCAGACGCGTGCGCCCCCTTGTGCATCTGGCTAACGTGGGACCTGGGGAACCAAGCCTCGAACCGGGGTCCTTAGGCTTCACAGGCAAGCGCTTAACCGCTAAGCCATCTCTCCAGCCCAAATTTTGCTTTCTTAATCTTGGGCAATTAAGAGTGACAATCCAGATAGATGACAAATAAAGAAGCCAATACTTGGGCTTGGTTCCCCAGGTCCCACGTTAGCAAGATTCACAAGGGGGCGCACGCGTCTGGAGTTCGTTTGCAGTGGCTGGAAGCCCTGGCGCGCCCATTCTCTCTGTCTCCCTCTTTCTGTCTTTCTCTCTGTGTCTGTCGCTCTCAAATAAATAAATAAATAATGAACAAAAAATATTTTTAAAAAAGAAAGCAAAAATTTTAAGCTTCTTTTTATTCATTTTACAAATTGCTGATCACCTTACATTTAAGAATTCATACACATATAGAAAAATCATACACAGCTGGGTGTGGTGGTGCACGCCTTTAATCCCAGCACTCAGGAGGTAGAGGTCGGAGGATCACTGTGAGTTCCAGGCCACCCTAAGAATACAGAGTGAATTCCACATCAGCCTGGGCTAGAGTGAGACCCTACCTTGAAAAACCAAAGGAAAAAAAAATTATAACAACATCAACGGATATTTTCCTAACCAAAGTGTCAACTTAATGGTAATTTATCTGCAGAACACTTAGCCTCTAATGTTGTAAGATATTGTGGAGGTTTTAAAAATTAATTGGCTTAGCATTTCTAAGGACAGAGATAAGAACCTGAAGTCCATCAATTGTTTCTTTAATGGAGTGGAAATGAGAAAATGACCCTGGCAGACCTGAATTTTGGTGGGGCCCAGTGTAACACAAATCTCATTCACCATTCATTCCTCCACTTAATACTCTCTTCATTAAGGTAGAATGGCTACCAACTTTCACTACCACTTACGTGCACATTTTCTTGCTCCTAAAGTCTATTTTATGTGGCAGTTCCACCAAATGGTAACCATATCTGCTTTTCTGGTTGGACTAGAAGGAGAATATTGTGATTTTTATATGAGCAGCTTGTTCGTCCTGGACCTGGTAGAAGGTCAGACTATCTGACATGCCACATAGAATGAACTAGTTACTCTGTATAGTAGCAAAAGCAAATATATTGATTACGGTGATGATGATGCTATGTTCTTATCACAACTAAAGAAAGTGAGAGAGGGAACTATAAAACTCTTACTATAAAGAATGTTTCTAAGAATTATGAAAAACTCAAACATGCTTCATGTGTCTTGTATTAAGTCTGAAAACATTTTGTCAGTTTTAATGAAAAATGTGCAAGGACAAAGTTTTTTTTTTTCTTTTGAGATATATTTTATTTTATTTTATTTTTGTTTTGTTTTGTTTTTTGAGGTAGGGTCTCACTCTGGCTCAGGTTGACCTGGGATTCACTATGTAGTCTCAGGGTGGCCTCGAACTCTCGGCAATCCTCCTACCTCTGCCTCCCGAGTGCTGGGATTAAAGGCATGTGCCACCACGCCCGGCAAGATATATTTTATTTACCTAAATTACTTGGTAATAAGTTTCTTTAACTTGCCATTCAGCAAAATTTCAAAGTCATGAGTGAATTGTTGCTTTTTCTAAAGTGTGATTGAACATATCTAAGATGGCTTTGCCAATCTGATCTCACCTTGAGCTTCCAAGCAGCCCTCTGCCCCTTCTCTCAGAGACTGGGCCCTGGCACTTTGATGAACATAGTTCCAGCCTTGCCCAGAACTTCCTTCACCATGAAAAATGATCTACCACCCATGCTTGAGTTGAGAGTCCCAGGCAACTGCTGAAATAAGCCAGAACATGTCAGATGTGGTTGAGGTGGAGCCCACCAGTAATTTCTCCATGAGAAACAAAACAAAGGAAGGCTTAAAATGTGAGCCTGGGTGGTTTCCAGTTTTACCAAGACATGAATACAGCTTTATCTGGGAATTTTATTTTTCACTATATTTGCTCTCAATTACTTTGTTCAGTGGGTTTCTCTAGGTTGTGTATGTAACACTAAGTGAAAAATATTAGTTTTTGCTGTTAGTAGTTAAAAGGTAAAAGACACAAGAAACCTGGTACATGCCCTCACCAGTGATCTTTGGGAAAACATTTGGCTAACTTCTCCCACAGTTAGTGTGAAGGAATAAGCAGAAATTATTGGAACCAAATTGTCCTTAACTTTTAAGTGTTTTTGTTCTAGTTTGTAAAGACAGTAAAGTCACTATTTAGATAGGCTTTCGAGAATGTGAGCTGAAACATGGGACTTACCAAGCAAGAGTGATCGAATAGTGTCACTATTACCATAAAAATTTCGGCCATAAGTCACTGTATTTAGATAATATGATTTGTTGAAATTACTGATCAAAAGATTTTTAAAACTTTATCCAGTGCATTCATTACTCTTCTCTTCCTGTGACCAAAATACTTAACAAGGGTCAACTTAAGGAAGAAAGGCTTTATTTGGTTTACATTTTAAGGAGTTGACAGGGCGAGGCCTGGAGGCAGGAGTGTTGGCAGTTGGTCACATTGGATCCGTAGTCAGGAATCCGAGGAAAGGTTATTGGGCCACTTGCTTTCTCCTTTTGCTGTGGTCTGGGATCCCAGTCCATGGGATGGTTCCCCTGCATTCAGGGTGGGTCTTTCCATATCTGTTACCTCAACTTAGATAGTCCCTCACAGACACACCCAGAAGTTGGTCTCTTAGGCAATCTCTAGATTCTATAAAGTTGAGTGTCAGTATTAATCATTACATCCTTTTCTTGGCATCAGAGAGAGTCATGAGTGTCTTTGAAATGTGATGAAGTTCAAAGCTTTGTCTTCCAAGGATTCCCCAACACCTAAGAACTGTGATTTGTAGGGTAATATGTTGAGGTGCTTTATTAAATTGTGTAGTTCTGATACTGTCTGATTTGCCTCAGTTTCTAGAACCATTAAGTGTCCTGGTTAAGACTAAAGAACCCATTATAGGGCTTGGGGATGTGGCTCAGTGGATAAAGCACTTCCCTGCAAGTGTAAGCACCTAAGTATGGATTTCCAGAATCCATTTAAAAGACCTGACACTGTAGCAGCTATCTATAACCTCAGCACACCTAAGGGGAGAAGGGAGGCATAAATAAGAGAGGCAGAGATAAGTGACACCTCTAGAAGCTTGCAGGCCTGCTAGATGAGTGGGTGGGGCAGTGTACAATGAGAAAAATGTGAGGGCCAACATCTGAAGTTGTCCTCTGACCTCCACATGAACATCATGGTGCCCATGCACCTACATTCACATACAGGAGCGTACACATGTGTGTGCACACATACACACACATATGGGGGGGGAAGACCCATAACGTCTAGGTCCACATTTCACCTTTGACGCCTTTTTACTCTGTTATTGTTTTTAAACTAACTATGAGGTGCTTTTTCTTGAATATGTTACATTTACTTCTTTGGTGGTTTTAAAAATACTTTTTTTTTCCTTTGGAGTCAGTGTTATATGTAGTCTATACTCTTCTCAATCTTATTATGTAGCTGACACTGGCCTTGAACTCCTCCTGCCTCTACTCTGCATGTAACACCATGCCTGATTCCTTTTTCATTTTTGTAGATGTTTTTTTCCAATCATTTGTAAAGCTATGTAATCAGGTATTAGTTCTATAATGAGGTTAGATGAAATCATACATATACTATCAATACTGCTTATATCTCAGTTTTATTTTTGGATTCCAATTGGTGCTGTAAGCATGAAAATTCAGTCAAAGAAATTTAATTAGACTTTGCCTGTCTTCTGGGTCTCTTTCTACAATGGACATTTGGTCATAAGACAAATTGTTAGCATTTTGCCTTTTAAAATCTGCTTCCCCATTCATACAACTACTTCTCATTTTAGTTCCTTTACAGAAATAATACTGAACTGTGGACTTATGGTAGGAGATAATTTGTGTGCATGTCTGCAATTACATACAGGGTTATGGCTTAAAATTTCCCTCAGTGCTATTTTGGGCCCGAAGCCTTGGTATTTGAGGACCTTGAAAATGTTTCTACAACAGTATTGGTTCCAGATGTAGCATCACCATTAAGTCTCTTCTGGGTCGATTTTCTGCTGTTGCCCTCTGCTCAGCATATTGGTTTATGTAAAACCCAGTTGTTACATGGAGGTGATCCAGAAAGTAAAGACCTTTTGCAAGGTTTTAATTGGACTATGTTCTATCAATATTTTTACTTTATTTTTCTTTTACATGTGTTTATATGCATGTTTGTATATGTGTAGGTGTACATGTGGAGGATAGAGAACAGATAAAGCAGAAGCTGGTCTTGAACTCATGATCCTCCTGCATCTACCTGGCAAGTGCTGGGATCGCATGCACCACCAAGCCTAGCTGTTTTCATTTTTCCTGCCTCCCTTCATTGAGCCTCCCTCCCCCTCTCCTTTTTTCTTTCTCTCTCTTTCTTTTCATGCATGTGTAGGGTATTTGTAGTGTAGTGTGTGATGTCATGAGTGTGTGTGCCTGTGTGTGCACAAGTGTGGAGGCCAGCAGTGGTTGGATCCTCTCTTCTGTACTGTAGATCATGAGTGCATTTTCTTGACATAGAGTCAGTCTTTTCCTCACATTAGAGTTGCTGTCTTTATGAGACCAAGCAATTATCTGGCCTGGTCACCACAGTACTATGGTTGCAGATGTGTGTGGCCATGCCCAGCTTATTATGTGGGTGCTAGGGATTGAATTCAGGTAGTCTCGGGCACTCATACTTAAGCAGCAAGCACTGTTACTTGATAAACCATTTCCCCAGACACTCCTTTTACATTTTAATCAGTCCCTTTTCATTGGTGAAATAATTTCTAATTCTGTGTAATCAGCCATTAACTTCAGAGGACAGCCATACTGTCCCTCTTAGGAAAGCCATCTACTTCTCCTTGAGACATGGTCTCTCATTGGCCTGGGTCCCACTGACTGTCCTGGCTGGCCAAGGAGCTCTAGGGATCCTCCTGTTTCTGGCTCACCAGTGTTGGAATTATGGGAGCTCACAGCCATGTCTGACATTTTTAGGGAGGTGTTGGGATTGAAATCACGTGTTTCTGTTTGTGAGACAAGCACTTTGCTCACTGACCCACCTCCCTAGCCTTTTATCAGTAATTTTAAAGATTATCTAAGATGAGAGCCATCTAAGCCAGTTTCTTGTCTTTGTTAAATGGTCTGTTTCACCTCAGTCATACCATCTGTTATGTGTTTTCTGTTCAGCTGCTCTTCTGTTTTCTTGCCATAAGAATTGTATAGTTGTGGGCTGGAGAGATGGCTTAGCAGTTAAGCGCTTGCCTGTGAAGCCTAAGGACCCTGGTTCAAGGCTCGATTTCCCAGGATCCGCATTAGCCAGATGCACGAAGGGGCACACGCGTCTGGAGTTCATTTGCAGTGGCTGGAGGCCCTGGCGCACCCATTCTCTCTCTCTCTCTCTATCTGCCTCTTACTCTCTCTGTCTGTCACTATCAAGTAAATAAATAAAAATTTTAAAAAATTTTAAAAAGAATTGCATAGTAACAGAAATCATATGGCTAACAAAATCTGAAGTGATAGATACATTTGGTCACTCCTGATCTACAGGAATATCCTATTTGAAAATATATGATTGTTCAGGGAAAACTGGTTTAGGTATTACAGGAAAACAGCATACATGAACTCTGCAGTATTTCTGGAAATATTACATGGAAATCATGTTTCCCTTATTTAGAATTTAGCTGGCAGTTGTGTGTATAGGATCAAAACTTTATAACATAGAAACTGAAAAGTGGCACATGGAAAAGTAGAAGAGTGTTCTATAAACACTTATTGAGTATAAGGAGGTTTACATGAATTTGACTAATCCTCACACCGCTGCACTGTAGCTATTACTGTATTGTTTTTACTGGGTAGAAATTGAAGCTTAGAGGCTTAAAGTAACAAAACAATGTATGTGCGTAGCCATCACTCCATGCTGGGTCTGAACAGAGGATTAATATCCAGAACATACGATGAACTCAAAAAACAGAACAATAAGAAATCAAACAACTCAATCAAAAAATGGGCTATAGAACTAAATAGAGAGTTCTCATCAGAAGAAATACAGATGGCATCTAAAACAGTGTTCTACATCCTTAGCCATCAGGGAAGTGCAAATTAAAGCTACTCTGAGATTCCATCTCTCTCCTGTCAGAATGACTACCATCAAGAAAACAAATGACAATAAATGTTGGCAAGGATGTGGTAAAAGGGGAACCCTTCTACACTATTGGTGGGAACGTAATCTGGTACAGTCATTGTGGAAAGCAGTGTGGAGGTTCTTGAGACTGAGACAGCTAAAAATCGATTTGCAATACTCCAGCTATAGCACTCCTAAGCATAAATCCTAATGACTCTTCTCACTACCTTAGAGATACTTGCACAACCATGTTTATTGCTGCTCTATTCACAATAGCTAGGAAATGGAACCAGCCTAGATGTCCATCCACAGATGAATGGATAAAAAAGATGTGGTATATCTACACAATGGAGTTCTAGTCAGTGGTAAAGAAAAATGAAATTATGAAATTTGCAGGGAAATGGGTGGATCTTGAAAGGATTATACTAAGTGAGGTAACCCAGGCCCAGAAAGCTAACATTGCATGTTCTCTCTCATATGTGGATCCTAGCTACAAATGTATAGACTTGTGTGTGATTCGGAACCAAAATTCAGTAGCAAAGGCCCATAAGCTAGAAAAGGCTATAAGGGAGGGAGGAGAGGGAAGGTCTTAAGGGGATGGTATTGTATATATGTAAGTAGAAAAATAGATTATAGGGAGGGGAAAGGCCTAACCAAGGTCAGGGGAAGAGATAATATAAAAGAAAGGTGGGGGAGGGTCAATCAAAATTCAAGATATTCTGAATAAGACATGAAAATCTACTTCCCTGAATAATGGCACATCCAGAAGCCATAGATTGTTACTGGAAAATTTTCAGTGTCAGGGATGGGATACCTTCCAGAGAGTTGTTGGCCAAGAGGTCCCTATTGCCTCCAAAACATTATAGGCTATTAACAAGGCCCTTGGTTTCCCATGAGAAAGTAAGACCCTATTGCTGAAGATTTCACATGCCTGAGTGGCAGAGTCACTGAGAAATCAAACTGGTGCTGAACAGAAAACCTTCTCCCTGTAGCCCAACCAACTGAAAGCTGGAAAAAGCTGCAGTTTATGCAACCTTATGGGAGACAGAAGTCCTCAGCAGTGAAAACCGTGGACACTGGAAGCCTCAAGTTTGGCCAGATAGGCCAAATGACTGAATGAGTGCAATAATGGCATGTCCATTGAGGGAAACAAACTGCTCTCTAATTAGACTGAAGGCCCACTGTATGGGAGGGAATACATCCCTGGTACTGAAAATCAAAAGCCTATGGCAGGGGAGTTCATGAGCCTTAGGGGTAAATGCATATATTACTCTAACCAAATTGCCCGAAAGCACTACACTTAATATTCATACTCATATTAATGCTACTCTCACTTCTGGTTAGAGAAGCTTCTCTTTTCAGATGGCAATGACCACTGGGATGACCCAAAAGGCAACATAGTGCTGAGAAAAAGGAATGGAGTAGCGTCCAGCACTTAAACATCTCACACCCTCCAAGGATCAGGATCCATTGTGGAAAAGGTGGCAGAAAGAATGTAAGAGCCAAAGAAGAGGTACCACTCCTTACATACAACCATCCAGACATTATTTGGCCTCAATATCTAAGACCTCACAATGCCTAGCAATACCTACCCAAGACCCTCATAATAGGAGAAAGGATGATGACATCAAATTAAAAGAGAGACTAATGGAGAGAGGGAGGGGATATGACAGAGAGCAGAGTTATGAAGGGGAAAGTGGGGGAGGGGAGGGAAATATCATGGTTTGTTTTCTGTAAGTATAGAAGTTGTCAATAATATATATATATATGTATATATATATATATATATATATATATAGTAAATTGGAAGACAAATTTAAAAATTATATATTAAAAAATAGTTATTTCTACTGATCAGTAAATGATAGGACTGGATTTGAAGAAATGTATCAGGAGATCCTTTTCCTTTACAAGGTCAGACAATGTTCCACATGCTAATTAACTACAAGCAGCTCAACGGAATTTCTTCTGGATCTGAATTGATTATCTTTTTTAAAAAAAGAAAAAGAAAACCCTCTAATTCATAAATTTTCTAAGTTCATCCATTAGGTCTTTTTTAATTTTTTGTTTATTTTTATTTATTTATTTGAGAGAGAAGGAGGCAGGCAGAGAGAAAGAGAGAAAGAAAGAGAAAGAGAATGGGTACACCAGGGCTTCCAGCTACTGCAAACTCCAGATGCTTGTGCCCCCTTGTGCATCTGGATAATATGGGTCCTGGAGAATCAAGCCTCAAACTGGAATCCTTAGGCTTCACAGGCAAGTGCTTAACCACTAAGCCATCTCTCAAGCCCATATTAGGTCTTTTTTGGCACTGAATTACAACACTATATTGACTTATTCATATGCTCTTGAAGGCATTTTTCTTTGTATCCACTTGGATTTTTTTTATTTGAGATTTAATTTTAGTACATGAGTTGAGAAAAAGTATTGTTTGTTCTCAGAGCTGACACACACAGTATCTAAGTAGTGATCATGCTTGTCAATCCTTTCACCATACCTTCAACATTCCCAGAAGTACAAAGTTAATAGGAGACAAGAGTTCTTAAGACATTCTAACATTTAAAAGTGGTGATAATTCCTATACTTTTTTCAAAAAAATAGTGCTTGTCTTGGAATAAAATTTGCTCAGACCATAAATGGAACTACAATTGAGTTCAGTAATAAGTCTATAGATATGTATTTTTTTTATTTTGTTTATTTGTTTGTTTGTTTGTTGGAGGTAGAGTCTTGCTCTAGCCCAGGCTGACCTGGAATTCACTATGAAATTTTTGGATGGTCCCAAACTCACAGCAATCCTCCTACCTCTGTCTTCAATTTTTTTAATGAAGTATATAGACTTCTTTATGAAAATTTTTCCTAATAAATTTAGATTGTGATTTCTAATTAGCTTAACTAAAAAGAACCCGTTTGACATTAGCTTATTACTATAGATGATCTAAACTGATATATTTTTTAAATTTTTTTTTTGAGGTAGGGTCTCACTCTAGCTTAGGCTGACCTGTAATTCACTATGTAGTCTCAGGGTGGCCTTGAACTCACGGAGATCCTCCTACCTCTGCCTCCCAAGTGCTGGGATTAAAGGCATGCACCACCACGCCTGGCTAAACTGGTATGTTTAATGTCCCAAAAAAACATCATTCCAAATGCTGATCAATTTTTTGTTTGTTTTGTTTTTGGAGATAGGGTCTCACGTTAGCCCAGACTAACTGGCATGTACTCTGAAGTCTCAAACTGGCCTGGAACTCATGGTATTCCTCCTGCCTCTGCCTCCCAAGTGCTGGGACTGAAGGTGTGAGCAACCTCACCCAACTAAATTTGTTTATTTATGTTTAGCTTACCATTAGAAAAGGTTAATTTGTACATTTTGTAGAGTTATCAAACAACTATGCTAAAATATTTTCTGACTTTATACTTATTTTTTTACAGTGCTGTATATTTCTCAAGGTCTAAGAAAACCAGAAAGCTTTCTATGACTTTACCTAGATGAAGTTTGTTCTTTGGACATAGTGAAGCCATGACAGACAATTTTGTTAGTAAGTGCTTTGTAAGGCAGATTGTGGAGGATTCTACTACAGTATCCTTGAAAAGACTGTTCTTCACAAAATGTATAGTGTGATCTGTTTAGTGCATTAATGACTGTTTATTTTTTCTCTAGCTCAACCTTGTTTGATCCTGAGTTTTATTAAAATGTTTGACTTCAGAAAGGAGTTGAGTTTTAGTAATATTTGTTCCCTGTGATTACAAAGAACATGTCTGTGTTTGCATGTTCTCTTATACAGATCCCTGCTTCAATAAACAAGTGTTCAAGAATTTCCTTATGAGCTCAGGCAGTGATCCAGATGTTAGGAGTATTTTCTGCTTTAAGCATGAGGGCCTCCTTGGCTGCACATTGCCAAGTTTGAATCCCACATAAAAGTCGGGGTGTGGCTACTTAAAACCAAAGCCCTAGTCTCCAGAGGGTAGAGGATGAAGAATCACTGGGACTGATGGACAGCAGATTGGGGTTGACAGAGAAACCCCTCCTCAGGCAACATGCGAAGGTCAATAAAAGATTGACACCCACGTTCTCTTCAGGCCTGCACACACAGACACATAAGGCATACTCATCTGCACACACACATACATACATTACGCACGATACCACACATAACACAACACACACATGTGCAAACACACGCACACACACATCCCTAAAATTTAGATATTAGGCTGTATAGTTTTGAGACTAAAAGTGGGTTTTTTTTAAGTAACATCAAATATTACTTATTACCCATCATTTCATTGAGCAACTTGAGAATGGAGAGAAATTTGGGAAAGTCCAAATCAGCCCAATCTTATCTCCGGTGAAGAGGGTGCAGAGGTCCTTGTGTGGCTTGCCTTTGTGCTGGAGACACTTGCACTGAGGGAGCTGTCCCTCTGCTGATGCATGGGCAGAGAGAAATCAGCAATATGCCAAATGATCTTCAGAAGAAGTTTCCCCCAAGGGTTAAGAACCAGGATCATCATTGCTCCAGCGTGATTTTCAGCCCCCCATTTACAGCCTTCTCGCCAGTAGCAAATATAATAACTGAAAATTCAAGGTGTTGTCTTCTTCATTTTTCAATCTCTCTGCCTAAGCTAAATTTCTCAATTCAGTATGGTCACCTTACTTCCTACATGTAGCTGAGTGAAACTTAAAAATTCATGAAAAGTTTTTATTTATGAATTTGTCAATGTAAGACACAGTTCTCAGTCACTCCAAATGGAATAAGAGATAGCTTATGCTGAGCCAAATATGAGTGACCACGGCTTGTAGAACAGAGGTTTAGGTTACCTCAAATGATGTGCTCCACTGTCGAAGTAGTAACATGAATGTTTTATAGTCACAGAACCAAAGAGCCAGATGCCTCATTGAGGATGTGTAGTAAGCAGATTACAGCATAGTGAGAAATCTTATTATATGTTTCATACACTGTGTGATAGCATCTTATCTTTTGGGTTGGTATAACCTAATGTTCTGTTAATAACTTGGCTAATTACCTGTTAGTCAAAAGGCTGTTAGATCAGGTACAGAGGTTGGTAATGCAGGATCTAAAGACAGCACCAGGTACTTTGGCTTTGGATCTCCAGCATTCCAAGACACCACAATCACAAAGATTGAATCAGTCAGTCTGCAAAATTGTCTATAGGTTTGTCTTTTTTAGGGAATTGTATTTTACAGAGTCTTACTTTGACATTTCTCTTTTAAATACCTTAACTCAGGAATACTGTATGGGGGAGTCCTGTATCACAGAAGCCTCTTACGGCTTTCTAAAGACTCCTAAGTAGTGAGTGGGAATATTGTATGTTGCAGTTTGCTTAAGTTATATATTAGAGTTGAGGTTACAGGGTGGTTGTGGAACACTTATCTAACATGTGCGGGACCCAGTGTTCAGTAATAAAGAGAATACTAAAAAGAAATATGTGCTATGTCCTATGCATTATAGGCTGCACCACATTAGGTTCTTCAGTTTTCCCCCATTCCAGTGTATACTTATGTGAGTGCTAGGCTCTTAATTACTTTTTAACCTGGATTGCATTGTATCATACTTCTGGACAAGATCTTTTAGTGGTTTTTCTAGCAGCAGCAGGGCCACGTGGAGGTACAGTTCCCCACTGGTGCCTGTAGCAGCCTGAAGAGTTCCCTTAGTCTTTTAGGAAGTCAAGCTCAGGCTAAACCAGATCTAGGACCATGTTGTGGAAAAGAATTTCAGGATGAGCATATGAAGGAGAGTTGGGATTTAGTAAAAATAGAAAGAAGGGCTGGAGATGGTTAAGGCACTTGCCTGCAAAGCCTAAGGACCTAGATTTGATTCCCCAGGACTCACATAAGCTAGATGCACAAGGTGGCACATGCATCTAGAGTTCGTTTTCAGTGGCTGGTGTGCCCATTCTCTCTCTCTCTCTCTCTCTCTCTCTCTCTCTCTCTCTCTCTCTCTCTCTCTCTCTCTCTCTTCCTCCCTCCTTCCCTCCTTCCTTCCCTCTTCATTTTGCACACACACTCTCTAAAATAAATTAATCAATTAAATAAATAAAATAAAAATAGGAAGAAAATAGCTCAATAGAGAAAGTGCTTGCACACATGCATGAGGACCTGAGTTCAGATTCCCAGCTATATGAATGCTGGGTGTGCACACGTGCTCACAATCCCAGCATTCAGAAGATTGGATGCTGGAGGATTCCTGGGGCATCTGGCTGTAGATTCAGTGACAGACCATTATTAGCAAGGTAGAGAGCAGCTGAGGAAGATACCTTATGTCTACCTCTTTCTTCCACACACATGCATATGCAACTCCCACTCATGTGAAGCCACATGCATAGAAACATACATATACACAGGGACACACCACACATACATAGACAAAAAAAGACACTTAGGGAAAGAATAAGACACACCCAAGAGCACAGGTGTGGCTTCTTAAAGAAGAGTTGTAATTAAGAGTCTTTACCATATGTGTCATTTGGTGTCTCTCAAACTTGACTCAAAGGGTTGCTAAGAATTTTTTTCTCTTCTCTTTTTTAATTAATAACATTATCGAATAGCTGCAGAAGTGCTCTGAATGGGATTACACTCTGACAACATGAAACCAAGGCTCCACTAGGGTTGCACAAGGGGTTTAGCACATGTCCTTTCCTATAAATGGGCTTTTTAGTGGATAAGCCTAGAAAATTACAGGTTTACAGCTGGGAATGGAGAAGGCCCTTAAGCAAGCATCAGTTGTGTTGGATTTCGTGATTTTCAGCTGGAGTGTGGTTTTAAATAGACTCTGGTCCAAGTGCTTCCTTTACTTTCCCTTGTTCCCATAGTTTTCCTTGTCTTTGTATCCTGCCTCAGTTTTAGTACCACTGTAGAATGATATCAAACTCATTTTTATGACATTTTAAGTCTCTCATATGAAGTTTTACTCTCCTTATTTTAAAGAATTGTTTGAGGTCCCCTGACATATCCTTTCTTCCCTCCCTCCCTTCCTCTTCTTCTCTTATTCCTTTTCCCATTCTCTTTCTCTCTGTTTTTGCCCTTTCTTCTTTTTTTCCAGTATGAATCAAAGTTGGAATTTATTAATAAAAAGTTTTAATAAAGATTTAAGTACAATCATCAACGGGAGGGAGGGAGAGAGAGAGAGAGGTGGAAGAAGATTCTAGGAAGTGGGTATCACATACCCAAGACAGTGGTACAGGCTTCTTAAGAGAGAGTTAAGATTAAGCATCTTTAACAACCTTCATATGTGTGATTTTGATACCTTGCTCATCAAGGGATTTCTAAAGAGTTATTACTAGTAGTAGTAGTAGTATTTTCAACAAATAAGGTCACCAATTTGTTTCTGAGATGTACTGAATTATAATACAGGCTGCCAAGATAAGACCATAAGACCCTCATAGCACTTACTATACTAGATGACAAAGAACTTAACACACGTGTTAACTGTAAATAAGGTTAATAATGTTGTTTGTGGGATACTCCAAAAGTTACAGATTTATAGCTGGTAAAGAAGTAAGATTAAACTCAAAGTTATGTATGCTTTGGCGCTATGGTCATTCATTGCTATCTTATTATTCATGTTTGAAATACCTCTATAAAAGGAGTATTGTTTCTATGTTGAGCAGTCTTCATGGTGAATTTTGTTGTGTTAACATTCTCATCCCTCACCTGGTGAGAGACGTGGAGCAGATTCTAGAATTAGGGACTCCTTTCCAATGTTCCTCTGTTTTCTCCTCTCCATCTTGTACCGGTTCCTGCTTCTTAGACTTTGAGTCCTTCATATTAAACATGAATGGTGGCTGAAGATCATTTTCTGAAATGATATAGATCTATCCAGTGATAAGAAGTCTCAACCTGTGTTATCTAAGTGGTACATGAGAGGATTCAAGCTTGGTTACTGAAGAATCATTTGAAGAAATTCTTCCTGGTGCTACCTATTAAATATCAAGGGCTGCCAGATTTTGTAGGCTGACCAGCCTCATTAGTTTAACCTCTAAGTTAGGAAATCCCTTGGGCAATAGGCTTCAAATTTTCCTTGGAATCCTTGAAACCAACGTCTGTGGCTGTAGGAGTGGGAGGCACAGCTTCACCCTACTGCTGTCTTTAGCTGCCTGAGTTTAGAGACCTCGACTCAGGGGATACTGGGATTCTTAATGACTGTGCTGCAGAAAGGAATTTTAGGATGTGCTGGTATGAAGTTAAGTCTGAGTTCAGTAAACAATGGTTTTAAAAGCCAGGCATGGTAGCACATGGCTTTAACCCAGCACTCAGGAAGCAGAGGTAGGAGGATTGCCAAGAGTTCAAGGCCACCCTGAGACTACATAGTGAATTAGAGGTGAGCCTGGGCCAGAGTGAGACCTTGCCTTGGGGGAAAAAATAAAGCTTTAACATAGACATCAGCATAGGCATTAAGGTGAAGGTACAGTGATTCTGAAAATGTCTGGATGTTACCATGGGAGGAGGGTCCTCACTGGCATGTGTTTTCTTGCCATATTCTTACTTCATTAGGAAGAACTCAGAAACATCTTCCCTAGCCAACCCACTCTAGTGCATCTAATCAATTCTTTCATGTTTAGGATTTTGATCCTATTGTGAACCCATGGACCATTCTATTTCATTCATCAGCCCAGAATTATTGCTATTGTTTTGTCTTTCCTGACATCTACTCTGTGCCTCCAATGCATTATTGCTTAACTTTGAAATAGAAAATTCATTACAAAAACGACTATTAAAGCTTCTATCTCAGGGGCTGGAGAGATGGTTAAGTGGTTAAGCACTTGCCTGTGAAACCTAAGGACTCATGTTCGAGGCTCGATTCCCCAGAACCCACGTTTGCCAGGGGACGCACACATCTGGAGTTCGTTTGCAGTGGCTAGAAGCCCTGGCATGCCTCTCTCTCTCTCTCTCTCCTTCTCTGTCTGTCACTCTCAAATAAATAAATTTTTTAAAGGCCAGTCTGTTGGGCTTGCATCAAAAAAAATTTTTTTTTAAACTTCTATCTCAGAGTTAAAAATATACTATGCCTGTGACAAACAGCTATGTAGTCCTTCTTGGATTCGAACTTATTATAACATATAAGTTAAAAATTCATCTTTAAATTTTTTCTTATTATGCAAGTATTAATTTTCAAGTCTCTTGTGGTGTTTTTCTTATATGGCAGTGAGACACAACATTGGCCCACTTGTTTTATACAGTCACTCCTAGTTGTTACTGCTCATCAGAATCTTGGAATCTAAAATTAACCTTGTCTCTGAAGGGGCAGCAGTTATGGCCTTTTGTTTCCAAATGAGTGAACATGGGCTCCACTGGTAGTTTACATTTATGTACAGAGGGCAATGGGAGCCCTGAAAGCATGCATGTGTTGCAAAGCAATAAGTCATGGGTGGGGGGCTGATAGAAAATTACATTTTTGAGAAAAGCCTTTCCCCTTTCTATGTGAAGATACACTTCCTAGCAACCTCTGCTTGTTGATCAAGTATAAACTTCAAAGTACATCATTTTGCATGAGAGCATATGTAAAATCCCTATTTAAAGCATGTGTAAATGACAATATTAAATGTTTCAGCTTCTAGAGCATGGATTATGATCACAAGAAGAACTCAAGAAATACAATGTCATCTGTCATATATGGCTTTTCCTTTGGTGTGGCTTTTCTCTGTCATTGTGAGGACTGTGACTTTTATTCACATTCAAAGTGACAAACTTTTTTAAGTTTATTTTTATTTATTATTTGCAAGCAGAGAGAGAGAGACAGAGACAATAGTAGATAATAGGTGCACCAAGGCCTCTAGCCATTGCAAACAAACTCCAGATGCATGTGCCACCTTTAGCATCTTCCTTTATGTGGGCACTGGGGAGTTGAACTCAGGTCATTAGCCTTTGTAGGTAAGTGCCTTAACCACAGAGCAATCTCTCCAGCCCTCAAAGTGACAAACTTTTGATGAGAAAAGTGTGAGGAATTTAAAGGCCATAAGTTTACCACTTTTTAGCTCTGTACTGCTTATCCTCAAATTCCCTGAGTTTCTCCACACAGATCCCCATGGAAACTAAGCAAATAAGTTACTTGAGATGAGACAGGTCATTCGTTTTTCTTATTAAAGCTACTGCTAGATTTTCATTAGTTGTAATCTATTTTCTTTCATGATTAGACATTCAAGCCAGTTCTTCTTTTTATGATTGGAGTAAACTAATTGATGATGTGTGTACCCTATATGAAATAATCATTTTACTCCTGCCATAAAAATACTTTGATAAACTGGGCGTGGTAGTGCACGCCTTTAATCCCAGCACTTGGGAGGCAGAGGTAGGAGGATTGCCTTGAGTTAGAGGCCACCCTGAGACTACAGAGTGAATTCCAAGTCAGCCTGGGCTACAGTGAGACCCTACCTCGAAAAACCAAAAAAAAAAAAAAGTACTTCGATAAAAAAGACATATTAAAAGTAAAGACTACCTCCATTAAAAAATATTAGTTTATAGGGCTGGAGAGATGGCTTAGCGGTTAAGCGCTTGCCTGTGAAGCCTAAGGACCCCGGTTCAAGGCTCGGTTCCCCAGGTCCCACGTTAGCCAGATGCACAAGGGGGCGCACGCGTCTGGAGTTCGTTTGCAGAGGCTGGAAGCCCTGGCACGCCCATTCTCTCTCTCTCTCTCTATCTGTCTTTCTCTCTGTGTCTGTCGCTCTCAAATAAATAAATAAAATTTTAAAAAAAATATTAGTTTATAAATAAAAGTGGAAATAAAAGTGGAAGAATGACTATGGGCTAACCTAATTGAATTTTTTAGTCCCCTACCTTTAAATTATAATTATGAATAAAGATCATCTATTTTACATATTGGAAAGTCTATTACATACCTCAAACTCTTCAGACCATGAAAAGCTTCATATGGTTCATTTGCATTTATGAATAGATTTCATAGACTTCATTTAAATATGAACTTCACTGTTTGTTTGTTTTTTTCTTGCTGTAGCCCAGGCTGACCTGGAATTCACTATGCAGCTGCAGGCTGGCCTTGAACTAACAGTGATCCTCCTACCTCAGCCTCCCAAGTGCTGGGATTAAAGGTGTGGCCCAGCACATATAGGTTGCGGGGTGGAGTACACCAAGATGTTAAATTAACTCCATATGTATACATCACTTTGTGCATGTGGCTTTATGTAGGCACTGGGGAATCACACTCTGGTCATTAGGCTTTACAGGCAAGGGCCTTAACTGCTAAGCCCATCTCTTCTGCAACCTGAACATCACTGTTTTGAATCTATACTATAAAGTGAATATTCACTTTTCCTCCTTGCTTGCTACTAAAACTGTAAAATGTATTTAGATTGTAGTTTTTTAATGTGCTTCAGGAAAGTCTCACTATCCAGTTGCCATCTTAAAAAAAAACAATATTCCAAATCTATACTTCAGCTTTTCCTTCATTGGCTCACAGAGTATTTTTGTGTTTTTATTTTTTTTAAGATTTTATTTTTATTTACTTGCTGGAGACAGAGAGGGAGAGAGAGAGAGAAAGAGAGAGAGTGTGTAAGAGTGGCCATGCCAGGGCTCTAGTCACTGCAAACAAACTCCAGATTCATGTGCCACCATGTGCATCTGGCTTATGTGGGATGTGGAGAATCAAACCTTGGTCCTTTGGCTTCACAGGCAAGCACCTTAACCACTAAGCAATCTCTCCATCCCTCAAAGAGGTTTTTTGTTTAGTCACAGCTACTGTGTGGAAGTTAGAGTTTAACCTTGGCTGATAGCCCTTGCCTTCCATCTTCTTTTTTTTTTTTTTTTTTGAGTTAGGGTCTCACTCTAGCCCAGGCTGACCTGGAATTCACTATGGAGTCTTGAACTCATGGCGATCCTCCTACCTCTGCCTCCTGAGTGCTGGGATTAAAGGCGTGCTCCACCACGCCCGGCTGCCTTCCATCTTCTTAAGGGAGGATCTGTCATTGTTCACTGTTATGTTTGCTAGGCCGAATGGCTGTTTTTTCCTGTCTCTGCCCCCTGTCTTGCTGTAGGTACGCTGGGATTACTAACACCTGCTATAGCATCTGGTTGTACATGCGTTCTGGGGATCCAAACTTGGATACCTATGCTGGTGTAGCAAGTGTTTTATCCACTATGCCATCTTACCAACTCCAGATATTTCTTCTTAAAAAACATTTTTCTATGAGAAAGAGAGAGAGTGAGTTGGCATGCTAGGGCCTCTAGCCACTGCAAGTGAACTCCAGATGTGTGTGCCACCTTGTGTGTATGCGTCACCTCATGCGGCTGGCTTACGTGGATTCTGGGAAGTTGAGCCTAGGTTCTTAGGCTCTGCAAACACCTTAGCCACTAAGCCATCACTCCAGCCCCCAAAATATTTTTATTTATTTGTTTTTAAGGAGAAAGAGGGAGAATATGAATATGAATGAGAGAGAGGAAATGGGCCTATCAGGACCTCTTGCCACTTTGTGCATTTGGCTTTACATGGGTACTGGGGAAGTGAACCCAGGTCATCAGGCTTTGATTGTAAGTGCTTCTACCCATGGAACCCTCTCTCCAGCCCCAGATATTTCTTTTAATAGGGAAAAAATTTAAGTTATCATTAGCAGGTATCATTGTTATCATAAAGTTAACAGTTATCATTGATTATTAAAATTATGAATACCATGTTAATTACATTTCATGATAACATTTGTTTCTTCAGTTCTTTTCCAACTTTGAGAAAATATATTTAGTAATATGTATAATAAAGATGTTTCTTTCCTGTTATAGGTGGCTGCACTTTTGATGATGGGCCGGGGGCCTGTGATTACCACCAGGATCTCTATGATGACTTCGAGTAAGTTCATGTCAGTGTTCAGGAGCCCCATTACCTGCCACTGGCAATGACTCAAGGTGAAAACCACTTGCTTTTGTGCTATTTGGACATACCTAAGAATTTTTAAATATTGTTTGCTTTTCTTTTAATAAAGTTCTGTAACCCTGTATTTCTTTAAAATTCTCATACCTTTTTGTCTTTGGACAAATATGTAACTACTGAAGGATTAGTTGGAATTTTTTCTTTTGTGGGGGGGGTTGATTTTTTTTTTTTTTTTTTTTCGAGGTAAGGTTTCACTCTAGCCCAGGCTGACCTGGAATTCACTATGGAGTCTCAGGATGGCCTCGAACTCACGGTGATCCTCCTACCTCTGCCTCCCAAGTGCTGGGATTAAAGGTGGAATTTTTTCTTATTGATCAGTTAAGATGATGAATCAATAGCAACAACAGTAACAATAATAAAAATGTCAGCAACAATAGAACAAACAAAATGATTCATAAAATCTTCAACATGGGATCAACTCATTCGGTACTCATTCTATTCAATTACAGACTGAGCGGATAGACTCAGTTGATACATCAGTCAGAGATAGTCTCATTCTCCCACTGGCTATGAGCATGCCACTAGCTCCATGAGGAGGCACCTTACAGACATTATCCAGTGGAAAAGATTTTTTCTGAGTGGATTATATAGAAACAGGGCAGAAACCTGTTTATTATTTACCTAGACCTTGCTATATATAGCCTTTAACAAATTTCATCAGATAGTATATTTACTAATTTTTAAAACAACTTTGTCTTTTTCTGCCATATGTGTAAAACACACTATAGTATGTCAATATACACACACCCTTCAGTAAAACCTTGGCCTGTGCTCTTGATTCTACATTAACTTGGAACTAACTTGAAGTTATAACTTAATTATAAAATTCAGAAATGTAATCATAAATTTTGAAGTATAATACTAAAGAAAACTGCCATTTTCTTTATAATGTTTAGAAAGAAGCAAACAGTATATATACAAGGTATAAATACTTATTAAATTATTATTATTAAACAATTATTAAATATAATTGATGTTCATATCTATTTAGTTTCCAAGTATAATTTAGTATTTTATTAGGATTATGTAAAAATACTTTCTAATTGAGTTTTCCATAAATTCAGGATGCCCTGCCTAAACAGATTGAATTTTATTTTATTTTTAGTTTTTATTAACATTTTCCATGATTATAAAATATATCCCATGGTAATTCCCTCCCTCCCCACCCCCACACTTTCCCATTTGAAATTCCATTCAGATTGAATTTTAGATACAACAATTTTAGATATCACCATCAGAAGTAGGAATGCAAAGCCGGTCGTGGTGGCACACGCCTTTAATCCCAGCACTCGGGAGGCAGAGGTAGGAGGATTGCCATGAGTTCGGGGCCACCCTGAGACTACATAGTGAATTCCAGGTCAGCCTGGGCCAGAGTGAGACCCTACCTCAGAAAAAAAAAAAAGTAGGAATGCAGATTCAGGTGGGTTGGGTAAATAAAACTTGCTAGTTAATATGATTTATTCTTTAAAAAAGGAGAAAGCATTAACAATAATCAACAATGTATCCCAAAAATGCAAAGCAAATTCAACATGCCTAAATGTGGGTGGTAAATGAATAGTAAGTATATTATTTGGATTTTTTTTCTATTTCTCTTCTGTTATATACACATGGATTAAGTCTGCTTTTTGTTCTTAATTATCATTTTCTATGGCTGAGTAGGCAAATGGTTGTTTCTGAGGCCAGACAGACAAAGCTATAATTTCCCTGTGGAAGAATAAGTTGGTACTTTGCAGTAGGCATTCATTACTTCTCATGTGTGAGCCCTACACTGTCAGCATACTCAATTCTCTTTTAAAAAAATATTTTAATTAATTATTTATTTATTTGAGAAACAAGGAGAGGTGGGAAGAGAATGGGTACGCCAAAGCCTCCGGCCACTGTAAATGAACTCCAGGTGCATGTGCCACCTTGTGCTCTGGTTTACATAGGTCCTGGGAAATTGAACCTGGGTCCTTTGGCTTTGCAGGCAAGCGCCTTAACTACTAAGCAATCTCTGGTCCTCAAATTTTTGTTTGTATTTTTCTTTTATTTTCTTTTAATTTTTAAAAATTTTTGTATTTTTCTTTCAAAGGTACATAACCTTACTTTCCTGGTGTTTTTAACAAAACCATTGTAATTTTTCACCTTAATTTTTTTCAATGGTATATTTAGATTACATTTTGCATGTAAAATTAAAAAGCATGGGCTGGAATGCATACATTTTGAGTGTTTATTATCAAATAATAATCAGAAAGATGTTGATTTATGGAAACGTTGCCACTATAATTACTGTTGCAGTCGGTTCGCATTGCTGTTAGAAATCACCCAACCAAGAGCAGCTTCTGGGAAAAAGAGATTTATTTTGGCTTACAGGCTCGAGGGGAAGCTCCACGATGGCAGGGGAAAACGATGGCATGAGCAGAGGGTGGACATCACTCCCTGGCCAACATAAGGTGGAACACAGCAATAGGAGGGTGTGCCAAACACTGGCATGGGGAAACTGGCTATAAAGCCCTTAAGCCCGCCCCCAACAATATACTCCCTCTAGGAGGCATTAATTCCCAAATCTCCATCACCTGAGGAGCTAGCATTCAGAACACCTAAGTTTATGGGACACCTGAATCAAACCACCACAATTACCATTGATGGTAGATAATGAATAGCTGAAGAGAGTGCTCAGATGACCTTGTGGGCTCACCTTTGACACCCAAGTTAATTGTTGGTAACGTAAAGGGTGATGATATACACTAAAAATGAAAATGTTTGAAATTTATCCATATCCTCCAATTAAAAGGACATTAAGTAATTAATCATGCAAAGGAGTGAAAAAAGGTCACAACCACTTTTTGTTTGTTTTTGCTAAATGTGACTGTGTTTAGTCTGAGGAGAGGTGAAAAGAAACACTCATATGTATATTTCCATTCTTATTCATTGCCTTTTACAAGGTATATGTTTCTTTTTATTTTCCTTATGATAGTTCTTTAAATTGATGACTGACCATTAATTTGGCCATAAATTAGCAGAGGAAACATCGAGGTTTTTTTTTTTTTTTTGGTTTATTTTTATTTATTTATTTGAGAGCAACAGAAAGAGAAAGAGGTAGAGAGAGAGAGAGAATGGGCACACTAGGGCTTCCAGCCACTGCAGACGAATTCCAGATGCGTGTGCCCCCTTGTGCATCTGGCTAACGTGAGTCCTGGGGAATTGAGCCTCGACCCAGGATCCTTAGGCTTCACAGTCAAGCGCTTCACCACTAAACCATCTCTCCAGCCCAAGAGAATTTTACTATTAATTTTTAACAATAGTATCTCAATTTTTATTTATTTGAGGGAGAGATAGAGAGGGGCAAGGAAAGGGAAGGAGGAATGGAGGGAGATATTGGGCATGCCAGGGCCTTTAGCCACTGCAAACAAACTCCAGACACTTTTGCCACCTTGTGCATTTGGCTTACATGGGAATCAAACCTGGGAACTTTAGCTTTGCAGGTAAGTGCCTTTAACTGCTAAGCCATTTCTCCAACCCTACACTATTTTATATACTATATTATTTTCACACAGATAGGTAGTCACACTTACATTTCTTTGTTTACTGAAAATAAACAAATAGAAACAGTACAAACCAAAAATCCCAAATATTTGGTACCTATGTATTAATATGGATGACTATATAAAGGCAGACATATTATGGAACCCTCTGCAGGACTTGGACATTGTTAATTGACTTCTTTTTATTGATAATTTTGGACTAAAAGTCAAGAAAGAAATGATGAATAAATAGTTTAGAACAATAATGGAATAATAAGGAAGGAAATAATTTCCCATCATGAGAAAATGCAGTGCAGCCACTACCTTCTGCAACGTTCGGTAGCAGTATCTTCTACTTTTGGTAGATGACCCTGATGACGGGTAAAAGGTGAAGGTGTTTGAATAGAACACAGAGGATGACCAATGATGAGAAATCATGAAAATATGAGTGCCTACTGAAACTGAACTTGGTCATCAAGATATTACAAGTTAAAGCTATAATGAGAAAGTGGTGCCTGGAGTGAAGTGTTGAGGAAAGTGTAGCACATGTGGAACCCTAACCTACTGTTAGTACAGCCTAATGACCAGCAATCTTCTTGAGTGTGAGACCACAAGCCCCAAGTAGACATGTTCATTCAAAGAATGTGTGAGAATGTTTACAGCATCAGTTCCAGTCCGAATTCCTATCAATAGTACACAAAGTATGGAATGTATGTTCACACAGTGAGGCAGATATGCCACCACAATCTAAATGACTGGACTCCTTCCATCTACAACAACAGTGACAGATTTCATTAATACATTTTCAGAATAAGCCAGATAAAAAGAGGATGCATTGTATTCCATTTACATAAGTTCATAGATAGGCAACTTTACTGATTAATTGGAAACAAGAGTAGAAGTACTTGCAGAGGGGCTTGGGAAGGGGGTATGAAGGAAGTTTCTAGATGCTGGTTATCTATTTCTCGACCTTGATATATATATTTGACAGAGAGAGAGAGAGAGAGAGAGAGAGAGAGAGAGAGAGGGAGGGAGGGAGAGGGAGAGAGAGAGGGAGAGAATGGGCATGCCAGGGCATCTAGCCACTGCAAACAAACTGCAGATGCATGCTCCCCCTTGTGCATCTGGCTTATGTGAGTCCTGGAGAATAGAACCAAGATCCTTTGGATTTGCAAGCAAATACCTTAACCACTAAGCCATCTCTCCAGCCTAACCTTGATATATTGATAAATCTATTGGCAAACTAAGATAATATTAAATATTATTTATTTATTTGACAGAGAAAGGGGGGAAAGAGAGACAGAATGGGCACAAGGCCTTCAGCCACTGCAAAAGAACTTCAGATTGCGCCCCCTTGTGCTAACGTGGGTCCTAGGAAATCAAACCTGGGTCCTTTGGTTTTGCAGGCAAACACCTTAACTGCTAAACCATCCCTCCAGCCCCAAAATAATATTTAAAATATTATAGGTTTGCATAAGAGATACAGCATAGAAAACCTCAAATGGGTCAAATTTCTTATTTTGCTTCCATGCTGGAATCTGCTTCCTATACAAAAATTATTTTTGACATCTTTGGGATTTTGTGTGTCCTCTTATCACAGCTTAGATATTTCCTTGTCCTATCATCCTTTAACTAAATTGTCACCCATTCTTACAAGAACATCATCTTTGCAAGGATTTTTTTGACTGGCTTAGAAATTTTCTTTCCTCATATCCAGGTATATTTCAATTGGTGTTGCTGATACACTTTTCCTTTGATGTCTTTTCCCCAAGTAGACTGTAATGTCCTTATGCATATGCATCCTTTGTTTTTTATCAGGTCAGGGGGTCTTTCCATCTTAAATTTCTTAAGACATCACTTCATTTTCCCTAGCCAAAATTGTCAACTTGTAGGCTGGAGAGATGGCTCAGTGTTAAGAACACTTTCTGTGCAAGCATGCAGCCCCGTGGAGGTCTGAGAGACCACTTGAGTTTCATCCCCAGGACCCACATAAACACCTTGGTGTGACCACACATTGTAACTCTAATTTCTTAGAGGAGCAGAAACATGAGAACTGCTGGAGTTTGAAAAAAAAAAAAAAAAAAAAAAAAAAGAGCTCTCTATTGCTGAAGACTCCACATACTTGGGCTACAAGGCCACTGAGAAATCCTGCTGGAACTGAGCTGAGAACCTCCTCCATGTAGACCAGCTGACAGAAAGCTAGAAGAAGCAATTCTGCATGCAGTTCAATGGAAGAGAGACAAATCACCAGTGAAGATACTCAACAGTGGACACTGCAAGCCTTATATTTGGCCAGCCAGGCCAAATGAGCCAAGGGGTGCAATAGTGGCATGTTTATCATGGTGGAAACCAACTGCCCTCTAATTGGACTGGAGGCCCGCTCCATGGGAGGGAATACATCCCTGATACTGAAAACTTAAAACAGTAGTCATGAGCCCTAGGGCTGTAACGTCTGCTGATGTCTGGATAAATGCATATACTATGCTTATCAAACTGCCCAGTAAGCACTTCTCTTAATTTTCATACCCACATATTAATGCTACTCTCACTTTGGGTAGAGAATCTTTTCTTTTCAGATGGCAGTGACCTTGGGACGACTCAGAAGGTATCATGGTGCTGGGAAGATGTGACCGCAGTGCTCAATACTGCAATATCTCTATCTCACCTTCCAAGGCTCAGGGTCTAATGCGGAAGAGGTGGCAGAAAGAATGTAAGAGCCAAAGGAAGGGTAGGACTCCTTACAATGTGCTTCCCCCAGACACAAAATGCCCTGGATATCCATGACCTCACAGTGCCTGACACTACCTACACAAGACCATCATAAGAGGAGGAAAAGATCATGACATCAAAATAAAAGACAGACTGATTGAGAAGGGGAGGGGATATGATGGAGAATGGTGTTTCAAAGGGAAAAGCGGGGGGGGGGGGGGGAGGGTATTACCATGGGATATTTGTTATAATCATGGAAGTTGTTAATAAAAATTTGAAAAAAATTAATAGACAAATTATTGTTTCCTAATTTACTAAGTTCATATTTTTTCAAGTTTTTTTTTTTTTAAATTTAGGTCATAGGAAGGGCCGCCGCTGCCGCTCGCTGCGCGGCCGGCCGTGGGGCTCGGGCTCTCCGAGGAGAGCCACGGGTCGTGGGCGCCGCCGTCCATGTGCGCGGGCGCCGCCGCTGCTCTTCCTCGGGCCGCCTCGGCGTCTATGGAGGTGATGGAAGCGCCCCCCAACCTGGCTCACCAGCAGAGCAGGCAAGCAGACCGGTTGTTAGCTGCAGGGAAGTACGAAGAGGCAATTTCTTGTCACAGAAAGGCTACCGCGTATCTCTCAGAAGCCATGAAGCTGGCCCAGTCTGAGCAGGCTCACTTGTCACTGGAACTGCAAAGGGACAGCCACATGCAACAGCTGCTCCTTATCCAGGCGAGGCGGAAGCGGGCGCAGCGAGAGGAGCGGCTGAAAGCGCCGCAGAGCGCAGACAGAGACGTGGGGCCGCTGCTGCCGCGTGTCCCAAGCGCTCTGCGGAGGTGGCGGAGGCCGGGGCCTCCATCTGCCTCAGGAGCACAGCCCTGCCACAGAGCAACACCTCCCTGAAGTCCAGGGGGTCTTCGACAGGGATGCAGACACACTGCTGTTTTTACTTCAGCAAAAGAGTGCGCCAACAGAGCTGTGCATTGGCAGCAAAGTCCCCAAGGACGAGAAAACCATCATAGAGGAGCAGGCCACCAAGATTGCAGACTTGACGCGGCACGTGGAGCTCCTGGTGGCCGAGATGAAAGGCTAAGGAGGGAGAACAGGCAGCTCAAGGCCAGACTTGTGAGAGGCGCTGTGGAGAAGGAGCTGGACGTGGACGCCGACTTGGTAGAGAAGTCGGAGCTGTGGAGCTGCCCCCCCACTCAGAGCCATCCGCAGCCGCCTCCACGTGGCAGAAGTTCGCCACAAACACCGGGAAAGCCAAGGACATTCCGATCCCCGATCTGCCCCCACTGGACTTCCCATCTCCAGAACTGCCACTCATGGGGCTCTCGGAGGATATGCTGAAAGGATTCATAATCAATTAAAAAGGGGGGCCATTGGAGAGAGAGTAACAGCTAATCCAGGAAAGAGGAGGGGAAAGCCAGAGGGTCACCCCGGCAGTGCTCCCGGCCTGCTCCGCAGAGGAGGCTGCCAGGACCTGGGAAAGTCACTGTGAAATGCAACGCCACTGAGGCGCAACTCAAGCTAATGACTCCAACCTGGCAGATGCTAAACTCTGGGAGGTTTGATTTCTCCTGATGCAAACCAAATGGCTACCTGGAATAATTTTTTCAAACTTATTTTTCTTCAGGGTTAAAAATGTATAAAAGAATGTCATATGTAATTAATCGATAATGCCATGAATGAGAATGCAGAAGCCCACTGCAGTGGCCTGCAAGGCTGCCTGGGACTCGAACATGCTTTCTATCATGCATTGACTGTTTTGTTTGTTGATACAAAGGTGTGTCGGAGACCTTTCTAGAAACTACATGTGCCACACTTTGCACGACTCTTAACATAATGATAACCTCAAGACTATCAGGAGAAATATTTAAATTTCCATTTTATGAAGAAAGGAACCAAATTATTAGTTATGCATTTTTGAAAATATTACCAGTTTACATAATTAATCAGGGTGCGTATTAGTTCTAACTCTGTGTGTTATATGACGCATCATTTGAAACTACAGAAGTGTCCTGTGTTTTAAATGATGCGTGAGTGAGAGTAACGCTAGCTAGCAACATTTGATTGTAAGATATCAATAAAGTCATTGTGTTTCATAAAAAAAAAAATTAGGTCATTTTTATTTATTTACTTGACAGTGACAGAGAGAGAGACAGAGAGAAAGAGAATGGGTGCACCAGGGCCTCCAGCCACTGCAAACCAACTCCAGATACGTGCATCCCCTTGTGCATCTGGCTAACATGGGTCCTGGGGAACCAAGCCTCGAACCAAGGTCCTTGGGGTTCACAGGCAAGTGCTTAACCACTAAGCAATCTCTCCAGCCCTAAGTTCATATTTTAATGTAATTACATGAGTCATTTAATTATTGTTTAAGCAAATAATACCATCTATTTATTTTGGATATATTTATTTTTAGAAAATGTTTATTTATTTATTTGAGACAGAGACAACTAGAGTGTGGGTGTAGCAGATGCATGCACCACTTAGTGCATCTGGCTTTACATGGGTATTGGGGAATCTAACCCAGGCTATCAGGCTTTATAAGCAAGCTACTTTGACTACTGAGCCATCTCTCTAACCCTATTTTAAACAAGTTATTTTTATTTATTTATTTGAAAGAGGGAGAGAGAGAGAGAGAATGGCCATTCCAGGACTTCCAGCCACTCCAAACAACTCCAGATGCATGTGTTGCTTTGTGCATTTGGCTTATGTGGGTACTGGGGAATCTAACTGAGGTCCTTTGGCTTTGCAGGCAAGCACCTTAACCATTAAACCATCTCTCCAGCCCCTCTAACCCTATTTTAGATACATTTAAATGTTAGCACTACATAAGGATTACCTCTCTCCTTCTGTTTCAAATTAATCTTTGACTTCTCAAAAATTATTTACATAAATATACAACTCAAAACACCAGAGAATGAGAGATAATGGATGGAACTGGAAATTGTTCTTGAATATTAAGTACATGTAAGCCTGTGACCTTGGTTGTCAGATCTTTTGTGCTTATGATCTCCTAAATATATTTAGTTGGCCATTTTACTATCTGTTCTGGTCTGGATATGAGAGTAAGGGTGGTGACTGATACCTCAATAATTTGCTTTTCATTGCAATTATAACTGCCTTTTCCTTTTACTGTTTCTGTAAAATGACTTATTGAATTTTAGTTTAGTATCTAGAGTATCCTCTTGATAGTATTTAAAATTATGACTGCACTACATTCTACTTTCAATTTGCTACTTTCTACTGATAATAACATAAATCATTGTACAAAATTCTTAACTTACAATGCACATACTGTATGTTATTTTAAAAAAAGCTCTCCGGCAAGTTAATTAGAAGACTGAAGAAAGAAACCATTTCTCTTTTTTTTTTTTAATTATGTGTGATTTGATACTTTATGGCCTTTATTAGTCTCAATGATGACTCCTGCTCAATCCTAAGCAAAATTTGGAGACCAAAATGAGAACATATAGAAAAGGCAGAGCATTCAACAATGATGTTAAGAAATGAGTCTTTAACTTACTTTTTTTTTTCTGAGGGAGGTTTCACTCTAGCCCAGGCTGACCTGGAATTCTCTCTGAATTCTCAGGGTGGCCTCAAACTCACAGCAATACTCCTACCTCTGCCTCCTGAGTGCTGAGATAAAATGCATGCACCACCATGCCCAGCAATTTACTTTTAAATATTAAAGGTAACATGTTACTTTTAAAACTGATTCTTGTTTTTCTAGATTTTAAACAGAGATTACTATCCAGGTTTGTTAAAATGAAGTTTACCTTTTTCAAATATTTATTTGACAAGATTTGGCCTTTTATTCAGTGGGGAACGCACATGAGTCACATATTATGCTCTGGGTTTTTTTTTCTAACAATGTCATGTGGTTAAAACGGAAACTTGTGTGCCTACCATTTGGTGCATGTGATAACATTTATTGGTGTCATAATTTCTGATAAGTTTTGTAATGGTGCTAGTCTTAGTTTTGTCAAAGACAATTATAACTTGTTAGAATAATATATCTTCTTTTTTTAAATTTTTTGTTGTTATTTTATTTATTTTAGAGTGACAGACAGAGAGAAAGAGACAGAGATAGAGAGAATGGGCGCTCCAGGGCCTCCAGCCACTGCAAACAAACTCCAGACGCATGCGCCCCCTTGTGCATCTGGCTAACGTGGGTCCTGGGGGATCGAGCCTCGAACTGGGGTCCTTAGGCTTCACAGGCAAGCACTTAACCGCTAAGCCATCTCTCCAGCCCATAGAATAATATATCTTCTATGCAAACTATTTAAATACACATAAGACAAAATTTCAAGGTTATTTTAAACTACCTTCTCTAGCTTACAGTCTTTCTCTCTGAAAAGAGTCATCACTGAATAAAGTTAGGTCACTTTGCCCACTATTTTCATCACCTTATTATAGACGTTTGATAATATGACTTTGGTTTTGGAGATAGCATCTCACTAAATTGCCCAAGCTGTGAGGAGCATAGCTTTACAGTGCAGTAACTGCCAATAATCTTATAGTCCAATTAATAGAATTATTTGACAGTACATCTTCTAGAAACAAAGCATGACAGACTGGTAGAATTAAGGCATGTGCAAGTACTGTTGGTAATGAAGTATTGAGTATATAATATTGTGTTTCATAGAGGAAATCAGATCAGAATGTTTGTTCATTTGCTATTTGTCATCATGCTGGCGTTGTGTTCTAAGACAGCCATAACCAGTGTATGTGTGAATGTGTGTAGTGGTCCTTAGGGGAACTGAAGGTTGGGGTGGTGGTGATGATGGTGAATTGAAGGGAACCAAGAAGGAGAGAGGTAGGGAAGGTAAGAGAATGGCTTTTCCATTCATCAGCACAGGTGGGAATACCTCTAAGTGATGTATATGGAAATGTGATACTAGAGAACACTTATGCCACAGAACTTTTTTTTTTAATTTTTTTTGTTCATTTTTTATTTATTTATTTGAGAGCAACAGACACAGAGAGAAAGACAGATAGAGGGAGAGAGAGACAATGGGCGCGCCAGGGCTTCCAGCCACTGCAAACGAACTCCAGACGCGTGCACCCCCTTGTGCATCTGGCTAACCTGGGACCTGGGGAACCGAGCCTCGAACCGGGGTCCATAGGCTTCATAGGCGAGTGCTTAACCACTAAGCCATCTCTCCAGCCCATGCCACAGAACTTTTAAGTTTGAAAGCCTTATGGCTCTAAAAGATTTTTGAGCAGTAGAATTATTCTTATTTAAATACAATACATTCTTGGGGGCTGAAGAAAGGGCTTAGTGGTTAAGGTATTTGCCTGCAAAGCCAAAGACCCAGGTTTGATTCCCCAGGGTTCACGAAAGCCAAATGCACAAGGGGGCACGTGCACCTGGAGTTCGTTTGCAGTGGCTGGAAGCCCTGGCATGCCCATTCTCTCTCTCTCTCTAAAATAAATAAATAAAATATTTTTTAAAAGTCAATACATTCTAGTACTCAAATATGTAAAAATCAATAACAAGGAGTTGATGTTTCCACACCTGTTTGCTTTGTAACATATTATTATGGCTGCCTATAGCCCCTCTCCTTTCACCACTTAATCCCCATTAGATGGCTGCTTTGAGAAGCAGGGCATAAGGCTGCAAGAGACAATTTACAACAGGGTTTTGTTAACCCTAAACCTTTCACATAAGCATCTCTGAGATGAAAGTTAGCAACCACTTACTGGGGGATTATTGTGGTTTTTTACACTAGGGCCATCATATATACTTTCAATCTTTGTAACAGCCTTACAAAATAGGTACTATTGTAGAGGTAAGTGGAGGCAATAGCTTGCATAAAGCCATCCAGGATAGGTCAGTTTGCCTAATATCACTGTCACTTTTGCCATAGTACCATTCTACATTGTCTTTGTGGCCTAGCTGACAAATTTCCTTGACTTTGGCATAGACATTTAAATCCATCATATATAGTGAGCTACTTACTTTGTTTATTTTATTTAATCAACATTTATCATTGGGTCTGAAATACCATTTCTCTCCAGAATTGCAACTCTCTCTTACGCTTTAAGGTGAATGGCATCTAAGAGCCTTTGTTGTTTGGAAATGCTGCAGAGCTGAAGGGTGTATATATATACTATGCTCACCAAACCAGTAAGCACTTCTCTTAATGTCCATACCCATAAATTAATGCTACTCTCACTTTTGGTAGAGAACCTTCTCTTTTCAGATGGCAGTGACCTTGAGATTACGCAGAAGGCACAGTGGTACTGAGAAGAAGTGACAGGAGTACTCAGCACTGCAATATCTCTATTGCACCTTCCAAGGCTCAGGGTCCATTGCAGAAATGGTGGTGGAAAGAATGTAAGAGCCAAAGGAAGGGTAGGACTCCTTACAACGTGCTCCTCCAGACATAAAATGGCCTGGATATCCATGACCTCAGTGTCTGACACTACCTACACAAGACCATCATAAGAGGAGGAAAAGATCATGACATTAAAATAAAAGAGAGACTGATTGAGAGGGGGAGGGGATATGATGGAGAATGGAGTTTCAAAGGGGAAAGTGGGAGGAGGGAGGGAATTACCATGGGATATTGTTTACAATCATGGAAGTTGTCAATAAAAAAAAATCAAAAAGAAAGCCGGGCGTGGTGGCACACAACTTTAATCCCAGCACTCGGGAGGCAGAGAGGTAGGAGGATCGCTGTGAGTCCGAGGCCACCCTGAGACTACATAGTGAATTCCAGATCAGCCTGAGCTATAGTGAGACTCTACCTCAAAAAGACAAAAATCAGCCAGGCATGGTGGTGCATGCCTTTAATCTCAGCACTCGGGAGGCAGAGGTAGGAGGATTGCCATGAGTTCGAGGCCACCCTGAGACTCCATAGAGAATTCCAGGTCAGCCTGGGCTAGAGTGAGACCCTACCTCAAAAAAACAAAAAAATATATAAATAAAATAAAATAAAGAGAAAGAAGTTAAACAAAGAAATGTATAAATGACTAAAAAGATGAAACATATTCTGCCTCATTAGTAATTGAAGTAATTTAAGTGAGAATAATGAATTTTATGAGATAAAATTTCATTGTGCCCTTCGACTATGTAATAGCAAATGCAAATAGCATTTTGTTGCCATACATCCATCCATACCTTTACTTGATGTGAGGTGGTAAAGATCAACTCCAGTGAACTTCCTGGCCAGGTGTTGGTGTGCTGCTCTATGGCCACTACCAGCATTGTGGCAGGTATCCTCATGAGAGACACTGCTCCCCATCTCTAGTCTAGGCTTGTACAGTGCCCTTACTGGTGTGCACAGGGCTGAACTGGTAAAATCTTTCTCCTGTTTTTGGTTTTTGGAGATAGGGTCTCACTCTAACCCAGGCTGACCTAGAATTCACCATGTAGTTCCAGGCTGGCTTTGAACTCACAGAAATCCTCCTATCTCTGCCTCCTGAGTGCTGGGATTAAAGGCATGAACCACCAGTCTTGGCTCTTTTATTAAATACTGTATTTATTAGAGAAAGAGAGAGAGAAGGAGGGAGAGGGAGAGAGAGAACACACCAGGGCCTCTAGCCACTATAAGCAAACTCCAGACACATTCACTAGTGTGTGCATCTGGCTTATGTGGGTACTGGGAATCGAACCTGGGTCCTTAGGCTTTGCAGGCAAGTGCCTTAACTGCTGATCCATCTCTCCAGCCTTCCTTCCTTCCTTCCTTTTCTCCTTCCTTCCTTTCCTCCTTCTCTCTTAGACAAAAATACCCCACAAGTTTATTTAGTGAACTGGTAAAATCTCATTTTCCTCATTTCACCACACTTAGCAGGCACTGTGACTGCAGGGATGCCCTCTGTGGCCACACAAACGTGAGCCTGAGGCATTTACCATAAAGGCGAAGTGGGCACGTGGCTTGAATGTGTGCTTTATGTTGACTATAGTTTTCAGAAGTTATACATGTACACAGAGTTCCATAGTTTTTCCCGGGCATGGTGGCACACTCCTATGATTCCAACACGTTGAGGCAGGAGGATTGCCACAAATTTGAGCCATTCCTAGACTACATAGTGAGATCCATTCCAGCCTGAGCTACAATTTTAGAGTACTAATTACTCTTTGATTAGATTTGAGGCTCTGCAGGAGGAAAATCATATGATGCCAGGTATTATAAATCTGACCAAAAGTCTGTGGCTAGAGACCTAGACCCTAGGGCATACCCATTACCTTGGCCATGCTAATTGAACAGTATGTCAAATTATTGCTAAATATCTGTTTGTTCCCATAGATTGGTACTACTCACAGCCTGAAACACAGAAGTTTCTCCACCCACAGAGGGTAGAAGTGGTTATAGAACAACATAATAACAAAATTACCACGAACAAATGACTAGTTTGTGCTCAGCCCTAAACATGACATCTAAACCATACCCTCGAAGGTTCAGGGAATCTCATGAAAGAGGGGACAGAAAGAATCTAAGGAGAGAAGCCAGGTGTGGTGGCACACACCTTTAATCCCAGCACTCAGGAGCTAGAGGTAGGAGGATTGCCGTGAGTTCGAGACCACCCTGAGACTACATAGTGAATTCCAGGTCAGCCTGAACTAGAGTGAGACCCTACTTCAAAAACCAAAAATAAATAAATAAATAACTTTAAATGCTTGCAAAAATGATAATTCATATAATGCCATCATACTCTAGAATGCTGTCTTCTGGATATTAAGAGTGTGCTATACTCATAGACTCACATCAGGTGGGGTTTCCTGTACATGATTAAGCCTGTCAATATCTCATCATAATGAGGGAAGGGTCCATGATGACCTACACATCTCAAAGAAAATAGTGGAAACTGAGGATTTCTGGAAGTGGGGAAATCATGTCCTTTTGTGGGGTAGCCACTGGAGGATTGCCCATTCTCCAATAAATAACCTCCCTCCTGTGATGTTGCAAGCAATCCCAGTTTAAATCAGTGGGTCCAAAAATAAATTGAAAAATGGGGCTGGAGAGATGGCTCAAAGGTTAAGGCACTTGCTGGCAAAGCCAAAGGGCTAGCAAAGCCCATGGACCCAGGTTTGATTTCTCAGTGCCCATATAAAGGCAGATTCACAAGGTGGCACATGTGTCTGGAATTCATTTGCAGTAGCTAGAAGCCCTGGCATGCCATTCTCTTTCTCTCTTTTTCTATTTAGTTCTTTCCCTCTCTTTAAATAAATAAATACACAAACTGAAATAAACAAGGTATGGAAGTAGGATGGAGTTCTAATGGGAAGAAGAAAGGTTTTAGTGGGAGGGAAAATAAGAGAGAGGGCAAGTGGGGAATCAACATGCATTGTATACATGTATGAAAAAGTTGAAAATATAAAAAATGGTTAAAAAAAATAATTTCATGGCTTTAGAAGACCTCTTTCAAAACACAGCAGCTCTGCCCCTTGTTTCCCTTTTCCAGAGACCACTAATTTCAACTTTCAGCCCATCCGTCTGGTTTCTCTTCTCTATCTGTAAGCAACCATTTTATTGCCACTTCCTGACTCCCAGCATCGTTATTCACCATTTGATTTAGATTAGCTGTCAGTGGTGGGGGCTTCTGCCACTGCAGTGGGTACTGGGTACAGAGCTGTCTGTGCCTCTCCGGTCCTCACCCTCTTGCCATCTGGCTCCCACGCCAACCTACCTCACTCCTGGGTGCCATGACCACCACCACCACCTTCAAGGGTGTCGACCTCAACAGCAGGAATAGCGCCCGGGTTTTGTGGCCTCCAGTTGTTGGGTCCAATTTTTCTTTAGGCTTTAATGAACCAGAAGGACAGTCTGTGAGGAAGAACCAAATGGCCTCTAACATCTTTGGATCCCCTGAAGAAAATCTTCCTTCTTGGGCCAAGTCTGCAGGTGCCAAGTCTAGTGGTAGCAGGGAAAATTTGGATTCAAGGCCAGCCTCCCCCACCCCCCTGCCCACGTTTTAAAATCATTTATTTATGTGTGTGTGTGTGTGTGTGTATGTGTGTGTGTGTGTGAAAGAGAGAGAGAGAGAGACAGAGAGAGAGAGAGGGAGAGGAGAGAGAATGGCATTTTTTTTCATTTAGTAATTCAACTCCAAATTCTACAGAAGGTCCCTATCTCCCCTAAGGCATTCCAGTATCTCAGGTATCTGTTAGCTCAAAGCAGACACTGCTTTCTTACATTTGGGCTCAGCCTTCATCTGAGATCTCTCTTCGCTAGCATGCAATGTTTGCTTCTGTAGGATACCCTACTTCCTAGACCCGGCTTTCTCTTGCTTTATTCCATCTTTTCATAGGAGTGCACACTCATAGCTTTCTGAGAAAGGGAACAGGGAAGTACACTTTTTTTTTTTTTTTTTTGAGGCTTTATCTTGCTGAAAATAGCATTTTTCTGCATGGGTAACATAGTTTGGCTGTCTATTGTCTCCATGTTTCGAGAGGCTTTTTGTTTGTTTTGGTTTTTCCAGGTTGTTCTAGCCTAGGGTGACCTGGAATTCACTATGTAGTCTCAGGGAAGACTTAAGCACACGAGGATCATCCTACCTATGCCTCCCCAGTGCTGTGATTAAAGGCATGCACCATCACGACCGGGTTTTTAAATTCTTTTTGATATTTCAAGTTTTGTTGTGATGTGTGGCAGCAGGCTGATCCTGGCCATTGTATGTTACCTGTTCTTTCTCTTTGGATATTGACAGGAAGTTCTTGTCACCCTCAGCAACTTGAAGACTTCTAGACTTTTATATACCTCAACTGAGGCTAACCTCAGGATTGATGTCTTCAACACAGGAAAGAAGCAGAGTTGAAGATTTTATTAAAGATTTTTAATTTTTTTTGTTTATTTTTATTTATTTGTTTGAGAGCGACAGAGAGAGCAAGAAGCAGACAGAGCATTCTCTGGCCAAAGGACCCAGATTCGATTCCCCAGAACCTCATTAGCCAGATGCACAAGGGGGCGCCCGCATCTGGAGTTCGTTTGCAGTGGCTGAAGGCCCCGGCAGGCCCATTCATTCATTCATTCATTCATTCCCTCTCTCTCTCCCTTTTTCTGTCAAAATAAATAAAATATTTAAAAGCAACAAACATGAAACAAACTTTGGGCTGGAGAGATGGTTCAACGGTTAAGATTCAGTTCCCCAGTACCCACTTAAAGCCAGAGGCACAGTGTGGCACATGCATCTGAAGTTTGTTTGCAGTAGTCGGAAGTCCGGACGTGCCCATTCTCGGTCTCTTCTCTCTCTCTCTGTTTGCAAATAAATAAATAAAATATGTTTTAAAAATAAACCGGGTGGTAATGCAAACCTTTAATCCCAGCACTCAGAAAGGCAGAGGTAGGAGAATCACTGTCAGTTCGAGGCCAGCCTGAGACTACATAATGAATTCCAGGTCAGTCTGGGCTAGAGCGCAGCCCCAACTCAAAAAAAAGCTTTAGCCGGGCGTGGTGGCGCATGCCTTTAATCCCAGCACTCGGGAGGCTGAGGTAGGAGGATCGCTGTGACTTCCAGGCCACCCTGAGACTCCATAGTGAACTCCAGGTCAACCTGGGCTACAGTGAGCCATTACCTCGAAAAACCAAAAAAAAACTTAAAAAAAAAAAAGCTTTAAAAAGTTGCCAGGCGTAGTGGCGCATGCCTTTAATCCCGGCACTCGGGAGGCACAGGTAGGCGTATAGTCGTGGGTTCGAGGCCAGGTCAGTCTGGGCTAGGGCTAGAGCGAGACCTGGGCAGGCGGGCGGGGGGGTGGGTGTGGATAAAGATGGGAGGAATAAAGGTAGGAGGGGCGGAGGTGAAGGACCAAATGTGAGGGCGGGGCCAGACTAGAGGGCGTGGCGAAGCTAGGCTAGAGTGCGTCTCTGCGCCTAGGATGCGGCGCCATTCGGAGTCTGCGCCCGGGGCGTGTTCAGGCTGGAGGGCGGGCCGGGACCTTTCCGGGGGCCGAGTCTGCGCCCGGGGCGGGTTCAGGAGGGCGGGCCGGGACCTTTTCGGGGGCAGAGTCTGCGCCCGGGGCGTGTTCAGGAGGGCGGGCCGGGACCTTTTCGGGGGCAGAGTCTGCGCCCGGGGCGGGTTCAGGAGGGCGGGCCGGGACCTTTTCGGGGGCAGAGTCTGCGCCCGGGGCGGGTTCAGGAGGGCGGGCCGGGACCTTTTCGGGGGCAGAGTCTGCGCCCGGGGCGTGTTCAGGCTGGAGGGCGGGCCGGGACCTTTCCAGGGGCCGAGTCTGCGCCCGAGGCGGGTTCAGGAGGGCGGGCCGGGACCTTTTCGGGGCAGAGTCTGCGCCCGGGCGGGTTCAGGAGGGCGGGCCGGGACCTTTTCGGGGCAGAGTCTGCGCCCGGGGCGGGTTCAGGAGGGCGGGCCGGGACCTTTTCGGGGGCAGAGTCTGCGCCCGGGGCGGGTTCTGGCTGGAGGGCGGGCCGGGCGGGAGCGCCAGCTGCGGGCCCGCGGGGCTGGTGCGCCGGGCGGTAGATCGGGAGCAGTGTCCGACGCAGGGCCAGTGGGCGGGGAACAAACTTCGGCGGGTAAGGAATGCACTGATGATTCTCGGGGCGAGACGTGGACCTGTGTGGCGAAGTCACGTACCCCGTGCTGGCTGTACGGTGCGGGTGGGGAGCGGCGCCAGCGGGCGGAGTGGCACCAGCTCTGTCTGAAGAAGCACAGATTGATGGCGCGTTGGGGGAGGCGCGGGGCGTACTGTGTGTCGTGTGCCCCCCCCACACCGCTGCTAGAGTGGGGATTACGTGCCCCACCCGACGGGATGTTCAAAATCTCAAGGGGTCATTGGCTTCCCTCTGAGGAAAAACTGGAAGAAAAGTGACCTGTTGGTGCTGATTCACACTGAAGTGTGAGTGACTGATAGGCTCATGGATCTGGGGGAGATTCCGGTTCTTTTGAGGAGCAGTGAGTCTTAGGATGGCAGAGTGGATAGACATGTTGGGACTTAGTGTGTGGATCCCCACTTCCACCACTCCACAGCCCAGTCTTGCTGCAAGGCTTCCACTGTGGCTGTTAAAGTGAGAACCCTGGCCCTCTGCCACCGCTCATGATCAAGAGCCTTTGGTCTCTGCGCTTCTGTTAGCTCATCCCTACGCACTGGTAGCATTGTGGCTTCTAGTCAGGTGACTGGCCTGGACACGGGTGCAGGACCTCTGGATTGCTCCCTGTGGCTTTGACGGATACCAAACCCCATTTTTAAGGGCTCAGGAAATATCACTTGTTGGGATGATGATGAAATCATTTCGCAGCAGCTGGAGTATGGGCCCAGGGCACGGGCTGGGAGCAGGACTGTGGGTTCAGGTAGGGCCTGTACCAAATCTGTGACCTGAGTGAGCCCCTGGTTTCACTGGCTCAGGCCCAGCAAGACCAGAGGAATGTCTGGACCTTGTCTTTTACGCAGACACCTGGCAAGTAAGCCCAGCCCTGGGTCCCCACGTCCAGTGCTGCATTCCTGGTGGGACTGGGCCATGAGAAGGACTCTGGGAAGGTGAGGGGGCCTTCGTCTACCTCACATGTCCTCCATCTGGTGCTGTATGTCCTGCTTCCGGGGTCTGTGTAGGGGCACAACCTGGCAGAGAGGGCAGACTGAAAGGACAGGCAGGAATAGATGGGCAGGTCTGTCTGGTAAGAGGGGTTGAGGGGAGCCCTAGCCTTCAGGTGAGTCATCCAGACCTACGAGTCTAGCTGGAACCCATCCAGGAGGCTGGCCTGAGAGAAATGGAGAGGGTGCACTCCAGGCCTTCCTCTGCCTTTCCTGTTCACAAGGACAGAGGAAGTTGGGCACTGAGTCAGGCCCCACTCCTACATGCACACATGCACCTCTAAAGAGAGGCAGCCCAGTGGGCCTAGAGAAATAAAATGGCCAGCCTTTGGCATAGTGGGGCCAGAAGAAAGAGCACAAAGTCAAGATGAGATCCTGGGATCACATCCTGCTAGTGGTCTTGGCCAGGTGCCTCTGCTGCTAAGCCCCCACTGTCTCATCTGTAAAATAAGGGACATCAACCACTTTCGACCTGGGGGTGGTTGTGGATGTGTGGTCCTCAGGGGTTGCTTTTGTGTGTTCTGGGCCACCTGTGCTTAGGGTTGAGGTGGGGCAGAGCTAGGCCTGCAGCAAAGGGCATGCTTCCAAGTTCCTGTCCCCATTACCCTGTGGGCAAAGGTCTGTGTCTACCAGGAGTGGCCAGCATTGGTCCCACTCGGGACCTCCTGGATTCTGTCCTTAAAGCTCCCTTATGGGGGCACCAAGGGTCAGTGACTATGGTGGGTCCCTGCCCGGTGCTGGAACCATGGGCCAGGATCTTGTCACTGGTGGCCTGGTTGGTGTCCTTGGAATGCTCTGGTCATGGTCATGTATGGCTCTTTTATTACCTTACGTGGGTTGGCAAACACTGGGTAGGAGAAGTGAGCTGCCAGGGAGCAGGAGGAGGAGAGGTTTACAGGAAGAGGATTCTCTGAGCCGGGCAGACAGCCATAAACTAGGGACACACAGAGCCAAAGGCTGTCCATGAAGGCTGGCAAATCAGTTGACCTGAGTGGCTTGTGAATGCCAGGTACGGAGGAGTCTAAGGAGTCCTCCCCTGAGGGAAGCCCCAGTGGGCCTCTGGGTCACTCATGGCCCTGTTTGTGTATCCAAGGGTTGGGGGTGGTCCTACATGTGTGTTGCCAACGTTCCAGAGTGGATGTGGGGGTGTTTCAAGCTCACCTTCCTCCTCCACTGCCCCTCAGCCTGTGTCCAGTGGGCAGATGGGATGGAGCTCAGAGGAATGCTGCCACCTCCTGTCATGGCCCATGGCCTCCCAAGATGAGTTATACTTGCTAAATTCTAGTTTTCTGTGGTATAAATACATGGGGCCACAAGGCTGAAGGCCACATGGCCTCAGTGCCAGCCTCAACTGCCAATGAACTCTAGAAGCAATAGGAATAAAACCCAGTATCAGCAGGATTCAGGGTGAGGTTTATCATAATGCTTGGCATGGGCCCCCGCCTAGCTTCCCCAGTGTTTGCCAAGCCACGTAGGGTTAATTAAGAGAGCCATACATGTCTATGCCCAGCTACCCCCCCTTACCTTCTTCCTTTTCCCCAGCATTGTGACTTCTGAGGTTCCAGCCACAAGGCCTGCTTGACCCTACCACCCCCCTACACTGGAAATGTACCTGAGTGACCTCTGGGAACAGTGTTGACTTGGGTACGGAGGAGGTTAGCAAGCTATAAAGGCTGGCAGGAACACTGCAGCCAAACTCTGATTCCGAGAAGTGCTCTCTGCTTCCTTGTGAATCAGATGTTTACTGCATACCCGCAGATCATGGTGGGGAGAGCCAAGTGTGTCTGCTCCTGGGACTGGGTAGGGTGTGGGGTGTCTGCCTGCTTGAGCCTGCAGAGGGGTGTGTCCTTGGCCTGGGATCTGTCAGGCTGGCAGTCTGCATGCCATGACCAGGGATGGGCTCTCCCTCATGACCCAGCAGGGCGCAGCCAGCTCAGACAGGCTACCTGGGCTCCTCAGGAACTGAGTAGCTAAGAAGCAAAGCCCTGCTCCAGACCTCGGGAGCAGCCTGTGACTTCAGTCTTCAGTGCCTTCCTTGTGAAATGGGGTCAGAACAGAATCAGCTGGGACCATCAGGACATTTACATGAGATGCTGTCAAAGAGCCCCACACTGTGAGTACCACAGGCTCTGTTGAAGCCATATCCTCGGGCCTGAGCTAGGGATTCCTGCCTTTGACCCTTTACAGATGGCAGCTCCATTCTGGAGGTTCCTCCCACCTGGACCTCAGTAATTCTGTGGCGTTAAAGAGACATCTGTCCCCACACCCTGGGCTGCCCACAGTCCTGAAGCAGGCGAGGTACACACAGTTACTGGTGATAGGTTACATAGTAGTGACCCAGTGGGAGATGGGCCATATAGGACCTCAGAGCATCTAAAATTGAGGTTGTGCCATTGAGACCTCCTTACTGACCAGTGCTAATGGCTTTTGGGGGTCAGGTCACAGACTACAGCTGGAGTCCCCACCATCTTCTACCTGTTCTCATGCTATCTTGGGACTATGTGCTGGCCACCCTTCCCACTTTTTTTTTTTTGCAGGGTTGGAAGAGGTTCAAGGTAGGGTCTTGCTTTAGCCCAGGCTGAGTTGGAATTCACTATGTAGTCTCAGGCTGGCCTTGAACTCGCAGCGATCCTCCTACCTTGCCTCCCAAGTGCTGGGATTAAAGGTGTGTGCCACCACGCCTAGCCATGCTCCATCTTTCTAGTACTTGTCTCTGTCTCTCCAGTTCTACTAGTGAGGTGGGTACACAGCGCCAGAGACCCCACCCCACTCTTTGAGCCTAGTATATGCTAAGCTGGGACTCTTAGGACCAGTCTCTTGCCATACAGGTCATGAACCATGGAACAGGGGCGTCTGGAATCACTTGCCTTTCTAGCTCCTCTAGAACTAAGCCCCTTCCCTACCAGACCCAAGCTAGCAGCCTCTCAGGAAGAGTGGGGCCTGGCCTGGGGACTGCTCGCACCTGCAGGGGCTCCATCTACTTCGGATCTGTTATGGTATCCACTGGATATAACGTGGGGGCAGGACTGGAGAGATGGCTTATGGTTAAGGCACTTGCTTGCAAAGCCCAAGAGCCAAGGTTCAATTCCTCAGTAAGCCAGATGCAGGATGCCCATTCTCTCTCTCTTTCTCTCTCAAATAATAAATAAATACATAAAAATAAAGTGGGGGCAAAGCCTGATTCTGAACCCCCGATTTAAGTACACTGGCTTCAGGAAGGGTTGATCTTGGAGATCAGTCTTTCCATTTTCTCACAGATATGACTAGGAGGGTGAAGTGCTGTGTTTCTTGGTGGCCCTCTGCCCAATCTGGAGACAGGAAGTTGCTGTGGGAGGAAGAAGATTGAGAAAGGCCTCTGGGGCCTTAGAAACCCTTCCTCAGCCACGGTGCCTCCTGCTGAGCACCACAGGGTGGGGGGGTAGCTGCTTCTGGGCTGGGGTCATCAGAAGTGGGAGAAGAACAAAGTCAGACCCGGTTACCAGCCCTCCAGAGAAACCCTGATAGTTCATGAGGTGCCATGTATGCTGGGAGCAAGAGGGACCAGACTGAGGCAGGGGAGAAAAGAAGGATGCTGGTGAGGTGAGGTGGGGTCCAAGCGCATGAAGGTGCTAGTTGGTTCTATTTTATTTATTTATTTATTTTTGTTCAAATTTTGTTTTTTCAAGCAGGATTTCACTCTTGCCCAGGCTGACCTGGAATTCACTATGTAGTCTCAGGGTGGCCTTGAAGTCATAGTGATCCTCCTACCTCTGCCTCCTGAGTGCTGGGATTAAAGGCATGCGTCACCACGCCTGGATGTTTTATTTTTTTTTAAGAATATTTTTTAAATGTTTTCAAATTTACTTATTTATTTGAGAGTGAGAGGGTGACACAGAGAGAATAGGTGCATCAGGGCATCTTGTCACTGCAAAAGGACTCCAGATGATTGTACCACTTTGTGCATCTGGCTTTACGTGGGTACTGCGGAATTGGACCCAGGCCATCAGGCTTTGCAAGCAAGCACCTTTAACTGTTGAGTTGTCTTTCAAGCCCCTGGCTTATGTTTTTTTTTTTTAATTTTTATTTATTATTTATTTGAGAGAGAGGAAGAGGCAGAGAGAGAGAGAAAGAGAGAATGGGCACGCCAGGGCCTCCAGCCACTGCAAATGAACTCCAGATGCGTGTGCCCCCTTGTGCATCTGGCTTACATGGGTCCTGGGGAATCGAACTGGGGTCCTTAGGCTTCACGGGCAAACGCCTTAACAGCTAAGCCATTTCCCCAGCCCCTGGCTTATGTTTTTAAAGCTAACTCAGAGCTGAGTATGGAGGTGTACACTTGTAAACTCAGCACTTGGGAGGCAGAGGCAAGAGGGTTCCAACAGGCTTTTAAGGCCAGCATAGTCTACATAGAAAGCTCCAAGTCAACTAAGGCTACTGATATCCTGTCTCAGTGGTTAAGGTGCTTCCCTGCAAAGCCTAATGATTGGGTTTGATTCTGTAGTCCCCACATAAAGCCAGATGCAGAAAGTGACACATGTGTCTGGAGTTAGTTTGCAGCGGCTGGAGGCCCTGGTGTGCCCATTCTCTCTCCCTCCCCCTCTCCCCCCCCCCCTCTCTCTCTCTTTGTCTTTCCATTTACTTATTTATTTGCAAGCAGAGAGAAATAGAGACACAGAGAATGGACGTGTTGTGTCCTCTTGCTGCTGCAAACTCTAGATGCATGTGCCACTTTGTACATCAGGATTTATATGGGTGCTAGGGAATCAAATACAGGCTGTTATGTTTTATAAGCAAGTACCTTAACTGCTGAGCCATCTCTCCAGCCCCAAATCAGCAAAGTTTTAAAAGAGATCACTTTGGAGGACTTGGGAGGTGGATCAGTGGTTAAAAGCACTTGCTATGTAAGCCTGATGGCTGCAGTTCAGATACCTCGAACCCATGTAAAGCCAGAAGTAAGTAGTGCATTTCTGTAATCCTAATGTGGCCTAAAGCAAAGGAAGGCAAAGTTAGGAGACTCTGGTAGTTTGGCATTTTCAGTGACAAATAAGAGAGTTCCTGTCTCAAACAAGGTAAAAGATTAAGATTGACACCCCAAGATTGTCCCCGGACCTCCACATGCACATTGAGGCATGCATGCATGTGCCCATGCATACACACACACACCTCTCTCTCTCTCCCTCTCTTTCTCCCTCTCTCTCCCTCCCCCCCCCCCTCTCTCTCTCTTTCTCTCTCTCTCTGTCTCGCAGACACACACAGCTCACTTCTGGGTCTGGCGACCACCCAAATACTCCCACCACAGCAGTGACCCTGAGGAAACCAGTGAGGAGCCTGGGCATTGGATGGAGAAAACCAGATAAATGGAAGCATGCGGAGGGGTTGGGGTGAGGATGTCTGGTGACTGGATGAAGCCAAGAACTCCACAGAGAGGCCCTTGGGGACAAGATGGGGAAGAACCTAGCCCCTGCCCCATCTTGTATCTTTGCTGGGCTGCCTTGCTGATGGCAGTGTCATCCGCAGCTGTTTCCTTAGAGATGGATGAGCCACACATGGCATACTCTTGAGGCTATGCCCCTACAACACCTATAGACGTGCCTCCTCTCCTACTCAGTGGAGACGGTCTGGATGGTCCTCAGCCAGGGGGAAAACTTTGAGGCTGACCCTCAAGAGTGTGATTCTGGGCTCTGCTGACCCCCAGAACCATCTTACCTCTGAGGGTCTCAGTGTGGCTCAGTATTAAATGGAACACTATGAGACATGGGGCACGTGGCATAGTCAGATGGGCACTTCACATGAGGGATCAGATGAAGGCCCACCGCAGTAGAGGTGGGAGCAGGGAATCTAGGACAGACGGTAGAGCACAGGATTCAGGGCTTATATGGATCTGAGGCTGTAGTGGTCAGGGATCTGGACTAGACATGTCTTCCCTTTGAAAAAAGGCGGGCCTAGAGAGCCATTCCTAGGAAGCAGTGGGGCCCTCTGTCCCCAGAAGACCTTCCATCCATGCTACTTGAGAATCCTGAAAGACACTGTCACTCTACTTGACCCCTGGACATGCATCTGAACTGGATGGGGATATCACAAAGAAGTGTGAGAGGTGTCCAGGGTGGTAGAGCACTGGGTAAGGACCTCAACCTTGAGTCTATTCCAGTCACTTTTGAGAGCCAACTCTGCAGCAGCTGAGGCAGAGCTGGCTCATAGCGTGAAGTGTGGGATGCAGGAGACCTGGCTTCAGAAGGAAAAGGGCAGGGCAGGGGAGCTGGGTGTGGTGGGCAGAAGCAGTCCCTGACTGCCAAGGACTAGGCCAGACTGTGCTGGGAAGAGGCAGGGGTGTTGGCCCCTTTCCCACCCACCAGGGCTCATGGCCAGACCCTTGTCCTTACTGGGCCTCTAAACAATAGGGCAGTGTGAGGGTACTTGGGAATGCCCAAGCCAGCTGGGCCCCTGTGGGTCCATACTGAAGGGTAAGGACAGCAGCCAGCAATAGGCTATGAGTCATGATGTCCACCACCCTGGGAGGCCCTGGGTTTCCCAGGCTGAGAAGGAACAGGCAGTTCTCAGTTCCTCAAGCCAGGGTCTGGCTTACTCCTCCTTCCTGCTTTTGGCCCTTCTCAGCATCTCTTCCTTAGCGTCCTTGAGCCCCCTCCCTTTAGCCTCTCTGTATCTCTCCCAGCTCCTATCCAGCCTGAGCCTCCTGCCCATTGCAGCCCAAGCAGAAGGAGCTGACCTTTGCTACTTCTGGTGGTCTGCAAGTGACTCTAGGAGGAATCCAATGAGAGGCCAAGATACAGCCTAGAAACGTGAAATTTACTAAGGAATAGCTCTGTGTAGAGGTGTGCACGTGTGGCCCAATCACACAGGAGGCCCAGGTGGGAAGATCATCTGAGATAGGAGTTCAGGGCCAGCTTGGAGCATAGCAAAACCCTGCATCCAAACACAAAGGGCACTGGGAGTGTAGTTGAGTGGTGGAGCACTTGCCTAGCATATGTGACACCCTGGTCTGTATCTGCAGCATTGCAAAACAGCAAACAAAAAAAGTCCCCTAAGAAATAAAAAGTGACAAACCCCAAAAAGTTAGGGAATAAATAAGAGAGAACACATTAAATAACATCCTCAAATAAGCAACCCCTTCACATTTGGAACAGTTTAAAAATAAATACTGTTGGTGGAAGGAGAAGAAACCCATCAAGAAACGATCAAAAGCTGGGTATGGTGGTGCACGCCTTTAATCCCAGCACTCAGGAAGCAGAGGTAGGAGGATCTCTGTGAGTTCAAGGCCAGCCTGAGACTCCATAGTGAATTCCAGGTCGGCCTAGGCTAGAGTGAGACCCTGCCTTGAAAAACCAAAAAAGAAACGATCAAGACAGTGGACCCAATAGTAACATGTGGGGAGCAGACTCAGCCTTGGGGATCCTGCCTGTGGCAGGGTGCACAGGGGCCAAAATATTCACATGATGATTGAGCTCCCCATGGGAATATAAGCAGCTGAAAGTGGGGGCCATGTCTGGTGACCTGATCCCTTTTAGCCTCTCGCAGGAGCTCATCATAAAATGCCCACACTGAGCAGGAGCTTGACAGTTTCATGTGTCTCATGGGTGGTGGCCATCATGGTGTGAAAAATACCAAAGCCAGGCTGGAGAGATGCCTTGATTAAGTGCTTGCTTGTGAAGCCTAAGTACCCCAGTTCGAGGCTCAATTCCCCAGGACCCACATTAGCCTGATGCACAAGGTGCCACATGCATCTGGAGTTCATTTGCAAGCCCTAGTGTGCCCATTCATATTCTCTCTCTCTCTCTCTGCCATGGTCAAATAAATAAATAAATAAAAATGAGCAAAAACATTTTTTTTTTTAAATACCAAAGCCATAAGTAAAAGGGAGCAGGTGACAGAGTAGGCCAAGGCCACTGATGGCCACAGGGGTTGAGCATTATGTCCTTAGAGTCCTGCCCTGGGACACCCCAATAGATAGGTAGCTACAGTATGGAGGGTCCATGCTTTGGCCTCGGCACCAGGAGGCAGCAAGTACTCACACAGTGTGCCCAGACTCTGGCAAGGAGCAATGGGGGTGGATCTCTGTCCGCCTCCCATACTGCATCTCACTTCAGCATGTGCCGTGGCTCCAGTGTGCTCACTGTGTTCTCTTGTCTTTACTTCTCAGCTCTGGGATCTGGGCTAAGGAGGGTGCCCCCAATCCAGAGACCCTCATACCAGTGTTGGTCCAAGTGCCTGCAACAGAATCCTTGTGAGCTGTTTGGTTTGGTTCTTAGACAACCATTCCCAGCAAATCCATTCGTCCGTGGTGATAAGGCCTGATAAATGGTTCTGTCTTACATGTCTGAAGCTGTGTGCCTTCTCTTGCCCTGAACTCAGGATCTTTATGAAGCTGTCCTTTATCTGAGACCCCATCCCTGTGCTTCCCTTGCTTGTCTAACTCATGTGAAAGATTGCTCCCAGGAAGCTGGCTGTGTCACCATGTCTTGTGGAACAGATGTCACAAGGATGTGAGTCAGAGGTGACTTCTTCCACCAAAAATTGGGAGCTTGGATCCTGGGGTGGGGTTTATCCTCAGATAATAGGGTCCTGCCTGCCTCATAATATCATGAGAACTCTGGTATCACAGTAATGCCTAGTGCAGGGGAAAGGGTCTTTTTCTTCGTTAGGGTATTACCAGTATCTGTTTTACTAGGGTCTTATCTGAAGTGTGGACCCCTTCTACTGTACCAGGCCCAAGAGCTCCTGGTACTTCCCAGTTCCAGAGGTCAGAAACTAAGGTCTGGAATTCTGTTTTGTCAGAGCCTTTTCTTGTTTAAGCGCACCAGGCTTGCCCAAGCTCTGTTCTCTCCACAGAGGCTTCAGCCCATACTGCATAATCTTGGTGGATGGATTTTCTGCCTAGGTGGAAGTCATTGTCCTTCTAAGGGTGAGCCCTGGGGCTCCTATAAGCCAGACTTGGCAGGAAATACCTGCTAGGATCCTGGTGGGACCAGGAAGCTTTCATGCTAGTCTCAGTTTCCAGTCAGAAGGTTCACCTTGGCTATGGTGATTATGTGGGCTATGGAGCTAATAACCTTGACACACAGAGAGATTCTTGGGGCTCCCTGAGCCAGCTGTAGGCAGGAATGCCTCTAGCCTTTCTGATCCTCATACCTTGACTTCAGCAAGGGGGTATCTGGTTGGTAAGAGCTCTTGCTTTCTGTGTGTCCCTTGTCCAGCCAGGGGTCATCTTGATTCTGACATCAGAGGAGATAGCTTGTCCCCTTCTGGGCATGCTGGCTGGTGAAGATGCCTGGCAGATTTCTCCCCCACTGAAATTCTTGTGGACTCTAAAGGATCAGCCACAAGCTCAGGTTCAGGGTGTGAGGGTATGATGGCCCAGCCTGTACCACCCCTATTTTATCAGCACAGTCACTGGGTGGGAGAGGCCACCCAGGGAGGACTTAGTGCCTGCTCCATGGTATACCTGCACAGACATCCTTTCTGGAAACAGAGGACAGACATACAGAGGTCTCTGTACCCAAGAGCTGAAGCTGGGGGGCGGGGGCGCCCAGGCACTAAGCAGCAGGGTGGGTGAGAGGAATGGGATGGGGCCATACTCTCTGACAAGCTGGGAGGGGTCCCCAGTAGCAACAGTGAGGAAGTGGTCCTCCTTCTGTGTGGAGATGGGAAAGCGCCCAGTGTATTTGAGTCAAATTCTGACATCACAGGGATGCAGTTCAGAGCAGTTCCAAGGGCAGCGAGAAGACTGCAGCATCTACCAGTCAGACCATGGGGACCCAGTGGGAAGCTGGTTGTCTAGCAGGGTTGTTTCCAGAACATTCCTGTGGTACTTCATCCCTCCCTGATGTGACTGATAATGATGTTGCCAGTGGAACCACAGTGCCCCTGTAGGAATCCTGTTCACCACACCAGATGGTCCCTAGCAGAGCTGCTGACTCCATTCCTCTGATGATGAAACTGAGGCTCAAAATGAGCCACAAATCTAGGAGGAGGGGGTTGAGTCAGGGCTGTCCCCAGTGAAACCTGCTCTCTAAGCATTGTGCCACCCTGGCCATCAATGTCACTTAGGTGGAGAAAAGCCTGTAGGAGCCACTGGATCAGGCAAGACTGCCAGTCTCAGGCAGCCCCTCAAATTCCCAATAAAGGGCCTAGGTTACCATTGGTGCTCAGGATTCTGTGGGGGGCAGTGTGTTCCCATGGGCCAGGCTGGATGATGTCATGAGAGATGATAAGCTGCAGCTGTAGGCGAGGAGCCAGGAACTCGAGGGTGGACCCAGCCCACACGTCAGCACCCAGGAGAGTTTTTTCTCAGGTAATTAGAAAGTGGAAACTTGTCACTGTTTGTGATGAACTGAAGTGTGAATCCTGAAACGCCTCTGCTGACTTTTGGGTTTGAGGCACGATAGTGGCTCATGGTAGGCAGGTCAGCCTGCGCTTCCTCAAGGCTTGACCTGTCCTATTCTCTCCAGTCCCACTCCGCCCTCACCATGCTGACCATGGGTCTAGTCACTCTTTGTGTGGAACACCTACCCTGGCATTCTCCTTGTAACCAGGATGCTGCCCCTTTCTGGCCAGGCAAATGTGAATGAGTGAGTCAGTGTGTGTGTGTATGTGCCTAGTGTGTCTGGGGGATGGTTCTCCAGCAGCCCTGGATTTCACACCACATCCTGCTGGCCCTCAGCATGAAAGACATGTCACAAACAAGCTCAGTCACACATGTTAGGGACAAAGATACTGGACCTGAAATAGGAAGGCCCTGACAGAGCATCTTAGGATGTAAGGATGCTGTCCATATTTGGACCTTGCTATCAAGGGGACAGCCAGGCATATAGCATATTTTTCTACCTTTTGTCCCTGGACACAGGAGTGACTACATGACCTCTTTCCTTCACCCTAGGTAGCTGTTAGCACACTGTACCTTCAGGGGACAGTGACAAGCTCCTATGCATTGGCATCTTTTGTAATGGCACCCTGGCCTAGTACTGATCTTACCCAGCCAATGTCCAGGGGCATTTGTAGGCCTGGGCTACAGTCTTCTGGATATCAATTATTTGAAAAACTCTCTTGAAAATTAAAAGAAAAAAAACTCTCTTGTTCTTTTAGTTAGCCCTAAGTTACACATTCTGGGCTCTGAAAGATGTACTAGTAGGTTATGGCCATGTTAGTGATGTTGCCTTGTGTGTGTGGCCTGAGCCAATCTTCCATCTGCTTACCCATCTATCTAGGGATTTGGTGGGATCCAAGCCCATGGGGAGCACCGGGACACCAATGGTGACACTGGTGGGCAGGGCTTTGCTATTGATGTGGAGATTTCAGAGAAGGGGGCAAGGTTTTAGCTAATACCATCCTTAAAAGACGAGGGAGCTTTCAGCTTCAAGTAGAGGAGAGTACAGGCACCAGGAATGACCAGGATAAGTTGGGGCTTAGGAGAGGAAGCAGGGGCCATGCCCATTGTTTTGGCCAGGGAAATAGCTTGACTAAGCTAAGGAAGGGCAGGCCTGATCATGGATAAGACACCAGCAGTTGTGGTGGGTGTGAGCCAGATATGATGTTCTTGGTTAAGGACCCCATGCCTGAGAGACATAGGAGGTCTCCAGAGACTGGCATCCAGGGAGGCCAGCTCAGGGTCAATTCATTCAGCTCAGGTACACCAAGTAGTAGTCAGATTGAAGTGGAAAGATGCTGAACATCTTAGGAAGGAACTTGGAGGAGTCTCCATATGGACTCATTCCCTGGGGCTGCCCTAAATGAGTTCCACTCCCTTGGGGGTTGGAAACAACAGAAGCATACTTTCTCACAGTCCTAGATTTTACAAGTCCAGAGCCAAGGTATCAGCAAGACTGGAGTCCTCCTGAGGTTCAAGGAAGAAAGCTGTCCCAGTCTGCTGAGTTTAGGTATGGCAGCATCTGTAACTTTTTTGGCTTGTGGCTGCATCAACCCTATTCTGTTGTGTTTTTAAAACATTTTATTGATTTGAAAGACAGAAAGAAGACAAGAGAGGGAGAGCTGGGCGTGGTGGTGCATGCCTTTAATCCCAGCACTTGGGAGGCAGAGGTAGGAGGATCACTGTGAGTTCGAGGCCACCCTGAGATTACATAGTGAATTCCAGATCACCCTGGACTAGAGTAAGCCCCTACATAAAAAAAGAGAGAGAGAGAGAGAGAGAGAGAGAGAGAGAGAGAGAGACTATGGGCACGCCTGGGCCTCCAGCCACTGCAAACAAACTCCAGACACGTGTGCCACTTTGTGCATCTGGTTTTACATGGGTACTAGGAAATCAAACTTGAACTGTCAGACTTTGCAAGCAAGCACCTTTAACTGCTGAACCATCTTTCCAATCCTCTTTTGTGTGCTTTTTAACTATTTATTTGCAAAGATGGAGAGAGAGGATAAGAATGAATATGGGTGCACTAGGACCTCTAGCCAATGCAAATGAACTCCAGAATGTGTCACTTTGTGTATCTGACTTTATGTGGGTACTGGGGAATCAAACTTGGGTCATCAATCAGCCTTAACTGTGGAGCTATCTCTCCAGCCCCCTCTTGTGTTTTTACATGGTCTTTTCCAATATTGTCTTACAGGGACATTTGTCATTTAGATTTAGGAACCACTCAGCTAATCCAGGATGGGAACCATAACTACCTCTGGTAAAATTCCTTTCCCAACTGAAGTCATATTCACAGGTGGCAGTGGTTAGAACATGGATGTATCTTTTGGGGAACTTCCATTTAACCCACTGCACTATATGATCCTATGGAGGGTCTTGTCCTGTAGACCACACACTGTATTACTTAGGACTGACTTTCTAGGACTCCTCACAGCTCTTCCGCATTATATAGTGAGCAGAATGAGCCATGAAGACAGGAGAAGGCTCTAGGTCAGGTTGAACTGGTAGATGAGCTCTGGGATGGCAGCGGGGTAACCTGGGCTCTATGGGAGGGGCTGGAGCAAAACATCCTATTTTGAGAGCTTTAGATTTCCTTGTTGGGGTGCTCCTATCCTTCCTAGGGCTCAGCACCCTCCCTGATCCTGAAAGATACTCCCTCCCCACCACTGCCACACTGAGCTGCTGGCTGTGGGCCAAGCAAGTGCCTCCCTCATTCTCCTTGTTGGTAGAGTGCACTCAGCAGTCGGACCAGCCTCTTGGGCTGTGAGGCATGAGGTGCCAGTGCAGATGTAGCACTTTGGGCCCTGCAGATGCTGTCACTAAGGTCTTTGCCTAGCTTCTGAGAAGGCTGATCCACCTCCTCCATCAAAGGAACAAGTGAAAGTTTTTCCTCCTTATTCAAACTAACCCTGAGGCCCCAGCCCATCCTTCCTAGCTGGCTCCTACCTTCCCTGGTAAGTGCCCTGTGTCTGGCCTAGTGGGCGGTCCCCAAGCTTGGGATTTTGAGGCAACAGCTCAGGGGTGAGAGGATCCAATGGGAGTCAAAGCTGCCCAGTGCAGTGATGGCAGCCTCATGCCAGACTATACATCTCTGTGCTTTGCTTGAATGTTGGTGTGGGGTCATGGAGTGACCATGATGGGGGCGTCATGAATGTCCTGTTTTCAATAATGTGAATAACAGTGGTGGTCTCTGCCTGATGAGGTGGAAAGGCACTTGGGGAAACTGAGGCCCAGAGCCAGGGGGCCTGCAAAAGTTACATAGCAGCCCAGGACTCCTGATCCCAATCTCTTTAGAGGCTGGAGTTGGGGGAGAGTCCACAGAGATCTGCCTCCTCCTATGGGCTGTGACTCCCCATAGAGTCATAGTGCTAGATCTGGGGTCAGAGATCTGGACCAGGAGCCATGGGGAGGGGGTCCACCTCTTGTTTCCATATCTACTGAATTTACAAATTTGGGGGCCCTTGGTGGGGCAAGGGCAAAGCATGGGTCTAATTCTTGCTTCTACATCAGGCATCATCTGCCCTTCCATTTGTCTAGTAAGGGTTAGCACATCCCAGAGATAGCTGGATGGCTCTTGGTTTGTTTTCCGGTGTGATTCAGGAATTTCCACCCCTGGCCTCCCTAGGCCCTTGACATGCCTCCTTGCCCATGGGTTCCTCCCAGGTCTGTCATGCAGCTTTCCCAGAGCCCCTGTCTTGCCTGTGGCTCCCTCATCCTACCTCTCTTCTGGCAAACTTCCTTCTCAATCAGACCTACGGCCTACCTCCAAGTAGTCTTTCCTATCCCAGCACTCCTGGGCTTGTTAAGTCCTCTGGAGCCCACAGCTCCTGGATACCCCTGCTCCCACTGGGAACTGCCCCTCTGGCTTGTGCTCACTGCTTTGTGGCCCAGGGGCTCCTCACTTGCTCTTGTAGCTCAAACCTATGGCAAAGGGGAAGGAAGAGAAGAGGTTCACATTATCTTTCCCTACTGCTGTCTGTCCATCTATGGTAACTGGCTTTCTGAAATAGGAGAGGAGTGTCTTTGATTATATCAGAATGTTGCGGCTGGCACAGGTTGGGGGAAACAGGAAACTGAACCCACCCCAAGAAGGCCCAGATACCATAGCTGTGGCTCCCAAGCCTCTAGATAGCCAGTACAGCCCAACAGGCCCTTTGGTGGACTGAAGGTCTTGGCCACAGGACTGGGGCTACAGACATATCTGGGGAGACAGGAACTCCCTCACCTTGGAAGCTGCCCTCTTCTGGTGGCTGACAACAAACTCTGGATAGCTAGGTAGGTGTGAGCATGGAGTGTGTGTGTGTGTGTGTGTGTGTGTGTGTGTGTGTGTGTGTGTGTGCGCGCGCACGCGCGCGCACCTCTGGAAACCTGGTGGGCAAGACGAAGATCCTGCAGCTCCCAGGGGTCCTGTAATCTAAGGACACTGTTTTCCTCAAGTGTTGCCACAAGGGTGACATGGGCTGAGGAAAGCTTTTCTCCAGCTGTCTTCTCCTAAGGCTCTTGGCCCTTGGGATTGGCGCTCAGGGGAGGAGAGGCAGAGGCTTGGTAATCAGGAGCTTGAGTTAGAACCCCAAGTATGGAAGCTGGATGAGGGACAGATCCCCAGAAGAGGGTCATCTTAAGTAGGATCCAGGGGAGGGACCTAGGAGTAACAGAAATGCAACTGGCAGCTGCTCTCTAGCAAGCCAAGTGTGTCAGTAGAGCTGATGTGAAGAGGATGGTTGATAAATGTCAGCCCAGACTTTGTTTTGGTTCCTCAGACCCTTGGTGTCAAAGGGCACAGAGGTGGTCACCTTGAAATTCGCAGCTCCCTAAGTGCAAAAGGCACAGCCTGTGTGGCCTCAGAGGCCAGGGCTGGGTAGCAATGTGTGCTTTAGAGGGAAGGAACCTGCTATTCAAAGAGTGAGTTTCCTGTGTCATGATGCTATAGGCTGTGAGGGTCTCTGTGGTTTGCTAGCATAATGCACAGGTGACCATGGGGTCCAACAAGGAGCTCCCTTCTTAGGGTTATAGCTGACCAAGGGAGCCAATTAAGCCATGGTCCTGTAGTAGGAGGCAGAAGCTGTGGTGAGGGACCAGCAACACCCAGGAGGCTGGGGGAGTGCTTCCCGGCCCCAGGTGGCTATCAGGATCCTGCTGTGTGGAAGACAGGAAGTGCCTGCTCTTTGGGGCAGCCTAGGGAGCCAGCAACAGGAAGTTGCTGATAGGGAGGAAGCTCGGTCAGCCCTGGCCCCAGAGGCAGCCGACTGAGCGAGCTGTGCACTAGCTGGGCAGCATATAGAGCATCTGGGAGCCTTGAGAGTCGGGTGCTTGAGATATGCAGGCTGCAGCACATTCCCACAGCTTCTGAGGTGTATGGCCTTCCTGGACCCCAGGACACCTTTTCCCAGAAGGTCACCAGAAAGGGAAAGAGCCATGTGCTGGATCAGTGATATCAAGTAAGTGAGATGGCTGGGATGGGGGTGCAGGAGGTGGCCTCCACTTAGGTCCCTGAAGGTTTTGGTGTGTGGGGATGTGGGAACCATAGACCTCATAGAGTAGGGGCCTACAATTCCTGATCTGGGCCTCTGAGAAGCAGCCGTCTCTGAGGAGAGAAACCCGGGTCAGGCTTAAGAACCCTTAGGGCTGAATGGCCCAGATAGGGATCCCACTGTTAGGACACCCCCAGAACCTTGTCATGGGCCAGCCGGCACCTGTGTGGAGGTGGAAGCCATCCTGCCAGGGTGGAGGCTCAGGTCGATGAGCCCTTCCCATTGTATGCCCTGCCTGGGGTGGCCTTGGTGTTGGGTCCTGTGTGTAAGCATGTTGCATATGAGTACTTGTGTGTGGACATATGTGTTCTTGGGGTGACAGAGGGAGCTCTATGAGGCCCTGTTACCTGTATGTGAGCACTGTGCTTTAGGGACCTGGCACAGAGTGATGACCCCTGAGGCCTCAGAGAACTGCAGGTGGAGGGCTGCCCCGTGGAACCCAGGTTAGGCAGCTGTTCCCCCAGCCGTCTGTGAGCCCTGTGTTATGGCTGGCCACCAAACATTTCTAGAATTTTAGTTTTCATTCTCTTACAGAGAAGGATTCTAGGAAGAGGAATTTAGAAAGAGAAACTAAATGAGGAACGTATATGAGCTGGTGTGAGATAGGGCAGCATGGGGCTGTGTGGGAGCATCTGCCCGGTCTGATCTTTCCACCGCCATTGGCAGACTGCCCGCAGTGCCAAGCTAGAGGCGTGGTGCCAGGCTGGGTGGGGAGGGCGCAACTGCTTTCTGGGTTTTTACTGCATGTGTGGCTTTGGATAGTTTTTGGCTTCTTTGACCTTCAGTATCATCAGTGCTATCAGGGTGACTCTTGTTGGAATGGGAGGATTTGGTGATGATGATGTGAGTGGTCCTTGAGGAGTACAGAGCCTGCTCCACATGGGGAGTGCCAAGTGCAGTTGGTACAAATCCTGAGCCTCCCCTGGCCTAAGTGTCCTAGCCTTTTTTATTTTTATTTATTTATTTTTGGTTTTTTGAGGTAGGGTCTTGTTCTAGCCCAGGCTGACCTAGAATTCACTATATAGTCTCAGGGTGGCCTCGAACTCACAATAATCCTCCTACCTCTGCCTCCCAGGTGCTGGGATTAGAGACGTGTGCCACCACGCCTGGCTGGTGTTCTAGTCTATAAAGCACTGAGCTCATACATGCCTTCAAGAGTTGATGAGCTGTCAGGTAGAACCTGGATGGGGCTCTGCTAGGTTGGAATCAGACACTGAGTAGTGCTCATGAAAGATTTTAGTAGGCTAAGGAGGTTGTGTGTGTGCAAGTAATGGTGCTTGCATATGTATGAGTGTGAATACATGTGTGATTGTGCATATGAATATATGTATAAATGTGAGTAAAAAAAACATACATGTGAGCAAGTGCAAGTATGTGTATGAGTGTGCACTTACAAATATTTGCATGAGCATGTGAATGGGTATGCATACAAACATGAATCTGCCTGGCAGTGTGGATGAGAACATAAGTGAATAATATGTGGTTGAGTACATGTGTACACATGTATGTGTAGTCGTGCATGTGTAGTATGAGGAGATATGTATGAGAATAAGTGCATGTACAACCAAGCCTAATGGTGCATACCACCAAACAATACAGCACTTGGGAGGTAGAGACATAAGGATTAGGAATTCAAGGTCATCCTGAGCCAGTAAGTTTGAGGCCAGCTTGGTCTACCTGACAGCCAAGGCATGCAGGTATACAGGTGTGAGGGAGAGCATGTGGGTACAGGAGTGGAGTGCTCTGGGGGTGGCCGGGCTTCTTTTCCTGCTGGCCAGGAACAGTTTGCCTTACAGCATCACAAACAGGTCTGGTCTGGTCACAATTAACAGTAAGTTCCTGACTCTAGCTAGTTCCTTCATCACAGCCAGGGCCACAGGTATCGAGAGCGGAGAGAGCCTAGTCCTTCAGGGCCCTCCCCCAGTTGCATGCATAGGCTCCCGTATACATGCATACATGCACACATTCCAGTGTGCACGTATGTGAGTCCTGTTGCTCATCCGCATGTCCACTGCTTGTGATGTTACCCAGGTGTGCAGAGCCACAGTTCATGTGTAGGCCTTTGTAGGTGACAATTCCCTCACCCCTCGAGTCCCAGGGACCAAGGGCAGGTGCAGGCCACAGGCCACACTTAGTGAGGCTTGCACCTATGTAGGGGCTGCTTCTGCCACAGAGCAACTTTCACTTGTCTGCTGTACTCTGCACTCCAGCAACTTCTGGCTGCTGGGTCACAGGTCACATGAATAAATGTCAACTTTGAGATTAGGTGGAAGGTGTGCACAGAAAGACCTTACCTTGAGAGTGTGTGGCAGGTGCCCTGTCATCCCAGGTGTATATAAACATGCAGGCTCAAATGCATGTCCTCATGGTTGTACACATGCATGATCACGTGCCTTCTGGAAAGGCTTATGGAATCCAGCTGCTGCCACTGATGCTGACCCACATGGTGTGCAGAGGGAAGCCTCCACCACAGGGAAAAGGGCCCATGCAGCGCAGCAGGCTAGAAAGTGAGTCCTGACCCTCCTGCTGGCTCACTGGGGAGGGCAGTCTGCGGACTGACTCTCCCACACTCTTTACACTAGAGGAGAGGGGGACTCGGTGGAACATGAAAATGTTCCAAGTCAGGTCCCCATACCCTCCCACACAAAATCTCCCACAGGGGCTTAGCGAGCTGGTGTTGCCCCTACAGAAGAGAGCTGTAGCTGTTGTCACAATAGCCAATCATTGTGCTCACCTTCAGGTGCAACATCCCCTTTCTTCTCACAATTTAGCCTGGCCCTGGGATCCTGTTCCGGGGCCTGCTTACCCACTTGGTACTGGGCAGGGCCCATCCTCTGGAGAGGGGCTATGATGTCAGCTCTGTCTCCAAAGAAAGGACATTCAAAGGAAAGGTGAAGGTGGAGCATAATTTGGCTGTCATGACCCCTCCCCCCAAGGTCAGGCAGCATCCTCCTAGGATGCCAGCCAGGCTGAAACCTGCCTCCAACTCCAGGTGTGGAACCAGGAGAAGGTAGCAGCTCCAGAAGACATACATGCCAGGTCTCCTTCCAGCTTGGGGAAGGAGTGATACACCAGGGCAAAGATCTTTTTTCTCTCCCTCATCGCTAGTACATATATGGACATGCAGCTGACTTTTATATTTTCATATCCTGCTATCTTGTGAAACTCATTTATTCAGCCTAATAATTTCTTTTTTTAATATTTTATTATTTATTGATTTATTTGACAGAGAAAGAGGTAGAGAGAATGGGCACACCAGGGCCTCCAGCCGCTGCAAAAGAACTCCAGACATACGTGCCCATTGTGCATCTGGCTAATGTGGGTCATAGGGAATTAAACCTGGGTCCTTTGGCCTTGCAGACAGACACCTTAACTGCTAAGCCATCTCTCCAGCCCCTCATCCTAATAATTTATTGTTTAGGGGAAAACTTTCGGCTTTTCACTGTTAGCTGTGGGTTTTTCTTAGCTGCTCTACATCAGGGTTAAAAAGTTCCATTCTGGGGCTGGAGAGATGGCTTAGTGGTTAAGCGCTTGCCTATGAAGCCTAAGGATCCCCGTTTGAGGCTCGATTCCCCAGGACCCACGTTAGCCAGATGCACACGGGGGCACATATGTCTGGAGTTCGTTTGCAGTGGCTGGAGGCCCTGGTGCGCCCATTCTCTTTCTCTCTCTCTCCCTCTGCCTCTTTCTCTCTCTGTCGCTCTCAAATAAATAAAAATTAAAAATTTTTTTTAATTAAAAAAAAGTTCTATTCTGGGGCTGGAGAGATGGCTTAGCGGTTAAGCGCTTGCCTGTGAAGCCTAAGGACCCCAGTTCAAGGCTGTATTCCCTAGGACCCACGTTAGCCAGATGCACAAGGGGGCACATGCATGTGGAGTTCATTTGCAGTGGCTGGAGGCCCTGGCATGCCCATTCTCTCTCTCTGCCTCTTTCTGTTTCTGTCACTCTCAAATAAATAAATTAAATTAAATTAAAATTTAAAAAACTGATTGAGATGGGAAGGGATATGATGGAGAATGGAATTTCAAAGGAGAAAGTGGGGGAAGGGAGGGTATTACCATGGGATACTTTTTATAATCGTGGAAAATGTTAATAAAAATTGAGAAAACAAACAGACAAACAAAAACATTTTTAAAAAAATGTTCCATTCTGGCCAGGCATGGTGGCACATGCCTTTAATCCCAGCACTTGGGAGGCAGATATTGGAGGATTGCCATGAGTTTGAGGCCACCCTGAGACTACATAGTTAATTTCAGTTCAGCCTGGGCCAGAGTGAGACCCTACCTCAAAAAAACAAAACAAGAAGTCCCATTCTGTTCCCATTTTGTTGAATCTTTGTGAAGAACTGTTGGATTTCATCAAGCTTCTTTTTTTTGTTTCCTGAGGTAGGGTGTCATTCTAGCCCAGACTGACCTGGAATTCACTGTCATTTCAGAGTGGCCTCAAATTTATGGCTATCCTCATACCTCTGCCTCCCTAGTGCTGGGATTAAAGGCTTGCGCCACCACACCTGGCCTCATCAAACATTTTTTTTTTCATCTGTTGAGATGATCATGTGGTTTTGTTCATTATTGATAGGATTGATATAATATATTAATTGAGTTTGAATATCAAACGAAGCTCAAAATACTGGGATAAGCCAGGCGTGGTGATGTATGCCTTTAATCCCAGCACTCAGGAGGCAGAGGTAGGTGGGTCTCTGTGAGTTCAAGACCATCCTAAGACTACATAGTGAATTCCAGGTCAACCTGGGTCAGAGTGAGACCCTGCTGGGATAAATCCCACTTGATCATGTTATAGAATCTTCTTCCATGGTGCTTGATTTGGCTTCCTAGTATCTTATTGACAATGTTTATGTCTCTATTCAGAAGGAAAATTATTCTTGTTTGCATGTCTCATGATATCCTTGTCTGGGTTTTTTGTTTGTTTGTTTGTTTGTTTGTTTTTGAGAGAGAATGTGTGCACCAGGGCCTTCAACTGCTGCAAACAAACTCCATATACATGCTCCCCCTTGTGGCACATGTGTGACATTGTGTGCTTACATCCCTGCCTCTGGCTATGTGGGACCTGGAGATTTGAACATGAGTTCTTAGACTTCTCAAGCAAGCACCTTAACTGCTAAGCCATCTCTTCAGCCCCTTATCTTTTTTTTTTTAAATTTTTATTTATTTATTTGAGAGCAACAGACACAGAGAGAAAGACAGATAGAGGGAGAGAGAGAGAATGGGCGCGCCAGGGCTTCCAGCCTCTGCAAACGAACTCCAGACGCGTGCGCCCCCTTGTGCATCTGGCTAACGTGGGACCTGGGGAACCGAGCCTCGAACCGGGGTCCTTAGGCTTCACAGGCAAGCACTTAACCGCTAAGCCATCTCTCCAGCCCATCTTTTTTTTTTTAATATCTTATTAGCTGGGCATGGTGGCTCGTGCCTTGTATCTTGCTTTACCTGGGTATAGGGGAATCAAACCTAGGTTGCTAGGCTTTGCAGGCAAGCACTTTAACTGCTGAGCCATCTCTCCAGCCCTCCTTGTCTGGTGATATTACCTCATTTTGACTTCTCCTATTTTCTGGGAGTGTTTATGCATGGTTGATGTTCTTTGGATCTAACGGGTATTTTTAATATTTAATTTAATTAATTTATTTGACAGAGAAAGAGAGAGAGAGAGAGAATGGGCATACCAGGGCCTCCAGCCACTGCAAACGAACTCTAGATCTGTGTGCCCCCTTGTGCATCTGGCTAACGTGGGTCCTGGGGAATCAAACCTGAGTCCTTTGGCTTTGTAGGCAAACACCTTAACTGCTAAGCCATCCCTCCAGCCCTGGATCTAATGTTTGAGGACTGAGTTGTAGGCAATGGAGACAGCACAGTGCTTGTAGGCATGGTGTTGCACACTGATAATGCCAACATATGGGAGGCCAGAAGGGTTACAAGTTAGAGGTGACCTGAGCTACAGAGTGAGACCCTGTCTCAAGGCCAAAGAAAGGGCTTCATTTGGCAAAATGTTTGCCTAGCATATGTGAAGCCTTGGGGCTTATTCTCAGCCCATTTAAACCAGCTGTGGTGGCGTAAGCCTGTAATCCCAGCACTCTGGAGATAAAGGCAAGAGGATCAGAAGTTCAAGGTTATCCTTGGCTATATAATGAGTTTAGGCCAACCAGGGCTATATGAGATCTTGTCATACAAAACAAAAAAAAATCTAAAAAAAAGGAAGGACAGTGTCCATGAGCGTTAGAGTAGAGAATTAATTGAGCCAGACACAGTGGCACACACCTTTAATCCCAGCGCTTGGGAGGCAGAGGTAGGAGGATTGAGTTCAAGGACACCCTGAAACATATAGAAATTCCAGATAAGCCTGAGCTAGAGTGAGACCCTACTTCAAAAACAAACCAAACAAAAAAAGAATAGAGAACTAATTGGTGTCTTGGCTAGAGGGTGGCTTTTGAAGTGGAAAAGTGTAGGCTGCCTGGAGGCAGTAGAGAGGGGCCTACAGAGTGACTGGAAGGAGGAAGCAGCCTAGAGTTCTGGTTAAGTCTCCAGGAGAGGTAAGGACAAGTTTTCTGGGAACAAAGGCCAGAGTCTTGGGGTGGGGAGGCTGTATGGACTTGAAGGCTGGTTTCAGTGAGAATGAGCCTGAAGAGATGGACTCACATGGAGGCTTAAAAATCAGGAAGATGTTCCTCATATTGACAGCTGGGTAGGCCTTGACCTGAGCCTTCCGAGCTGCTGCTACCATAGGGCCAGTGTGTGTCCTTAGTCACAGGTGGTCTGTCCTGAGGACTGCCTGTATGCTGGTGGGAGATGCAGGAGGCAAGAAGCCTAGGAGGCCAGCAAGGGACTAGCTTTGGCCAGCCTGGAGGATTGTCCTGGGAGAGATGCCTGCTCGTGCTGCCCACTCATGTTCAGGTCTTGAACCTGACGCCTTGAAAAGTTTAGTGTGGGGGGGGGGGCATGGAATGACACCAGCAAGATGGAATCAATCATCAGGGCACCAGCTGAGGAGGCAGTGTGTCATTTTTACAGTGGTGCATACCCAAGACCACTGGCCAGCAAGGAAAGACACCAGATGAAGGCTGGAACTATCTTCCAGGAAGATCCTCTGGAGTTGGGGGTGCACAGCAACACTTTCTAGTTTGCATCAGTGGCTTTGTTTGGATAGATGGCCATTTGATTTTTGGACTGACCTTACAGGCAAGTTCCTGTCTCCAGCGCCCACCACTTTCAACGCAGTGGGATGGGGAAACTGAGGCTGGAGGGGACGGCCCGAGGAGCATGACGCGGAGGGGCGGGCCGGGTTCCTCACCTGGTCAGGGTCCCTCCCGCGAGGGGAGGAGCCAGCGGCCGGTTGGGCCTGGGGCGTGACGGGCATGGCGGGCGCCGGGCTCCGGCCGCGGAGCTGGGGACGAGGCTCTGGGGATGAGGGAGCGGCTGGCGGGCCGGCGCCGGGCCCGGGCCCGTGCCGCTGTGCACAGGGGAGGCGGGCTCTGGTCCCCCGGAAACCTGCTGTGCCCGCCGCGTGGACGCCGTGAGTACCGAGCCCAGCCAGACTCCTGGTCCCTGGTCCCTGGTCCCTGGAACTCTGGCTTCCAACCCCTGGACCCCATCTCAGATCCCCGAGTCCGCAGATCTGAGACCCAGGCTTCTTGGACCACGACCCAGAGCCCCAAATCCTGGGAGCGCCAGGCACTCCGCGCGCGTCCACTGGAACAAAGGCGGGCGTGGGCCAGCCACGGTGGGCGGATGCGAGGCTTCAAACCAGACTCGGGCCGGCCTGTCCATCTGCCATCACCTGGGTGGGCGTGGGCCCGGGCACCCTCGTGGTTCCCCTCTGCTGGGCTCTGTCCCAGGGTAGCGTGGCACGGGGGGGGGGGGGGGGAGGGGGGGCGTGGCCGCGCCATTGTTCCAACCTTGACCGGAGGGTTGGGGGACCTGCGGCCCAGACGTCCCCTGGCCTCTGGCCTGGCTTGGACTGGCTGGCTTTGGGTGCCATGAAGCAGGTTTGGGAGGGGAAGCTGACTGAGCCCAGCAGAGACCGAGGGCCCGAGGCAGCTTGTGAACTTGGGACGATGAACTTCCTTCCATACTCCACATTTGGTGGAGTGGAGCTTGCCGGTTGCCAAGATATGTGATTGAGTTCCTTCTGTTTCATTTGTCTTTGAGCTCCGGATCCTCCTCCCTCAGCTTGTACCACTGCCCAGGCCACAGTGGGGTTCTGTATTGTGACTGGGCTTGGCACTGTAGTGACAGGAGCCCCAGCTGCCTGCACCTCTAGCTGCCCGTGGCTACTCCAGCATGTACTCAGCAGTCCACCGGCTTGCCTCCATCCGGCTCCTCTGGGGCCTAGGATGGACCTGATGGAGTGTGGAAGGGCATAAACAAAACAGTGCAAGTTGGGGGCGTCCAGATTTGATTGGTACCTGGGGTGCCTCACAGGAAAGGGGTCCTGGCACGCTGGGCTGATGATGTAGATGACCTGCCAAATAGTTCTCGTGGCCACTGATGATGAGTGTGATGTGGACTAGGCTGCATCCAGTCTGTCCTCCTGTTTTCTTGCTCTAATAACTGAGGCCTGAGGATCAAACAGAAAGCCAAGTCAGATGGGAGCTCAGGTCACAGGAACCAGTAGTTGGGGATTCTTAGATTTCTGCTTTTCCACTGTGTGGTCTTAGGGTTCAAAAAGGGAATGAGGGGCTGGAGAGATGGCTTAGCGGTTAAAGCGTTTGCCTGCAAAGCCAAAGGATCCCAGCCTGGAAGCAGAGTCTATACGGAACCCAAGTTTAGGATGGCCTGTGTGCTCCCTGGAAAAACAATGTGGTGGGGGAAGGGGAAAGACAAAGTGAGGTCACTAAAGAAATGGGAACTTTAGGGCTGGAGAGATGGCTTAGTAGTCAAGGTGCTTGCCTGCAAAGCCAAAGGACCCAGTTTCAATCCCCCAGGACCCACGTAAGCCAGATGCACAAGGAGGTGCACGCATCTGAAGTTCGTTTGCAGTGCTGGAGGCCCTGTTGTGCCCATTCTCTCTGTCTGCCTCTTTCTCTCTCAAATAAACTTTATATATGTGTGTGTGTGTGTGTGTGTGTGTGTGTGTGTGTGTGTGTATGTATGTTTTTCAAGGTACGGTCTCACTCTAGCTCAGGCTGACCTGGAATTCACTCTGTACTCAGGGTGGCCTTGAACTCACAGCAATCCTCTTACCTCTGCCTCCCAAGTGCTGGGATTAAAGGCATGTGCCATTACACCCAACCCTCCCCCCCCCAAAATAAAACAATTTAAGTGAATGAACAGAAGTTGCTTAAGGTGTATCTCTGTGAACAGAAGTTGCTTAAGGTGTATCTCTGAAGGCCACGCCCCTTACTTCTCCATTGAGGGTCAGAGATGGTCAAGAAGGTACCTAACGTAGGCTCTCTAGAACTTAGGGTAGCAATGGCATAAAGCCTGATGTACCCAGGCTAGGGTTTCCTGAGTTCATTTATCTCTACACTAGTCCTCATGTGACCATGAGCCCAGTAAACTAATGATGATAAGAGGACAGGACACTCTGTATGGTCAAGTGTATGGTCAAGAGGACCAGAAATTGACCCAGTGCTGTTCTCCCAGGGTCTCATCTGGAAACCTAGGGCAGGAGGCTCCTCACTGCCCTGATCTACTGTTTCTTAGATCTTGGCAGTGTCTCCCCAGCATCCCCAGCTAAGCTATTCCCTGCTCCATACCTCTAGCTGAGCTCTGTCACTTCTGCTTTGGTTGCAGCTTCATGGCGGCTGAGGAAATGCGCTGGCCTGTACCCATGAAGGCCATCGGTGCCCAGAACCTGCTGACCATGCCTGGGGGTGTGGCCAAGGCTGGCTACCTGCACAAAAAGGGTGGTACCCAGCTGCAGCTACTCAAGTGTGAGTCTCTGGGCCACTGGGACATCAGAGGGAAGAAGATGTGGTCACGTTTCCCCATAGCTGCTCTGCTGGGCCTTCTGGGGTTTCTCTTCCTTCTCTGTTGGCTGCCACTCCTGGGGAACCTGAAGTTGGCCTCCCTAGCTCTGAGGACTATTGCAATGTCCAGGGTGGTACAGCTGGGCAAATAGATAGGATGGTTATATGTGCGCAGTCCCGAACTACTGGATATGGGAACTTTAGCCTGCAGCCAAAGCTGGGTAGTCTAGAAGGTCCAGGTCCTCAGTGTTGCCCTTGCCTTATCTACGAGTGGTCAGTTAATTGATTGGTCAACATGGCTCATTAAACCAATATGCTAAGATCCAACTGTCTGTCAAGACACTGAAGATGGGATGAGGAGATAGCTAAGTTGGTAATTTCCTTGCAAACATGAGGTCCTGAGTTTCTTCCTACTATCCATGAAAAACATGCCTGATGTGATAGTATGTGCCTATAATCCCAGTGCTGGAGAGGCAGAGACAGGCAGATCCCTAGACCTCTGGCCAGTCAGGTGAGCTCCAGACCAGTTTGCCACCCTGTTTCAAAAAGAGGTGATTATAATGCTGGGCATGTTGGTGCATACCTTTAATCCTAGCACTTGGGAGGCAGAGGTAGGAAGAACACAGTGAGGCCAGCCTGAGACTACATAATGAACTCCAGGTCAGCCTGGGCTACAGCGAGACCCTACCTCAAAATACAAACAAGAAAAGAGGTGGATGTCATTTCTGAGGAGCAACACTGGAGGTTACCCTCTGGCCTGTACACACATGCACATGCATCTGCACACACATGTGTATCCTCACATACACAAACACATGCATACAACACGTGTCACACATCCATGCCCCCCCCCAAAAAAAGACTGAAACTTTAGGGTAAGGAGGAACAAAGCCTCTTTTGTGGTGGTCTCACAGGACCCAAGATCTTTGTGGGTGACCTTTTCTTGCTGGTGAACTTGTCTACATTTGACTTCATGCTGAACACTGGGGAGAGGCAGCAGGCCAGCTCAGCTTCCTGTTTTGCCCCTTTGCAGACTCAGAAGTAGGAGGCCTGATCCCAGATTGCCCAGGGCCTCTGGGGTGGGCGCTGGAGTGTGGTCTGATCAGAGACTCAGTGTGGCTCACCGGTGCCTGTGCTTGCTGTCATCAGGGCCCCTACGCTTTGTGATCATCCACAAGCGCTGCATCTACTACTTCAAGAGCAGCACATCTGCCTCCCCACAGGGCGCCTTCTCTCTCAGTGGCTACAACCGGTGAGTGTCTGCCCTGCCCACTGACCCACCCTGAATCCAGCTGCTTCCCTCCCAACCCACACCACAGGGTCTGTTTCTGCCCTCACTCTATTGAGATGTCCCATGTCCTTCCCCACAATAGGTGTTCAGGCTCTCCCCTTGCTCAGCTTCCAGAGTGCCTGGCCCTCACTTCATGTTCTGACCCTCATGCATTTGTCAAGGGTGGAGGTAATGGGTGCTGAGGTAAGGCCCTCACTAGCAGCTTCCTGGGGTTTCAGGGACAGGTCCCAAGCACCTGGACAGCTTGCTTTCTAGAGTTCCCATTTCCTTTTTTTTTTTCTTAATTTTAAAATATTTTATTTTATTTCTTTATTTGCAAGCAGAGATAGAGAGAGAATGGGCACACCAGGGCCTCTAGCCACTGCAAATGAACTCTTAGATGCACGCACCCCCTTGTGCATATGGCTTACATGGGTCCTGGGGAATTGAACCTGGGTCCGTTGGCTCTTCAGGCAAGCACCTTAACCACTAAGCCATCTCTGCAGCCCTTTCTTTAAAAAAATATTTTTATTTTTATTTATTTATTTGAAAAAGAGAGAGAGAGAGAGAGGGCACACCAGGGCATCCAGCCACTGCAAATGAACTCCAGATGCATGTGCCACCTTATGCATTTGGCTTACGTGAGTCCTGGGGAATTGAACCTGGGTCCTTTGGCTCTTCAGATAAGCACCTTAACCACTAAGCCATCTCTGCAGCCCTCTTTTTCTTTAATAATTTTATTTTTATTTATTTATTTGAAAGAGAGAAAGCGAGAGAGAGGGGGCACACCAGGTCATCCAGCCATCGCAAATGAACTCCACATGCATGTGACACCTTATACATCCGGCTTATATGGGTCTTGGGGAATTGAATCTGGGTCCTTTGGCTTTGCAGGCAAGCACCTTAACTACTAAGCCATCGCTTCAGCCCTACAGTTCCCATTTCTTTAGTGACCTCACTCTGTCCCTGCCCTTCCCCTTCACCTACCACATTGTTTTTCCAGGGAACACACAGGCCATCCTAAACTTGGACCCTGTATAGACTCTCTGCTTCCAGGCTTCTCCTAGGCTGGGGAGCAGTTCCCTGCATGACTCATGCTATGGGCTAGGCCTCAGCCAGCCAGCAGTCATAAGATTGTTCTCAAGGGCTTTTAGTCCTGGGTAGGTGGACCCTAGAGCAGAGCCTGAATGATGGCCTTTGGGCATCAGCCCCACCTGGGGCCATCTTATGGCCTTGGAGCTCTGGTCCCAGGCTCTGGAGCACCTAGTCCCTGTGCTCTGCAGCACAAGTCTCAGCCTTTCACCACCCTTAAATGATTAGTCCCTCTGACTATCTCAGGAGGAACCCGTAGTCACTGATGTGAGTGACACAGGCCTGGAATCTCAAGAACATATCCTAGTAGTTGCTTTGGTTCACTGCTCATACCTTAGCTATAGCCTTGATGGGCCAGCCTTATCAAAGGAGCCAGGCCATCCCCCAGTCCATTCTAGGTACTGGCTGAGGCAAAGAGAGGTCTTGAGGGTCCAGTAGGCAGCTGGTAGGCACTGCTCAATCAGAGCTCTTTACCCATATGACTTCCTCTTCAGCATGTGCCAGCCAAGCTATGAACTCATTCAAGTGTCAGATGTAACTTCCCTAGGGATTGTCCAACCAGTCAGGTCACCTGGGCCTCAAATGCTTTGGTCCAGGACTAGGAATGGACCAGGTAAGCACCTTGTCCAGGTGCCTGGCCAGCAGGACTCCCCTAGGTAGACTAATTTCTTTGCAAGCCCTGCATCCTAGCTGATGGAACAGACCACAGAGCAGACTGTACACTTCCTTAAATGTGTGGCTGGCACAGAAGTAGGTCAGGGGCCACATGGGGCAGAGGTGGGGAATGGTGTCTGTGTGAAATGACATTGATGAGGTGTGAGGGTGATAGGCCCTTGTCTCTAAGCCTTGCATACTACCAGAAAACTTTTGCAGATCCAGTTCCCCTCTTCTCTGTGCCCCTCCTGTGCCCTCACTCGGTCATCCCTATGAAGCATCAGTGCATACCACCCAGAGCATGCACAGGCAGGGATATGCTGGTGCCCCCCCAGGGTGTGATGCCAGGCCAACCCATTCAGGTGAACTAATAAGCCCATTCCCGTTGAGTGTGGACCAGCTTGGTGACTTCTGGCACTGTGCCCTCAGGGTGATGCGGGCAGCAGAGGAGACAACGTCCAACAATGTCTTTCCCTTCAAGATCGTCCACATCAGCAAGAAACATCGCACATGGTTCTTCTCAGCCTCCTCTGAGGATGAACGCAAGGTGATTAGGGGATCACGGGACCTCAGGAGCCAGGCAGAACCTGCCTTATGTGACTGATCCCCAGGCTTTGACCTCCCATCAAATTTGGGGCAGCTGCTTCCCAAAGCGTGTCCCCACTGTGAGAATGTGTAGGCAGGGTGGAGCCCCAAGTGGGCTGAGGAGCAGCCACAGCCTTACAAAGACAAGGCCACACCTCAGCCACGTAGCAGGCTGATCCAAGCCAGGGTCATCTCCTCCAGTCTTGGTCATTATTGAGCAGCTGGGTTAGTGAGGAGAGGATAGTGGATGAGTACCCTGCCCTGGGGAGCATCATGCCAACCATGGCCCTCACTGACCCACAGAGCTGGATGGCCTTGCTACGCAGGGAGATTGGCTACTTCCATGAGAAGAAGGAGCTGTCCTTGGACACCAGGTGCGTCAAGGGGTATTAATGAGTTGGGTGGAAGCCCCTAGGGCTTCTTGGTTTTGAAGTGTGTATCTACCTCCAAATACTTGGGGGCTTACACTATGTTCCCCTCACTGAATTCTTTTCTGAAGATGCCAGCCAGGCTGCATGCATGTATGTGAGAGCATATACTGCTTACATGAGCATATATGTGCCACTTGAGCATGTGTGTTTAAACAAACTGTCATTTTTTTGTTCCTGTCTTTCATGTTTCACTCTGTTACATTTATTATTTTTTATAATTTTTAAAAGAGTTATTTATTTATTTTAGAGAGAGAGACAGACAGATAGAAAGAGAAAGAGAGAAAGGAAAAGAATGGGCTTGCCAGGTTCTCTAGCCACAGCAAATGCACTCCAGATACATGTACCCCCTTGTGTATCTGGCTTATATGGGTCCTGGGGAATCAAACTGGGATCTTTAGAATTCACAAACAACTGCCTTAACTGCTAAGCCATCTCCCCAGCCCTGTTTCTTTTTTTTAAAAAAAAAATTATTTATTAGAGACGAAAAGAGGCAGATAGAGTATGTGTGCCAGGGCCTCTAGCCAATGCAAACATACTCCAGGTACATATGCTACCATGTATATCTGCTTGCCTGGGTACTGGGTAATAAAACCTGGGTCCTTGGAGTTTGCAGGCAAGTGCCCTAACTGTTAAGGCATCTCTCCAGCCCTCTGTTACACTTACTTGTAGCTCCTGTTTGGGGAACAACTGTGCTTTCTGCCTCCCCTGCAAGAGAGGCCCAGAATTTATAGCAGCTCAGTTTGCATTCCCAGCTCTTGACACCCACTCTTTCTTGGTGGTAAAGGCAGCAGCAGTCTCCCAGGGAAGTAGCTTAGTCCTGTTTCTGCATCCTCTCCTATGAGATGGCCCAGAAAGCATCAGGGGCTCTCTAAGGGAAAACAAACCATCCTGTCCTGTCATAGTCAAGGAAACAGGTCCACAGAGGCTGAATATTCCCAAGGAAGCTCTGAGGTCCCTGCCTAACTCCAAAGCTCCTGGCTCTCAGTTCAGCCTAGTGTCTTTCAGCAGCTCAGCCCAGAGTTGACGCATCTTCCCTTGGGCTGGAGGCATATGGCCAGTCAGGGTTGCAAGAACCACAGCTGGGCAATGGATGGGCCCACAGCCTCCAGCTCCCATGTCTGTCCTTAAACTGCATGTGTATGCATGTCATTGTGTCCCTCTGTGTATCTACTGTACTGTGTGTCCTTGTGTCTGTACACATGCCTTCTGTGTGTATGTGTGTCAATCCCAGGGTGCATCTGTGTGTGTGCAGGCTCGTCCTTGTGTCTGTGTGTCAATGTTGTGAGTGCCCATGTAGCACACCCTGTGGAGTGTCCCTGTGTGTGCGCATGTGTTCCTATATGCAAGTGTGAGGAACCTCCTAGTTCAGTGCTCATCTTCTCTCCCCTGCTACCTGCTCTGCTTTACAGTGACTCCAGCTCAGACACGGACAGCTTCTATGGTGCAGTGGAGCGGCCTGTGGACATCAGCCTCTCTCCATACCCCACGGACAATGAAGGTTTGGCCTTTGTGTGCATCTGCCACTGCATCTCTTCTCTATCTGGCTGCTTACAGTGACCTTGTTTGGGTTGTTGGGGAGGATGCTTAGCTGTATTCCTTGCCCTGTCCTGTGACAAAAGAAGGCAGCTTTCCCACCTGGGTTCAGGTTTCAAATCTTGCCTTCTCAACCTCACCCTTACACCTTCTGGGTACACCATGTTGAGGCACAGTGGGTCCTGCCATCCTTGTCTTGCATATAGCCATGCCTAGGCCACCTTCCTTGGGTCTCACCTTTCATCTACCACATGCAGACTATGAACATGAAGATGAGGATGACTCGTACTTGGAGCCTGACTCCCCAGGGCCCATGAAGCCTGAGGGTAGGTGGGACACCTGGGCCTGGCTGTGTCTTGGTGAGGAGGGAGCCAGATTGGGACCAAGAACAGAGTACCTCCCGGGCTGGAGGTGGTAGCCCAGGTCCTGCTCTGGGTGCTCTAAGTTTCCCTGCTGGCTCTGTTCACCTTCCCCTGCCACATCCCAGGTTAGCTCCGTGTAGATAAAGGGACGGGAGACAGATGGAGCCAAGGTAGGCCATGGGGACTCAGAGTAAGGAAGGATGAACACTGAGGGGCTACTGGGGCCGGGGCTGGGGCAGGCCCCTTCTCCATGGCTGCTGGCTTTCTAAGGAGCATAGCTGTAGGCTAAGCTGTCATCAGGCCACCTGAAGCCCATGGCTTACAGGGCAGATGCACTGGTGACAGGGCAGGGGAGGGCTGATACGGGAGGATGTGCCTCTCTGTCCTTCTCTTTGTCCCTCTCTCCCTAATACTTGTTCCCTCCCTGCTTTCTTCTCTGGCTCCTCCAGCCTTCTTGTCTTGTGGCTTGGAGTGATGCCTCCTCCTCCACGTGCCACCCAACCTCTGCTCACCCCATGCTCCCTTCTCATCTCCCTTCCTCTCCCTTGCAGGCTCTGCTGTCCTCCACCCCCTCCCTCCTTCTGTGTCTGCTCTAGCAGTCCTGCCACTGGGATCTGTGGCCATTTCCTCTTCATTCCTACTCCCACACTTTCTTCCCTTATGCCTTGCTTGGCTTCTAGGCACCAGAGAATGGGACAGTGAGCCTCCACCTGCCTCCAAACTGGGGCTGGGCACATGGGAAACGTCTGCACTCCCCACTGAACACTCTTAGCCACTCCCTGCCCCATCCACTGAACCCCACCTCCAGTCAGGGCTTCTCCCTTATCTTCTCGGAAGCTCTGTCCAGAGTCCCAGTGGCCTTCCCATTCCCTTAGTTCTCAAAAACACCAGCTATACCTGGCTTGGCACCTACCCCTGCTCCTCACTAGTTTTGTGCCTCCACTCACCTGTCTCTCTGGCTTTCCTTCTCTGTGGTCATCCCTCGAGGGCCTTTTGCCCTTGTGACTTTGCCTGCAGGCTTAGGCCTCACTCCTCTCCTATCACTCCTGCTGATCTTGGATGTATTTTTTCTGACAGTCCAGACAACATCTGGGCTGGATGCCTCACAGCAGTGTCATGTTCTAGAGGCTCTGGCCCTTCCTGTTCCCCTCTGGAATGCACCCTTCTTATTTGGGTGGAGGCAGACAACTCTGCTCACTTCTATCTCTGGGAACCAGATGGCTCCTCTTGTGACATTTAGGCTTTAGCGTGTATGGACTGCCATGTGGGAGGTGAATGGGGAAAGCCAGGGAGCAGTGGTGGTCTCGACCCAGGGAAGGTCTGGATGGGAGGATAGGTATTGGACATTGGGGAGGCTAAGGGTGGGACTTTGAGGATGTCTACCTGCTTGGCTGCTGCTGGCTCCTACAGATTATCGCCAACCTATAGAACTTGACACTGACATCTCTTTCTCTGCAGATTCCCTGGCCCACCCACCAGCCTACCCACCACCCCCTGTGCCTACGCCTAGGAAGCCAGCCTTCTCTGACTTGCCCCGGGCCCAGTCCTTCACCTCCAAGGGCTCAAGCCCTCTGCTACCACCCCCACCACCTAAACGAGGCCTCTCGGATGCTAGCCCAGCCCCTGATGACACTAAGAAGGACCAACTGGGCCTGAGGTGGGTCGAGCCTGGCCTCAGGGTGCCTGTTACCTCCCGAAGGATGAGTGACCCCCCTCCGAGCAGTATGCCCGCGGTACCAAGCTTCCGGAAGCTCCCTTGCTTCCAAGAGAGTGCCAGCCCCAGCCCAGAGCCTTGGATTCCTGGCCATGGGGCTGGCTCAGTCACCAGCTCTGCTACCACAGCCACTGCCAACTCTAGGAACTGTGACAAGCTCAAGTCTTTGCACCTTTCCCCCCGGGGGCCACCCACATCTGAGCCCCCACCTGTGCCTGCTAACAAGCCCAAATTCCTAAAGGTATCTGAAGAAGTACCACCAAGGGAAGCACCTAAGCCTGGACTCTTTGTACCTGCTGTGGCCCCCAGGCTTCCGGGGTTGAAGATGTCCATTTCCGAGGCCACTGTTCATCCTGTAGTGCTGCCAAAGCTGGAAAAGCCACCACTTCCCCATCTCCAGTGAGTCTGGATGTGGCCTTGCCTCCCACCCACCAAGAGCCCTCCTTGACCTAGCCCAGTCAGTTCCCCTTGTATTCTGAGCTATGATGTATGATGCACAAGGGTGGGGAGATTTTTTCACCACCCCACCCTGCCAAGTGGGACCAGTGTCCCTTGCCCCTCGCTCATGGTACAGGTCATAGCTAGCCCTGCCTTGGAAGAACATCAAACCTAGTGGGCAGAGAGCCTGGAGATCATGGCTACCTTAGGAGCAGTGATCCGTGTGGCCTCAGGAATGCAGGCTTTCTGGAACCACTGCTGTGCAGCCTGAGACCCTCACTTCTCCAAGAGCTACATAAAGGCCCTTCAAGGTTGCCTGCCTTGGGATAGGTGATGGGAGGAAGAGGGCCATGAGCCTCCTGTGCCATCCTTCTTCTGCAAAGCCCCTCTCTCTTAGTCCCCATTTCCCCAACTCTGCCTGAGACTCTATGTGTCTCTTGTCTTTGGAATCATCAAGGCCACCTTTGTGCCCTGCCCCATGAGACATAGGTAGCATATAGAGCATGTCCCTGAGGCCTGCTCCAAAATCTTTTTGCCTTATTTCTGGGGAGTGCCAGAGGCCCAGGTTGTCCACCACTTCCACATGGTCACCCACACCAGTGACTGGTGGTCAGAGGTATCTGGGGCTAGGGATTGGCTTCATGCCTTGTGTGATGGGGGAAGGTCCTGGTAGCCACAGGGCTGAGCATCTTGTTTTCATGTGTCCTTGGCTGCATCCTGTCTTTCCAAGGGTTGTGTTGTTTCTCTGAGATGCCTCCACTACTGAGGTGGAAGTGTCTGGAAGAGCCCTTTGCTGCATTCATCTTTTCTTTCTTTCTATCTTTCTTTTTTTTTTTTTTAAGGTAGGGTCTCGGTCTGGCTCAGGCTGACCTGGAATTCACTATGTAGTTTCAGGCTGGCCTCAAACTCATGGCAATCCTCTTATGTCTGCCTCCAGAGTGCTGGGATTCAAGGCATGCCCCACCATGCCTGGCTGCATTTTATTTCTTGAGACCCCGCAAAGAAGTAGATACTTGGTTGTCAGTCTTTTGCCATGACCTGAATCTGACTCTGCATGCCTCAGGGCTGTGTGTTTGCCAAGGGTGGTCATCTAGAGATTGACTTTACTAGCAGCCTACCCTGATGTGGCTTCATGTCCTCAGGCCATGTATGACCACCTTTATTTCTTTTTTTTTTGCTTGGTTTTTCGAGATAGGGTCTCAATGTATCCCAGGCTGACCTGAAATTCACTATGGAGTCTCAGGGTAGCCTTGAACTCATGGCGATCCTCCTACCTCTGCCTCCAGATTGCTGGGATTAAAGGCGTGCACCACCACGCCCGGCTCTCCTTTATTTCTTAAAGCCCTAGAGATCTGGCTGAGAATCACTTGCTACCTATAGGGTGGGCAGGGTTATCACTGTAGCTGTCCCTTGGGATCTGATCACATCATTAAGCCTGTTCCCATCTGTCTACTCCCCTGTTTCTTTAAGAGGGTTGTGACTTGACCAAGGTCACAATGTCAGGCAATAGCAGAGCTTAGACCCCGACAGTGCCCAGTGCACTTGCCCACAACACTAGGGAACCTGAGCTCAGATGCCCAGCACCCTTACTCTCTAGTATCAGTGGCAACCCTGACTTCCCAGTTGGGCTTCCAGGCTCAGGTGATTCCTGCCTCCCTAGGGCAGTGAGCATGGGTCTCAGAGTTTTGGTTACCTGGGCAGTTAGAGCCATAGGGGCCAGATCAGACTGAACCCATAGATTCTGATGAGCCAGACACAATTTTACATAGGCCATGTGTGGGAGCAGAGGGTGGCCCATTATATCATGTCTGAGAGTGCTAAGATCTTGTCTTTCTCCTTGCCACCCAGGCGATCACCACCCGATGGACAGAGTTTCAGGAGCTTCTCCTTTGAAAAGCCCCGGCGACTCTCACAGGCTGACACTGGAGGGGAGGACTCAGATGAGGACTACGAGAAGGCAAGGCTGAGCAGAGGGCTCAGATCCCACCCAGACATCAGGCGGGCAGACATGGGAGAACTGTAGGCCAGGGGGCCTCACTGGCCATACTGAGCAAAGAACCCCCCAACTATGAGTCTGAGGGTGTTGGGATGCTGGAAAGACTACGGTTCTGGTGCAGCAGGCAGCCAGATGGGGAGTGTGGAGGGGACATTCGGATCTTGACGGTGACCATGGTTGGCCTCTTCCAGGTGCCTCTGCCCAACTCAGTGTTTGTCAATACTACGGAATCCTGTGAAGTGGAAAGGTTAGTGCAAAGCCCCTCTTGTACTTGTTGGATATTGGGGTATTTTTTACATTTTTATATTATATTTTTTATTTTTTTTGAGAGAAAGAGAAAGAGGCAGACATATAGAGAGAATGGGCATGCCAGGGCCTCCAGCTACTGCAAACAAACTGCAAACACATGTGTCACTTTGTACATCTGGCTTACATGGGTCCTGGAGAATCAAACTTGGGTCCTTTGACTTTGCAGGCAAGTACCTTAACCACTAAGCCATCTCTCCAGCCCTAAAGTACTGGATATCTTGCTTCTCTGTCCCCATTACTCACTTTGGTATTGGGCAGTTACTAGCCCAAGCACATGGTTTTGAATATATTATGAAACCAGACAGAAATAGGTCCCAACAGCTCTTTCCTATCCCTGCAGGCCCACCAGGCCTCATGGAAGCCCCTCACTCTTAGACTCTGAGACCCAAGAAGCAAGTAGGTGGAAGTTCCCTGTGGAAGCTCTCTGGGGAGGTTCACCCAGCTACATGGCTGTTTTGTTTTAGGTTGTTCAAAGCCACAAGCCCCCATGGAGAACCCCAGGATGGACTCTACTGCATCCGAAACTCCTCCACCAAGTTGGGAAAGGTAGGGTGTACCCACAAAGCATAAGTCTCTGTTACAGGGCCTTCTGGCTCACCAGGGACACCCTAGCTGACAGTGACCCCAGGACTTCAATCTACCTATGGCTTCTCCAGCACTCTCTTGGCACTTGAGCTGAATTCTGACTTTGGCACCCCTGTCCTCAGAACTAAAGGCCACTTAAAACTGGGGGCCAAGATGACCATCACCTACTGGAGACATAGAAAGGAAGAGTTGGGGTGGAGTCGAGTGGAATGGGGTTCGTGCAAATGAGCAGGAGGGGAGATGTCATTCCTACACCCCTCCAAGTGTATAGTTCACCCTGGCCACCCTTAGTCTCCTTGTCTGTGTCAGAGATGGTTCTATCTGAAGCAGGTCTTATCAGAGGCTCTCTGAAGGCAGAAGGAGCCCCAAGGTGATGAGCTATCCCTGCACAGGTGACCTCAGCTAGGCAAGGCTTCTAGAGCCCTAGCCTACCTCACCCATGAGGGTCACAGCACCCAGCCCTGGTGTTCTTTCTGCTCTCCTCAGGCTGTAGAGGTCTGTCCTACTGCAGCCTCCTCTGAGCCTTCTGCTCCACACCTCCCTCTCTGTAGGTCCTGGTTGTGTGGGATGAGTCTTCTAACAAAGTGAGGAACTATCGCATCTTTGAGAAGGTGAGAAACTGGGCCCTTCTCTGAGAGTAGGATAGGACCTCTGATCACTGGGCTTGTCAAGGGGACTAGGTGAGTCTCCCTGACAGCATGTGGGCTGGGACTGGCACTTTCATGACCATCACCTTGTCCCACTGCTTCCTCTCTTACCTTAGTTTTGTCTCTAGCTGACTCTTGAGGGGTTGGGTGGCCAGTTCTAGCCCCTGGACCTGCCTATAGTCCTCTGAGCCCTAGAGCTAGGAGAGCAGTGGGAGATTGGTGAGCACAGGCCTGTTGTGTGGGCAGACATGAAGGGAGCACCAGTAGCCAGGAATAAACCTAGCTTCTGTGCCATTGTGATTTCTGACCTCCCCCTTGACCAATAGGGCAGAGGGCAGGGGGAGACAGGTTTGGGGGACAGTGATCTATACAAGCCCTACTGAGCCGGCTGCATTCTTCCCCTGCAGGACTCTAAGTTCTACCTGGAGGGCGAGGTCCTGTTCACAAGTGTAGGCAGCATGGTGGAGCACTATCACACCCATGTGCTGCCCAGCCACCAGAGCCTACTGCTGAAGCACCCATATGGCTACGCTGGACCCAGGTGACATCTATTCCCACACAGCTGTGGAGTGGAGAAGCAGCCATGGGGGCCACAGCCCCAGGCCACATAGATGGAAACTAGCCTGCATGCGAAGAAAATAAACAGGAGCAAAGAGTGGGCTTGACACTGGATGTCACCAGCGGACTCTGTACCTTACCCAGTATGCTGGCTGAAGCTGACTAAGTCCCACACAGGAGCACATTGTGACATCCAGAGGACTGGCTGGCTGACCTGGCCCACCCATGCCTCCTAAGAATCCATGGCCCACCTGCGCTTCAAGGACATGAAATATGGTTCTCATACAACACACACATTCTGCAGTGGGCTAGCCTACCCAGGCTGGGACAGTTGGATAGCAGCCAAGGCTGGCCTTAAGACCCCAGGGGAGTGCTAAGACTAAGGCTTCAGGAAGGACATTGCCTCTCAATAAATCAGAGATGACCCTTTGTCTCAATGGCCAGGGCTTGATTGTCAAGCAGGGAGCATCTGGCTCTACTGTGCACCTACCAGTATCCACTGGGGAGCCACTTGCAGGAACCCAAGTAGGTGGTTTTTGGTCTATGGCATAGACTGCTGTGTGACTTGATGAGTCACACCAGCGGAGTAACAGGTCAGGCCCACATACGTCAGTCTTGGCTCAAGAGTATGAACAGTTAACAAAGTTACTGAGTGCCTCTTGTGTGCTTGGCCCAGTGCTAGAGCTCTGTGTGTCCTGTGTGCAGTCCCTGGTTGGGCCTAGCCATCCATACTCACTCAAAGTCTAGCATGGGGAGACTGTGAGTGTGAAGTGCTGGCAGCAAAGTGTTTGGGGAACAGCAGGCTTGAAGGGGCCAGGAGCTTAGGTCCAAATGGGGATCCAGGAAGACTTTTTAGAGGAAGTGATGATTATAATGGGGCGAGGAGAATGGAGCCTGGGGAGGCCAAAAAGGGTGGGGATGGTGGCATCCAGATACCCAAGTGTTCAGATATAGCCCTGACTTCCCTTCCATATCTGCTGTGCACCCAGCAGACCATCTCGGCAGACCCCTACCTATCTATCTAGGCTGAACTTTCTGGAAACAAATACAGCTGTGGTTCAGGGCTGCCAGAGAACTCAGAATCAGCAGGTTCTCACTATATTCTAGGTTATGGAAGTTTTGTTTTTTAGGGTTTTTTTGTTTTTTATTTTTGTTTTTCAAGGTAGGGTCTCCCTCTAGCCCAGGCTGACCTGGAATTCATTAATGTAATCTCAGGGTGGCCTCAACCTCACAGCGATCCTCCTACCTTTTTCTTTTCTTTTGGTTTAGGGAAGATTTTAGATGGTACTCAGATTAAGGATTTATGCCCAGTAGCCAGGAACTGCTTGCCCAGTGAGACAGCCCTGTGTTTGGAACCCCAGCTCCTGTTGTATCCTTGAGGCCTGTGATTTACTAGGTGATCGAGGTTAGCTTATGTGAGAGGCTGTGCCCCAGAACGTCATGGGGTTCAATGGGACAACAGATCCTGTAGATGTCAGTGGCCATCTGCTTCCAGGAACCAGTTTCCACTGCCATCTCTGCAGGTGTTTCCTTTTAGCCTGCTGAAGAAGGGTCATTTTGCCATGGTCAAGGTTGAAGTACATAAAACTTTTTGCAACTCAAACCATTCCTGCAAAATCAGCCAGTCCTTCTCTCTACAGCTGGTATTTTTTGCCCTGTCTTCCCTGAATTCAATTAGAGACTGGGAGGGGGCACAGTTTACATTTCTGTAAAATACAAAACAGAGTCTGGGGAGATGGCTCAGCAGTTAAAGGCCTGGGTTTGATTCCCTTCTAGCTATGTAAAACCAACTGCACAAAGTGGTGCATGTGTCTGGAGTTCATTTGCAGTGGCAAGAAGTCCTGCCATGCCCATACACATTCTCAAGTAAATGAATAAAAATATTTTTTAAAGTATATAAAACAAGGCTGAGTGACAATTGCTTTGACCCCATGCCTAGGCGTCTGCTGAATTGGCAGTGTGCTTCAGAGCACATGCTGATGGGGCCTGCTCAGTGGCTGATGTATATCTGAAGATCCCAGACTGGAAGGTTTGAAGGTTCTACAGAAACTGGCTGATGACATTTGAGGCCTATTGAGGGTCCGAACCCAGCCTTGTCTCCCTACCTGACTCAGCCTACTGACAGTTACCACCTCTTTGGTCCAAGATTGTACATTGTGGGTGTTGGAAAGGTCAAGGCCATGGTCCTGCATGGTCCTGCAGTGTGAGGGAGAGTCCCCAATAGGTCCTGCACTCCCAAGACGTGCTATGAGTGTTTTGTTCCACATAGATAAGGAGGTGGTTACTGTGTATGAGCACTTAACTGCATTTGAGATGCTAAGCTGGGTACTAAACATAATTTGCCTGGAGAAGTACCTTCTGTAAGTACCATTTTATAAGTGCAAGAACCAAGGCACAGAGAGGCCCAAGTTCAAGTTCCAGCTTTGGCACCCACTGTCATATGATCCTATCACTGCTTCACTACTCTGAGCCCAGACTCTGACCCCTGTCTGGCTCCCTGACACCCCTCTCACCCACCGCTAATCATGGTGCCTGGGTCCCAGTCTGTGAGGCTAGGTTGATAGCAGTCCCAGGCCTTGCCCCAGGGGCAAGCTTAGCCCCTTCTTTCTACTGATAAACTGAGGCACAGAGAGGCTTTACTGACATGCCCACCATGATGCTATGTTCTGAGACAGCTTCTGTTTCAAGGCTTCAGGAAAGGGCCTAAGGCACCATGGGAAGCTTCCCTGAGCCAGGGTGAACATGGTTTTATGTTTCTTGTTTTTTTTGTTGTTGTTGTTTTTGGTTTTTCGAGGTAGGGTTTCACTTTGGCTCAGGCTGACCTGGAATTAACTATGTAGTCTCGAACTCACAGCAATCCTCCTACCTCTGCCTCCTGAGTGCTGGGATTAAAGACATGTGCCACCACACCCAGTTTGTTTCCTGTGTTTAATCTGAAAGTATGGTGAGCCTTCATGTATTCTGCTGCTGTGGTTATTATTGTTGTTAAACGATTTTATTTGATGTGTGTGAGTGTGGGTGTGGGTGGGTGGGTGGCATGGAGTGTGATGTGTGGCATATGTACACATGTGTAAAAATATGTTGTCATTGCATGTGCGTGAGGATGCCAGAGACCTTCGGATGTTCCTCATTATCACTCAACCTTGTATTTCCTTGAGAAAGGGATACCTCCCTCAGTCCAGAGCTATCATTGGCCAGTGAGCCCTGCCATTCCCAGTCATTGCCCCCCAAAATCATCACCCACCCAAGATTGGGTTCTGGGAGCCAAATTTAGCAGCCTCCAGCCCAAGATGCCATAATGCTTAAGTGAGGAGCACTCTTAACTGCTGCATCACTTCCCCAGTCCTTATTTTAGTACTGTATTTGTACTGCATTGTTTTATGTGTGTGCGTGTGTGTGTGTTTTATGTAGCCCAGGCTGACTTGGAATCCACTCTATAGCCCCAGGCTGGATCCTCTAACCTCAACCACACCTGTTTTTGTTTGTTTGGTTTTTGCTTTTAGGGCTTCATGCTAGCCCAGGCTGACCTAGAATTCACTATGTAATCTCAGGGTGACCTGGAACTCACAGTGAACCTCCTATCTCTGCCTCTGAATTGCTGGGATCAAAGGCTTGCTCTACCACACCCAGTTTTGTATTGTATTTTTTATTATTGTTATTTGAGAGAGAGAGAAAGAGGCAGAGAGAGAATGGGTGCGCCAGGGCCTTCAGCCGCTGCGAACTCCAGATGTGTGTGCCCCCTTGTGCGCATGTGTGACATTGTTTGCTTGCATCACTGTGTATCTGGCTTATGTGGGACCTAGAGATTCAAACATGAGTTCTTAGGCTTCGCAGGCAAGCTCCTTAATCGCTAAGCTCTCTCTCCAGCCAGTATTATATTTTCATAATGCTGGAGATGGAACCCAAGGTCTTGCAGGCAGGCCCCTCTACCACTGAGATACATCCCCAGCCCAAAAGATGCTTTTTGACATTAGAAACATCCGGCAAGTACAAGTTGCTCCTAATTCCCAGCTCCGGTCATGTTGCAGGGAGTGCCCCCTGTTGGCTGGATTTCAGTCTGCAGCTCCATCCCTATTTCAGATGGGCAGACAGACTGAACAGTGAAAAGGTGATTGAGTGTTGCAGACCTTAGAGAATGACCTAGACAAGGCAGATCTAGGTCTTGAACCAAGTCCGTGTGTCTGGGGATGGGGGAAAGGGAATGTCACAGCTCTGGTCTTCTCTGGACTCCTGGTAAGCACCCTGCAAGCCTTTGCCTGCATATTCTCCCCCTGAGAAAGACTGACTGGCTATGGGGGCCTCAGGGAAGCCTCATTTTGCTTGGAAAAGGAGAGTGACCTGTCAAATTGTCAGGCAACCTTTATATCATAAAAATATATGCCAGTAGTTGGGCATGGTGGTGCATGCCTTTATTCCTAACATATATACCGTCCCTTCAAGCTACTTTCCAGGCTCTCCCTGGAGGGAAATAAGTGGGCGCGCAGAGCAGAACGCTGACCCTTCTGCCCTCAGTCCCTTTGTGTACTCTACAGGAGCACAGGCATTCCAGGCTGCCCTGGCATAGCTGCTTAGGCATGCTCTGAGTTCAGGCCACTCCTTTCCTTCATTTCCTGTGAAATAAAACACACAGAAGAGCAAATAAAACATAAATGTGTGGGCTGGAAAGATGGCTTAGCAGTTAAGGTGACTGCCTGAGAAGCCTAAAGACCCAGGTTCAATTCCCTAGTACCCACATAAGTCAGATTCACAAGGTGATACATGCATCTGGAGTTTGTTTGTAGTGACTAGAGGCCCTGGTGTACCCATTCTCTCTCTCTAATAAATAAATAATTTTAATAAATTTATTTTATTTTTTTGGTTCTTTGAGGTAGAGTCTCACTCTAGCCCAGGCTGACCTAGAATTCACTATGTAGTCTCAGGGTGGCTTCAAACTCATGGCGATCCTCCTACCTCTGCCTCCCGAGTGCTGGGGTTAAAGGTGTGCACCACCATGGCCAGCTAATAAATAAAATTTTAAATTAAAAAGACATAAATATGGGCTGTAGAGATTGCTTAGTGGTTACGGCACTTGTCTGAAAAACCTAAAGACCCAGGTTCCAGTCCCCAATACCTATGTAAAGCCTGATGCACATAGTGGCACATGTGACTAGAATTCATCTGTAGTGGCTACAGACCCTGGAGCACGCATTCTCTTCCTCTGTTTCTCTCTCATAAATAAATACAAATATTTTAAAAACAGGGCTGGAAGGCTGTGTGTAGTGGCACACGCCTTTAATCCCAGCACTCGGGAGGCAGAGGTTGGAGGGATCATCAAGAATTTGAGGCCAGGGGGACTTCCGGTTAAGATGGCAGCGTAGGTACCACGCCAAAGCAGCCTAGGGGGGAAAAAAGACCAAAAAAACTCAGCAAAACATACACTTTTACTAAAAAGTGAGGTGTATAGGAAGTTGAAGCGGCAGCGGAGAAGTAGAAGAGATCCAGAGCATCCAGAGATCGCACAGGCTGGCAAAAGCGGCTCCGTCAGCTCGGCCAACCGCGGCAGCGACGGTACACCAGAAAGCCACCAGGCTCGGCTTCAGCCACAGAAAAAGCCAGGTGCGGGAGCTTCCCCTCACACCGGTGCTCTCCGCAACTTAGGAAACATGAAGGGAGAGCGGCAGTGAGCAACGGAGGAGCAGACCGTGAGGTAGAAGAACACATGGAGCAGCAAGAGAACCAGAGCAGCTGAGGCTCCCCCCCCCCCCACTGCCTGAGCCAGTTCCAGCGAACAGAGCAGCGGTCCCGGGACCAGGCCACGCCAACTTGAGCCGACAGCAAGACCCAAGGAGGAGCAAGGTTCGGCAGCAACATCAGTGGCTCCAGTACTGGTAACAGCAGCCCCAGCAGTAGCAGCTGCAGTCACAGCAGCAGCGGCAGACCCAGGAGCGGCAGCAGCGGCAGGCCCAGCAGCAGCAGACCCAGGAGCGGCAGACCCAGCAGCAGCAGCTTCTGTGGGAGCAGCGGCAGTGGACACAGCAGCAGCAGCTTCAGCAGCAGTGGTGGCTCCAGCAGTGGCAGCTACAGCAGCAGCAGAAGCAGCAACAGTGGTGGGTCCAGCAGCAGCAGCTTCAGCAGCAGCGGCTATAGACCCAGCAGCAGCAGCTTGAGCAGCAGTTCCAGCAGCAGGGGTGCGGATCTGCAGGGCCACACTTGCCAGGCTCGGTTTGCCCCGCAGGAAAAGCCAGTGCCCAGCCCCAGAAATCAGAACAGCACCCTGACAACCCAGGCAGCAACCTGCCTGAGACCAAAATCATCCAAGCCTGCTTGAATACTCTTATATCAACCCCTAAGAACATCATTGTAGATACTCTGAGAATCTTAAGAGCCACACCTAACACCTTAAGCTCCTACCCTGAAAATATATTACATCAAATCAATTGATACAGCTAAGAATACCCAGCTAGCTAGAAAATCCAAGCATTAACTTAATCCAAGATGAAAAAATATATACATTATAACACAAGAAACACTAAAAAGCAAGATGATATAAATCCACCTAAAATAATTAATGCATCAGAAATATCCAACAGCAAGAATGAGTTAGAGGAAATGCCTGAGAAAGAGTTCAAAAGAATGATTATAAATATGTTCAAAGAGGTCAAAGAATAAATCAAAAGAAACAAAGAAGAAATCAAAGAGGAAATCAAAGGAATCAAAGAAGATGCAGGACACCAATTTAATGAAATAAGGCAATACAAGACATAAATAAGGAAACAGAAATAATAAAAAACAGTCAGAATTACTAGCAATGAAGAACACAGTTAACGAAATAAAAAACTCTGTAGAAAATCTCACCAGTAGGATGGATGAGGGAGAGGACAGAATATCTAAGTAGAAGACCAGGTGGCAGATCTAATATAGTCCAACAAAGAGAAAGACAAACTTACAGAAAAGTATGAGTGGGAATTTCAAGATATTCAGGACACTATGAAAAGATCCAATATAAGAATTCAGGGCATAGTAGAAGAAGAAGAAATCCACTCCAAAGGCATAGTAGGCGTCTTCAACAAAATCATAGAAGAAAATTTCCCCCAAATTGGGAAAGAGGTGCCAATGCAGATACAGGAAGCCTTTAGAACCCCAGTCAGACAAAACCTGGAAAGAACCTCTCCTAGCCATAATCAAACTTCCAAACACACACACCAAAGAAAAAATATTGAAAGCAGTTACAGAGAAAAATCAAGTTACCTACAAAAGCAAGCCCATCAGGATTACAGCGGATTATTTAACACAAACTTTTAAAGCCAGAAGGGCTTGGAGTGATATATTCCAAGTTCTGAAAGATAACAAATGTCAACCATGGTTACTTTATCCTGCAAAGTTATCCATTCAAATAGACGGAGAAATAAGGACATTCCATGACAAAGGCAGATTAAAGGAGTATTTGAAGACAAAGCCAGCTCTACAGAAAATACTTGATAGAATCCTCCATACTGAAGAAAAGGAAAAGCACACATATAAGGAACCTAGAAAAAACAAGCAATACTCAAATACTAGTTAACTGAAGAGAGCACAGGTAGAACCGGAACCACACACACACAAAAAAAATGGCAAACATAAATAAACACCTTTCAATAATATCTCTTAATATCAATGGCCTCAAATGCCCCAACGAAAAGACATAGGTTTGCAGACTGGGTTAAAAAGCAGGATCCTACAATTTGTTGTCTCCAAGAAACTCACCTTTCTACAAAGGATAGACATTATCTTAGGGTGAAAGGTTACAAGACGGTGTTTCAAGCAAATGGGCCTAGAAAACAAGCAGGGGTTGCTATCCTAATATCAGACAAAGTAGACTTTAGTCCGATGTTAGTCAAGAAAGATAAGGAAGGTCACTTTATATTGATTAAGGGCACACTCCAACAGGAGGACTCCCAATCCTAAACATATATGCACCTAACATGGGGGCTCGCAAATTCGTCAAACAAACACTATTAGAACTAAGGTCACAGATAACACCAAACACAGTGGTAGTGGGTGACTTTAACACCCCACTCTCATCACTTGACAGGTCACCCCGGGAAAAAATAAACAGAGAAGCAATTGGACTAAATGAGGTCATAGAAGGAATGGACTTAACAGATATATACAGGACATTTCATCCAAAGGCTGCAGAATATACATTCTTTTCAGCAGCACATGGAACATTCTCTAAAATAGACCATATATTAGGACACAAAGCAAATCTTAACAAATTCAGGAAAATTGAAATAATTTCTTGCATTCTATCTGACCACAATGGAATTAAACTACAAATCAGTAGCAAGAAAGGCTATAGAGCATACACAAAATCATGGAAACTAAATAATACACTACTAAATGATGAATGGGTCAATGAAGAAATCAAAAAGGAAATCAAAAAATTTATAGAGTCAAATGATAATGAGAACACAACATATCAAAATCTCTGGGACACAATGAAGGCAGTTCTAAGAGGTAAATTTATAGCCTTCAGTGCCTATATTAAGAAATTAGAAAGGTCGCAATTAAACAACCTAATGCTTCACCTTAAAGCCTTGGAAAAAGAAGAACAAGGCAAACCAAAAACCAGTAGATGGGAAGAAATAATAAAGATTAGGGCAGAAATTAATGAAATAGAAACAAAAAGAACAATCCAAAGAATTAATGAAACAAAGAGTTGGTTCTTTGAAAGGATAAACAAGATTGATAAACCCTTAGCAAATCTGACCAAAAGAAAGAGAGAAGAGACACAAATTAATAAAATCAGAGATGAACAAGGTAACATCACAACAGATTCCAGAGAAATTCAAAAAGTCATAGGGACATACTATAAAAGCATATACTCCACAAAGTATGAAAATCTGAAAGAAATGGATGATTTCCTTGATCTATATGACCTACCTAAATTAAATCAAAATGAGATTAATCACTTAAATAGACCTATAACAAACATGGAGATCCGAACAGTTATCAATAATCTCCCAACTAAAAAAAGCCCAGGCCCGGATGGATTCACTGCTGAATTTTACCAGACCTTTAAGGAAGAGATAACGCCATTGCTTCTTAAGCTTTTCCAGGAAATATAAAAAGAAGGAATTCTACCAAACTCCTTCTATGAGGCCAGCATTACCCTGATACCAAAACCAGGCAAAGATAGAACAAAAAAAGCAAATTACAGACCAATCTCCCTCATGAACATAGATGCAAAAATTCTCAACAAAATACTGGCAAACAGAATACAAGACTATATCAAAAAAAAATCATTCACCCTGACCAAGTAGGCTTTATCCCAGAGATGCAGGGATGGTTCAACATACACAAATCTATAAATGTAATACATTACATAAATGGGTGGAAGGACAAAAATCACATGATCATCTCATTAGACGCAGAGAAAGCATTTGACAAAATCCAACATCCCTTCATGATAAAAGTCCTACAGAGACTAGGAATAGAAGGAACATATCTCAATATAATAAAGGCTATTTATGACAAGCCTACAGCCAACATATTACTAAATGGGGAAAAACTGGAAGCTTTCCCACTAAAATCAGGAACAAGACAAGGGTGTCCACTGTCCCCACTTTTATTTAATATAGTTTTGGAAGTCTTAGCCATAGCAATAGGGCAAGAGACACACATAAAAGGGATACAAAAGGAAAGGAAGAGATCAAGTTATCATTATTTGCAGATGACATGATTCTATACATAAAGGACCCTAAAGACTCTACTAGCAAACTGTTAGAGCTGATCAAAACCTACAGCCATGTAGCAGGATACAAAATAAATACACAGAAATCAGTAGCCTTCATATATGCTAACAACAAACACACAGAGGATGAAATCAGAGAATCACTCCCATTCACAGTTGCATCAAAAAAAAATAAAGTACCTTGGAATAAACCTAACCAAGGAAGTAAAAAATCTCTACAATGAGAACTTTAAAACGCTCAAGCGAGAAATTGCAGTTGACACTAGAAAGTGGAGAAACATCCCTTGTTCCTGGATTGGAAGAATCAATATTGTGAAAATGGCAATCTTACCTAAAGCAATCTACACATTTAATGCCATCCCTATCAAAATTCCAAAGGCTTTCTTCATGGAAATAGAAAAAACAATGCAAAAATTCATTTGGAATCACAAAAAAACCTCGAATATCTAAAATAATACTGAGCAACAAAAATGAGGCTGGTGGTATCACCATACCTGATTTTAACCTATACTACAGAGCCATAGTAACAAAAACAGCATGGTACTGGCACAAAAAAAGACATGTAGATCAGTGGAACAGAATAGAGGACCCAGATGTAAGCCCAAGTAGCTATAGCCACCTGATATTCGATAAAAATGCCCAAAATACTCATTGGAGAAAAGACAGCCTCTTCAGCAAATGGTGTTTTGAAAACTGGATATATATCTGCAGAAGGATGAAAATAGATTCTTCTCTCTCGCCATGCTCAAGAATTAAGTCCAAATGGATTAAAGACCTTAACATCAGACCTGAAACTCTGAAACTGCTAGAGGAAAAAGTAGGGGAAACCCTTCAACATATTGGTCTTGGCAAAGACTTTCTGAATACAACCCCAATTGCTCAGGCAATAAAACCACAGATTAATCACTGGGACCTCATGAAATTACAAAGATTTTGCACTGCAAAGGACACAGTGAAAAAATCAAAGAGGCAACCTACAGAATGGGAAAAAAATCTTCGCCAGCTATATATCTGATAGAGGATTAATATCTAGGATATACAAAGAACTCAAAAAGTTAAATAATAAGGAATCAAACAAGCCAATCAAAAAATGGGCTATGGAGCTAAATACAGCATTCTCAAAGGAAGAAATATGAATGACATATAAGCATCTAAAAAAAATGTTCTACGTCACTAGCCATCAGGGAAATGCAGATTAAAACTACATTGAGATTCCATCTCACTCCTGTCAGATTGGCCACCATCATGAAAACAAATGATCATAAATGTTGGCGGGGATGTGGAAAAAGAGGAACCCTTCTACACTGCTGGTGGGAATGCAATCTGGTCCAGCCATTGTGGAAAACAGTGTGGAGGTTCCTAAAACAGCTAAAGATTAATCTACCATATGACCCAGCTATAGCACTCCTAGGCATATATCCAAAGGACTCATCTCATTTCCTTAGAAGTACTGCTCAACCATGTTTATTGCTGCTCAATTTATAATAGCCGGGAAATGGAATCAGCCTAGATGTCTCTCAACTGATGAGTGGATAATGATGATGTGGCACATTTATACAATGGAGTTCTACTCAGCGGTAAAGAAAAAGGAAGTTATGAAATTTGCAGAAAAATGGATGAACCTGGAATGGATTATGCTAAGTGAGGTAACCCAGGCCCAGAAAGCCAAGCACCAGATGTTCTCTCTCATATGTGGATCCTAGCTACAGATGATTGGGCTTCTGTGTGAGAATGAAAATACTTAGTAGCAGAGGCCAGTAAGTTGAAAAGGAGACATAAAGGGAAGAGAAAGGAAGGGAGGAGGATACTTAATAGGTTGATATTGTATATATGTAATTACAATGATTGTAATGGGGAGGTAATATGATGGAGAATGGAATTTCAAATGGGAAAGTGTGGGGGTGGGGAGGGAGGGAATTACCATGGGATATATTTTGTAATCATGGAAAATGTCAATAAAAATTTAAAAAAAAAAAAAAGAATTTGAGGCCACCCTGAGACTACATAGTGAATTCCAGGTCAGTCTGGACCAGAAAAAAAAAAAAAAAAAACAGAGCTGGAGAGATGGCTCACTCGGCAGTTAAGGTGCTTGCTTGCAAAGCCTAATGACTCAGTTTTGATTCCCTGGTACACACATAAAACCCGATGCATAAGGTGACACATGTGTCTCTCTGTCTGTCTCTCTTCTCTATCTCTCTCTGTGCTTGCAACTAAATAAATGAAATTTTTTAAAAAATAAATTGTTTTTTTGTTTTTTTTTAATAAAAAAGCACAAATCCAGGCATGTTGGTGCAAGCTTTTAATCCCAACACCCACACTCAGGAGGCAGAGATAGGAGGATTGTTGTGAATTCAGGTCAGCCTGGGCTAAATTGAGACTTATCTCAAAACAAACAAAAAACCATAAATGTTCCAGGCATGGTGCTGCATGCCTTTAATCCCAGCACTCGAGAGGCAGAAGTAGGAGGATCACCATGAGTTTGAGGCCACCCTGAGATTACAGAGTGAATTCCAGGTCAGCCTAAACTAGAGTGAGACCTTACCTTGAAAAACAAAGCAAACAAACAAAAAGATAAATGTGAGGCACTGCAAATTGTTAACAGCATCTGTGCAGCCTCCAAGGCATAGCTTCTTGCAACCACAAGCCTCCCTAGAACAGTACCACCTTCCTCACTGCTGGCTTTGGTGAGTCTGTGTTCTTGTTTTTCTGCAAAGCCTTCACCATCCACTTACAGCTCCATCCCAGTATTCTCCTGTGTTTATATTTTGTAGCAACAGAATCATGCATAGGCAAGCTTTCTCATCTGACTTGTTTGGCTCATCGTTGTCAGATTTATCCATGCTGCCACATATAGTTTAGTTTGTTCAAGTTCAATACTGAAATGGTTCCACTGTGGTGACTGCATCACTGCACACAGATCCATTCTACTATGGATGGACATTGGATTGTTTCCAGCTGGAGCAACTGCAGAGCATGCTGCTAGTAGCCACCTGTTCATGGTGTATGTACACAAGCATGGATTATCTGGGGCTTGAGGGTCTTTCACTGTTTTCCAAGAATAATATTCTAGTTTACATGCCCACAAATGGTGAAAGAGAATTTCCTTGGCTTGTATCCTTGCCAGTACTTTATATTGAAGGGTTTTCACTTTTACCAATCTGGCAGGTGTATTATTATGGCTTTGATTTGTATGTAGTTATTTACTAATGTGAGAGCTTGTATTTTGTTTTTTATTTTATTTGTTTATTTTTTAAAATATTTTGTTTTTATTTGTTTGAGATAGAGATAGAGAGAGAGAGAATGGGCACGCCATGGCCTCCAGCCACTGCAAGTGAACTCCAGATGCATGTGCCAACTAGTACATATGGCTTACGTGGGTCCTGGGGAATCAAGCCTCGAACCAGGGTCCTTAGGCTTCACAGGCAAGCGCTTAATCGCTAAGCCATTTCTCCAGCCCCCTTGTTTATTTTTTTTAACACAGGCTGACCTGGGAACTCTTGTTGTAGTCCTGGGTTGGCCTCAAACTCCTACCTGTGCCTCCCAAGTGCTGGGATTAAAGTAATATGCAACCATACCTGACCTGCATGTGTTTTCTGCTTTGTGTTGGTTTGGTTTGGTTTTTCAAGGTTATGTCTCGCTAGTCCAGGCTGACCTAGAATTCACTGTTAGTCTCAGGGTGGCCTTGAACTCACGGTGATCCTCGTACCTCTGCCTCCCGAATGCTGGGATTAAAGGCATGTGCCACCACGCCTGGCTCTGCAAGTTTTGCTTTGTTGTTGTTTGTTTGTTTTTTTGGGTTTTCGAGGTAGGGTCTTACTCTAGCCCAGGCTGACCTGGAATTCACTATGGAGTCTCAGGGTGGCCTTGAACTCATGGCAATCCTCCTACCTCTGCCTCCCGAGTGCTGGGATTAAAGGCATGCACCACCACACCCGGCCGTCTGCATGTTTTTTTTTTTAATGTATAATTTTTTATTGACAATTTCTATACTTATAGACAATAAACCATGATAATTTCCTCCCATCCCCCACTTTCCCCTTTACAACTTCACTCTCCATCATAACCCCTCCCTCTCTCTATTAGTCTCTCTTTTATTTTGATGTCATTATCTTTTCATCCTATTATGAGGATCTTGTGAAGGTATTGCTGGGCACTGCAAGGTCATGGATATCGAGGCCAATTTCTGTCTGGGCAGATGCATTGTAAAGAGTCATACCCGTCATTTGGCTCTTACATTCTTTCCACACCTCTGCCGCAATGGACCCTGAGCCTTGGAGGGTGTGATAGAGATGTTTCAGTACTGGACACTCCTCCAGCATTTCTTCTCAGCACTATGTTGTCTTTTGGGTCATCCCAATGGTCACTGCCATCTGAAAAGAGAAACTTGTCTAACCAAAAGTGAGAGTAGTGTTAATATATGAACATGAACATTAAGTGTAGTGCTCTCAGGGCAGTTTGTGAGGATAATATATGCTTTTAGCCAGACAGGAGCAGGCTTTATACCCCTAAGGCTCATGACCTCCCCTGCCATAGGTTTTTGATTAGATTTTCAGTACTAGGCATGTATTCCTTCCCATAGAGTGGGCCTCCAGTCCAACTAGAAAGCATTTGGTTTCCCCCAGAGCAGACATGCCACTATTATACCCGTTTGGTAATTTGGCCTGGCTGGTCAAACTTGAGGCTTCCAGTGTCCAGTTTTCACTGCTGACTGCATGCAGTACAGTTTTCTCCAGCTTTCAGTCAGCTGGTCTATAAGGAGAAGGTTCTCAGCTCAGCACCAGTTTGATTTCTCAGTGACCTTGCCCAGGCATGTGGAGTCTTCAGCAATAGGGTCTTACCATATATTTCTTTTTTTTTTTTCTCAATTTTTTTAAAAATTTTTATTAACATTTTCCATGATTGTAAAATATATCCCATGGTAATTCCCTCCCTCCCCACCCCCACACTTTCCCACCTCTTCCACATTAGATCCTGAGCCTTAGAAGGTGTGATCGAGATGTTACTCAGTATTCCAGTCACTTCTTTCCAGCACTATGATACCTTCTGAATCATCCCAAAGTCACTGCCATCTGAAAAGAGAAGATTCTCTACCTACCAGTTCACACATCTGGTGGAGGGAAAAGGATATCAACTTATCCAGGTAAGGAACCATATGTCTGTGATGGAATGTCTTCTCTAATTATGGCCCATAGTCTGAATTGTCTGTAATTCTACTTTCATTTTCCCCTGTGCTGCAGTTGCTATAAATCAAAGTCTCATTAATTTATACCCAGCAGGCTTGCTACAAACACATCAATGCTTTTAAAAGTTAATGGAGGGCTGGAGAAATGGCTTAGTGGTTAAGGCACTTGACTGTGAAGCCTAAGGGCTCAGGTTCGATTCCCTAGTACCCACAAAAGCCAGATGCACAAGGTGTCGTAAGCATCTAGAATTCATTTGCTTGTGAAGCCTAAGGACCCCGGTTCGAGGCTTGATTCTCCAGGACCCATGTTAGCCAGATGCACAAGGGGTTGCACATCTGGAGTTCATTTGCAGTGGCTGGAGGCCCTGGCATGTGCCCATTCTCTCTCTCTCTCTCCCTCTTTCTCTGTCAAATAAATAAAAATAAATATTAAAAAAATCAGATTTACAAAGAAATTAGACATTGGCTCCAATGGTTTCTTGGCCCAGGTCCTATTCAGGAGAAGTCCCCAGAGTCCTCACCTAATGGCTAACTTGACAACTCCCCCACAATCTCCCAATGCTCTGACCTTAGCCACATTGTAAGTTATACTCAGTCCAATTCAAAGGTCTCTACAGTCTTGACCAATTTAAGATAGTGACCTGTAAAATCAAACAAGTTAAATACTTCCAACATATAAAGGCACAGAGTAAACATTTTCAACTGGTATAATGCATAGCAAGGAGAGACTAACACAATGCAAACTCAACCACCATCAAACTTCTGCAGTTCAAGTTCAATATAACCGGAGACTGACAGTCTCCAGATTTCCAATTCTGCACCTACAGTTGGGCAGAGTATCCAGAGAACACTTCCATCCTGGCCAATAGTACGCTCTATGGTAGCCCTTACATACTTCTGATATATCCAAAACATCTTCAGGTCTACATGCAGACCATGGTCCATCTTCCAAAGTCTCTTTCAGCCTATCAGGGCATCAGGCTCTTACTCATGCCACATTTCAGCAGCTCCTGGAACCATGTGCAATTCACGACCACTCCTTACATTTTTCATGCTTGTGAAACCAATACCAGGTGTGCAGGACACAGCCATATTCTTTTTTTTTTTTTTTAAGAGAAAGCATTTTTTACTTTAATAAAGACCTTGACTTTCGATCCGTAGTTTTCAAAGTGCGGTATCCACATTAATAGCACCAGCTTTCCCCAGAACACAGTAGAAATACGCATTTTAAGATGTACTGAATTTGAAACTGGGTGTGAGATTTGTTTTAACCAGGCTTCCAGGTAATTCAGACGCACACTTGCTTGAGAACTGCTGTGGCAAACTCACTTCGGGGTGTGGATGGTCGCAGATACCCTTGGTGAAGTGCTTGGCAGCAGGGGTAGCACTTTGGCCGCGCCCCCCACTTCTTGCCAGAGCCTCCCGGGGGCACCAGCAACTCTCCTTTCACCCCAGCCTCCACTCTCCACTCGGAGTCAGGGCTCTTTGCTGGGAGCAGCAGCCAAATCCCGGCAAGTGGATTCCGAGTGTGCGGACGGGAGCCGGAGGAGGTGCGGTTCCGGGATCCCGAGCTGGAGCTGGGCAGCCGCAGGTACGCAGGGAATGCGGGGTGCGGGACACAGGACGTGGGATGGATGCGTGACGTGGGGTGCGGTACTCGGGCTAGAGCCTGGAAGTGTGCACAGCCATATTCTTAATTAAGTGATGAAATAAATCATAACCTTGAAAAGCATGTTCCTACTACAGTCAACTCTTTCCAGAATAGTTTGTATTTCTAGGATAGCCTTTCCTCAGGCATCCTTTGCATTGTTTTAATGTAAAGCAGTTGGACCATCTTCCCTAAGATTGCTAATGTGTTTGACAATAGCAACTTCAGTCACCTAAGACCAGTCTCAGTGCCTATAAATTTAACTTGCTTGAGGTTTTCCAGCTTAAAAATCTTAAATCTCTCCGTTCAATTATCTTTACTCAAGCACATCAATCCATTACAAATTTAACTTTGATCAAACTGTCTAGGCCTGGGCATCAGGATGCAGCCAGGCCTTATGCCAGTAGCCCCTTCCCTTAAAAAGCTCGTAAGCCAAGCCTCGAAGTTCAATAATGTCTGCACTTAGCATTCTAAAACTCTCATCAGAATAGTCCATAAAACTTGGCTTACCACTCCAGAAGGCATCTTCAATTGCAAGCCCCAAGTCCATGCCCATTCCTCCAAAACAAAGGTTCCAAAAGATCAAAATATGTATGGTCAGGTTCATCTCACCACACTCCTGGTACAAAGTTCTATAGCAGACAGCTTCAGGTTCTCTGAGATGAACCTCCAGACCAGGCACACTTATGGAAGAAGGGATATTTATTGAAGTTCACAGATCCAGGAGAAGTTACATAATGGCAGAAGAAGCTGGCCTGCTTTCACAGAACCGAACACAGAGAGAAAAGCATTGGCAAAGCTGTTAAGCTTTCAACACGGCAACTAAAGGAGTTCCAGGAGTGCTTCCCTTGGTCTCCCCATACATCACAGTGATGAAAGAATCAGTAGTGGGCTCTGGACCAATCCTCATGCCTGGGAAATCTTCTTCCAGCGAGTACCTGATGAAGGTGGTCTTGCTGGTGCTGTACTGGCCCACCAGGAGGACCAAGGGTTTGTTGTCCAAGTCAGGGTCCTCCAGTCCTGGCAAGTGGAAGTCATGGAAGTAGTACGTCTCCTCTAGGGGCAGCGTGTTGGGCAGGCAGAGCAAGTAGAGGCTGCCTGTCACCACCATCTGCATGGCACCCGGCCACCTGCTGCCCTATCCAGCAGAATATCCTGCTGTGGGTCCCGTGGCTCCGACCCTGCTCTGGCTCCCAGATTGTTAGTTTATAGGCTGCTAATGTTTTAGTCTGACATTTGGCATATGGAAACACAAATGTTATCTATAAAACAGTGAAACTCTTTTGTAATCTCTGCCAACCTGTGCCCTGCCAGAGCCAGAAACAAATTTACCAGGCAACAGGAGATAAGGAACACTCTAATAAATTTCCCTCTCCCTCCCCTTCTGCTAATTCACATCTTAGCAATCAAACAGGTCACTTTTTCAAGGTAGGGTCTCACTCTAGCCCAGGCTGGCTTAGAATTCACTCTGTAGTTCTAAGCTGGCCTCAAACTCAAAGAGATCCTCCTATCTCTGCCTCCCTCCCAAGTGCTAGGCGTGTGCCACAACATCTAGTGTGAGTTAATTTACTTCTGTCCACATGAGCCATACAGACCAAATGACTCCTGAGTAAATGATGCTGGGAGTCCCTCTTATATTCAGTGCCAAGAGAAAGTGGTACTCCATGTAGGGAAAGGGCATTTCTCTCTCCTATTCATCATCATGACAAGTGATGCTCTGTGTTAAGCATGGAAGTCTTTAAACTTTTTTTTTTTTTTTCTCCATGAAACACTCCAAATAGCACACAACTCTTTCTACTCCTGTGTGTGCCCACAGTGGCTGTTTATCCACAGCTAATTAATTTAAACGTGGCTGGAGCCCAACTGTTCAGGCTAAAGTTTAACCTGCTTTGGCCTCCAGAGACATAGAAAAAAAAAAGACGCAATTTAAATTCAAACTGTTAAAAACTGTTTTATCCTTAAGATGTTATGTCAATTTCTAGGATCATAGTAACAATGCTTTAAAATTCATACTATGTTCTGGATTTTTCATATTAATTTATATATGAATTGTTTTGATCTGCTTTCATGACTTTTATTCCAAATCTAACAGATGGTTAAATATATATACATATCTATTTACTTTATATGTGCATTAGATAAACATAAGTCTAATTATTATTTCTTTTTAAAATATTTTGATTTATTCAATTGTAAACAGAGATAGAAGAGAGACAGACAGAATAGGCACACCAGGGCCTATAGCTGCTGCAGACTCTAGACACATGTGCCACTTTGTGTATCTGGCCTTATATGAGTTCTGAGAAATTAAATAAGGTTGTTAGGTTTTGTAGGCAGACACCTTAACCACTGAGCCATCTCTCCAGCCCCTGCTCTTTCTTTCTTTCTCTCTTTCTTTCTTTCTTTCTTTCTCTCTCTCTTTCTCTCCTTCTGCTCTTCCTTTCCTCCTTCCCTCCTTCCCTCCCTCCCTCTCTCTCTTCTTTCTTTTTCTTTCTATAACCTTGAGAATAAACAGATGTACTGCCCCTAATAAAAAATGAGCTTCCCTTTCAGCTGTGCCCTTTACCAGTCAGAATTCACCCTGTCTCTGAGGGTGCTCAGCTACAAACACAATCTGCCTGAGATTGTGGCTCCCTCTACTCCCTGTAGCCCTGAGTGACCTGGAATTCACAATGTAGTCTCAGGATGGCCTTGAACTCACAGTGATACTCCTACCTCGGCCTCCCAGTGCTGGATTAAAGGTGTGCACCACCACACCTGGAAGATTGTGTTTTTGTGTCACTGTCCTATAAGTCACATTTAGATAACCACCAGGAGTCTCTTCCACTACACTCTGATGGCTAGAGATTTTGAACACTTAAAAAAACACTTATTTGTATTTCTTCTGTTCAAATCATTAACCGATTTATTGACTGGCATTTTTGGTTGTTTACCTTTGGCTCTCAGTTTATGAATGTCTTTCCTAGTTAAGTGTGTTTCTTGGAGATAACAGATAGTTGGATCATGTTTTTGTTTTGGGAGGGGTGTGTGTGTGTGTGTGTGTGTGTGTGTGAATGTTTGTGTTTTTTCAGTGTAGGGATGTGCATGCCATAATGCATGTGGGGATATCAGAGGATAACAGGTGTCATTCAATGCCTTCCATCTTGAGATGGTGACTTGTTTACTGCTTCATGCACCAGGCTAGCTCACCTATAAGCTTCTAAGAACTTTCCTGTTTCCACCTTCCATCATGCTGTAGGAGTGTTGAGATTATAGACACATACCATATCTGGCTATATGTGAGTGCTAGTGATCCAAACTAAGGTCCTCACATGATATGGCAGGTGCTTTGTCCACTGAGCCATCTTCCCAGTCTTGGCTCATGTTTAATCCAGTCCATTGGTCTTTGTGTCTGTTAGTAAGTGAGTTACAGTCATTTACACTCAAGGTTATAATTGCTGGCACATACCTTTAACCCCAGCACTTGGGAGGCATAGGTAGGAGGATTGCCGTGAGTTCAAGGCCACCCTGAGACTACATAGTGAAGTCTAGGTCAGTCTGGGCTACAGCGAGACCCTACCTCAAAAAATCGAAAAAAAATTATTTTAATTATTATTTTTTTTTAATTTCCAGGGCTAAAGAGATGACTCACTGGTTAAGGCACTTGCCTGCAAAGCCTAATGACGTGGATTCGATTCCCCAGTAGCCATATAATGCACAAAGTGGTGCATGGGTGCATGCATCTGGAGTTTGTGTGCTACAGCTGGAAGCCCTGGGATGCTCATTCTCTCTCTCCCCCTTTCTCTCTGTCTCTCTTTGCTTGTAAATAAATAAATAACCAATTTTTAAAATTTGCATTTACATGAGACAAATTCAAATGTATCTGTGTGGATTACCTTTTTAAAAATATTTAATTGGGCTGGGTGTGGTGGCACACATCTTTTTCTTTTTTTTTTTTTAAGGCATGTGCCACCATGCCTGGCTTCAATTTTTTTCTTTAAATATTTTATTTTATTATTTATTTATTTATTTGACAGAGAGGGTAAGAGAGAGAGAGAATGGGTGCACCAGAGCCTCCAGCCACAGCAAACGAACTCCAGACGTGTGTGCTTCCTTGTACATCTGGATAACATGGGTCCTGGGGAATTGAACCAGGGTCCTTTGGCTTTGCAGGCAAATGCCTTAATCACTAAGCCATCCCTCCAGCCCAGCACATATCTTTAGCCCTAGCACTCTGGAGGCAGAGGTAGGAGGTGGCCCGAGACTACATAGTGAATTCTAGGTCAGCTTAGGCTAGAGTGAGACCCTGGCTTGAAAAAAAACAAAAAACAAAACAACACCAACGTATATATGTGTGTGTGTGTGTGTGTGTGTGTATATATATATATATATATATATATATATATATATATATATAGAGAGAGAGAGAGAGAGAGAGAGAGAGACAGAGAGAGACAGAGAGAGAAAGAGAGGAGGGAGAGAGAGAGAGAGATCTATCTAACTAAAGAAAGAGAGAGAAAGCCGGACGTGGTGGCTCACGCCTTTAATCCCAGCACTGGGGAGGCAGAGGTAGGAGGATTGCCATGAGTTCAAGGCCACCCTGAGATGACAGAGTTAATTCCAGGTCAGCCTGGACCCGAGTGAGACCCTACCTCGAAAAACCAAAAAAAAAAAATAAAATAAAATAAAGAGAGAGCGCAAATGGGTGTGCCAGGGACTCTATCCACTGCAAATGAACTCCAAATGCATGTGGCTACCTTGTTCATCTGGATTTACATGGGTATTGAGGAATCAAACCTGGGTCCTTTGGCTTCTTAGGCAAGGAAGCACCTTAACTGCTGAGCCATCTCTCCAGACCTGTGCAGATTACCTTTAAAAACATAGCACATCTTGGGGCATGTGCCTTTAATTCTAGCACTTGGGAGGCAGAGGTAGGAGGCTCTGTGAGTTTGGGGCCACCCTGAGACTACATAGTGAATTCCAGGTCAGCCTGGGCTAGAGCAAGACTCTACCTCAAAAACCAAAACATGGGTAAGTGTAACCTTTGCTTTAAGAGATTACAGTAAATTTTAAATATTGTAGTTAAGCAAAAAAGCAGTCATATATACAAATATGAAAATGTAAGTTACTCCTGCAGTAAAATTATTTCAACAAAAATCTGCTGCTTAATAATCAGTGCTGGGTATTTGTTGATTTGCAGTTTTGGACATGACTGGTTCCTTCCCCATTTTCCTGTGTTCATCTGTAGCTTTCATGGACTGTATTCTGATCTGTGTTCTTACACATGAAGCTTTATTTTATTTTATTAGTATTATTATTGGTTTTCTTAGGTAGAGTCTCACACTATCTCAGGTTGACCTGGAATTCACTATGTAGTCTCAGGGTGGCCTTGAACTCTTGGTGATACTCCTACCCCTGCCTCTTGAATGCTGGAATTAAAGGCATGCACCTCTATGCCCAGTGGCTAAAGCTTTATTTTTAATTCTGTATGTAATATTCCTTTAGAATTTTCTGCAGTGCTGGTTTTGTTGTCATGAATTAAAGTGACTTGTGTTTGCCTTGATCTATATTTTTTTATCTTGGTGTGTTATATGTAGTGTGTGTTCACGTGGTTTATGCATGTGTGTGCACCATGGGCACATGGGCACATGTGCAGCAGCCAAGAGAAAGACTCTATTGCTCTTCTATCTTACTTTCCTAAAACAGAGCCTCTCACTGAACCTAGGGCTCCTCTTTATGATCCTCTTGTCTCTGCCTTCCTCAGTGTTCGAGTTAAAGGTATGCACCAAACTGGGATTTTTACATGGGTGCTGTGCATCAAACTTGGGCTCTCATGCTTACACAATAAGTGCTCTTATCCACTGAGCACCTCTCCAGGTCCTATCTTGAAATATTATTTCCCCAACCCCCTTTTAGGAAAGCACAAGAGATTTTAAGAAAACAGTGAGGAAGTGTCAAGGAAGCATGGTTAGGGTTTGGGAAAGTATCGAAAGATGGGGGAAATGAAAGCTATGCTTGAGAGGCGGGCGTGGTGGTACACGCCTTTAATCCCAGCACTCAGGAGGCAGAGGTAGGAGGATCACCGTGAGTTCGAGGCCACCCTGAGACTCCATAGGTCAGCCTGGGTTAGAGTGAGACACTACCTCGAAAAAACCAAAAAAAAGAAAGAAAGAAAAGAAAAACTATGCTTGTTAAATTACAACTTAGAAAAACAGGCAGGTGGGCTGGAGAGATGGCTTAATGGTTAAAGCACTTGCCTGCAAAGTCTCTAAGGACCTGGGTTCTATTCCCCAGCACCCACGTAAAGCCAGATGCACAAAGTGGCACATGTGATTGGATTTCATTTGCAGTGGCTAGAGGCCCTGGTGTGCCCATTCTCTCTCTCATAAATAAATCAACGAATTAAAAAAAAATATAAAAGCAGGCAGGCTTAGCAGGGCAGATCTGCTGACAACTGCATATCCATCTATTTTAATAATTTTGCTGGGTATAGCAATCTTGATGGACAATTATTTAAAGCTTGCACATCATTTCCATCCTTTTCTAGCTTTTAGGGTTGTTCACTACAGAGCTGATGTTATCTTGATGTTTCTGTCTCTGTATGTTAGTTGGTGTTTTTCTCTTATAGCATTTAGTATTGTTTCTTTGCTTTTTTTTTTTTAAAAAAATTAATTAATTCATTTGAGAGAAACAGAAATAGGCAGATAGAGAATGGGCACCCCAGGGCTTCTAGCCATTGCAAATGAACTTCAGACACATGTGCCACCTTGTGCATCAGGCTTACATGGGTCCTGGGGAATCGAACCTGGGTCCTTAGGCTTTGCAGGCAAGTGCCTTAACCACTAAGCCATCTCTCCAGCCCTACTTTGTATTATTGATGTTTTGTTATTTGTGTGAGTGCATATGGGTACACATGGGGCCTCTTGTCCCTGGAAATGAACTCCAGATGCATATACCACTTTGCATCTGGCTTTATATGGGTGCTGGGAAATTGAACCTGAGCCTGAATGCTTTGCAAGCAAGCACCTTTTAACCCCTAATCCATCTCCTCAGCCGCATTTTTCTTTTTCAAGGAACAGTCTTGCTATGCAGCCCAGGCGAACCTGGAACTCACTCTGTAGTCCTACACTGACCTTGAAGTCACAGTGATCTTCCAACCTCTGCCTACCAAGTGCTGGGATTAAAGGTATATGCCACCATGCTTGGCTCTCCCAGCCCCACTTTTGACATAGTAACTACATGTTGTAGAGAGGTTCTCTGGTCATGTCTATTTGGGGTTCTAAATGCTTTCTGTGTGTGGATATGCATTTCTTTCTCTAGGTTTGGGAAAGTCTTGACTCTAGTTTCACTGAGAGCTTGTCTAAACTATTAGATTTTATTTCAGCTCCTTCTTCTATCCCATGAACTCTTAAATTCAGTCTTTTGGTGTCTCCCAAACTTTTTCGAGGTTTTGGTCATGTTCACTGATTTTATATATCAGCATTAAATATTGTTTCTTTGCTTTATATAAAATCTATACAGATTATTGTCTCAACTTTGTCCCCATCTGTGATATTCATTCTTCTACTTGGTCTTGTGTGTTCACAATTTTCTGTTGTGTTACTAATTTGATAGATTCTTTCATTCTCAGAATATTTTTTTTTTGGTAGTTAGATAATCCCCTTAAGCCCTCCCTCCTTTATAGCCCCTTTCTAGTTTACTGGCCTCTGCTACCAAGTTTTATTCCAGCTCACATACAATTCCAAACATTTGTAGCTAGAATTCACATATGCGAGAACATATGGCGCATTTCCAGATTGTTTGGTTATTTTTCAGTGTCTCTGTTTTCTTGCTGAATTTTTTCTATATTTAAATTTTTTTGGTGGGGGTGGGGCCGGAGAGATGGCTCAGCAGCTAAAGGTACTTGCTTGTTAAGCTTGACCACTGGGTTCCATTCCCTAGTGCTCATGTAAGCCAGATGTGCAAAGTGGTCTGGAGTTCATTTACAGTGCCAAGAGGCCCTGCAGCTCCCATACTCTCTCCCTCTCCCTCTCTCTTTTTCCCTCTGCATGCAAGTAAGTAAATAAATAAAAACAGGCTAGGCATGGTGGTGCATGCCTTTAGTCGCAGCACTTGGGAGGCACTGGTCAGGAGGATTGTAGTGAATTTGAGGCCACCCTGAGACTATACAGTGAATTCCAGGTCAGCCAGGGCTAAACGGAGACCCCACCTCACAAAACAAATAAAAACCAAACAACAACAAAAATTTCTTTCAAGGTACTGATTCTTTCATCCAATATAGTGACTTTGTATATATCTTTTTTTTTTTTCTTTTTGGTTTTTCAAGGTAAGGTTTCACTCTAGCTCAGACTGACCTGGAATTCACTATATCCTCTCAAGGTGGTCTCAAACTCATGGTGATCCTTCTACCTCTGTCTCCCGAACACTAGGATTAAAGACGTGTGCCACTATGCTGGACCCTTTGTCTATATTTTAAGTTGATCTCATAAGTTTCTTTCTTTTTTTTTTTTAAATTTTTTGTTCATTTTTATTTATTTATTTGAGTGTGACAGAGAGAGAGAGAGGGAGAGAATGGGCACAACAGGGCTTCCAGCCACTGCTAACGAAGCGTGCGCCCCCTTGTGCATCTGGTAATGTGGGTCCTGGGGAATCGAGCTTCGAACTGGGGTCCTTAGGCTTCACAGGCAAGCGCTTAACCACTAAGCCATCTCTCCAGCCCATAAGTTTCTTCTATATATTTGGTCTTTCTAAAAATAATACTTTGAAATATTTATCTGGAGTGTAGCTATCATCTCAGTATCTTTGTTTTCTGGACTTGAGAAGGTGTCAATTTGTGAAGTAGATGGAGCATTGCCTCATTTTTCTTGTGTTTCATTTCACATATATGTTTGTTTGTTTGTTTGTTTTTCGAGGTAGGGTCTCACTCTGGCTCAGGCTGACCTGGAATTCACTATGCAGTCTCAGGGTGACCTCAACTCTCCGATCCTCCTACCTCTGCCTCCCAAGTGCTGGGATTAAAGGCGTGAGCCACCACGCCCGGCTATTTTTGTTTTTTTGAGGTAGAGTTTCACTTTAGCCTAGGCTGACCTGGAATTCACTGTGTAGTATCAGAGTGGCCTTGAACTCACGGCCATCCTCCTACCTCTGCCTCCCAGTGCGGGGATTAAAGGCCCGTGCCACCACGCCTGGCTGGTGTGTGGATGGTTACACGTGTGGAGGTCTGAGTTGTCTGTGCTTCACCTTCTTTGAGACAGAGTCTTTTGGTATTGCAAACCAGTCTGACCCACAAGTGGCTTTACTTGGGTGGCTGGGGAATTGAACTGGGGCTGGTACACTTTGCAAGAAAGCACCTTTAATCGGTGAGCCATCTTCCCAGCCCCTGTGGCATTTCTTTGTTGTGTTTTGCACATCTGTTAGGTGGTATTTATAACTTTCCTCTTTTAACCGGTTAGATCTGAGGCAGTGGAGTTCAGCCTTCTGTAGATATAAAGGGAACACAAAGCCCTGCCACCTTTTCTCTCTCAGCTCCTTTTTGTTTTCTGAGGCAGGGTTTCCTGTAGCCCAGACTGACCCAATGGCCTCGAACTCTCGAACGGCTATTCTAGAGTGCTGGGATTAAAGGCGTGGGCCACCAAGCCCGGCTTAAAAAATAAAACTATTTTTGTGTGAGAGAGAAACAGACAGAGGGCGGGCGGGGGGAGGGGAGGAAGGGCCTCTCCAGGGCCTCCAGCTGCTACAAACCAACTCCAGATCCACACTCCAGTTTGTGCATCTGGCTTTACGCGTGTGCTGGTGACTCGAACTCGGGTTCTTAGGCTCTGCAGGCAAGCGCCTTAACCGCTCCAGCCCCTCTCTTGGATCTTTTAGGGCTCGGATGAGCCGACAGGAGCGACAGTGCTTGTCTGGTCTCTTACTTAGGCTAGCTTCCAGGTCACACTGGCAGATGGTCTGGTCCAGTCATGGCCGGGTGTAGCCTCCTTCCCAGATTCTGTGCTCCCTGGAGCTTGTTCACTCAGCGTCGAGTGGGGGCCCTTTCCTCTCCGCGGAGCATTATCAGGGCACACAGGCACCGCTTTACTGACCCCACCCAGACAGCCGAGTCGGGATCCGCCCACCGCGCACAGCGGCCGGCGCCCGTTTTCTGCAGGAGTGCCTGAAACCTACAGCGAGAGGCCCGGCCAGTCCTGGGAGTTCCGCGGCCCGGGCTGACCAGCGGCTCCCGAGGGCCGGTGCAGCAGGTGGACGCGAGCTCACCATTGGCGAGCCTGCGCGCGAGGTCGCACCAGGGGAGCGAGCCGGCCCGCCCTCGGTCTGCCAAGACCCGCCCTTTCTGGGCCACACCCTCCCCTCCACACCAGCCAATCGCAGGGAGCCGTGCGAGGCGGCGGCGGCTGCGCGCGGCCACTGGAGCGGCGCGTTGTTGAGCTGCAGCGCCACAGGCCGCACCCAGCCTGGGCGGCGGGGGCGCTGCCAGGGCTGAGCGGGGAGGGGGAAGAGGCCGGAAGGCTGCGGCTGACGGCCGGGGGTTCGCGCCGCGGACAGGGGGCGGAGCGGAGCCCGTGGCGAGCCTAGCCCCAGCCCGCCGGCCGCCAGCCGCTGTGGGACCCTGCAACGAGACCGCTGCCCACGATTCTCCGCCGAGGTGAGGCCCGCGGCCGGGGTGAGGTCTCGGGGCCCTGCTGAGGGCGCGGCTCCGGGCCCGAGCGAGGCGGGCGGACCGGGCCGAGGGCCCTGCGCCGTGCCGTGCCGTGACAGCGTCGAGAAGGGGGCGCGCGCGGCGCGAAGTAGCCGCTGGGGCGCCAGGCCGTCCGGGGGTCCCTTTGGTGGCGGCCCGACGCGGCGGGCGAGGATGGCGCCGGCGGGCGCGGGCTTCCCCATGGAAGCGGCTCGGGCCGGTCGTTTGTCTGCAGGCCTGTGGGCCCCGGGGGTCCCCATTGGAAAGGAGGGCCGGGCCCGAAGCTCGGCCAGCTTTGTGCTGGTGGTAGCCGCTTCCGTGGGCCAGAGCGCTGCACAGAGCAGGGTTTGTGCAGACGCGTCTGGTCCTGCATGTCGTCCTTCTTTTATTTTAAACGTTTAAAAACGACAGCGTCTGTCTAGAGAGAGAAGCCAAATCTCCCCACAGGTAGAATTGAGGTAGTACTGCAACTTATTGGAGATGGAGCTTTTGCTTATCTTTGCTTTCTCTTCCTTTTTTTTTTTTTTCTTTACATTTGGGAAATCTTAAAGACCTCTCCGTTAAAAAATATTTTTATGATTCAGTTCCTAGTTCAAGGTATTTGGTAGGTGATTGTGTCTATGTTATACACACCCACCTTGATATATTTTGGTTTATCTGAAACTGCTGTCGGTTTGACCATGTGATTTTTATGCCTAAAATGCATTCGTTAATCCTCAGTGACCAAGAACAGAGTTGACAACTATACATTGCTCGTCAGTTATTACAGATATTTTTATGTTTGTCAAAACTTGGATTGAAACTTTCACGGAGATGGGAAATAGAATGCTGACAGATACACTCTGTCTCTTGTAAAACACATGTTGGGAGTCCGAGTAGGATGTTCAACAGGCTGTAGACTGGGTAGGACATTTCAGGGTGGGGGTAAATTTTATGAGGATCGGATTGTAAAAAATTGCAGTATTTAATTAATGGACAAAGGCAATGATGTATAAATCGTTTTTAAAGTTTAATTTTTAACATATCTCTTTAGTTCTGAGTTTGGGAAAAATAGAACAAGATTGTGTTTTATGTTTTTTCCTCCTTGATATTTGAGTCTGACTGTATTCCATTCTGGCCTGGAACTCATATTTTCAGCCACTGTCTCTAGAATTTTGGGATTTACCATCTTGATTTATACCACACCTAGCTAGTAAAGTTGTTTTTCTAAGGAAGTAAATGCTTTTGACAGTCAAACTGCCCTTTTTTTTTTTTTATGGGTTTTGTTGTGGTTTACTGCTGATGTAATTTGTTTCCTAGTGTGATGTGCAGGTTTTGAGTTAAAGAGAGTCAGAATCAGAAAATGAGGTGAATCTAAATTCCACCCACTTTCCAAACTGATAGTTTCCTTCCAAAATTCTGTTTTATACAAGGTCTTTTTTTCCTTTAACACTTAAAATATATATATATATATATATATATATATATATATATGATTTGCAAGCAAAGAGAGAGAAAAACAGAGAGAACCTTCAAACTTTTTTAAAAAAAATTTGTTTTATTTATTTGTAAGGAGAGAGAAAATGAGAATGGATGCACCAGGGTCCCTAGCCACTGCAAATGAGCTCCAGATATATGTGCCATGTTGTGCATCTGGCTCTAAAATGTGGGAATGTGGGTACTGAAGAATTGAACCCGGTTTTTAGATTTTGCAGGCAAGTATCTTAACCTTTGAGCCATCTCTTAAACCCTCCTTTAGCTCTTTTGATGTTATTTGATGTTGATGTTGGTGTTCAGTTTTGTTGTTAATTAGCTACAAAAATATTTCTTTTATTTAATCATATTGAATCAGAAAATTAAATACTGAAATGCTTCAAAAGATACCAAGGTCGTTCCCCCCAGGTAGGGTCTCACTCTAGTCCAGACTAACCTAGAATTCACTATGTAGTCTCAGGCTGGCCTCATATTCATGGTATGCTTCCCACCTCTGTCTCCTAAGTGCTAGGATTAAAGGAAGGTGTGTGCCACCACACTCAGTTGTTGTTTTCTTTTTTTTGTAGTATTTATTTAGTTAGTTTGACAGATAGAAAGTGGGCTTACCAGGGCCTCCAGCCACTGCAAACAAATTCCAGATGCATGCACCACCGTGTGCGACTGGCTCTATTTGGGTACTGGAAAATTGAACTCAGGTCATTAGTTTTTATTTTAATTTTTTTTTTTTTTTTTTTTGAGAGAGAGAGAAAAAGGGAGAGACAGGGAGAAAGAGGGGGAGAGAGAAAGAATGTGGGAGTGCCAGGGCCTTCAGCCACTGCATGGAGCTCCAGATTCACATGGCCACCTTATGCATCTGGCTTATGTGGGTACTGGGGAATTGAAACTAGGTCCGACCGGTCCTTAGACTTTGCAGGCAAGTGCCTTAACCACTAAGCCATCTTTCCAGTCCCATGTTTCAGTTAAAAAATTATTTATCACTTTAATATTTTATTGATTTATTTGAGAGAAATGGAGCGAGAGAGAGAGAGAATGGGCATGGGCAGTGCCACCTTAGGCTTATGTGGATACTGGGGGATCGAACCTGGGTCTTTGGGCTTCACAGGCAAACACCTTAACCACTGAACCATCTCTCCAGACTTAAAAATTATGTTTATTCAGTACTGGGAATCAAAACTCTCAGCTTTGTGTATGGTAGGCAAGCACTTTATGAGAGAGCGAGAGAGAGAGAGAGAGAGAGAGAGAGAGAGAGAGAGAGAGAGGGAGGGAGGGAGGGAGGGAGGGAGATGGATACACGTGTGGAGATTAGAGGACAGCTTCTAGGTATCTTGTGCTCTACCTTCTTTGAGACAGGGTCTCTTAATGTTGCAAAGGAACTGTGACTACAAATAAATGTTAGACGAGCTGGTCCTACCTCCCATTGTTGGAGGGGTGTTGGGATCACAGATGCATGTGCCACTTTGCACGTAGCTTTATGTGGACGCTGAGGAATTGAATCCTGGTATTGGGGCTTTGCAAGTAAGCACCTTTAACCACTGAGCCACCTCCCTAGTCCCTAGTCACAACTCATTTGAGACAGTCTCATGTAGTCCATGATCTCAAACTTGCTGTGTAGCCAAGGATGACCTTGAACTTCTCCTCTTCCTGCCACTACCTCCCAAGTGCTGGGATTATAAAAACATGTGCTAGACACAACTTTAAATACTCATTTTCTTTCCCAAACCCGGAATTCATTTTTTTCCTGCCTCTCTCCTTCCCTCTGCCCTCTCTCCCTCCCTCCCTTGGGTCCTGTTTCTAAGATGTCTCATTTTGTGTATGTAAATATTCCAAAATCTGATTTCAGAAACTTTGGTCCCTAACAACTTGGAATACACAAACTGTTTAAACTGCAAGCTGGGCCTTTGGGTTGCTTCTTGCTACCAGGTTAATCATTGTAGATTTTTTTGCATGTGTGCTTATGTGTCTGCAGTGTACATGTGTGTGGAGACATGCACATATGTAGGCCAATGGGTGGCTTGCTTAATGGCTCTTACTTACTGAGGCAGGGTCTCTCACTTAAACCCAGAGCTTGCTGATTCAGCTAGTCTAGCTAGCCAGCTTGCCTCAGGAATTCTCTGACTCTTGCCTTCTGAGCACTGACATTACAGATGGCTACCTGGGTCCTGGGGTTCTGATCTTAGGTCCTTATGCTTTTCCAGCAAACACTTTATCACTGAGCCATTGTCCAGCCTTGTTTCTAGATCTTTTCAGCCCTGGGATTAATGATGTGCCACCAAGCCTAGCTCACAAATTTAATTTCTATTAATCCAAATTACTTTTGTTTCCTGAGTAAAATAGAAAGAGGTGTTTTCTAGGTTTTAAAAAATTATTTATTTATTTATTTGCAAGCAGAACGTGATAGAAGAGAGAATGGGCATGCCAGGACCTGTAGCCGCTGCAAATGAACTCCAGACACATGTGCCCCTTGTGCATCTGGCTTATGTGGGTCCTGGGGAATTGAACCTATAACACCCATAATCCTGTCCCCAACAATACAGTGCCTCCAGGAGGTGTTAATTCCCAAATCTCCATCAGCTGGGAACCTAGCATTCATAACACCTAAGCTTATGGAGGACACCAAAGTCAAACTACCACATTCTGCCTCTGCCTGCCATAAACTGATAACCGCACATGATTTAAAATGCAGTGCATTCAGTCCAACTTTAAAGTCCCCATTTTTCTTTTATCACTCCTAATGATGATCAAACATCCCCATAATCCAAAGTCTTTTTACTGAACCATAATACCAAAAAAATTCCCAAAAAGCCCATAATGGCACAGAATAAACATTCACACTGTAAAAGATGGCGTTGGGCATAGCAAAGAAATAATCAACCAATACGAGATTTAAAACAACCAGGGCATACGTCAAACTCTGTAGCTCTAAGTCTAACAACTCTACCAGTGACAAATTTCCAAGTCTGATAATTCTGACCAGCAACAAGTGTCTACAATTTCAATTCCGCCCCTTCAGCTAGGCTACTCACAATTCTGGAAAACTTTATCTGTGGCCGTTACCTTTCCTTGGCAGCCATCTCATGGTCCCAGCATCTCCTCTGGGTCTCCACTGCAAGCCATGGATTCATCCTCATGGCTCCATTGGGTCTCCATGCAGGCATCCAGCAAATCTGTTTCACAATGCCCATGGCCATTTCCAAAATACAAGACCATGTTGCAAACTCAATGGCCCTCTCTTTCCTGCATTTCTTATACTCCACAATACCACATGGGTTGCCAATTTGTTAATCCAAGGAAGAATAATCAGACTGAAAAACAGGACACTCCTTGAGCACTCAGGCCTCTTCAAAAGAGTCTACATTCTTCCTGTTGCCCAGTGCAAGTCAGCTGGCCGAATCGCAAAGTCTGTAATCTCTAATACAATTGCAGCTGAACACACAGCAATTTTGGTCTAAAGATTTATTTCTGTCCCTCTGCTTACACCAGTCCATTTCTACACAAAACAACCCTGCACATCTTCTCAGGACCTGGCCATAACAGCAAGCCTCTCATATAAACTGCTTCTAGCCCAATCCAGGCAAAAAGCTCTTTCTCACCCTCACAAGCCAAACTTCACAGTCCATAATTATTATTGCATTCAGGTCTTTCAACTCTGACCAGAGGTGTCCATCAAGTTGTACTTGCAGCACTGTGCAAGGCATCTCTTAGGCCAAGGTTTCAAATCTTTCCACATTTGTCTTGAAAATCAGCTCCAAAAGGCCCAGGCCACAGTCATGTGTCTAACAGCAAATGACACCAGTCCTCAGTACCCACATTACTGTTGCAGTCAGGTTTGCATTGCTGGTAGAAATCACCCAACTAAGAGTAGCTTGTGGGAACAAAGAAGTTTATTTTGGCTTACAGGCTCCTGGGGGAAGCTCCATGATTGCAGGAAAAATGATGGCGCGAGTAGAGAGTGGACATCACCCCTTGGCCAACATAAGGTAGACAATAGCAGGAGAGTATGCCAAACACTGGCATGGGGAAACTGGCTATAATACCGATAAGCCTGCCCCCCAAAATACACTACCTCCAGGAGTTGTTAATTCCCAGATTTCCATCAGCTAGGAACATAGCATTTAGAACACCTGAGTTTATGGAGGATACCTCAATCAAACTACCACAGAAGGTGTGATAGAAATGTCTCATTTAATGCTGAACATTCCTCTGTTACTTCTCAGCACTATGGCGACTTTTCAGTTACTCCAGTGGTCACTGCCATGTGAAAAGAGAGGCTTCTCTAACCAAAATTGAGAGTAGCATTAATATAAACATAAGTCTTTGGAGGCATTTTAGTGGATGTAATATACCCATTTAGCCAGACAGTAGTAGTTGTTACTTCTTTTTTTTTTTTTTTTAAATTTTTTTATTTATTTATTTGAGAGTGACAGACACAGAGAGAAAGACAGATAGAGGGAGAGAGAGAGAATGGGCGCGCCAGGGCTTCCAGCCTCTGCAAACGAACTCCAGACGCGTGCGCCCCCTTGTGCATCTGGCTAACGTGGGACCTGGGGAACCGAGCCTCGAACCGGGGTCCTTAGGCTTCACAGGCAAGCGCTTAACCGCTAAGCCATCTCTCCAGCCCTAGTTGTTACTTCTTTAGGGCTTATGACCTCCCCAGTCATAGGCTCTTGACTAGGTTTTCAGTAACAGGCATGAATTCCCTCCTGTGGATTCCCTCCTGTGGAGCTGCTTCAAATCCAGTCAGAGAGCACTTGGTTTCTTCCATAATAGACATGCTATGATTGCACAGTTGGCATATGAAAAAAAAATCATAATTTCACCTTTTCTTTTTTCCCAAGGTACAGTTTTGCTATAGCCCAGGCTGACCTGAAATTCACTAGGTAGTCTCAGGCTGGCTTCAAAATCACAGTGATCCTCCTACCTCTGCCTTCCAAGTACTAGGATTAAAGGCGTGTGCCACCATGCCCAGCCCTGAAAAATCACAATTTTCCCCCCTCTCATTACATTAACAGTGGAATTTAAAATTCATTAAATTTTTTTTATTAACAACTTCCATGATTATAAACAGTATTCCATGGTAATGCCCTCCCTCCCCCCACCTTCCCCTTTGAAGCTCCATTCTCCATCATATCCCTTCCCCCTCTCAATCAGTCTCTCTTATTTTGATGCCATTATCTTTTCCTCCTATTATGATGGTCTTGTTCAGGTAATTTCAGGCACTGTGAGTGTTGCGTCAGCCTCGACCAGCAAGGAAGACACAACCACCAGTTCTCCTTACAGCAGTTTATTCAGGCAGCTTCAAGCTTCATCTCCCCTGAGCCTCGGGCGGGGATTCCTTATAAGTGCACTCACTCCGCCCAATCACCCCAAGCCATGCAACCCCTCCAGACGAGCATCAGAAACCAATGAGCGGCAGAGATGGCAAACTCCTCCAAATATGGACTTGTTTGTCCCAAGCACTGAACTTCCGTCAGGCGCCATCTTTAGGGCTTGGCCAGGGGTAGTCTCCCCATAGGCCTTGGCCATGCTGGCCGAGGGGTTCCCCACAGCTCCCCCTTATTTATTATTTTAAGATGCGCCGCTGATACACAACGGGTGAAGGTAGAGGTCTGATCCCTGGTGTGCAAGTACCCTTTTCCCAGGGGAAGGAATATGAGTACAACCTTCATGCAATCAAACATGCCTCCCAGAGAGTCGCCCAACTGCTCTTAGGCAACCCCCTGTGCAGTGCTTTGCCTCGCACCCCGAGTGTGATGAATACTTAGGAAGCCACTATTTAAGGGCAGCAAGCCAAATCTGGGGAGACTGTCCTTCTTCTATCGCAGCAAAGGCCTGAGCTGTCATGGCAGAGGTGCGGGCCTGTGCCCTTTTGAGGCGACAAATACATCATATGCACACCACGCAAACTAATATCAGCATTCCCCCCAGGGCTCCTATGCCCGCCCACTCCTTTAGATGATTCACTGCAGCGGAGATCCATGTCGTCAGCCCAGTTGCCAGAGAAAGATCCACTCGAGTAGAATTCACCGTCACTATTTCAAGCTGTAGATCCCGCAACAACTGTTAAAAACCTTGAAACCAGCTTCCCTGCAATTGGGAGGATAAGAGCCTGGACAGATTAGCTGATGTGTAACATCCATCTGCTATAATTGTAATGGAAGTAACCCTCTGGGATTGATACCAAATGAGGGGAGATTTTAATAAACTATAATTGTAACACTCGATAGGCTGGGTTTTTGTCACTTTATAGAACACAACCGGATGCAATTTAAAAAAGGTCATAAGAGGATGTTTAGGATAATGATTATCTATTTTTCCATCAAAGCAACAACTTAAAATGGCCCAAGCATCTATAGTTGCAGTTAAGACTCTGACTTGATAACTGTCATAAGGCACAATAAGAGTCTGTGGCATGAACCCAAAATGTTGTAGACACTGGCGGAGTCCTTCAATAGCAAGAACAGCCACAGCCGTGGGGATATGCTCCACTGTTTTTCCAGGAGAGCTTTTAGGATGTATCCATAACAGAGGACCTTGCTGCCATAATACACCTGTGGGCTGTTCTACTATTTGCAAGATGCAAAGATCTACAGGTGTTGCTTCTATTACTCTATGTAATTGGGCAGTAGAAATCTCTTCATTAACAACAATAGCTTTTCGGGCATCTTCTGTCAGGATTCTAGGTGAATTTAAAGCTGTGTCTCCCTCTAATATTTTGAATAGTGGCTTTAAGACATAATTAGGGATTTTTAAATATGGACGAATCCAATTTATAAATGTTCCATGTTCTCTAGCAAAATCTAAATCTCTTCCTAGTTTTTCCCAACTGGTCACTGTCAAGTTTCCCGACACGGCAAACCAGGGGGCTGCTGTATCACATTCCTTATCACATTCCTTCAAGAAACGTTGCAGGGTGGCTCTACTCAATTCCAACCCTAAATAGCCTCTAATTTTCCTGAAGACCTTCCCCAAACCCTGGAGTTGTTTCTAGTGCCTGCTTCCTGGCGTCCTAAATAGCCTCTAATTTTCCTGAGGACCTTCCCCAAACCCTGGGGTTGTAAGCCCAACTTACCGGGGACTTACCCTGCGCGCACCCCTGTCTGTTGTAAGTTCTGAACTCTTTGGTGGGGGAGTCGGGTTCCCCGTACGGGCCACCACTTGTCGCGTCCGCCTCGACCAGCAAGGAAGACACAACCACCAGTTCTCCTTACAGCAGTTTATTCAGGCAGCTTCAAGCTTCATTTCCCCCGAGCCTCGGGTGGGGATTCCTTATAAGCGCACTCACTCCGCCCAATCACCCCACGCCACGCAACCCCTCCAGACGAGCATCAGAAACCAATGAGCGGCAGAGGTGGCAAACTCCTCCAAATATGGACCTGTTTGTCCCAAGCACTGAACTTCCGTCAGGCGCCATCTTTAGGGCTTGGCCAGGGGTACTCTCCCCATAGGCCTTGGCCATGCGGGCCGAGGGGCTCCCCACATGTGAAGTCATGGATATCCAGGCCATTTTGTGTCTGGGGGAGCACGTTGTGTAGTCCTACCCGTGCTTTGGCTCTTACATTCTTTCTGCCATCTCTTCCACAATAGACCATGAGCCTTGGAAGGTGTGATAGAGATATTGCAGTGCTGAACACTCCTGTCACTTCTTCCCAGCACCATGATGCCTTCTGAGTCATTGGAAGGTCACTGCCATCTGAAAAAAGAAGATTATCTACCATAAGTGAGAGTAGCATTAATATAAGGGCATGAACAGTAAGAGAAGTGCTTACTAGGCAGTTTGGTAAGCATAGTATATATATTTAGCCAGACAGCAGCAGATGTTATTCCCCTAAGGCTCATGGCTACCCCTGTTTTAAGTTTTCAGTATCAGGGATGTATTCCTTCCCATGGAGTGGGCCTCCAGTCCAATTAGAGGGCAGATGGTTTCCACCTTGACACATGTGCTGCTATTGTACCTGTTTGCTCATTTGTCCTGGCTGGCCAAATATAAGGCTTGCAGTGTCCACTGTTGAGTATCTTCACTGGTGATTTCTCTCTTTCCCTTTGGACAGCATGCAGAATGGCTTCTTCCAGCTTTGTCAGCTGGTCTACATGGAGGAGATTATCAGCTCAGTTCCAGCAGGATTTCTCAGTGGCCTTGCACCCAAATATGTGGAGTCTTCAGTTATAGGGTCTTACCATCTATTCCTGGTGGGAAACCAAGGGCCTTGGCAATGGCTAATAATGTTTTGAGGGCATCAGGGGCCTCCCTGTCCAACAACTCACTGGAAGGTATGCCATCCCTGGCACTGAAAATTTTCCAGCAACAGTCTATGGCTCCTGAGTGTTCCATTGTCCAAAAAAGTAGGATTCCATATGATTTATTTATATCCTCTTAGATTTTGTTATTTATTTATTTAATTATTTATTTATATTTTTTCTCAATTTTTGTTAACATTTTCCATGATTATGAAAAATATCCCATGATAATACCCTCCCTCCCCCACTTTCCCCTTTGAAATTTTATTCTCCATCATATCCCCTCCCCATCTCAATCAGTCTCTCTCTTATTTTTTTTTTTTTTCCTCTCTCTTATTTTGATGTCATGATCTTTTCCTCCTCTTATGATGGTCTTGTGTAGGTAGTGTCAGGCACTATGAGGTCATGGATATCCAGGCCATTTCATGTCTGGGGGAGCACATTTTAAGGAGTCCTACACTTCCTTTGGCTCTTACATTCTTTCTGCCACCTCTTCCGCATTAGACCCTGAGCCTTGGAAGGTGTGATCAAGATGTTACTCAGTACTCCAGTCACTTCTTTCCAGCACTATGCCCTCTAAGTGGTCCCAAGGTCTCTGACATCTGAAAAGAGAAGATTCTCTACCCAAAGTGAGAGTAGTGTTAATATTAGGGTATAAATATTACGAAAGTACTTACTGGGCAGTTTGATAAGCATAGTATATACATTTTTCCAGATATCAGCAGATGTTACACCCCGAGGGCTTATGACTACCCCTGTTTTAAGTTTTCAGTATCAGGGATGTATTCCCTCCCGTGGAGCGGGCCTCCAGTACAATTGGAGGGCAGTTGGTTTCCACCATGACAGATGTGCCACTATTGCACCCATTGGCTCATTTGACCTGGCTGGCCAAATATAAGGCTTGCAGTGTCCACTGTTTAGTATCTTTACTGGTGGTTTGTCTTTCTCCCATTGAACTACATGTAGAATGGCTTCTTCCAGCTTTCTGTCAGCTGGTTGATCTACATGGAGGAGGTTATCAGCTCAATTCCAGCAGGATTTCTCAGAGGCCTTGCAGCCCAAGTATGTGGAGTCTTCCGCAATAGGGTCTTGACATCTATTCCTGGTGGGAAACCAAGGGCCTCGGCAGTGGCCTATAATGTTTTGTGGGCATCAGGGATCTCCCTGGCCAACAACTCACTGGAGGTATCCCATCCCTGGCACTGAAAATTTTCTGACAACGATCTGTGGCTCCTGAGTGTTCCATTGTCTAAAACTGGAGGATTCCTTATGATTTATTCCTTTGCTTCTTGGTTACCTGAGTTGTTTCTTCAGAAAGCAGATGCCTTAGTCAACTCTTCAGGGGGCAGGGGACACCATTCAAGTGATCCAAGAGGGTCTTCAGAACTTGTCAGTTCCGACTTGCTCCATACATATGAATCATCCTCCCCTGGGTACAACTCAGGGTCCATATCAATCTCCAGATCAGAACCACGAGGCTCACATCCTGTCAGAGGTGGATCCTCAGAAGTGCTCATTGCACATGGAGTTCCTTTTAAAAAATCTGGATGCCAGGCCATCCTTCTTTGCCACCATCAATTTCATCTGGTATGTGCCACACGTTCCTGCACAGTCCTCCTTCCCCTTCATTCTCGAGGCCACAGGGGTGACCCACAATACTTCTCTGCCCCTATAGGAATGGGACTGGGGACTCCATCTCCATTCTGCTGGAGCACACCCTGCATGGAAGACTGAGTAGTTTTTCCAGTGACACAAGGGTTCATTTCTGCAAATGTTTTATTTTCCAGGCTGATGTCTGCTCAGAGACGGGAAGATGCTCTGTGGCTTGTGGCGAAGACCCGCGAACTCTGAGCCAGAAGCTGCTCTCTCTCTTCCCTTTATATCTCTTTTCTAGTTTACTGGCTTTTGCTACTGAGTTTTCTTCCTACTCACACAGAAGGTTTTCTGAGGTAGGGTCTTACTCTAGCTCAGGCTGACCTGGAAATCACTATGTAGTCTCAGGCTGGTCTCAAACTCTGGGCAATCCACCTACCTTTGCCTCCCGAGTGCTGGGATTAAAGACGTGCGCCACTATGCCTGGCTTAAAAATTATTTACTACAGAGAGGAAGAGGGGAAGAGGAATATAGAAAGAATGGGCACACCAGGGTCTCCAGCCATTTCAAATGAACTCCAGGTGCATGCTCCACCCTATGCATCTGGCTTATGTGGGTACAGGGCAATCAAACCTGGGTCTTTTTGCTTTACAGACAAGTGCCTTAACCACTAAGCTGACCCTCCAATCCAAAATTCATTTATTTTTGATATTTTATCTGGCTTTCTTAAAGTTTAAATAATTATTACTTTTTTGTTTTTGTTTTTGTGTTTTCATGGTAGGGTTTCACTGTGGCCCAGACTGACCTGGAATTCACTATGCAGTGTCAGGATGACCTCAAACTTACTGGGATCCTCCTACTTCTGCCTCCTAAGTGCTGGGATTAAAGGTGTGTGCCACCATGCCTGACTTAAATTTTAATTTTTATTAAGAAAATACTTTGTGGGCTGGAGAGATGGCTTAGCGGTTAAGCGCTTGCCTGTGAAGCCTAAGGACCCCGGTTTGAGGCTCGGTTCCCCAGGTCCCACGTTAGCCAGATGCACAAGGGGGCGCATGTGTCTGGAGTTCTTTGCAGAGGCTGGAAGCCCTGGCGTGCCCATTCTCTCTCTCTCCCTCTATCTGTCTTTCTCTCTGTGTCTGTCGCTCTCAAATAAATAAATAATTAATTAAAAAAATATTAAAAAAAAAAGAAAATACTTTGTATGGATACATCATGTGTTGGTACCATCTTTTCCCTCCTTCCTGCCCCCATTCTGTAGGGGGTCCTCCTCAGTGGGGTTGCTGGTATTTCCCATGGGGTTGTAGGTTATGCATTGTGGGAGCAGCAGTCAGTTACTATGGGAGGTAATGTCTCTGGGCATGGTGTCCCAACCTGTGGCTCATACAATCTTTCTGCCCTCTCTTCTACAAAGTTCCTTGACCCTTGGTGGGTGTTTTTTAAATCTACTTCAGTGATGAGCTCTTAGGAGCCTGTAGATCTCTGATTTGGTATGTGTTGAGTATCCTCAGCATCTACCTGCTTCACCCCTGTCAGACTCACCAGGATGGCAGCACTATTGTTCATCTCCCCAATTCCTCCGTGGTTTCACCTGGCTGAGATGCAACGGGTGGTTTCTCTCCTTGGGTCTCACTACCTTTCTTCATGTGCACCCTTGGAAGTTGGAGAGCCAAGGGGTAAAATTTATGTTTAAAATATTTGTGAACTTTGTTTATTCATTAATTTGAGAGCGGGCCCAGATAGAGAGAATGGGCACACCAGGGCCTCCAGCCACTGCACACGAACTCCAGACATATGTGCCACCTTGTGTATCTGGCTTATGTGGGTGCTGGGGAACTGAACCTAGGTCCTTTGACTTTTCAGGCAAGTGCCTTAACTGCTAAACCAAAATTCTTTTTTTTTTTTTTCACCCACTGCTGGGAATAGAACGTAGTATGTTGTGCCTATACTATGCAAGCATTCTACCACTGAACTGTGTCCCCAACCACGTATATGTCACTTACTTTTCATGTTTTAGTAGGTAGAAGAGTTGTTCTAATTTTGTTTATTTTTTGAGGTAGGGTTCACTCTACCCCAGGCTGACCTGGAATTCACTCTGTGTTTTCAGGCTGGCCTCAAACTCATGGTGATCCTTCTACCTCTGCTTTGTGAGTGCTGGAATTAAAGGCATGTGCTACCATACCTGGCTTGGATGTTATAATTTTGAAAACTTTATTTACTAAAGTTTAATAACTGTATCAGCCGCAAGACTGGTTACTTAATAGATTTAAGTATTTGGATACCTTTTAATTATTTGCACAGAGAGAGAGAGAGAGAGAGAGACAGACAGACAGACAGACAGAGACAGTGGGTGTGCCAGGGCGTTTTGCCGCTGCAAATGAACTCAAATACATGTGCCACATTGCATCTGCCTTTACATGTGTACTGGGGAATTGAACTCAGGCTTGTCAGGCTTGCAAGTAAGCACCTTTAACTGCTGAGCTGTTTCTCCTGCTTTTGGTTACCTTTTTGATTTATTTTTATTTTTATTTACTTGCAAGCAGAGAGAAAGAAGAGAGACAAATGGATAGAGAATGGGCACCTCAGGGCCTCTAGCCACTAAAACAAACTCCAGATGCATGTGCCCCTTGTGCATCTGTCTTACGTGGGTCCTGGGGAATCGAACCTGGGTCCTTTGGCGTCGCAGGCAAACGCCTTAACTGCTAAGCCATCTCTCCAGTCCTGATATTTTTTATTTATTTATTTGCAAGTGTGGGGGTGGAGAAAGAGAGAATGACAATATGAATATGGGCACACCAGGGGGATTCTGCCACTGTAAATGAACTCTAGGCACACATGCCACTTTGCTCATCTGGCTTTTTGTGGGTACTGGACAATCAAACACAGGCCCTCAAGCCTTTCAAGCTAACTCCTTAACTACTGAGACATCTTTCTAGCCCTTGATATCTTTCTAATTTGCCAGAATTTACCAGGTATCATGTTTTTTAAAGTAAGAATTTAGTATAATTTTAAACTTTAACAGCATTGTTCAATAGTTAGTGTTTGTTCTGATCTACATTTAGGAAACTTGGGTTGGAAGGGATGAATCAGATTTAATTCACTTTGAACTTTTTTTTTTTGAGGTAAGGTTTCACTCTAGCCCAGGTTGACCTGGAATTCACTATGTAGTCTCAGGATGGCCTTGGACTCATAGCAGTCCTCCTACCTCTGCCTCCTGAGTGCTAGGATTAAAGGTGTGTACTACCACCAACTGGCTGGAGTGATGGCTTAATGGTTAAGGCTCTACATTTGATTCCTTAGTACCCACATAAGCCAGATGCACAAGGTGGCATGTGTGTCTGTCTGGATTTCATTTGTAGTGGCTGGAGGCCCTGGCGTGCCCATTTTCTTTGTTTCTATCCTCTATCTCTCACTGCTTGCAAATAAGTAATATTTATTTATTTATTTGAGAGTGACAGACAGAGAGATAAAGAGGGATGGGAGAGGGAGAGAATGGGCAAGCCAGGGCCTCCAGCCACTGCAAATGAACTCCAGATGTGTGTGCCCCCTTGTGCATCTGGCTAACGTGGGCCCTGGGGAATCGAGCCTCGAACAGGGGTTCTTAGGCTTCACAGGCAAGCCCTTAACCACTAAGCCATCTCTCTAGCCCAAAAATGTTTTTAAAATTTTAAAATGATGCTCATGTTGTTTCTTGAATGGGAGGGAATTCACTGTTGTATCTTGAATAATGCTTCATATCAATCCATATAAGTCTATCTTTCTTTAAGAGCTTCAAGGTATTCATCTTACAGGTATATTGTAATTTATTTAGTCACTGCCATGATGATGGATATTTGTTTCTGGGCTGTATAAACACTGCTCCAGAACAGTCTGTGTTAATATATATATATTTTTAAATTTTTATTTATTTATTTATTTGAGAGTGACAGACACAGAGAGAAAGACAGATAGAGGGAGAGAGAGAATGGGCACGCCACGGCTTCCAGCCTCTGCAAACGAACTCCAGACGGGTGCGCCCCCTTGTGCATCTGGCTAACGTGGGACCTGGGGAAGCGAGCCTCGAACCGGGGTCCTTAGGCTTCACAGGCAAGCGCTTAACCGCTAAGCCATCTCTCCAGCCCTATGTTAATATTTTTGATCTCCAACTTTGGACATTTATGAAGTATATCTATAGATGTATTCTCAAATGAAATTGCCATGCTAAAAATATTTTCCAAATTACCTTCCTAAGAAGTTATGCCAAAAAACTCTTATTTGAACAGTACTGTCTTATTTGAGATCTCCAAACATTATATATTAGTAGTAAAACTAGAAGTTATATACTTTAAAATGTTTTGAAGGCATAGGCAATTATGAGGTAAATTCCTAAGTGCAGTTTGGGCATCTAGGGGTCCATATAATGGAGTGAGTGAAGTGTCATTAGTTCTGGAACTTGATTTTTTAAAATTTATTTTTATTAGATATGGACATACTTAGTATGAGAACAGCACATGCTAGTACCATCATTTCCCTCATCCTTACCACTTTTCCGAAGAGGCCATCCTTGTTGGGGATGCAGGTCCACCCCACGGGGATTGTGAGAGTCAGTGTCTCTCTCTGTGCATAATGTCCCAACAACCTTTCTGCCCCCTCTTCCACAAAATTCCCTGAGCCATGTTGGGTGCATTTTAAGTCTTCTTCAGTGATGGGCTTTTAGCATCCTTTGGTTCTCTGCTTTGGTAGGTATTGAGTGTCCTCAGTGTCTTATCTCCTTCACTCTGTGCTGATAATCAGGGTCACCGAGAAAGTAGCACTCTTGCTCATTTCCTCAATTCCTCTGTGGTTTCAGCTGGGGCCAGGGTAAAGTGTGCTGGATTGTTTTTCTTCTTTGGTACAGCTCCCATCTGAAAAAGAGAAGCAGAATTCCAGGCCGCTGTACCTTCCTGCACACTGTCCCACCAACTGGTGCAGGGAACCTGGATCCTGAAACTTGATTTAAAAAGGTTTTTTTTTTTTAATTTATTTGCAAGTAGAGAGAGAGGGAGAGAATGAATGAATGAATGAGAATGAGAATGGGCATGCCAGAGTCTAGTGCCACTGCAAACAAATTCCAGACACATGTGCTGCTTTGTGTATCTGGCTTTACGTGGGTCCTGAGAAATCAAATCCAGGCCTTCAGGCTTTGCAGGCACGTGCCATCTCCCTAGCCTGATTTTTTTTTTTTTTCTTTCTAGGAGATAGGGTTTTGTTCTATCCCAGGCTGACCTGGAACTCACTTTGTAGGTCCAGACTGACCTTGAACTCATGATGATCCTCCTGCTTCAGCATCCCTAGTCCTGGGACTAATGATATGTACTACCACTCTTGGCTTGTAACTTGATTTAATCGTCAAATGACTGACTTCTAAGATCCTAGGAAGCTAAAAATGTATGCTTCATGATTCTGTTTCAGTGCTCTTTTACTATGTTAAATTAATTCAGTGAGTATTTATTTAAGATCTAGGGTGTTCTGAGCATTGTGTTGAAAGTGTTAGAAGTAAAATGTTGGCATAGCACCTACCTGAAGAGCAAGTTACAGCTTATGGTTGGTTTAAGAATTGATTCAGGACTGGGAAGATGGCTTGGTAGATACGGTGCAAGTGTGCTTGTAAGCTCAGTGCAGTAGTAAGATGGGAAGCAGAGGTATAAGAAGCCCCCAGAAGCTCTTGGGCCAGCTAGCCTGGTGAATAGCAGTAAACACCAAGAAACCCTGCCTTAAGGTGAAAAGAAAGAACTGAGGTTGTCCTCTTTATCCTGACCTCCACACATGCATGCACGCTCACATGCACACCCATTTAAAAAAAAAAAAAAGACTGTCTGTAAGAGGGAACTTGAGCTTTTAGGAAAGACCATCGACTCATAAATGTCCATTACAGGGCTGGAGAGATGGCTTAGCGGTTAAGCACTTGCCTGTGAAGCTAAGGACCCCGGTTCGAGGCTCGGTTCCCCAGGTCCCACGTTAGCCAGATGCACAAGTGGGCGCACGCGTCTGGAGTTCGTTTGCAGTGGCTGGTAGCCCTGGCGCGCCCATTCTCTCTCTCTCTCTCTCCTCTCTCTCTCTCTGCCTCGTTCTCTGTCTGTTGCTCTCAAATAAATAAATAAAAATAAACCAAAAAAAAATTAAAAAAAAAATAAATAAATGTCCATTACAGAAAATTTTTCCAGGGTTCTTTTTTAAAAAACATATTTATTTGCAAGCAGAGAGATTGAAAAAAGAGTGGAAGATAGAATGGGCATGCCAGGGCCTCTAGCCATCCCATGCATTGGGCTTTATATGGGTACTGGGAAATTGAACTCAGGTTGTTAGGCTTTGCAGGCAAACATCTTATCTTCTGAGCCATCTCTCTAGCCTCCCTCCTTAATTTTTGAAGTTTAGTCTTTAAAGATGATGTTGGTGCTATCATATCTTTTTTAACTTTATTTATAATAGTACATAAAGAATGTTTTTCTTATATACTGTTCTCTGGAGTTCTTTGCATTAAAAAGAGGAATTTTGGCCTGGGGAGATGGCTTAGCGGTTAAAGTACTTGGCTGTAAAGCCAAATAACCCAGGTTCAATTCCCCAGGACCCATGTAAGCCAGATGTCCAGGAGGGAGGGGGAGTTGTGAACACATCTGGACTTTCAGTGGCTGGAGTCCCTGGCATGCCCTTTCTCTCTACCTATTTTTCTCTCTTAAATAAAAATAAACTATTATCTTTTTTTTTTTAAAAAAGAGAGGAAAGTGGAGGGAGGACATTACCATGGGATATTGTTTATAATCATGGAAGTTGTTAATAAAAAATAAAATAAAATAAAAAGGACTTTTAGTATCTGAGGGCAGGGATTTTAGTATCGTTGCCAAGGTCACTGTAGAGATCTTATAGTATAGGGATTTTTAGTAGAAGTTATAGAATCTTGATATTATTGCTCAGATATTTAGAAATATTTTGTATTTAAGCAATAAATAATTTATTTTGGATACTCCAAACAATGTCTTTGCATTGAATTTATATAATTTACTGAAACTCACAGATAAATATACACAAAACTCTTGAAATCTTTGGAACATTCTAAGTATATATAAAATATGAAAACATTAAGGTCAATGACAGCTAAAGAAATTATTTTGTATTTAAATATTTTTATTTATTTATTTGCAAGGAGAAAGAGAATGCACACCTTTGGCCACTGCAGATGAACTCCAGATTTATGTGTCACTTTGTGCATCTGGCTCTATGTAGGTAATGGAGTATTGAACCTGGGGAACTGGCAGGCTTTGCAGGCAAGCACTTTTAACTGTTGAACCATCTCTTTAGCCCTTATTTTGTTTTGTATTTAAAGAAAGCATTTTTATTTACTTAGAAAAGAAGAGAGAAAGAGAGTATGAGTACTCCTAAGGGCCTCTTGCTGCTGCAAGCGAACTCTAGACACGTGCCATTTGGTGCATCTGACTTTATGTGGGCACTGGGGAATCAAACTCAGGCTTTCAGGCTTTATAAGCAAGCGCCTTTAATGGCTAAGCCATTTCCCCAGCCCTGTTTTGTATATTACATAGTATAAGCACTTTATAACTGTCATAATTTTGATCACCACCATTTATTAAAAGCTCACTGTGGGGCTGGAGAGATGGCTTAATAATTAAGGCAATTTGGCAAAGCCAAAGGACCCAGGTTCAGTTTCCCAGTATCCATGTAAAGCCAAATGCACAAAGTAGTACAAGTGTCTGGAGTTCATTTGCAATGGCTGGAGGCCCTGGTGGGCCCATTCTTTCTCTTATCTGCCTCCCTCCCTCCCCTTTCTTCTCCCCCTTTCTTCCCCCCCTCAAATAAATGAATGAACAAATGATTTTGTTGTTTTTTGAGATAGGGTCTCACTCTAGCACAGGCTGACCTGGACTTCACTATGTAGTCTCAGGGCAGCCTCAGATTCAGGGCATTCCTCCTACCTCTGCCTCCCAAGTGCTGGGATTAAAGGTGTGTACCACCACACCTGGCTAATAAATGATTTTTTTTAAAAAAGCACACTATGTTTAGGACTGTTGGCTCATTTGTTCTGGCTCTCCAAATATAAGGTTTGCAGTGTCCACTGTTTAGTATCTGCACTGGTGTTTTCTCTCTTTCCCATTGAACTGTATGCAGAATGGCTTCTTCCAGCTTTCTGTCGCTGGTCTAAATGGAGATTATCAGCTCAGTTCCAGCAGGATTTCTCAGTGGCATTGTAGCCCAAGTATGTGGAGTCTTCAGCAATAGGGTCTTACCATCTATTCCTGGTTGGAAACCAAGGGCCTCGGCAATGGCCTATAATGTATTGGGGGCATCAGGGACCTCCCTGGCCAACAACTCACTGGAAGGTATGCCATCCCTGGCACTGAAAATTTTCTAGCAACAGTTTATGGCTCCTGAGTGTTCCATTGTCCAAAAGTGGAGGATTCCATATGATCTTTTATATCCTCTTAGATTTTGATTAGCCCTCCCTCCACCTTTCCTTTACTCAATCTCTTCCCTGACCTCACTTTGGGCCTTTTCATCCCCGTTAATCTATTCTTCTACTTACATATATACAATTCTATCCTGTTAAGTCCTCCCTCCCTTCTTTTCTCTTCCCTTTATATCTCTTTTCTAGCTTACTGGCTCAGTGGGTAAAATTCTTGCTGTACAAGTATGAGGACCTGAATTTGGATTTTTAGCACCCATGTAAAATGCTAGGTCATCCAAGCACTTGGGGAGTTGTAGCCAGAAGTATCTCAGAAGAGGCTGGCTGGCTAGCTTACCTAGCTGTTTCGTGAGCTCTGGCCTCACTTAGACCCTGTCTTGCAATAAGGTCGAAAGTGATTGAGGAAGATACTTGCCTTAACCACTGAGGCATCTCTCCAGCCCCTAAAAAATTTAAATTACTTCATTTCATCTTAAACTTAGGAAGTATGTAATTGTCAATACAAAACACAGCTTTCACCTCAAAGGGAATAAGAATTTATTTTCTGCTTTTTTTGTGGTAAAGTCTTGCTGTAGCTCAGGCTGACCTGGAACTCACTATATAGTCTCAGTCTGGCCTTGAGCTCACAACAATCCTACTACATCTGTCTCCCAAGTTCTGGGATTAAAGGAGTGAGCCACCATGCCTGGCAGAGTTTATTCTTAAGCCAAATGAGTGACATGGCCCTGGGAACATGGACTCATGTTGCCCCAAGTGTTAACAATTGCAAAAATAAATAAACTAAACATAAAAAAAATACCCATCAAAGTACAAGTGGTTGTTTCTTCAGTGCTGTAGCCAATGATAAATAACCTCCTACCCATGCTTATGTAAGCAACCCTAACTAAACTTAGTCTCTCTCTTCCTCTTTCTACACCCACCAACCCCCACCACCAAATGTTCCAATGTGGAAATGGTTTCATGAAATTTTTTGGTTATTGAACAAAAGAAATCATAAATTCAGGCACTTTTTTTCAAATATATAGATGGGAACACCAGATAACAGGAGTTATAGCAAAATGGGGACATTAGTGATATAAGTTTCAGAAACTATATTCTTCTTGGTTTTTGGGTTGGTGGAAGCAAGTGTTCTATTAGAGTAATACAATGAGAAAGGTTTTACTTGACAGTTACAGCAATGTTAGATGAGAAATGAGTGGCTATTAAGCAGACTAAATTTAGATCAAAATGATTTGGAACTGGATTTGCAACATTTCAATGAAATTTTAATAATAATGATGTATTAATCATTCAACCTTATAGAATCTAGTGTGACTTTGCTTTTTGCTTATTTGTTTTTGAGGTAGGGTCTCGCTGTAGCCCAGGCTGACCAGGAATTCACTGTGTAGTCTCAGGCTGGCCTCGAACTCATGGTGATCCTCCTACTTCTCCTTCCTGAGTGCTGGGATTAAAGGTGTGTGCCACCACACCCAGCAAAAAAGTGATTTTTAGGGGCTGGAGAGATGCCTCAGTGGTTAAGGCAGTTGCCTGCAAAGCCTAATAACCTGGGGTTCAATTCCACAGATTTCATGTAAAGCTAGATGCCCAAAGTGGCAAGTGTATCTAGAGTTCGTTTACAGTGGCTAGAGGCCCTGGTATGCCCATTCTCTCTCTCTTTGTTTGTAAACAAATAAATAAAACATTTAAAAAACTTTTTATTGACAACCTTTATACATATAGACAATATATTATGATCACTATCCCCTCCCACCACTCTCTTTTTTTAATATTTTTTTAAAATTTATTTTTCTTTATTAGAGACACAGAGACGGAGGGAGACAGAGAGCAAATGAGAAATTGGTGCACCAGGGCCTCTAGCCACTGCAAATGAACTCCAGATGCATGTGCCACCATGTGTATCTGGCTTGCATAGGACCTGGAGAATTGAACCTGGGTCCTGAGGCTTCGCAGGCAAGCGCCTTAACCGCTAAGCCATCTCTCCAGCCCACCACTCTCTTTTTTTTTTTTTTAATTTTTTTTGTTCATTTTTTATTTATTTATTTGAGAGCGACAGACATAGAAAGACAGATAGAGGGAGAGGGAGAGAATGGGTGCGCCAGGGCTTCCAGCCACTGCAAACGAACTCCAGACGCGTGCGCCCCCTTGTGCATCTGGCTAACGTGGGACCTGGGGAACCGAGCCTTGAACCAGGGTCCTTAGGCTTGCTTCACAGGCAAGCACTTAACCGCTAAGCCATCTCTCCAGCCCCACTCTCTTTTTTAATGTGACTTTTTTTTCTGGGAACTTCAGTTGACATTCAATACTCATTTTATAGATGAAGAAAGTGAAGCATGCAGAGGTGAAAACATGTGCCTAAGTTACATAGTAGGTGAGCTGGGATCAAAACTCAGAGCCTAAATTCTAGATATGAATCTTACACATTTATTAATGGTAGCACTGAGAGGGTAGTGGGATTTTGACAAAGACCCAAGCCAAATTCTTTTCTGAAGTAGTACTATCAGGCAGATTTTGGAAATAGAAACAGACTAGGGTGTATTAAAGTGCACTTGAATTTGTTAAATTGCAGATGGTTGGCTTATCTTTTGTTGCCTCACCCTGTGTTGTTTTCAGAACCACACCCAAGTCTATTTGAATGTTTGGGGGTTGAGGTAAAGTAAGAAATCTCATGAAATAGTAGTGTTGTTTATGTTGATTCAGATAGGATGCAGTAATTTACTTAAAATATAAAAGATGAAATAGCATGTAAGTTTGAGTCCAGCCTGAGTTAATTCCATGTCAACCTAGGCTAGAGCCCAGAGATCCTACCTCGAAAAAAAAAAAAGTTTAATTTGGCACACAGTTCTGGGTCATTACTCAGGGAATTATATCTAGTAATAACCTTTTAAAAAAATAGTTTAAAATATTTATTTATTTATTTGAGGGAGAGAGAATAGGTGTGCCAGGGCCTCCAGCCATCGCAAACAAATTCCAGATGCATGCACTCCCTTGAGCATCTGGCTTACGTTGGTCCTGGGGAATTGAACCTGGGTCCTTTGGTTTTGCAGGCAAGTGCCTTAATTGCTAAGCCCTAGTGCTAACCTTTTTGCCAGCAGGGTCCTAAGGTAGGACAAGTTATTACATGGCCATGTTGAAAGGGGCTCTCTTCTGGAAGTGTGTCCTGAGAGCAGATGGTGACTACATTGGGTTTCTCAGCAGGAAGCCAGATGCCCTTCCAGAGTAGTAAAGGATTCCCTAGGGATTGTGCTATAGAACAGGTTCACATTCAGGAGGGTCGAGCCTGGGCCTGAGACTATATTTCTGACATTTGCTTGGGAATGCTGGTGCTGCTGAAGGAGTGAAGGATGATCGATCAGTTCTGGTTCAAGGTCAAGCTCAAGGAATCACATCTGCCTTCCTGTTGTCATTGTCCCAAGGCAGAGCTGCATATCACTTGAGAAAAGAGAAGTGTTTGTGGTGTGTCTTAATTTTTACTTTTTATAACTAACAAATTCCATGATTGTAAACAATATTTATTAGAGACACAGAGAGGGAGGGAGTAATGATGTAAACATGGTACTTCCCTCCCTCCCCCCACTTTCCCCTTTGAAACTCCACTCTCCATCATATCCCCCCCCCCTCAATCAGTCTGTCTTTTATTTTATTTTATTTTTTGTCTTTTTTATTGAGGCAGGGTCTTGCTATAGCTCAGGCTGACCTGGAATTCACTATGTAGTCTCAGGGTGGCCTCGAACTCACGGCGATCCTTCTACCTCTGCCTCCCAAGTGCTGGAATTAAAGGTGTGCGCCACCATGCCCAGCTGTCTTTTATTTTAATGTTATCTCTTTTCCTCCTATTATGATGGTCTTGTGTAGGTAGTATTAGGCCCTGTGAGGTCATGGATATCCAGGCCACTGTGTCTGGAGGAGCATGTTGTAAGGAGTCCTACTCTTCCTTTGGCTCTTATATTTATTTTATATTTTTAATAATTTTTAGAAATTTACTTGCAAGCAAAGAGAGAGAATTGACACACCAGAGCTTCCAGCTGCTATGAAACAAACTCCAGATGTGTGTACCACTCTGTGCTTCTGTCTTTATGTGGGTACTGGGCAATTGAGCCCAGGTTGTTAGGCTTGGCAGGTAAACGCCTCAACTTCTGAGCCATCTCTCCAGCCCCTTTTTTAATTTTTTTGAGACAGGATCTCACTTTATAGCCCAGATTGGCCTGGAAATTGTGGTGATCCTCTTGCTTCAGCCACTTGAGTGCTGGATTATAGGTATGAGCCACCATGCCCAGCTACACTTAATATTTCTAATAGCCCCAACAGGCTTGAAACATATGACTGAGTTTGTTACAGATGAGGAAACCAAGCACAATAAATAATAAGCTCTTTCAAGGTCTGACTGTTGTAGATTATGAAGCAGCAGTGTGGCTGTGCTAGTACAAGGTCAAAATGCGTGTCAGGGAACCCAGAAGAAGAGAGAAGAAACACATCTCCACATCTGGGGAGAAGGGCTTATTGGCATTGCTATAACTAGTATACACGTTCATCAAAGTAAATTCTAGATGCGTCAAAGAGAAATGTTTCATATAGAGATACTGGAGAAAAAGCAAATAAAATGTTACCAGAAATAATGCCTTATAACTTTGATGGAGCACTTTATTAGGTGTGTACCTGTGAAGGCGTGATTACTTCCTTTTTTGTTTTGTTTTATTTTGTTTATTTGTTTATTTATTTATTTATTTATTTGCTTTTCAAGGTAGGGTCTCACTCTGGCTCAGGCTGACCTGGAATTCACTATGTAGTCTCAGGGTGGCCTTGAACTTTCAGTGATCCTCCTACCTCTGCCTCCTGAGTGCTGGGATTAAAGGCGTGCGCCAGGCGTGCGCCACCACGCCCGGCATTGTTTATTTTTTTTATTGACAACTTCCATAATTGTAAACAATATCCCATGGTAATTCCCTCCCTACCCCCACTTTCCTCTTTGAAACTCCACTCTCCATCATATCCCCTTCCCCCTCTTAATCAGTCTCTCTTTTTATCTTGATGTCATGGTACTGTCAGGCACTGTGAAGTCATGGATATCCAGGCCATTTTGTGTTTGGGGGAGCACGCTGCTGTAAGGAGTCCTACCCTTCCTTTGGCTCTTACATTCTTTCTGCCACCTCTTCTGCAATTGACCCTGAGCCATGGAAGATGTGATTGAGATATTTCAGTGCTGAACACTCCTCTACAGCCCATAACCTTCTTTTTTGTTAATTGAAGAAGATATTTTAGGGAATTGGAGAGATGGTTCAGTGATTAAAGTTGTTTGCAAAGTCTGACTGTCTGGGTTTGATTTCTTGGTACCTTCATACACATGCACAAAGTGGCACATGTGTCTGGAGTTCATTTGCAGTGGCAAGAGGCCCTGGGACCCCATACTCACTCTCCCCACTTAAATAAATAAATAAATATTTAAAAATATAGATATATTGGTACTGGAGAGATGGCTTAGTGGTTAAGGTGCTTGCCTGTGAAGCCTAAGGACCCAGGTTAAATTCCCCAGTACTCACATAAATTAGCTGCGCAAGGTGATACATGCTTCTGAAGTTCATTTGCAGTGGCTGGAGGCCCTAGCATACATATTCTCTCTATATTCCTCTTTCTCTTCCACTTAATTAATTAATCCCAGCACTAGGGAGGGAGAGGTAGGAGGATTGCCATGAGTTCGAGGCCACCCTGAAATTCCATAGTGAATTCAAGGTTAGCCTGGGCTAGAGTGAGACCCTACCTCAACCCCCCCAAAAAAAAATTAAAAATAGGTATCTTAGTACAGACTTTAAGCAAGAAGGATAGGAGAAAGAGGTGCTTAGACATACCCCAGAGCCACACTTTCAGAGATGTTTATTTGCTCTGTTAATTATTTGAGAGTGTTTTGCATGTTTATTAGCTTGTTAAACTATGCTATGGTTAAAGGTGCTTGCTTGCAAAGCCTGTTGGCCTGTTATTCCCCAGCACCTATGTAAAGCCAGATACACAAAATGGTGCATGCATTTGAAGTTCATCTATAGTGGCAAGAGGACTTGGTGTGCACAAACTCTCTTATTTAAGTAAATAAAAACATTTTTTAAAACTGTGCTATGGTTTTCAGAAGTATTCTGACTATATGGAACTCACTTTGAAGTGTTTGAGGATTTCAGTAGAATTGCCTCCCCAAAGTTAATGGAAAGCTTCTTCTCAAGACTGTGATGGAGCATTTGACTGATTTAGGTAAATAAAATAATTCTAGGGGCTGGAGGGATGGCTTAGCAGTTAAGATGCTTACCTGTAAAGCCAAAGGACCCAGGTTCAGTTCCCCAGGACCCACGTAAGCCAGATGCACAAGGTGGCTCATGCATCTGGAGTTCATTTGCTGTGGCTGGAGGCTCTCTCTCTCTCTCTCTCTCTCTCTCTCTCTCTCTCTCTCTCTGCCTCTTTGTCTCTCTCAAATAAAGATATAATAATTTAAAATAATTCTAGGAAATTTTAATGAAAGGTTAATTAATTTTTATTTTTTGCTTTTTGTGTTTGTTTCTGTATAATGTAGCATATGCATATTTATGTGTGTCCTTAGCATCCCTATCCAGTAACCTCAGGGACTTCTGGATTCCTCTCTGAGACTCTAGAGCAAACCTGATTGATGGGTCAAGAGGGGGAGGGAATTTAAGACACTCCTTGTCATGGTCATGCTGGTCAGCAAGCAGAATTTTATTGCTAACACCATATTGAGAATATTCTATTTAGTCTTCAAGTCTGTGTGTGTGTATAGAGTATGTGTGGTGTATGATGTGGTGCATGCATGTATGTGCATGTGGAAGTCAGAGAACTTTGTGTGTTCTTCTCTGTAACTCATTTGTATATTTGCTTGAGATAGTGTCTCTCACTCAACCTGGAGCTGTTGGTTTTAGCCAGTGAGACCCAGTAATTCTTCAGTTTCTCCCCTGGGTACAGGGGTTACAGACATGCATGGTTATATCCCACTTTAAAAAAAAAAGTATTTTTATTTATTTACTTGAGAGAGAGGGAAAGAGACACACGAGACACACACACACACACACACACACACACAGAGAGAGAGAGAGAGAGAGAGAGAGAGAGAGAGAGAGAGAGAGGGGGAGGGAGGGAGAGAATGGGCATGCCACAGCCTTCAGCCACTGCAAACGAATTCCAGATGCATGTGTCACCTTGTGCATCTGGCATACGTGGGTCCTGGGGAATGGAACCAAGGTCCTTTGGCTTTGCAGGCAAGTACCTTAACCACTAAGCCATCTCTCTAGCCCCCTCCTTTAAAAAAAAAAAAGAGAGGGGGGGGGAGAGAATCAGCATGCCAGGGCCTCTAGCCACAATAGTCAAACTTCAGATGTGTGTGCTACCTTGTGTGCATGTGTGATCTTGTACACTTGCATCACCTTGTGTGTCTGGCTTTTGTGGGACCTGGAGAGTCAAACGTGAGTCCTTAGGCTTTGCACTCAAGAATCTTAAACTGCTAAGCCATCTTTCCAGTTAATTTTTAAAATTATTTTATTATTTATTTGAAAGAGAAAGAGGCAGAGAGAGAATGAAAGAGAGAATTGGCATGCCAGGGCCTCCACTTACTGCAAACAAACTCCAGATGCATGTCCCACCTTGTGTATCTGGCTTATGTGACTCCTGGGGATTCAAACCTGGGTCCTTTGGCTTTGCAGGCAAGTGCCTTAATTGCTGAGCCACCTCTCTAGACCATGCCCCAATTTTTTTCTTTTTTTTTTTTTTTTGTTTGTTTTTTGTTTTTCAATGTATGGTCTCACTCTAGTCCAGGCTGACCTGAAATTCACTATGTAGTCTCAGGCTGACTTTGAACTCAAGGTCTCAAGGTAATCCTCCTACCTCTGCCTCCCGAGTGCTGGGATTAAAGGCCTGTTCCACCACACCCAGCCATGCCCCACTTTTTAACCTAAGTTCTGAGGAATCCAACTCTAGAGATCTCAGGCCCATAATCACACTTAACCACTGAGCCATCTCCCTCTCCAGCCCTTTTTCTTGAGGCAAGTTCTCACACTGTAGCCCAAGTTTGTCTCAAATTTACAGTGATTCTCTTATTTATTTATTTGAGAGCGACAGACAGAGAAAGAGGCAGATAGAGAATGGGCACGCCAGGGCCTGTAGCCATTGCAAAGGAACTTCAGACGCGTATGCCCCTTGTGCATCTGGCTAACGTGGGTCCTGGGGAATCGAGCCTCGAACCAGGGTCCTTAGGTCTGACAGGCAAGTGCTTAACTGCTAAGCCATCTCTCCAGCCCTACAGTGATTCTGTTACTTCAGCCTTCCCAGTGGCAAGATTATAGGTGTGGGCCACTGCACCTGACCCTCAACATAGTCTTATAGTAGCTATTTTTGTCATTCCCTACCTGTAGAAAAGCTGAGGTACAAATAGTGACCTTGCCCCAAGAGATGTTCCTCATAGGGCTCAGAGTTTTGTTTCATTTTATTTTTCTGGTGCTAAGGACTAAACCCAGGGCCTTGCATTTGCCAGGGAAGCACTTTTCCACTGAGCTAAATCCCTAACCCCTGGGCTGAGGATTTTGTCTGTGTGTGTGTTTTTAATTAATTAATTTATTTGTGAGAGAGAGAGAGAGAAAGAGGCAGAGAGAAAGAGAGAATGGGTACACCAGGGGCCTTCAGCCACTGTAAATGAACTCTAGACGCATGCACCCCCTTGTGAACCTGAATTATGTGGGTCCTGTGAATTGAACCCGGGTCCTTAGTCTTCGTAGGCAAACGCCTTAACCGCTAAGCCATTTCCCCAACTTGTGTGCGCGCGCGTGCATGTGTGAATGTGTGTGTGTGTGTGTGTGTGTGTGTGTGTGTTTTGAGACAAGGTATGTAACCCAGGCTTGCCTGGAATTTCCTATGTAGTCCAGGCTGGCCTTGAACTTGAATTCATCTTGAGTCAGCTTCCTGAGTGCTGGTATTATAGGTGTGTCCAAACCTGAATGAAGTTTGAATTTAGGTTAATTCCAGAGTTTTCCATCCTATTTATACCTCATGTATTTGAGCAGTTGTAAGACCTGATAGTTGCATACTTGAACATTATTGGCTGTTTATGGGACACTGACATGTCAGACTGCAACCAGAGAATAAGATTGTTGGAATCATCTTGCAGAAGCCTAGCAGATAGTGTGCTCTTATTTCAGCCAACAGATGACAGAGCTTACAGAGAGAGCGTTGCTTAGCAGATGTCAGTCCTTATAACTGTTGCTTATCTGCCTTGTCTATGGCTGCAGTAAAACTTTGCAAATGCTATTTTAACAAATTATTGGCTGTGCCTTACATAAATACTTAATGTATTTATATACTTCATTTTTTTTTGTGGTGGGTCTCACTGTGTAGTCCAGTTGGCCTTTATTTAACTCAGTGTGTTGTCCAAGCTGGTATTGAACTCTTGGAATCTTCTGCCTTAGCCTCCTGTGTACTGACGTTATAGGTGAGTTACCACACCTGCTTAAGATTTTTTTTTTTTTTTTTTTTGAGGTAGGGTCTCACTCTAGCACAGGCTGACTTGGAATTCACAATGTAGTCTTAGGCTGGCCTTGAACTCAGTGATCTACCCTCCTCTGCCTCTTGGTTGCTGGGATTAAAGGGGTACATCACCATGCCTGACAAGATCATTTTTATGATGAACTGTTTGCCTTATTTTATTGTTATCAAGCTACTCTCCTGAGCTATGTCCTCAGCCCTCTGTTTTTCTTCAGAGGAAGTTTTCTTAGGCTACTGCTATTAGTCTCTCTTAATATGCTTACTTAAGATTGCAGTGTTCCACTCCCTTTTCAAATCTATTTAGACTTCATTATACTGATAAGCTGATTAGTCCCTGATTCCTCACTTTGTTGGGTCTTTCTGCCTCCTTTGTGGGCTCATTGTGGTACCCTACACACTTAGTTGTGATACCTGTGAAGTCCAAAGACCTCCTTATTATCTTATCTCTAGGTGCTATAAATCTAGTCAACTAGAGAGGACAAAGCTGCTGTTGTTTTCATATCAGCTTTGGGGATTTGACGTAGTTTTGTAGAAACATAAAACTCAGTTAACATAGAGAAACAAAGCCAGTTTCATACAGATTGTCCACTTGTAGTCTGTAATTCCTTTGTAGGTGGCAAAGTGAAATTTGGAGCTTGTTTCATTTGTGGCTGTATCTGTCCTCTCTGTCTGAGTTGTGATTGAATGAAGCAAAGCAGTGACTTTTCTTACACTCAGAAACCTCTGAAATCCAAACTGAGAATTAGGTTAGCATTGTTTGTCCAAAATGCTAGACCTGGAAGTGAATTTGTCCTTTAATTATGTACTTATTAAGGGCTTGTTATTTGATTAGCCCTGTGCATACAGCACCTCTGGATCTCAATGCACAACATGCAGGAAGCTTGGTTGGTAGTTGCTTACTGCTTCTACAACCTCTGATCCCAAGCATTGTCGCATGAATTCTTTTCTGGGGAGAAGCTGAAGAGAGCTTGCTCTATCAGGCAGGACGCCTACCACAAGGCCAGTTCTGCTACCAGTGTTGAAACAGTGGAGCTTTTCTCAGTGTTGGTTGTGTTTAGCTTAAGGGTTAGAGTGTGTGGCACTCAATGGTCACTAGAACTTCTCAAGCTCTTCTTATCATATAACTGGTAAATAATTATCTAGTAGCCAGGTGTGGTGGCACATGCCTTTAATCCCAGCACTTGGGAGGCAGAGGTAGGAGGATCAATGTGAGTTTGAGGCCAGCTTGAGACTACATAGTGAATTCCAGGTCAGTTTGGGCTAGAGTGAGACCCTTCCTGAAAAAAAAAAAAAAAAACAGCAGCAGCAACAAAAGAATTGGCTAGTATAGACACACAGAAGAAGGATAAGAAAGGTTGACTATAAGAAAATACAGCAAGCCGGGCGTGTTGGTGCACACCTTTAATCCCAGCACTTGGGAGGCAGAGGTAGGAGGATCAATGTGAGTTCGAGGCCACCCTGAGACTCCATAGTGAATTCCAGGTCAGCCTGGGCTAGAGTGAGACCCTACCTCAAAAAAAAGAAAAAGAGGGAGGGAGAATTGGTGAGCCAGGGTGTCCAGCCGCTGCAGTTGAACTCTAGATGTGTGTACCCCTTGTGTGCATGTGCCACCTTGTACACTTGTGTCCCTGTGCATCTAGCTTACATGGGACCTGGAGAGTCAAATGTGAGTCCTTAGGCTTCGCAGGCAAGTGCCTTAACTGCTAAACCATCTCTCTAGCCCCATTTTAATTTTTTAAAAAATATTTATTGGGCTGGAGAGATGGCTTAGTGGTTAAGGTGTTTGCCTGAAAAGCCAAAGGATCCCAGTTTGACTCTCCAGGACCCACGTAAGCCAGATGCACAAGGGGGCACATGCATCTGGAGTTCATTTGCAGTGGCTAGAGGCCCTGGAGTGCCCATTCTCTCCCTCTCAAATAAATAAAAGATTTTTTTTTTTTTTTTTTTTTGGTTTTGTGAGGTAGGGTCTCACTCTGGTCCAGGCTGTGACCTGGAATTAACTCTGTAGTCTCAGGGTGGCCTTGAACTCACGGCAATCCTCCTACCTCTGCCTCCCACCTCCCAAGTGCTGGGATTAAAGGCGTGCGCCACCATGCCCAGCCTATAAAAGATACTTTTAAAACTATGTATTTATTTGAAAGCAGAGAACAGAGGATAAAATGAGAATGTGGACATGCCAGGGCTCCACCCACTGCAAATGATCTCCAGATGCATGTGCCACTTCTGGCATGGTGTTGCAGTCAGGTTCACATTGCTGGCAGAAACCACCTGGCCAAGAGCAGCTTTTGGGAACAAGAGCTTATTTTGGCTTACAGACTTGAGAGGATCCTCCATGATGGCAGAGAAAACGATGGCATGAGCAGAGGGTGGACATCACCCGCTGGTTAACATAAGGAGGACAATAGCAACAGGAGAGTGTGCCGAACACTGGGAAGGGGAAACTGGCTATAAAACCTGTAAGCCCACCCCCAACAATACTCTGCCTCCAGGAGGTGTTAATTCCCAAATCTCCATCAACTGGGAATTTAGCATTCAGAACACCGAAGTTTATGGGGACACCTGAATCAAACCACCACACATGGGTACTGGGGAATCAAACCCTGGTTGTGTTAGGCTTTGCAGGCAGGTGACTTGACCACTGAACCATCTTTCCAGCTTGGGTATAAACATTTTAAAAAGTGCTTACAGGTCAGTTTGGTGGGCATATTAATGCATTCAGCAAGACAACAGCAGGTGTTACTTCCCTAGGCTCATGAACTTCTCTGCCATAGACTTTTAATTAGGTTTTCAGTACTAGGAATGTATTCCCTCCTTTGGAATGCATCTCTCATCCATTTTGAGAGTGATTGGTTTGCCCCATAACAGACATGCCACTATTGCACCAGTTGGCACATTTGGTTTGGATGGTCAGTCTTAGGACCTGTAAGGTCCACTGCTGTTTGATGCCAAAGGGCTACATGCAGGATAGCTTTTTGCAGCTTCCTGACAGCAACAGGGAGGTTTCCAGCTTAGCCCCAGCTTAGCACTTGATTTCTCAGTGACCTGCAGCCCAAACATGTGGAGTCTTCAGCAATATTTTCTTAATTTCTTTCTTTAAAAATACATACATACATACATACATACATACAGACAGACATATATATATAGATATTGTTTTCTTGGTTTTTCGAAGTAAGGTCTCACTGTAGCCCAGGCTGACCTGGAATTCACTATAGTCTTAGGGTGGCCTTGAACTCATGGCAATCCTCCTACCTCTGCCTCTCAAGTTCTAGGATTAAAGGTGTGTGCCACCACACCCAGCTGTTTGAAAATATTTTTATTTATTTATTTGCAAGCAGAGAGGGGGATGGAGAGAGAATATGAGAGAATGGGTGCTTAGCCACTGCAAACGAACTCCAGATGCATGTACCACTTTGGGCATCTGGCTTTACGTGGGTAGTGTGGAATTGAACACAAGGTCATTAGACTTTGCAGGCAAGCGCCTTAAGCACTAAGCAATCTGTCCAGCCTCTTTCCCTCATTTCTTTATGCAAATACAAGTAAATATGAATTTTTACTCTCCGCCCCAACCAAGTGAATCATGTATATACCATTCTGTATATCTTGCTTTTTTTTTTTTTTTTTTAGGCACTTGTCTGTAAAGCTTAACAACTCAGGTTCGGTTCCTCAGTACCCATGTAAAGCCAGATGCCCAAAGTGGTACATGCTTCTAGAGTTCAGAGTTCGTTTACAGTGGCTGGAGGCCCTGGAGGTGTATCCATATTCTCATTTTCATTGTCTTTCTCTTTTTGCAGACAAACAAGCAAGTGTATTTATTTGAGAGAAAGAAAAGGATAGAGAGTATATGCACACCAGGGCTTCTTGCTGCTACAAATGAACCTCCAGATGCATGTACCACTTTGGGCATCTGGCTTTATCACGTGTATTGGAGAATAAACCTGTGCTGTCAGGCTTTGCGAGTACTTTTAACTGCTGAGCCAGCTCTCCTTTCCCCATCTTGCTTTTTTTTTTTTTTTTTTTTTTTGAGGTAGGGTCTTGCTCTAGCCCCCCAGGCTGACATGGAATTCACTATGTAGTCTCAGGGTGGCCTCAAACTCACAGCAATCCTCCTACCTCTGCCTCCCAAGTGCTGGGATTAAAGACGTGTGCCACCACACCTGGCCCATGCTGCCTTTTTTTTTTTTTTTTTGCATCTAATAGTATATCCTTATTTGCATGTTCATAATTCCTTGAAAGCCTAAAGACTTTTAAACCTCTCATAGCCAACTTCATTGCTTTTTAAAGAACATACATCTGACAGTCTTTTAAAAGATCTACTGGGTTTGGAGTTCGATTGCAGTGGCTGAGGCCAGGCAGATTCTGTCTCTCATAAAGAGAGAGAGAGAGAGAGAGAGAGAGAGAGAGTGTGTGTGTGTGTGTGTGTGTGTGTGTGTGTATTAATTTATTTATTTACTTACTGGGCTGGAGAGATGGCTTAGAGGTTAAGGTGCCTACCCCTGAAGCCCAAGCAAGGACCTAGGTTTGATTCCCCAGGACCCACGTACACCAAGTCCAGATGCTCGTGCCACTTTGTGCTTGTGGCTTTATTTGGGTACTGCGGAATTGAACCCAGTTCCCTAGGCTTTGCAAGTAAGCACCTTAGCCACTGAGCCGTCTTTCTAGTCCCTAATTCTTGCTTCTCTACTTCTTATTCAGCCTTAAGTGAGTAACTGGAATCTTGGCAGTAATATACCATAGAATTGGTTGATTCAGTAGTCTCTTCTTTCTTCTGGTCAGATTTGCTAAGGGTTTATCAAATCTTGTTTATCCTTTTAAAGAACCAACTCTTTGTTTCATTGATTCTTTGGATTTTGTTTGTTTGTTTGTTGCTATTTCATTAATTTCTGCTCTAATCTTTATTATTGCTTCCCGTCTACTGATTTTCAGTTTGCTTTGTTCTTCTTTTTCCAAGGCTTTAAGGTAAAGCATTAAATTGTTTACTTGAGACCTTTCTCATTTCTTAATATAGGCACTTAAAGCTATAAATTTCCCTCTTAGGACTGCCTTCATTGTGTCCCGAAGATTGTGTATGTTGTGTTCTCATTATCATTTGACTCTAAGAGTTTTTGTATTTCTTTCTTGATTTCTTCATTGACCCATTTATCATTTATTTACTAGTGTATTGCTTAGTTTCCATGATTTTGTGTATGCTCTATAGCTTTTCTTGCTATTGATTTGTAGTATTATCCCATTGTGATCAGATAAGAGTGTAAGGAATTATTTCAATTTTCCTGTACTTGTTAAGATTTGCTTTGTGTCCTTATATATGGTCTATTTTAGATACTGTTCCATGTGCTGCTGAAATGAACGTGTATTCTGTAGCATTTGAATGAAATATCCTGTATATATCTGCTAGGTCCATTTGTTCTATGACCTCATTTGATCTAGATGCCTCTCTGTTTATTTTTTTCTGGGATGAGCTGTCAATTGATGAAAATGGGGTGTTGAAGTCACCCACTACAAGTGTGTTTGGTGTTATTTGTGACCTTAGTTCTAATAGTGTTTGTTTGATGAAGTTGGGAGCCCCATGTTAGATGCATATATGTTTAGTAGTGTAATGTCCTTCTGTTGGAGTGTGCCCTTAATCAGTATAAAGTGACCTTCCTTATCTTTCCTAACTAATGTTGGACTGAGGTCTACTTTGTTAGATATTAGGATAGCAACCCCTACTTGTTTTCTAGGCCCATTTGCTTGAAACACTGTTTTCCAACCTTTCACCCTAAGATAGTGTACATCCTTTGTAGAAAGGTGGGTTTCTTGGAGGCAACAAATTGAAGGATCCTGCTTTTTTTTTTTTTTTTTTTTTGAGGTAGGGTCTCACTCTGGCTCAGGCTGACCTGGAATTCACTATGTAGTCTCAGGGTGGCCTCGAACTCCTACCTCTGCCTCCTGAGTGCTGGGATTAAAGGCGTGCGCCACCACACCCGGCTGGATCCTGCTTTTTAACCCAGTCTGCAAACCTGTGTCTTTTGGTTGGGGCATTGAGGCTGTTGACATTAAGAGTTATTATTGAAAGGTGTGTATTTATTTTTGCCATTTTTCTTGTTTTGTAGTTCTTCCTGTTTTATATTTGCTCTCTTGTATTAACTAGTATTTGAGTATGGTTTGTTTTTTCCAGGTTCCTTATATGCATGCTTTTCTTTTTCTTGGAGGCATGGAGGACCCTTTCAAGTATTTTTGTAGAGCTGGTTTTGTCTTGAAATATTCCTGTAGCCTGCTTTTGTTGTGGAATGTCCTTATTTCTCTATTTGAATGGATAGCTTTGCAGGATAAAGTCCTTGGTTGACAGTTTTTACCTTTCAGAACTGGGAATACATCATTCCAAGCCCTTCTGGCTTTTAAAGGTTGTGTTGAGTAATCTGCTGTGGTCCTGATGGGCTTGCCTTTGTATGTGATTTGATTTTTCTGTCTAACTGCTTTCAAATATATTTTCTTTGGCTTGTATGCTTGGTAGTTTAATTATAATATGGTGAGTAGAGGTTCTTTCCAGGTTTTGTCTGGTTGGTGTTCTAAAAGCTCCCTGCCTGCACTGGCATCTCTTTCCTAATTTGGGGGAAGTTTTCTTCTTTGATTTTGTTGAGAATACCTACTGTGCCTTTGAGTGGAAATACCCTCATCTGGCTTTTCCTGCGGCTGAAGCTGAGCCTTGGACTGTGGCCCAGCGGACGTGGTGCTGCTGTTGCTGGAGCCCCTTCTGCCTGCTTCTGTGGATTCTAGACATTCTGGATCTCTCCTGTTTCTCTGCTACAGTTGACAATTTCTTATACACCTCACTTTTTAGTAGAAGAATGTATTTTGCTGGTTTTTTTTTTTTTTTTTTTTTGGCTTTTTCTCCTGTAGGCTGCTTTAGCATGGTTCCTATGCTGCCATCTTAACTGGATGGTTGAGGCAGTAGTGAAGAGAGAAATGACATAGCTATATAATTGCATACAAAAGATAAATTCTGGAAGATTTAGGCTGGAAACCTAGTAACTATCATAAAGGAGAGAAGAAACAAGAGGACCCACCCATGTATTCATTTCCTGATTTAAAGGAGCATCAGTGTAGGAGACCAAGCTGGGATGAATTATTTTGATTAATTATTTTAATTTTTGGATTATTTTGTTATTTCAACTGTCCTGAAACATGAGGGTGATGTACAGTAGTGTGAACTATTGTGAGGAGAGGGAACTCTGGAGCTAGGTGTCCTGAGTTTATATCCCTCTCCTGTCTGCTCACCTGCCTTGTGTCTCAGTTTCCTTATATGCATGGAAAAATAAGCTAATATATATTAAAATGAGGTTTAATCAGCATGTGACATATCGTAAGCAGTAGTTAGTAAGTTTTTTTGAGCACTTTTCATCTGTAAGAGAACATGCAGAGACACAGGAATAGAAATGATCCGATCAGCATAATTAAAGGCTTGTACTGAGCTTTGAGGTTCCCAGCAGGGCACATTCAATCAGTCTGAGGCTGTTAAGAATCTTCATTGTAAGGTGAGTGTTTCTCTTTTTGTGGAAATGGTGAACTGTGTTTCTTGTCAAGTAATAGAAATCATAAGGGATAGTCGCTTATGGTTGTACTCTGTTTTATCTGGGGGTTAGAATACCAAGCTTAGGTTTTCTCCTGTCAGTAGATATTAGGGATTTCCCTTTCGTTGGCTGGCATGACCCCTTCAGCAAACCCCTTCCAGGTTTACAGGTTTCTGAGAGTCAGGAATTTTGGCTGGGGCTCCTGTGTTTCCTTTGCTCTATGTGCTGCCCATGCGGAGCTACGCCAGCCCTTTGCCTGGGCGTATTGTCAGCATTGGCTCCTCCAAGTGTGTTTAGTCCCAGAAAAGGCTTAATCATTGAGTTCCTTATGTCTTCAGAGGCAGTTTTGTTTGTTTTTTTTTTTTTTTTTTTTTTTGGATGCAAAGGTGTCCTCATTGAGTCCTTCTTCCTAGAGAAGTTGTCTATTGTAACAGATAACCTACTGAAGAGCGGTCTCAGCTGAGACCTTGCTGATTCTTGGGCTTATTTCCAAAACAAGCTAGAAATGTATTTTCAGTTCTTTATGGGCCCACAGACACTGAGAATAGAGCAAGTATATCCACAAATAATGCTTTAGTCTAGTTTGAAAATCATTGTAAAGGAGGCAAGAATAAAGTATCCTTGCATACAAGAGGTCAGGAGCCAGGGTTAGAGATTGGGCCAAGCTACACAGAGCGGGAAATATTTGAGTTAGCTATTGAGGTTAAGTGAAAGGTTTGGAAGGTAAAGAATAGTTTGTGAGAGCTGGGCGTGGTGGCGCATGCCTTTAATCCCAGCACTTGGGAGGCAGAGGTAGGAGGATTGCCATGAATTTAAGGCCACCCTGAGATGACAGAGTTAATTCCAGGTCAGCCTGGACCAGAGTGAGACCCTACCTCGGAAAACCAAAAAAGAAAGAGAGAGAGAGAGAGAGAGAGAGAGAGAAGAGAGAGAGAGAGAGAGAGAGAGAGAGAGAGAGAGAGAGAGAGAGAGAGAAAGAAAGAAAGAAAGAAAGAAAGAAAGAAAGAAAGAAAG